>NW_027192313.1:166826-766826 GCF_041956625.1 Thermomyces dupontii | reverse complement strand
AATCCGATGGCCCACCGGCCCTAACCACTCGCGAACAGCGAGCTCTCGAGTATCCGGTTGGTACGGGCGTTTGGTCGTAAGCTGAATGTCGGCGTTGAAGATTTCGAGCCGCCTGTAATGACTCTTCCAGTAATAAACAACGTCAGGGGTGAGATAGATATAGGGTTCGTCAGCAAAATTAGGCTGAGCACAATCGTTTAATCGAATGCTCAGCTTGTCAATAGCGTGGTCGTATATGAGGTCCATCGTTGTATTCGATGAATCCTTGAAATACGGCAGACGTAGTATTGTCTTGTGGCCAAAGGTTAGATTGCGGGAATTGATTTGTTCGGTGTCGTAGGTTTCCGGTGGTTAGAAAGGACCTTCGACCTCAAGACGAGGATATGGCACTGATAGGTGAAAATTTTTCTTGTCGAGTAGTCTCCCGGTCAATGTCCACTTGGTCTGTTGTACCTTCAGCTGGTCGGTGTACCAGTCGATCTCGAAAGCCACTAGAATGTTTTCATCCGGGTCAACGTGCCACAACCACAGGTTGGAGAAGTTCCCGATTGTTCGGATGTGATCAGAGCTCAAATCCCAAATGTAGATCGGATAAGGTGGCTTCGATTCGAGATCAATCAGGACCACTTTGTCCTTGATAATAGAGGCGTGTTGAGCGTCACAAGGAAGCTCTCCTGATACACATTGCTGTGATGTGCGTATGTTCCACGCGATCAGGAATCTGCCAGCACTACCGTTAGACAAGAACACCAACGAGACAAAACTATCGTGTCAAATACCCATCAAAATGCGAAACAGCAGCAACATAGCAATCGGAAACTAAGAAACTACACAAATCGAACCATCCAGGTTCATCATCGGTGAAGGTCGATCTCTGTCCGGTCTCAAGATCCAACATTTCAAATTCGCTCACGGCTTCTTCGTTTTCAACCCTAAAAAAATAGAACAGCCGTCGCGAACACTAAAAAACTTTCGCAGGCTTTAGAGACGATTGTGGCCATGGGAGAAAGATCTTCCTGACCGGTTTGCCATATTCCAACCCATGCCGCCACCGGAAGTAGGTATTCACATCGGGGGCAGATAAAAGTGCGTTTTCTTTCTCCTTTGTGTTTAGGAACGCAAGCGTTCGGCGCAGAACAAGGCTGGTGATTGCATCGGAGGAGAAAATATACCGCCATCGCTTGGAAACCTAGGACGGCCGCGGTCAATCTAAATTGAACAACAGCACACGAGAAAAAATCGCACCTTTTGGCTCTGCACAATGTCTGCCGGATCTAAGCGCTCCACAATCTGGAGCAAGATTTCGGGGGGCAAAGAGCCCACGATGTCACAATACCTGACTCGACTCTTCCGCTGTGAGCGCGCCTCCATAATGTCGTATCTATCCTTTCTTCGCAACGGTTAGCCTCGTCTTTCAGTGAGATCCACGCCCAGACATACGCGTCGTGATGAGTGCGCAAGTCCATGGAAACGAAAACTCCTGCTGTTCCCGGAGATGCCGATTCAGGGGCTGCGCGACCAACAGACGGTGCCATTGTCAGGATTGGATAAAGGCAATCGATTCTGGTCAGGGAGTGATTGTTCTGGCAGGATCAATCGTGCAAGCTACGAGTACGTAGTGTGGAGTGCATAATACATAGAAGAAGTACTTAAAAAGAAAGCTAACCTAGTAGTTACCTAGTGTAGCCTCTACCTACCTAGGTACCTTGAAGACAAGGTGGCGATCGTTCTAGCTTAGAGTTAGGGCTAGGGTTAGCTCCGAGGATATCCCAGAGCGAGTTGAACAGAACTTGTTCGATGCTAGCATGGATAAAGTGCGTTGATACTCATTTGAACGCATTACCCGATCGAAGTTCAAAGACTCCAGAACAAGGGTTTAGCTACAATACACAAAACCAGGAATGTCCAAAATAAAAATCACCAAGCTCCAAGGTCATGATCGAATCTCATCAATTCCCTCTGCGCATCCTCGACATCCTTCTTCGCCTTCATACGCATGTAGAAAATCGGACAGTCGCGGGCTGTGCAGATCACTTCGCAATGCAAGCTGCCCTGGCATCGCTGGCATTGCGTCCACAACCGGCCAAACCGGACCTCCAGTTCCGACACCTTCTTCAAGGTCCGCGAATACAGCTCGCCCATCCGTGGCCGGCAATGGATGCAGACAGCGCCGTTTTTCTCGTCGTCGCCGACGAGCGGTTTCTTGCATCCCATGCAAGTCTGCGTCTTCTTGGCGAATTTCATCAGCCCACCCAGCGAAGGCGCCGCGACGGAAATGGACCGTGTGTGTTCGCCCGTCAGCAGCTGTGCGGCCTTCTTCTCACCAAGGATGGGCTCGAAGATTCGTCCGAGCGGGTTGGCCAGCTGATTTTCTAGGTAGTACTTGGTGTCAATGGGAAGGTTGTGCTCCAGAACATAGAGAGGATCTTCTGATCTTTCGTAGTTCTTCGATCCTCCGGCGCCCTTGACAATAACGTATGCCACACGGTCACCGAGTGTCGGTGCAGAACCCGCATCGCGCTTGCGCATGCGCTCCGCGAGTTCCACGTGGGCCTGCTTCGCGGTGTAGTCGTTCTTGGACAGGGCTTTTGTGATTACGAGCTTCGACATGTCAATCTTATTCTGAAGGAGATCCGAAATTGTCTCTTTGACGTATCTGCGCAGTTTGTCAGTCGTGCACGTAACACCGAGCAGCAGGTCAGTGTATCTTACTCTTGCGCACCATCAATATCCCGATCGATCAGAATTTTGTGCAAGACCGTCTCAATGACAGTTTGCACCAGACGGCAATTATCCCGTCGGACGGTCTCAATCCCTTTACTATCCATCTTATCGTACTTATGAGGGTTGGACCAGTAGATACCCGCATATCGCTTCTTGTTGATGAGCAGGTACGGATAGTACACCTTTTCGAACTCCAGTTTGATGGGCTTGGGAAACTTTTGCGACACGTACTCTGCTGCCTCTTTTCCGAGTTTCATGGCTTCCTCGAGACTCTGGACTCCAAATTTAACCATGACGGAGTCAGTATCACCATAAATGACTTGAGCGTCATGCGAATAGCCATTGGCGATCGTAAATTTGGCCTCCACTTCTGCTTTCGTCTTCTCAATCATCTGACGTCCGTAACTTGTCGTGCTTCCTGCAATTTCCAGGCAAGGGAGTTTGCCGGATGTAGCCCCGGTGAGACCGTAAACACTGTTGGCACTAATCTTCAGCGCCAGCTGCCGACCGTTCAAGACAGCCTTCTTGAACGGATCAGTCTCGACGGCGAGTTCCTTCTTCGCACGTTTACGTGCGGTCAAAAGCTCCTCCAGAATTTGCGACAGCAAGCCCTTCCGCACTTTCGGAGTGCAGAACATGTCACCGTTCGGCGTGACTATATAGTCCTCATCTTTTTTGAAGCCAAACCTCTCAACGGCCTTCTTGCTGAGCAAGGTCGTATAGCAAAGGTTATGCGCCATCATAATGGACGGATACAGAGATGCAAAATCGAGGGTCGCAATAGGAACATCGTAGAACCCACGAATGGGCTCAATGACTGTGGCACCCTCGTATTCCTGCTCATCCTTCCGATTCAAGTTTGGAATCACAAGTTGCTGCTGCCGAGCTTTCCGGTAGAGCTGGCTGATGAACTTCACTTGCTGGCCTCGGGCCAAGAGAAAATTAAAGGGAACGCCCGTCACTCGCGCCATTTCCGTGTAGTTGACAAGACACATCAGCTTGTCCATCAATCTCTGCGGCAGATACGCGTCTTTCAAGCAGTACACTGCTAGTCGTCGTCGAGTATCGGGAGTGCCATTGAACAACTCTGTGATCATCGTATGATGGACGTCCTCCTTCTGCTCCCCCAGGAACTCCGCGCATACAGAGTTCAACGTGTAGCTGCGGAGATGGTAGTCCCGTTGAATCAACTGGAGCAGGTCTAGTTGAATCCGGCCATTAGTATTGGTCGCTTTTGTGTCGCGGTTCCCCATCTGCTTGCTGGAGAAAGTCGTGTCCTTCGCCTGCGACTGGACATTTCGTAGACGAGTCCAGTAAGGGAATCCCGTGCATTTCAAGTGCTTTGCTCGGTCCAACAAATATGGGAAGTCGAAATTTGCGATGTTGTATCCAATGATGACGTCTGGGTCCACTCGTTCAAGGAATTCCCTCCATGCCATGAGCATCTTGGCTTCGTCCTTGAATTCCAGGATTTGAGTGTTGACAATTAGACTACAATCTTCCAGACAGAACACGTTGCGGATGAATGGCTTCGATTCTCCATATCGTGTCACAACGTTGCCGATCTGAATGACGGGATCCTGGCTAGGATCGGGGAAGATGCCTTTTCTCCCGGCGCATTCAATATCGAAGGAAAGGATCCGCAAAGGAGCAATCTTGGACCATTCTCCCTCATTCGAGTGGGCGATCAGGGAGTGGTAGGGGGTGTATGCCTCGATCTGGCAATGTGACTGCTTGTCATGCGGCGCTACCATGCGATAGTTTCCAGCATTGACTTGTACCCAGGACATACCGGTGACCTAGAAGTGTCAGTGCAATCATCGAATGGAATAAACCATTCTTACCCCTGTGTCGATCATGAATCTCAGGACGTATTGAATATTGTCAAACGTCACGACTCCTTCCTCGGTGGTCGGCCATAGCCCCTTGTAATTGAATGCTTGAATGTTCCTCTCCAGGCCTGAACGGAGTTTTGTAATGTGCTTCGGGTCAGTGACAGTGATCTTAATGAACCATCTCTTCTCATTCCCCTGAAAGCCATATAGATTCTCTCTCATCGTAATCGAAACTGAGTGAATAGCTTGTCCAAACTGAGCCAATTTGCTTTCAAGGAATGCCTGATACGGTTTGCAATCTTCTGGAGTGAAGCCGACGGGGGCCGCAATGTAAAGATAATGGCAAAAGTCCGTGACATGCAGCAGCACCGAGTTTCCTTTCTTAACTGGTTGTGAGAATCAAGTGCTAACCGAGTCAAGCCCATAAGGCAGGGCATACCTCTGTCACACCAAATAACCTGACGGTAGGCTTCCCCATGAACACTCCTTCCTCCGCATCGATCTGCTGGAAGCAGATATTATCCGTTTCCGGATTGAATCCATCCAGTGGCGGTCGATCCCATTGCTGATCCTTCTCCGAGTTCTTATCCTTGAGCTCGTTGATATCCTGGCTGAACTTCTCCAGGACTTCTTCGAACTGGCTTCTCTGTGGCTGACTCGATCCGAAGCCCTTCTTTGCGTTGCCGCTGCTTCGGGGAGTAACATTAAGTGGCGTCACTTTCTCACTATCCTCCACCTTGCGCTTCTTTGTCGTAAAGCTTGGTAGAGCATTCCCGGATGTCATTGTGGCATCTGTGAGGATGCGCTTCTGAGGATTTGCGGCGGTGCCTGCCATGGTGAGCGGCGGAAAAAGGTAGGTATGGTACCTACTATCGGGTCCCACAAGAGTGTAGAGTTGACCCGACAAAGTTCAACGGATACAACTTGGCGGCATGAAGCACTTGTAGTTGAGAGTAGGGTAAGGAGCTCAAAACAATGGCCAGAATCTTGTCTAGCGACGGTGAACCGCGTCTGCAGCAGTCGCGTCAGTGACGTGACAAAGCGCTCCTTGAACGCGTCGGATCACGTGGTTCGAGTATATCACATGATTACGGAGTACGCAACTCTCTTTACTCCTTACAGTAATTAACTTAGTAATCTACGAGTAACTTATGTAACCGTAGGAGTAAGTACTATTAACTAGATTGGGTTAGTGCATTGATGTCTAATGAAGATCGGATGACTAATCACTTCAGATCCGCCTTGTGCCGAAATGCCAAGACTACCTCTTTTTTGTTTAGCTTCGCGCGGTCTAATCTTGGCAGCTTCAAGTGCAGTGTGATATTCTGTAGGATCGGTCATCTCGTCTGTACTGACATGGCTAGCATCCAATGCTGGTTTACATACTGTCCTTTGATTCCATGTTTCTCATGATCTATATATCATCTGCATAGGTAACTAGCCAACAAAGTCGCCTCGAATTCTGACATCATGCTGGAAACGGATTCCATCCCAAACAACACGCTGCTGACGAGCCCAGGGCATATTTGAGAAGTAATCATGGGGACCAGGCGGACTCATACGAAAAGCCGCTTGGGCTGTGTCCAGTGCAAAAAGAGGCGAATCAAGGTACTAACGACAGTAGAGTACTATTCGTTCTTGCTTGTTTCCATTGATGCTCATGATTGGACAGTGTGACGAGAGAACACCTACATGCAACAACTGCTTGAAACACAGGATCGACTGCGTCTATCTGATGTCCCCGGTGAAAAGCCGGTTACTTCAGAGTGCAGGCAAATCCGCTGATGTTCCGACTTCGGCCACTGCCCACGTGGAGAGCGACCATTCGAGCCATGCTCCATCACCCATAACACCGTCGATACCAGGGTATTCTGATCCGTCGCAGGCTTATAATAGCTCCTATCGTGATACAGGTCTTTCGTCCAACCTCCACATGCGAGACTTGGAACTCATGCATCACTATTCAACGGTCTGCTATAAGACAATTTCGGAAGACGAAGACTTCTGCGTCACCCTTCAAAACGATGTCCCGAAAAGTGCCGTCGCTCATCCCTTTCTCATGCACGGCATTCTGTCTCTATCCGCTCTTCATTTGGTTAGGGCGCGCCGACAGTCCGAGTCTTGCCGAGAATACGTGGAATTGGCCACGGGCCACCAGGCGCTGGCACTGATGCTGTTTCGGCGGGAGTTGAACAACATCAATCCGTCGAACAGTCCGGCGATGTTCGCATTCTCGATCATTGCCTCGGTGCTCGCGTTCGGATTTGCACAAGCGTCCGAGTTGCGGTCGCTTCCTCCAGTGGATGAGATGCTTCAGATCCTCAACCTTTGCCGCGGCATACAAAAAATACTCGAGACAACGATGGAATGGATCAAAGACAGTTGGGTGATGCAACTGCTGGGGATCAAGAAGGCGGATGATCTCCGGCCACTTCCTCCAGACATGCAAGCTAAGATGACAGCCTTGTCCGAACTAAATGCGGATACGAAACGCACGGGATTCTCTCCGGAGGAAACAAAGGCGCATGAGGAGGCCATCTCCCAGCTGTCCGAAACTTTTGAATATTACTGCTCCGGCTGCGATAGAATCAAACTCTTTCGATGGCCTGTCATAGTCAATTCAACGTATGTCGCGTGTCTCGGAGATCGCCGCCCGATGAGCTTGGTGATTCTCGCGCATTACTGCATCTTGCTGTACTCGATGGACAACCGCTGGTGGTTGGAAGGGTGGAGTCGGCAGTTGCTGGCTGCTATATACGACATTTTGGATTTTTCATGGCGAGAACATATCAAATGGCCGCTGGAGAGAGTTGGTCTAGGCGAGCCGAGGTAGTCTCGCGTCGTTCCTGGCTGCGAGCAGTACCATTCTTGTAAATAGAATTTCAATTTAACACGACTGTTCACTGCTAATTCTCCTCAAACGATTGTTTGAGCCTCCTCAACTGATAGCCTAAAGCTTGGAGGACAGTGGGCGAAGCCTGCCCGTTCCATTTGTCTGGATTGAGGCTCTGCGGGCGAATCCACGGCTAGGACAGTTGTGCAAGGAAGTCGTCGTTCTTTTTAAAGAATCTGTAGATGCTACGGGCTCGATTTCCTTCGAAGCGAGTACCTGGGGCTTTATTAGGCAGATGTATTATCTTTGAAGGGAATTTGACGATTTTGTGAATCGAGAGGTTTTGGGTACCCAGTTGTAAATAGCCTAATCAAAGTACTCGCTACCTTATCTTACTCCTGTACATGGATATGTTGTTGCCTCCTTTGTCTGGAACTTTATTCTTCTCTGTCGATTCAAGTTCGATCTTCATCTATCTTGTACCAGGGTTCCCTAGTCGTTTCTGGATGGAGTAGGCTAGTAATCTGAACTCAACCATCTGCAAACTTATCCAAGCGAATATACACCATATCATGACATCTATTCCTCCGCCGCCGGCTTGTCCACCAACAACGACCATTCCCGCTCCTGCGCCAGCAGCCAAGCCGCCTATCGTCTCCCCGACAGGCCCTCCCGGAGCTTTCCTGGTAGAATTACTCATCTACAATGGAGCACCCTTCAAAGATCACTGGGCGTACTTCGTGCGCTCTCATGCCGACCCTGGCATCGGGACACGAATCCATGCGATGGGCGATGTGAGGAGCGGCTTCGAGTTTCAAATCAACCGTCAACATGATCTCCGTGATCCGGGAAACAGTCCAACGAACAGGGTGCCGCTGCAGTGGGTTGATGCCAAGTACTTCGACTACGAGGAAGGGGTGCTCGATGATAGAGAGTCGAGAGACAACAATGTGCCGCTTTGCGGGTTTGAAGCAAGCGCTTACAAAGCCAAGGTGCCTGAAAAGAGTTTGAATTCAATCGATGACGAAGTGAGTTCAGTTAGACTTCTCACAATCTGCTTTGGCTAAATCTGAGATGTGTCTAGGTCGTGGTACCTGGCAGGAAAATTACGCAAAGGAATTGCCAGACATGGATTGTTGAGTCAGCCGATCAGCTTGTCAAGGACCAGATTTTTAAAGAGGAAGTCTCTGTTTATCTCCATGCAATCAAGCAGTAACCGGAAGATCTCGGGACAGCGTCGCACGGAATGGATAACAACGGGTTGAAGGTCCGAAAACAGCCTTATATGGTGTTTGTTGAATACATACTAATATCATTGAGCTTAGTTCGGCCAGTTCATGACAGATGTATAACAAGAGGGACTTTTGGCTATTTGATAATTTGATGAAACAGTGGTGCATCATGATTTGCAAGTAAAGGCACAGAAACATCACTACCTAAGCTTCAATCGACAGAATTGCTTAGATTTGCTCCGTTGTTGGTTGGTTCAATCGTGATTCTGCGACCGACTGATAGTGGCTTTTGGCCAGTGGCATACCCTAGCTCTGTGATCAAACAAACCGCGAACTTATGTAGTAACCGTAGTCATGGGCAGCCTTAGCACCTTGTTCACGACCCTATTCCATGATAACTGACGAACTCTTAATGTGAATTATTTATGCGTCTCACGGAGTCAAGTACGTCTTAGGTACTACTTCCCCTATATCCATACAAAACCGTAAAGGAGCATATCCAATCTCCTCCATACGGGAATGCTCTTCCAGCATTCGAAGGGTCCCTGGCCCGCATTCTGCGCATCAACCCGACATACAGTTCCTCCCCGTGTGTCCGTCATAGTCACTATGCCACTGCCTAGTAACTTACCTGCACTCGATTCCTGCTCGATCTCCGTTACCATGACAATTACGCTCTATTTCGCTCAGCTAACTGCAATATTAGCTGTGCTCTGTCTCACCTGCTTGCGTAGTATGTCTTACCGGTCTGCTTGCGTGCGCATGCTTGTTCAGATGTTGCCGGTGGCCCAGCCTGCAATTCTGCATTTTCTCCTCCCATTTAGTGCATCTGCTTTCCTGCCAGGGGTCTTTCTGTACTCTGCCCGAATTCTCAACTGGTTTCCATGCTCCTCCCGCTTCCTATGGACACCCGGACGATCCGTCTTGTCCTGGCAGCCCTTTTTAGGGTATATTCTGTCATGTGACACTCCGGCTGCTTGTCCTTTGTCAAGACTCGAGGGCACAGGAGGTCATGTGACCGAAGACTGTTCGAAGAATCGAAAGTCAATCCGCATGATGATGCTGCTCTCGCGCAATTGCGTCTTTCTTCCAGCTACTGCAGTCTTGTAATCAAGTTCCTGCCCTCAATGATCCTGCCAGTAACACTATCATCATCAAGACTACACTGCTGGTGCCAGCGGTAGTCTTTTCCAGTAGTAGTTCACCGCCGGACCGTCTTTTCCCAATATTTGGCAGAAGTTGAGCCAGCTGCACGTCCAGGGACTTCCAGACGGCAGGAAGTTTTGTTGGTAGAGGCCAATGTCTCGTTCGGATGCGCTGGAGGGTGTTTGTTGAATGGACACTCCCTGATCTCTGATCCAGAGCTCGCAGAGATTCTTGCCCGGTGAAGGATCGGGGTTTTGTGGAAGAGAACTGGACTCATAGTTGCAGGAAATGCAGGAGTTCCACTCTTTTTAAATACTCAGCGGCTGCATTGCGTTCAAGAGTCCAAACTCCAACCACAATGCGATGCTGGAGACTACCGTCTAGAATTAGTTCCCGAGCCATTGCGGAGTCTCCGATCCGGGTAAGTAGCTTCTCTTTGGGTTGTTAGTTATCACTCACTGTCGGTCGGTAATTTTCTGGTGCTCTGGTCCCAGATGATATGAATATCGGAAGTCTGGGCATTACGAGTGCGATATCCAGACGCGTCATCACAGCGACGTCTTGCTGAAGTTCTTGAACTGACCGGGCTCTTTGCAGAGTCTTGGTCAAACCACCCACCAGTCATGATCTCGGCGCTCTTCGTGTGTTGCACACCAATTCTACCGCGACTGCATTGTCTGAGCCAATGATTGTGAACGTCAAAGTGCTTTAGCTTTTTGAGCAGTCATGCAAATTTCTCAGTCACTACTCCGTATATCCTGGCACGAGGGACACCAAACACCAACCAGGATATGGTATAGTTCGGGCAACGAACACTGCTGTGTGTAGGGAATGCGAATGTTGGTAATCCGTCACCCTAACAGATCTGGGTAATTGTGAAAAGATCAATATCGCTGCTCTTCCTGCAAAGGGATGAAACTGTTCCTATGTGCCTGGAGGCATGAAATCGGAGAACAGAACGGAGTAAGCGTTGCTAGAATTCTCTAGGTTAACGACAGGTGGATTATGGCTTGGAAGTGGCGTTACGGTACGGATACCTACGGAAGTACATACTCTTGCTTATTATTTACTTGTATTTTCTCGTACGAGACCCGTTCTTGGGAGCCGCGGATACGGTACGCAGTATCCGTACTCCGTAAATATCTACGGTAAGGTCCTCAGGTACAGTCTATTTGTGTCATTGAGTCACGTGTGTATTCTTGGCACCGGCTGATGTCAACAAAGATGAGACCTGTCCTGAGCAACTGAAATTTTGAACCTGGTCTCATTCCCTTGTCTGATGGTTTGATTGGGGCTCCTATTTGCCGTGACTGGTTGATATATCAGTTGACAGACATCGTATTGACAGATTTTGAACCTGAATTAACGCCCTCTGCAATGACAAATTCTGAAATGCCATAGAACCTACTGGAAACATCACTTGTCCTCTGCGCTCTATAGACCAACCTACTACTGCGCTTGCATCAGCAGGGAGTCGTGCATGGTTACCATCAGGGCTATACGAGTGTGCATGCATTGCACAGAGGTCCTGCGAAAGCGGGTCACCATGTCCTGAGTCAATGTTTGTTCACGCGCGACGGTTTTGATGAACGGTTTCGTCGCTCCAACAACATTCGTGTTAGCAATTGCCAACGAGCTTCGATGCTCGTTGCAGCCATTGCGAGGGACAGCAACTCTGCTGTCGAATGACGGACGCTTCGTTCTCTTCTCGAGGACATCTTGGGTGCACACACTGCAACATGGCGATGTTCCAGCCTGAAGCCGATGTCTCCATCTCGGATCCCGAGTCCAGCTCTGAAGATGGAGAGCTGGAATTTCCCTCTCACGCTCATGACCCCAATGCCGCTGAGGATGACCGTAACAGCGAGATGGAGATGCTCGAAGCTTTTGAGCAGCTTGCAATCGACCAGGAGTTTCCAACTAATCCCCGAGCTGGAAATGATCATGGCCTGGGGAACGTGTTAGATCTCGATGCCGATGGACATGCAACGGTTATGACGTCTGCCTTGTTGGAGTTCTACTGCATGAGTCGTGCCGCCGAGATCCTCAATCAGCAACCAGGGTCTCATGGGCAGTATACACGAGATTCCCCGGAAGCGAGGTTCCTGGGAAAGAAGATGTACCAATATCAATCGCAGCTGCTCTCGGCACACGGAGTGGTGGCTGGAGGCATAGATGGGGAGGATTGGGGGTTGACAAGGCAATATTATCGCGACAGCTTGGACATCCTCGGTCGTGCCGCTCTCGAGGGAGTTGACATGCAAATAGCTCCACCGTCAGCCCAAGAAGGAGCACCCGACAGTGCTACCAAGCAAGTCGTGGCCACAAGCAAACAACTCGGAGCAATTACGGAGACAGAGAAACCTCAACAAGAGACCTGGCATCTGCAAAAGCTTCAGCAGGACTCGAGCAGCAGGCAGGAGCTCAATGGTCACGTCGTCGCCCTCAATAGCCTCCTGCAGCCGCCCTCGACCCCTATGAACACACCTTCCCCAGTTTCTATCATTCAAGGGCCCACGACGTCGGTTGTCAGCCAACCATCCCGCTATATGATGGAATTCTCGGAAATCAAGGTCCTCGGGCGAGGTTCGTTTGGCCAAGTGTTTGAAGTCAGGAATCATGTGGATGGTCAGAAATACGCTGTCAAGAAGATCCCTGTAAGCCGGAGACGCTTGGAGATGCTGCAGCAAGATGGTGGTCAGCATCTTGAGCACATCATGAAGGAAATCCGGACATTGGCTCGTCTGGAGCATCACAATGTCGTCCGCTACTACAGCGCATGGATTGAGCACACATATTCAGTTTCGGATCAACCGTCGGAGCGGAAATCCGACGCGATAGATTCCGAAAAGGAAGCAACATCAGGGTCCATTGAAGATCCTATTGATGAAGAACAGAGCTTTGGGATCGTGTTCGAAAATTCAGACGATAACGTAGTGATTTTCGAGGATGACTCCAAATCGATGGTATCGTCCGGTTCTATCTCGCAGCGGGTTGAGCAGAAACCTCGTGGGCGGCACAGCCGCGACAGTCATTTTAGCTCATCATACCGCTCGAAACGAAGCTGGAATATTAGCGGTGCGGATGAGGATGACGATGTGGAGTCCATCCAGAGAAATTTCAGCATACCCGACCCAGCACCTCTGTCGCGGGGTCTCACATCTACCTGGGGCACCGACGGCGACGTCTTCACAGATGGATTGACTGAAGACCCATCGAAGCTGCAGGTTCAATTGCACAAAGGCTCACACCCACCCGCGGTGGTGTTGCATATTCAAATGTCTCTTCACCCGCTTACCCTTTCTACCTTCCTCAGCCCTCGTCCTCCTTCTTTTCGAGTTGATCCAGACCGTCCGCCTTCTCCACGTCACTGCTTCCATCTTCTCCCGTCGTTGGAACTGATGCTGGGTATTCTCGCTGGCATTGAGTATGTCCACTCGCAACGAATTGTTCACCGCGATCTGAAACCCGCCAATATCTTCCTCTCCCCGCAGGATGATCCCGTTCTTACATGTAAGGCATGCAACTGTGAATCCAAAACTGCCTATCGCCCTCGGATCGGGGATTTTGGGCTTGTCGCCGATATCACGCGTGACAGTGAGCCTAGTGCCAGTCGGGCAGTCGTCGTTCAGGATAACCCACAGCAGAAGCGGCATGTGGGCACTGAGTTTTATTGTCCGCCGCGGTCTGCAGCGTCGGATTATTCAGTCGATGAGAAACTGGATATATATGCCTTGGGCGTGATACTTTTCGAGCTTCTCTACAAATTTGACACCAAAATGGAGCGTCAGCTGGTGCTCTTTGATCTGACCCGGAATGCGGACGGCATCAAACTGCCAGCGGACTTCATCTCCAAAGTGGACTGCGGAAGAGTTGCGGTGGACGAGCGACTGTGCATCGCTGATCTTCTGGCTACCTCCATCAAAGGCATGCTCGACGTTGACGCTCGTCGCCGATGGACGTGCAAAGATGTGCGCAAACATCTGGAGCATGTGGTTTCTGTGGTCGAAGGGGTCGTTAAGTGGGACATATAGTACGAGTATACGACATGATGTATGTTCGAGTAGAGATTTGTCTTACACTACACCTATACAGTCCACTCCGTCTTTTCA
The DNA here is from genome assembly GCF_041956625.1 of Thermomyces dupontii. NCBI lineage: Eukaryota > Fungi > Ascomycota > Eurotiomycetes > Eurotiales > Trichocomaceae > Thermomyces > Thermomyces dupontii. Next base: position 752,944 of record NW_027192313.1, on the reverse strand, counting down.
TCTCTGCTTCTGGCTTGGCTTTGTATACAGCAGACCTATTAAATGGTCCTCCCTTAGCAGGCGGGGAAGATGCCTGATTGTGGATGCCTCAGGTTGACACGGTACTTGTACATTCCCCCACACCACTGATCGCTTTCCCGGCTCTGCGGTCCTCTGCCACTTCAGCCTTAATGAAGGCCACTGGAGACCTCTACGATGTGTCGTTGATCGATACCGGATGCCTCCGAAAACGGAGCGCCAGATGACGGCCCCATGGACATCTCGAATGAGGTGAACCGCACGGTCGGCGAACCCAACGGGGCCGACTCGCGATTGGCGCAGGCGCCATCGCCGGCGACCGGTGAACCTGGGCCTGCACTGGAATCTTTACCACCAAGCAGAGATGCGCCGTCTCCGGTCGCCGTGAAAAACCGTCCGATGGACCCTCCGCACGCATCACCCGACGGCGCTTTGCAAGATGAGGCGCAGGGGCGCGACGACCGAAGTCCCTCTTTTCCGCAGCTCTCCTACAACCCGGATGTGGCACCAGAGGACAACTTTGCCGAAGAAAATGCCGATGGAGAGGACGAGGAACCCCCGGTTGCCTCTTCTTTCGAACGTATCGACTCACCGATAGTCTCGGCCCACAAAGGCCGGTTGTACGAGCGGACCGGTGAGGAGGGCGTGGTCCGGATGCACAAATTCTCTGTGTATGAGACGGCAACGCGCTACTATATCGTGGGTATGGATTTGTTGGATACCCGGTTCCGCATCTTGAAGATTGCGCGAACTTCGGAGTCTGAAGAACTGAACCTCGTCGAGGACGACGTTGTCTATACGAAGCAGGAGATGAGCCAGCTTCTAGATGCGATCGATGACGGTAATAAAGGCTCCGGCGGACTGAAGCTCAAATGCAGCGCCTGGGGCTTGCTTGGTTTTATCCGCTTCACAGGCACCTACTACATGTTGCTGGTTACCAAGAGAAGCCAGGTGGCCATGATCGGAGGACATTACATTTATCAGATAGATGGGACGGAACTCATCTCGCTCAGCACACCCACAGGTTCGCGTCTCAGGCCGGAGCGCAACCAGGAAGAGGCACGGTACATTGGCATCTTGAATAATCTCGACCTGACCCGGTCGTTCTACTTCAGCTATTCGTACGATATTACCCGAACATTGCAGCACAACATTGCACGCGAACGGCAACATCTCGAGAATGATCCGCACGCGCTTCCCAAGCACGACTACAACTCTATGTTCGTATGGAACCATCATCTCCTCAAGCCCGCCGTCGCCATCCTGAAGAGCACATATGACTGGTGTCTTCCCATCATCCACGGCTACGTCAACCAATCAACATTCTCTGTGTATGGGCGGCCGATATTCATCACAATCATTGCCCGCCGCTCAAGGTTCTTCGCTGGAGCCCGGTTTCTGAAACGAGGAGCCAATGATCTCGGATACGTAGCCAATGACGTTGAAACCGAGCAGATAGTCTCGGAAATGACAACGACATCCTTTCATTCCGCCGGTCCACGGCTATATGCCAATCCTCGATACACGTCATACGTGCAACACCGAGGTAGCATCCCCCTGTATTGGACACAAGACAGCAGCGGTGTCACTCCGAAGCCGGACATTGACATAAACCTGATTGACCCGTTCTACTCCGCCGCCGCGCTACATTTTGATAACCTCTTTGAGAGGTATGGAGCTCCGGTGTGCGTATTAAACCTCGTGAAATCGAGGGAGCGAACGCCGAGAGAGTCCAAGCTACTCAAGGAGTATACCAATGCCGTCAACTATCTCAATCAGTTTCTGCCTGAGGACAAGAAAATCATCTACAAAGCGTGGGATATGAGTCGGGCATCCAAGAGTCGAGACCAGGATGTCATTGGTACCCTTGAAAACATCGCGTCGGAATTGCTTCCTCTCACCGGGTTCTTCAAGAATGGGGATGATGAGGAATCGGGCTTGCGGCTGCAAAACGGCGTTGTCCGTACCAACTGCATTGACTGCTTGGATCGGACAAATGCTGCGCAGTTCGTGATTGGCAAGCGAGCGCTGGGCTATCAGCTCCATGCTCTCGGTGTGATCGAGGGGACGCAAATCGAATACGACACGGACGCGGTGAATCTGTTTACAAACATGTGGCATGATCATGGTGACACGATCGCGATCCAATACGGGGGCTCGCATTTGGTCAATACCATGGCCACGTACCGAAAAACGAACCAGTGGACGGGTCAGTCGCGGGATATGGTGGAGAGTTTTAAGAGATACTACAACAACTCATTCCTGGACGCGCAGCGGCAGGAGGCATACAACCTTTTTCTTGGAAACTACATCTATGCGCAAGGACAGCCGATGCTCTGGGATCTACCAACGGACTACTACCTCCATCATACGGATCCGCGGAGATGGGGGAAGCTAAAGCGGCCACACTACATCCGCTGGTATACGCCCGAGTTCCTCGAGAAACGGACCATGACGAAGCCAGTACCGGCATCTGCTGTCAAAGACAAACCACTATGCTACTACGATGACTACTGGCTAGAGTACTACCGGCCTCTGGCGGTGTCGTCATTTTCCAAAGTTTTTCCCTTCCGGATGAACTCGACCCTGCGCTACCTGCCATTCCGCTGGACTCAGAGCGGCCGCTACGACCTTAGCCCATTCGTCGTCCGAACGCAGAGCGACAGCGGCAGCCGCGACCGATCGGGGACACAGTCTCGTCGGGGGGTCAAGATCCAAGAGCCGGACTCCAGCAACGATCAGTCCGACAACGTTCCTCGCTGGCAGCATCTCCCACCCTCTGCAGAGATGCAGCCGCCGGCAACGGGTATCATGAAAGATATCACAATGCTCAGCAGCACCACGCTCCTGCCTCCCTCCACCGCCCCGGACAGCGTGCAGAGCACGCAACCGGCGTCCCCCACGAAGGCGCAAGCCGCGCAGTGGACCCTCCGCCAACTAGTTGAAGATTCGCTAAACCCGTCCGTAACCGCGGCCGAAGCGGAGGAGTACGAGCGATACATCAACCACCCGCTCAAAGTGCCGCTAGTCGTGACATCGGACGACTCGCTCGAGGCAGAGGCCATGCTGCGCGAGCGCGGCGCGAACTTGGAGCTGCTGGAGTACGTGAACAAGGCCCGTCTAGCCAGCGACCGTATGGGTGGTGGCAGTGATGAGGCATACGTCTCCGGGGAGGATTTCTCGGATTACATCGAGTTCTTAACGGTATCTGAGGAAGGGCTGACCGTCACCAGGGAGGATTATGATAAGAAGCGGTATAAGCGGTACCGGCAGTGGTTGAGGGGGAAGAGTCTGTTCAAGCAGCGGGTGGACCCGTAGATCTGTCCTCGGTCACAGTTATGGATTGTATGATACCTAAATGAGTTATGACAGAATGATATCGCGGATGTATCATGTTCTTTTGTGATTCCGTTCAAAAAAACTCGGCATCATCTGCATCAATCTCACCTAGTAGCAGCTCCTTCAATTCCCCGTCTGCATCCACCAACCGCCGACATTCCTGCCCAATGTCCACATCATCGCCCAGCAAATCCCGCTCGCGCTCATCTTGCGCCGCCGCATCAACGGCAAGCTTCAGCAAATGCACCATACCACGTAGCTTCTTTTTCAACACCGCAACTTCCTGACCATCTCTGCTGCTGCTCACGGACGCATCGACGGCGAGATTATTCCAACACCCGCAAGCCGCAGCGAGAAGCTCACCACGCCACCGCCAGACACGAGGATGCGCGTTTAGAATCACCGCTTTCGCGAGCGCGACGCCTGCATGGATCAAAGGCGGATGGGCCGGCGCAAACGGGTTGGACAAGGTGGTATAGACGAGCGGGATGAGGTCCTTGATGTATTTCACGGCGTGGATGCGGAGTTCGGCGACGAGGGTGGTGGTTTGTTCGAGGAGGAAGGTGGAGAGGCGCGGATAAGGGAAGGAGGAGAGGAGGGTGGACGAAGAGGTGGCAGCGGCGGAGGCGGAGCGCGCCGGGCTGGAGGAAACGTGGTGGAAGGAAGGGATGGCGCTGTCTCGGAGAAGGGTCGCGAGTCGCGCGGTGTATTGCTTGGCGTCATCTTCGGTGGATTTGCTGCTGTTGATTTGGTAGCGTGTCTGTAAAACGAGGAGTAGAGCCGAATACGCGGCTGACAGGATCTGCATGGCCTCGTCCTCCGGTGTGAGGGTGGGCAGCGAGAGCAGGCAAGGAACTAATGCGTCGTCGAATACTGCCGACAGATTCGTCCGCCGCAGGATATCGGACTCACTTGCGCGGATCGGTGTCACAAATTTGGTCAAAAGGTTGCAGCCGAGTGTCTTGAAGGCGAGACTGTCGTCGTCGATAAGGGAGAGGATTGGGGGAACGAGCAGTCCGAGATGAGATTCCAAATGTTCCGCGTCCGCGGGCTGGCCGCAAGTCAGCACAGCATGTTCCTGGACCAAGGAGGATGGGGGAGAGGACCGACCAGATACTGCGACAGCGCCCAATCCACAACCGCTGTCGCATACACGTCGCGGAACTTCCACGGCTTGGTCTCCGGATCCGTCCAATCCACGTCGAAGCGCGGCCGCGGGAGAGGATGGAAATTCTTCCGACCTGCTGGGGTGATGGCTGGGTTTCTTGTCTTTGCGAAGAGCGGCCTGATTCGTTTTTCCAGGACGTCTTGCAAGGTCTGCCAGAAAGATGGACTGTCGCGCGTCCCCGCGATCGACCGTGACAACGCCTGCGCATCGGCATATACCGTGTTGCTTGTCCACGGATCGCGGTCGGAAGACGCAAAACTGGCGACGCAGGTCACCAGGTCCGCCGCGTTTTCCGCCTGCAGAATCGGCGATATAGCATTGAGCAATGAGAGACACGCAATGGAGAGCGAGAACCGTTGCCGCTTTCGACGCAACGGCGTCGACAGAGCCGCTTTTGGTTTCTTCTCTTCTGCGGCAGAGAATCAGAACTGGGCTAAGTCATACTCGATGATCAAACATACCATCTGCAGAGTATGTCCCTTCTAGCGCGTCAGCAAATTCGGACGATGGAAGAGACACCTGGGTAAGCCATGCGTAGAATGCCGCGATGGCCTCGACATCATCCTCGTTAGGATTCGCTTCGGGGCTCCATGTACTTAGGACGGCCCTTGCGACGACGAGGTTTTCGATGATCTGATTTCATCGTTAGTGATGCTTTTAGCAGCCATGTTTATTTGAGCAAACCTGGAGATCGTCCTCTGATTCGTGCGAAAGAATGTGTCGCCATAATCGGTCCAGATCCCCAGGAATTGAAGTGATATGCCCGTCAAGAGGCGGAATACTGTCTTCGTCTAAATTCTGGAGGCGCGCGTGTGCTTCTGCTCGAAGACCGTCCATGTCGCGATGAACGAAGTGTGGAATCAGAAGCACGAGAAAAATAGTAGGCTACTCGTAGTATCCGTAGTCCTGGCTTTGCTTAAGCCATTCAGTATAAAGTAGGCGTACGCTTTTTACGTGGCGAAAAGTCATACCATGTGTTTAACGATTCCCATCCTTAGCATCCCGTCTAAATAGCATCTGTGACAATCAACCGGATGTCGAGATGGAACATGAGCTTGGAGTTGGAACCTGTTCGGTTCTCCAAGAATTTCCCCGAGCCTTAACGACTCAACTATGAGTAGTTAAACTAAATTCGGCTTCAGTTATTACCTAGGTAGATTCTTGGCATTGTAATCAAGTTTTGAAAGACAATCCATACCTAACTTTAATAATAGGTTAGGTATTTTTCATTTCATTGTTGTGAAACTTTTGTAATTTTGAAATGGCTCGGGTACTCGGGTCTTGTGGCCTAAGACTAGCCCTAACTGACTGCTCGAGGATGCCATCATCTTTCCTACCATCATCATCTCTACATCCTCTTTTCCCTCAAAGTTAGTAGAACTAACATATCCAACCATCATTTTTCGAGTTCCAAAAGTTCAAGGTCCCGCCATTTTGCCAATAGTTAGTATACGGAGTACTCCTTATCCGACGCCAACTCAATGGGATATTCCTGGTCGATCAACGAGCTTCAGGCCATGATCGAAGATCTGTCCATCAAAAAGGAACAGAAAGTCAATCCACGTGCAACCGTAGAGCTTTATGATTAGGGAGTTTAGCCAGGGCCCTTGCGGTTCAAGATGGCAGGGCTGTCCGCTTTCAGGCCTTTAATTTTCGCCGTGCTTGGTCGTCTGAAGTGTGTTTTCTATTACTATACTCCGTACTTATCATTTGAACGTCCATCTACTGATCCCATTTTCCAGTGCTTTGCTGAACTGCCTTCGATCCGAATACTTTGCCGGTTCAATGCCGACACACGGTTTCAGAACAGTCATTGGGGAGGCAACTGGCTCAACCAAGTAGATGTGAGGTCTTACTCTGGCTCTACTACGTATAACTATGGGCATTGTTTTGATGTGCATCACCGTCAAACAGAATCTAATCAGGTTGTTGAGTGACGCTGACGCTGGCGATTTGCAATCGATTTTGACTAAGATTTGGGTAGACCAGGGTATTTGAGCATTTCCCAGAGCACAGTGCTTCGTGGGATTTGGGATTCTAGTCAAATCTTGACCACAGTTGAATTTTATTTTTTTTTCGAGTTTTGAGGGTGAAAATGGCTCAGGAAGATTGTCTCCATAATACTGATTACTCAAGGTAGCCTGACTCGATATATCAAGTACAGCAATCGACTCAACCCACCAAGAACCGTCAACCAACACTGTGAAGGATGAATCAATCACAATTCCATTATCTGTTGCTCGATCTTAGACCATTGATCCTTGCGCAGCCGGAAACGGAACCACCAATTGCCCCTTGCATCCTTGCCAATCGCAGAGCCCATGCTGGGGACCGCGAAATTAGTTATGTCCATAACGGAGATGTAGAACGCCCTCCCCAGTTGGTTATAGCGTTTTTCGAGCGACGTCCCAACGTTGGTGACTGCCGGCGAGAAATCTAACTCGAAGAGGCTCCCTCTTCCCCAGCTGGCGAGCATTATCATCTTCATATCGGAGTCACCTACCAAGATGGGGTAGCCGGTCCTCTCCATGGCACTTTTGGACTCTGCCAGGCTCGCATGTACCTGCTCTGGGGTTCGCTGCTCTGCGAGACTTTTGCGAACTCGCATTGCCAGATGACCGAGAGGTTCTTCGAGGACCTGACGGGCAGTCATGACCGTCCAGCATGAGTTCACGCAATTTGTAATCAATGCAACGTTGGAGGACGGGACGAGACCCATTTGTGCAAGGACGCCGCGGCAGTCAAAGGCATTCATGATGCTGATGGTGCGGCTGGGTGCGGATCGTTCAATGCGCGTTAGGGCTCTTGCCCACCACGCGCTCAAAAGGTCATTCTCGCTGACAAACAGCTTGTCATGGGTGTCAGGGTTTCGAGCGGCCAGGTCCGCCAGAGCGTTCTGGCGCATCTGCTGCACCTTTTCAGCGGGGAAGAAAGTCACTCGTTCTTCGCTTCCGTAACACAACGATTGGAACTTCGTGCGAATACCAAATATGAACAACGGAATGCCACGGAGGATCTTATCAGCGATGACAAATCGTGGCGGCCGAGGTTTTTCGAAGACCTTCAACATAGGATCGGTGTCGAAGCCGAAGAATGGCGGCACTTCCTCTTCCTTGCCGTGGAGTATCGCAAGCCATGCCCGCAAAATGGCTCCAAAGCCAATAGCATCTGTCAAGCAGTGGAGAAAAGCTATCGTCACGCAAGTGGCATCGGTGAAAGTGACTATCCGAAGGCCCAGCTGGGGTGTGTCCGAGTTGGCCCATTCCTTGTAATCTCGAGGCATGCGGGGGTCCCCCAGCAGTGAGTTAAACTTGTCGCCTCCATCGAATATGGCCGGCCGATCGCCGCCGCCGCGAGGGAGACGAGAGCCGACGGGATGGTCCGCGATAGAGGATTCAAAATGCTCGAAACTGTACAGAAATGACGGACGACCATCATCAAACGTCGCGGGGAGATGATATTCCAGCTTTCCTTCTGGCTGATCCATCTTGTTAGATCTACCAGCTCATCTAAACTCCTTTCTTACATCAGACCGACATTGATTCTTAACCGAGCGCCTAGTTTCCTCCACCCTTTCATCTCCAGTAACCGGGCGAGTGCCCCGCGAAGTTTTTCCGCATCCAGGACATCGTCGAAGCAGAGACTGACTTGGAGACGCATGTCTCGAAATATAATCTGGTCGTCCAAGTAGTTAAAAGGCAGGACGGTGTCCGTCGGAATCTTGGCCGGAGCCGCGGGCTTGCTGAACGGGACACCCATGGCGAATCACTGCTACCAATCTCGCAGGCACAACTTTCAACTGGAGGTCCAACGAGAGAACACGTCCGAACTAGCCTCCTATCGAATAAATGAAGCGTGTGGTCGAGACGACAGTTCTATCGGTTTTGCGAAGCGAACATCGAGCTGCGGGGTTCTCGCCAACGTGAGAGACCCGACTGCATTATGATCTCGCCTGTCTATAAAGCAATCTTCGCATATTTCGCTTTGCGTGGCCATATTGGATGGCTTCATTGACCTTATCCGGATGTGGAAAATACTGTGTAGATATCCCCTGCTACCCCCTTGGACCCTGGAATAGTTGTAATGGTCGTATGGACCCAAACGGGCAAGGATGAAGCTTTACCGTTGCAACGCCTCCGCCCTAAGAGACCGTTGGATGGTGTTAGTAGTACCTCAAGAGCTCTAGACTACAGGGTACAGGGTACACTACGTGTACGACACTTGGTATGATACCGTATCGTCACCGTACTGTCACATGCATTGCCTCTCCCCGGTATCCATTGCAGCGCGCGCCAGTTGACTGACTCACTCCTTGCCTCCAGGCACCTATCTGTTCCTTGTTTCTTCACTGTCCCTGTTGCACAGTCTGGCACTCCTTGCGTATAGCTATCTATCAGCCATCTCTTTGAGGTGGCTGGTTTCTGTCTTTGTCTTGCCATTGTGTACCTACTACTAAAGTAACCTCCGGTACTCGAAAGAAGTAATACTAGGTACCTCTATTTAGTGAGCTTACGATCTCCTCGAGATTCGAGGAGGCAGAGAGAGTTCAGCATTCTCTAATGCATCAGAGCATCTGCTTCATTTGTTTCGTGCGCTCTCGTAGCGTTTCCCTCGTAACAGGATAACGCCGCTTCATTCCTCAACTCGGCACTCCATTCAAGAGCCAGCCCACATCATGCACATGCTTTGCCAGCAAACGAATCATGAGACGGCCTTTGAACCTTTCAGTCACCTCGCTTCAGTGAGTTGAAACTTATTCCGATCTCCAATTCAGTACCGAGCACTCCTTGTATTCGTACTATATGTAATAAGGTACGGATAGAAGTAGAAGACACGCGCGGAATCGGTGGCTTCTACTTACTCATACTCGTACTAAAACCAGGTTTTTCTTAATTTCAGATTTCACCTTGGTCAGCTTTGGTCAATTGTCAATCTCTGGACATGGGCCGTAGACGACATAGCTGCAGGTGACATTCGTGGTTCGTTATAGGCAGCACATGGAAGTAGCGTTGTCCTCACAAGTTGAACACTATAAACGCATGAATGTCGCGCTTACGTTGGGTCCACTGCATGTACACTATATGTACCGAGTCAGCGCGCCCAGGGCTCCGGCCTCGATGTCGTTCACTTCTCCCCCGGCCTGCTTGCAGGCGCCGGAAATAGAAATTAGTGTTCGCCATGTTCGGAGACAAAGAGAAACTGACAGGATGAGGATCCAATCACACCTCAGTTTACTGGCGATGGTTTTATGTATTTAACCGCCGAGGTGGTGAGAGAGATTGAGAGTCAAGTCTTCCGTCCTATTCGATTTCACCATCTAATAGGTACTGTATGGGAGGGCAAGGTTGAAACAAGGCATACATTGCTGAGGGGCTAGGGCTATGCAAGGCACGCCAAAAAAAGGGTACTAACTACGGAGTAAACAACCTTTGAACAATTTCATGAAAGAATCCATGGTGGCCACTCCGCTGATCTACTATTTAAACCTCTTCGCCAAAGAGCCAAAGTTTCTGTTGGGATCCACGCGACATGGCTTGCTGCCACGGAACAGTGTACGAATGGCATAACTAGGTCGAGTAGTCGTCGCCCAACTTCCCGGTCATCAATATCGCAAGATTATGCTCGCTCGGCGTAATCAGTGGTCCCGAGCAACACCGTCCTGAATCCAGTTCGGAATCCAGTTGGGTCGTAAGATCCCACGGGGCTTGCAATCACGAAGAGCATTGCTGAGCTTGATGGATTGACGCCTAGTCGATGAGACTCGCTGTAGTCCGAGACTTTGCGAGGGATTACACAATGCGGATGAAAAAGATACTTAAGCTCCCGCGCGTTTAGATGAATATGTTCGAATATTGGATCTGGACGTCCCAAGCGTCGCGATGAAAGAATGAACCATTGTTTTACAATTCATGTCTAGCTCTACACACCCAACTCGCTGCGGCGACGGCGCAGTTCCTCCAGTACTTCTTCCTTCTCCGTGCACTCCGGGTGCAGCAGCTGGAACTGGATTGCCATCTCCATCGCATTCGACATCCACGGCCCTGGTTTCGCCTCCAACGCGGCCGCAACCTCCTTGCCGTTGGCAAGCGGGCGTAATGTATCGACATCGGTTAAGTTTTCCTGCTCGATGTAGGCGAGGAACTCGCCGTACTCCCGAATCACTAGAACCAAACTTAATTCCAGTGTTCGTACACTTTCCAGTAAAACAACTTACCCTTAGATGGTTCCGCGCCGCCCATGGCTTCTTGAAGCATCCCCATGACGATACACACGCGCCATTCTTTGTACCTGCGCAGAGACATACCGACGTGACGTCGGATCTCGCGGCTGGTCCCAGGGATGCTCTTTGTGAGTACGGACTGTTTGAGTTCAATAGCGTAGCGGAATTTGATCGTAGCCTCCTTGAGAAAGCCCACCGTCCGGTTGTCATACCGTAGGGCGTCTCGCGCGATCTCGGCTGTCCGAGGAGGAACAGGCTGCTTGTCCTCTCGAGTCCGGACGCGGGGAGGGACCGTCGCCCATGGTGCAAATGCGGCAATAACCCATGCATGGTGAATATCAGTTGCATCCCGAAGGAGAACCCGGCGGATAACCTCGGCGGCCGAGGCGAGTTCGTCATCTTTGGCAGGCCTTATGATCCTTGCAAGGGTGCCATAGCCACGAGACCACGTACTCGTATCCGCCGTGGCGTCGTCCCGAAGATTGGCAAAAATAGTGGGAAACAGTGACAACTCGTCGATCAGACGCAGCCCTTCCCGAGGATCAGGGCCTGCACGATTTAGCACCAGTCTCAAGGAGCCGGTGAGGGGGATCCTACCTTTGAGCATCTTATCCACTTCTGTCCCAATGCGTTCCTTGCTGATTTTGACCTTGAGCGCCTTGGATATATCCTCGTTCCGCATGGCCTGTTTGGCTTCCTCTTCGATCCGATACCCCAGCCGGCTGGCAAACCGGATCAACCGCAGGACACGCAACGGATCATCTTTGAACGTCTGATAAGGCTCCAATGGTGTTCGAATAATCCTGTCCCTCATGTCCTGTAGCCCCATTCCGGTGAGGTCCTCGAGCTTGGACTCATTCAGGTTGTAAAACAAGGCGTTGACCGTCGCATCACGACGCAGCGCATCCTCTTCGGCAGTCCCAAACTCCATCTGAGGGTTACGGCTGTCTTCCGTGTAGGTCTCCTTTCGTAGATTCACCAAATCCACTTCCATGCCAAAGATCCTGGTCGCCACGGTTTCCAGATGCTTGGACTTCTCCGGGTTGGCCTCGATCTTGTGAAGACTGCCAACGACATCGTTCAGTTCGCCATTGCCACTTTTGTCCTTGTATTTTTCGAGATTCTCCGGCACATCCAGGTACTCCTTCAGCTCCATGCCGAACTGATAGCCCGTCATCGTACTGATCCCGATGTCGATGTCATGGCTATTGATACCCAGAAGCTTGTCTCGTACCCAACCACCAGTAAACCGCAAGACCAAATCTTCCTCGTTCTGTTCCGTTTTGCCTTCGTTCTTCTGCTTTTGCAAGATGTATTCCCGAACGTCAAGCATGAGTCGCTTCAAAAGGGTCTCCCTTGGAGTCAGCTGTAGCTGAGGGAGTGGCTGCGCCGGTTCCTCAGCGGCAGCCATTGTTGATAAGCGGCGCCTCTTGAGCGCCGGTTGGCATGGGTCTGCAGCTGCGCTGCTTTCCAGCATGAAACTGGCCAGTCGATGCCGCAATGAAGGAGAGTGGGATGTTACATGGAAATATCTCGTTCTGCGGAGGGGAGCAAGGACGTCGACGGCGACGGCCGCGCTGTACTTGTACACGAGAGAGGTTTGCGGTCTATTCCATGACATGCGCACTCCTCGCATTTACGTCCGGGCGAGAGCGACGTCATCGACGCTTTGGAATTGCTTCTGTTCGATTCCCTGTGGTGACACAGATTTTTGAGTGCCTGAACCCTGAGGCATACACTCAGATGACTCAGTCATTATGTAACTTACCTACCTAATAAAGGCTAGTAGTTAACTCGTACGAGTACTCGTAACTTGTAAGTATACGTACTCGTAGTGTGCCTGAAAAATAAGGCAGAAAGCTGAGGCCTGGAGGACCTTCATGATTACCTAATCGGGTGATGGAGACTTTGGCTTCACGTGGTTTGCGGCCTGCACGCATCAAGTGACTGTAATGTCTGGCGAGACGAACCTGCAGGGACACACCGGCTGGGCAACTTACTTGGCCCTGGATGCAGGTGCAGACAGACATTGAGCAGATCCGGGCTTTTGAGAATCATTACGCCGCCGATTACCTACCGTACTGTACCTACCTTGGGCCTTTGTCCAACAGTGTCACTCACATCACTCAGTTCCAGCGTGGAAATAGTATCAATCCCCACGCTCACTGCATTTGATTTCGACCTGCGCTGTCGTTGACCTATACCATCACTCGCCGCCGCAGTCAATGCCTATCCGACCTCTTTCTCTTCAGGTCTACTCTCCCTGAGCTGCCCATGACATCACCGGAAGATGCAGCTCCGGTGAAGCCCCCGCCATCCTTCGCGCCAGGAGCCCCCATCGCTGTCCAGAAGTCCAGGTTCTCGGGCGATCCGCTGCAGAGCAGCGGGCGGATTAGCGCGGATCTAGGGGACACGACTCCGGTAGCTTCTCCGACTTTTTCTCCCAGACCCTCCTCGCTCTCGCCGAGTAGAAGGTTCTCCAGCTCGACTCAGCTTCGGAGGTCGTCGGCTGGGTCGCCGGTGGGCGGAATTGTTGACGGATCCGACGATGTAAGGTCGCTTATCATTCGGGCTTTCTCCCCGGCAGTGGCCATCTTAGCCTCGGATGATACCCATGAGCTGGTCAAGCAAAAGGGATTCAAAGGTGGCTTCCGGGAACTACTACGGCCATTTGGGGAGAAGGTGCCCGGAAGGGTGGTAATCCGCGACAGTGTGGGATCAAGTCGTGGATGGGAGGACTATGGAGTTCGACTCATCGACCTCGCAGAAACCCAGCCGGTGTCCAGCAGTCGGGATCCTGTAGACTCTGCAATGGGACAATTGGAAGCGGTGTTGCAGAACACACTGGACGCTGCAGACAGCACGAGCAATCGATGGTCGCAACTGAGCCAATCCCCAGCTACAAACTCCTTGTCCGCCTCCCCCCTTTACCAGCTCTTCCTGCGACGCCTGCTCTGCGTCAACAGTCCGACTCCGCACGAAACCTTTATGCATCCTGTAGCATGTGTGATTGCCATCAGTTCCCGCAACAAGACGCCGCTTGAATCTCTCCGCCAACTCTACGCCCAGACCAGTCAGGGCAGCAATGCGCCTCCACCATGGGTGCATGGGGAGTTTCTTCGATACTATGTCCTGGTGCATGATGAAGACCGGGATGATATCGGCGAGTCAACAAAACTCTACGATCAGATGAAACGTCATTTCGGGCTACATTGTCACCTTTTACGATTACGGAGTAATCAGTGCGTCGAGACTGATGATGACAGCGTCGAGGTCCCGTCGACAGAATGGCTATCGCCGGCGGAGGATCTTTCCAAAGCAGAAGAAAAGAGTATGTCCCCTCGAATTCTTGTCCGCCTTCGATTATGACTGACGATACACAGATGTTCTGATTGACTTCGGCACAGAGGTTCCCTACCTTTTCGAAAGTGATGTCAATGCAATTAAAATGATGGTGCGGGAGCTGGTTGTGCAGTCGGTCATTCCATTTATGGAAAACAAGGTGGCCATTTGGAATGACCAAGTTGCCTCCCGACGGCGCGGACTCAGCGGCCGTTTCATGTCGATGTCCCGACGCTGGGCTGGCTTCGGGTCGTCCAAGTCCGGTTCTTCCGGGCTGGGTGGTGGTAACACTGGCAATTATGATCCCTCGTTGGGGTGCTATCGACCGGACACCCCGGAGGCGATCCTGCGCAAGCTGGCAGATTATGCATTTATGCTGCGCGATTGGAAGCTGTCGGCCTCCACATACGACCTGATCCGAGCCGATTATGGCAATGACAAGGCATGGAAGTACCATGCCGGGGCGCATGAGATGTGTGCTGTGAGCATGCTTTTAAATCCCCTCGCTTCAAATGCGAAGAACAAGCTGGAAACAATTGATCAGTTGATCGAGACAGCATGCTATTCCTACTTGACCCGGTGCTCCGCCGCCGAGAATGCGCTGCGATGTCTCACCCTATCCGTCGAACTGCTCATGAGCAGGGGTGGGTCGGCTGCTGAAAGCGCCGCACGGTGGGCAATGCGCATTATGGAGATGGGCCTCGTCGGTCCAATCGGCCGAAATCTCATCACCGAGCGCATTTCCGCCTGCTATGCGTCGAAAACGAGCAACGCGCGCTCCCCGTTTGGATCCCGCCGCCGCAAGGCTGCAATGTGGAGTGTCCTCGCAAGCGACGCCTGGCTAAAGCTGGGAAAAACACCGCTGGCGCTCGTGTGCCTAGAGCAAGCGGAGCGGCTATACGCCGAAGTGCTGGACAAGGAAGGCATCTACCCGATACCGGAGATGCAGGCGGTCATGGACAACCTGAAGCGCGTCGTCCAGGTCGAGTATTTGGAGGCCCAGGGCGTTGACACGAGTGATGAGACAGAGGTAGCCAAGAAGTTGGGCGCGGAAGAAACAAGTGAGAAACTGGACGACCGAGCCCATCGCTGGTCGCTCATCGTGACGCCAGCGATGGTGGAGAGCGGGCCACCAAGTGCGGTCCCGCAGGGGGAAGAGCCTCGACAGGATGATGATTTTGAGTAGAGCATACCTGATACATAATCGGCGTTTTACGGTAGGCTATATATATGGATTGTGTTTTTATGAGCTACTACGAGTATGAACGCTGTAGGGCCACCGTACCGGCACTGCACCTTCGACGCCATGTGAAGGAAGTTCACTTGGATACATGTAGAGACAGATAGCCCATCCACAAATCACGTGCGTTATCTTATCTTATCGATAAGCTCAACGATGGACTACCTGAATGAAGCTCGAGTGGTCGTTGAATATCCTGACAATCGGCACTCGTGGCTGAGGCCAAAGCAGGTCTTGGCTTTTAGACGCACTGGAATCAAGACAGTCACGGAGCTGCGGTGTCTGGCCGCTCTCGGTCAAGCAAAGATGGGCGGCCTGCTGGAGTACATCCTATCACATGAAGAATCCTTTCGCAGGTAAACATCCGGCGTAACATGCCTGGACATGACCTTAACAGCTAACACTCAAAACCTCCATGAAGAAACCGTCTCCCTTCGTTATATTCCGATTTTGCGATACAGAAGACGACCAACCCGGATGGATATGTCGTCAATGTATCCTCGTGGGAGAAGGCGTTGATCAACGCGGCGCGGAAAGGACAGGTAGTCACGAGCGGCGATGGAACTGCGGGCCGGAAACGGGATCATCTCGTATTAAAGGTTGATGAGAATCTTCTCCAGGAGCTGGAAAGTCCGGAATGGGGGAAGCCGGTGGCTTTGGGGTGTGTGTTTGTATGTGTATACCCCGTTTTAGCGAGGTTGGAAGAGGTGATAAGGCTGATTATGACTGCCGCGACGGGAAGGACGAGGCGATGCAAAAGAGAAGCATGCTCCCGCTGCAGGTGTACTTGAGCAGCGCGTCGAGTCTCAGCGCAAGCCGGTGGCGGATGATTGATCCTTCGGCGCTGAGTCCATGGAAGGTCGTCGAATGGGGGTGGAGGCAATTGACGGGTTTTCTGGTGGGATGGGAGGGATCCTTGTCGTCGACAACGTTGCGCGAGCAGCAGTTGGTGCTTGTGGATAACCTCAAGGTCTGTCTGGGTGAATGTGGTGGTTTTGGCTCAAGAGTTAATGGTGCTGATCTAGGACGCCGCGAACAGAGTCGTGCAGAAAGCATTGGCTGAAGCCTCGTCGCCGTTGGACAGGATTTATGCAAGGGAGCAGTTCTGCGAAGCGTTTGCGACGGTGCTGGACTCGTCTGCGGAGCTGTCCGACTCGGATTTTGACGTACTCTTAGTGTATTTGAGCCGGGATAGCAAAGCAATCGCCTACGACGGCCAAGTCAGTCATTGCATCACTGTAATCTCTTCGGAGACTAACATGGAATGCCCGCAGACGATCAAATTCCACACAAAAGACGACCAATCACCACTCAGCCAACAAGACAAGACAATTGCATCACTCAAAATACTCATCTCCCGCCTCACGCAACAAGTTGCGCGGCTTGAGCGGCGCGTCGCCGAGCTCGACGCTGACGCCCGATCCGCCTTGCAGAAGAAGAATCGCATCTCCGCGCTCTCCGCCCTGCGCTCGAAGAAACTCGCCGAGCGCGCGCAGCAGCACCGCTCCGACCCCCTCGCACAGCTCGAGCAGGTCTACTTGCAGATCGAGCAGGCCGCGGATCAGGTCCAGATCGTGCGCGCGATGGAGGCCAGCGCGGATGTGCTGCGAGCCCTGCGCGCGCAGACGGGCGGCATCGAGCGCGTCGAGGACATTGTCGAGGAGCTGCGCGCAGAGATGGCGCAGGTCGACGAGGTCAGCGCTGTCCTGGCCGGTATCGGCGACACCGCCGGGCCATCCGCCATCGACGAGGATGAGATTGACGAGGAGCTGCGGGCGCTCGAGAGCGCCGAGAGGCGCGCCGCCGAGGAGCGCGAGGAGGAGGCTACCCGCAAGCGTCTGGCGGAGTTGGACGCGCTGGAACTTGAGCGGAAGGCAAAGGAAATAGAGCGCAAGGAGCAGCACCGGGCAGACACGCAGGCCATCGAGGAGGCTTTGTCCGAGAGTATGGGGAAGCTCTCACGTGTGTCCCTCGGCGATGATCATGGCAGTGGTGATCCCCAGAAAGACCGCAGGAGGGAGAAGGAGCTGACGCGGTAATAAAGTTCTGGCATGATAGCATGAAAGATCAATAACTCGTTATTCATCAATGCCATTAATGCGTTACGAGGAGAGATGTATTTCCATCCACCCTCAGATGGTCTATGTACTAGCTATTCCAGGGTACAGTATTTCTAGATGATATGAATCATGCACAAAGACACACACATACACAGAGACACCATGCAAATGCGAATACAAAGCGTTAGTGGTAAGAAACAATATATCAATTGGCAAAGGATGCGGGTTCATCTTTCTTTTCTTTCTTCTTGACGTTCTTGTTCTTGACGCTCGCGCTCTCTGCCACGGGTGGGCAAAAAACAGACGCCGGCCTTTCATCCGGTGATGGAGAGCGCTCATTTGCTGACGGAGCCAGGCTCTGGCGATTTTGTCGGCGCTGTTTCCGGAGTTTGATCGTGACTGGTGCGGGCGGCCGTCTCTGTTGTTTGCGCTGGTGCCGTTGTCTGTACTGGCGCCGGGGTCGCGGTCGCGGTCGTGGTCGTGGGCGTGGAAGCCGATGGTGTGGTCGTCTGCATTGGAACCGCGGCTGGGGCCTGCACTGGCGCTGCCGTGGTAGTCTGCGTCGGCGCCGGTGGCGCGGCCGTCTCCGTCTGCATTGGCACTGGAGTCTTGGTCGGTTGTGCCGGTGATGGTGGCATGAGCGAGTCCATTGGTGCCGGGGGTGTGGCGTTCTGCATCGGAGCAGGAGCAGGGGTCGCTGTCTGCATTGGGGCCGCCGTCGGAGTCGGTTGCATAGGCTCCGATGGCCTAGCTATCGGCATTGGCCACGGCGGCGTGGTCGTGTGCATCGGTGCCGGAGATCTGGACTGCATCGGTGGCGCCAGTGGCATGGTCATCGGCATCGGGGCTGGGGGCATGGTACTGCACATCGGTGCCGGTTGCATGCCGGCGTGCATTGGCCCCGGCGGCATAGCCGTGTACATCGGCGCCGGTGGCGTGGTCGTCTTCGTCGGAGCTGGGGTCGCGTTCTGCGTTGGAGCCGGCGGCATGGTCGTCTGCATCGGCACTGGCGGCGAAGCCGTCTGTCCCGGCACCGGGGTAGCGGCCTGCATAGGCGCCGCAGTGGTCGTCTGTACCGACGCCGGCGGCGTGGTTGTCTGCATTGGAGACGGGGCCGCGGTCTGCAAAGGTGCCGACGCCGCGGTCGTCTGAGTCGTCGTCGCCGCCTTGGTCGTCTCAGTCGACGACCCTTTCACGGAGTCTTTCCCCTGCCTTGCCTTTGCAATGAGATCCTTAAACGCATCACCATGGCTAGCCGACCAAGCTTTGGCGTTAAAGTCCTTTGCCATGATCGACGACCCTCCGCCCGAGGCACTTGCGCCGCTGTTCGTCGCTAACCCGCCCTGCGAGCGCTCCCACATGTCCAGGTCCCGCAGCAGCTCCGCGTGGCTCTTGGGCACTCGCGCATCGCAGTTCGCATTCCAAAGGTTCATCCACTCTGTGTGACGACGCTGAAGGAGCTGTCTCGGGCCCCAATCAGGGATACCTAGCTCGCGGAGCTTTTTCCGGAGAGCCGTGTCTTTGAGCAGCGCGTAGTTGAGCGCCGGAAGGCGTTCCGGGGGTTTGTTGTTGTTGTCACTGGAAGTGGATTGTCTGGGTCCGAATGGCGTGAGTCTGCATTGCGTATTAGCATCGCCATTGTCTCCGTGATTATCGTGGGCAAGCATACTGGCTGTACTTTGGGGGTCGTCCACGTCTTAGAGGCGCAGGCGTGGGTGTGGAAGGCGTAGGTGTGGAACTCTCTGTCGGGGGACTCGACGGTCCTGGGCATGAGTCGAGATGGCCAAACACGGCCTCGTTCTTCATTTTTCGGTTGCAGATTGGGCATGCTACAATGTCGTCCGAGGGCTCGGAACTGGGATTGACACTTGGATGTGCCCTTGACGGGCTCGCTCGGTGCACATCATCGCTACCGGCGTGGCCAGGACTACTGCTCTCGACGGCCTCGACAGCCGGGGCGGCACTGCTGTCCGGACCGCGGCTGTGAGGCGCCGTCGTTTGAGGTTCTCGTTGTACCGAGAGAGACGTGGACTGGTCCGAGGGATCGTCTACCCGGCGACGTTTCGCAGCTGGCTCTCCAGTGGCATCATCGGATTGCCGCGCATCCCCCAAGCCGGCCACTGGCTTTTGGGCCCTCGCTAAGGCGAGAATATCCGCGCGAGCATCTTTGAAAGTATCGACCAGTTCCTGTACCGCCCAGTTACGTCGTAACCGCACCTCCTGATCCGAGCCACGGCAAGTTGGGCATTTTCCCTCGGAGCTCAAACAGCGCCGGATGCATAACGAGCAGAACGTGTGCGAGCAGGACGTAATAACGGGGTTGTCAAAGAAATCCTTGCAGACTTGGCAGCGGAGGGCGGACTCGAGCGGCGCGACTTTGGACAGCGGGGTGTTAAGCCAGTCTGTGGAATCGGGAATGTCGAAGGAGAAATCCATTGGGAAGGGATAGGATTAGGGCCGGAGCCCTGGCCTGTGCAAGGATTGATCGAGGGAGCGGAGGAATATAAAGTCCAAAATCGCGAAGCGTCATCCAAAACGAAGAAATGCGCCAAGGCGGACGCGTCGCTAATTTTTGTACGCGTTCCCCATCGACCATAGTACTATTAACCACATGAACTAGAACGGGGCTTCATAGACAATCAGCATAGCCATCGGCATCATGGGCGTGGATTATAGAAGATACTTGG
Organism: Thermomyces dupontii; assembly: GCF_041956625.1. Classification (NCBI taxonomy): domain Eukaryota; kingdom Fungi; phylum Ascomycota; class Eurotiomycetes; order Eurotiales; family Trichocomaceae; genus Thermomyces; species Thermomyces dupontii. Next base: position 732,870 of record NW_027192313.1, on the reverse strand, counting down.
CCGAAAATGTCCTCAACGAGGGCAAAACGGTACGAAATCTCACCCGAGGATGCACACGGCCTTTCTGACGCGCACTAGGTTACGTATCGCCTGCTCAGTCGAGCCCTTCGGATTCATAGCCATCTCGCCAAACAGTACGTCGATCGGCGCCAATCGAGCCATCGTCTGCCATGCTGAGTTGTGGATAGGATGCTGTATGATTTCCATCGCACGGAGAACGCAAAGAAGCCAAACAGCGTAAATGCAACCTACCTGATCAGCGGCATTCGACGACCACCTGAGCCGCCGGCGCGGACAGATGGAGATGACACCGTCATGCAGAGCAGTCCGTATATGAGTTCCCTGCCCCAGCCCGATGAGACCGAACGACCGGTGCGGGCCGTCTCGTATGTGCTCGCTAGGGAGGAAGACCTAGAAGGTACATTGGCGATAATAGGAAGCGTGGATGCAATCTGATCGTCTGCTGCAGATGCCAAAGCTACATTCGAGTCTATCTCCGTTATCCATATCTACAGCTTGCAGCCGACAAAGCTGCAAGACCTGAATGTTCTCTTGGATGTGGGAAGGGAAATTACAGCATCGTACGGCCATGAGGACCCGCTAGAGCTGGGAAAAGTTTGGGGCATGATCCAGAACCAGAACGCCAAAGTATGTCCTGCAATACCTTTACCAGAAGAATTGCAGCTGATACCCAATCAACGTAGCGGCAAAAAGGCGCGCGGCCTCCTCCGCCGCCGCCGCCAACTGCTGCTCCCGGTGCAGCCTCGAGGCCTGCAATTGCAGCGAAGCCATCGATTAAAAAGGAAAAATCGCAGCCCAAGACCGAAAGCGAGAGCGAGTCGTCGGTAAAACAACCCGCTCAAAAACGAAAGGGGGATATATTCTCGTCCTTTGCCAAAGCCAAGGCCAAACCTAAGACTGAAGACTCAGCGGCACCGTCGGAGTCTGAGTCGGTATGTATGCCCAGAAATCCCGTTGGTGTTAAATGCTAATTGTCGAAAACTAGGCCAAAGCCAGTGCGCCCGAAGAACGTACGTCTTAACTCACCCCCCTTTGACTCTGTGTCCAATCTAACCAATCTGTCCGGAAGCAGCAATGTTCGATGACGATGATCCCGACGACGAGGGAGAGGATTTGTTCCCTGATACAGGCAAGCCCAAGACCAGCGAGCCCAGAGAGACCCGGCAGGAGAGAGAAGAGAAACTTCGAAAGATGATGGAGGACGACGGTATGCCCAAGACGTCCAATTCAGCCGTTTTTCTGATTCTGACTTGATCAGATGAGGACATGCCCGATGCACCCACAGACGTGCCCAGTGAAGCTCCGAGCAAAGACCCAGAGCCTGCTGGCAAGCCCGAACCCCAGGAACCAAAGGAGCACGTCGTCGTCGAGAATGGCCGTCGGCGAGGAAAGCGCAAGGTCATGAAGAAGATGATGATGAAAGACGAGGAGGGCTATCTAGGTAATCACCCGCTGCAATGTTTCGTCTATCCAACGCAAAGGCTGACCCAGTTAGTCACCGTCGAGGAGCCCGTTTGGGAATCCTTCTCGGAAGAGGAGCCTGCGCCTCCACCGAAGAAGAAGCCTTTCACCAGCGGAAATGCACCCAAAGGGAAGAAGGGCGGCCAGGGAAATATCATGTCTTTCTTTTCTAAAAAGACATAGATCTCTTGTGATACTCGATCCGAGCTGGTCTCGCGATGCTTGGTTATGAGCGGAGCAGCGGCAACAGCCTGCAGTAACCAGGCTGGAACTCCCACATGTCAGTGAATTAGCACAACCCTAGACATTAGGCCTACATCTTTAAGGTATGGTATAACTGGTGTATGAGTAAGATCAAGAATTGTTGGAGTGCAGCGACGTAGTTATCTTTTCGGACGATACCTACGAGTAGTACTTCTCTGTTCTAACTTCTCACCCTGGGTATCCGTCGCTTCCATTCCCTGGTTACCGTCAGTCAATCCAATCCGCCCGTCCCAAGGTAAAATCGAATCGCCTCTTCAGCAATCGATCTCATTCCTGCGTTGACCAGCGGGTGGACAAAGGCCCAATTCTTCATCTCACTGCACACTGCTTTGTTCCTCCGCAGGCCTTGATGCTCGACCCCGGCCATTCGGATCTCCAGAATCGACCACTGTGCGCCCCGATGAGAGGCATGATGGACCGGATCACGCTCCGATGTTACTTGTTTGCTACCGGGATTAGGTACGGAGAAGATGCGGAGATGCGGGGATGGTTACATCAGTTGATGCCTGAATGCCCAGGCTGCAAATATCGTAGTCACGGAACAATGTTGTTGCGGTACCTTTCTGGGTATAAAACGAGTTATTCGGATATACACTGCTGGTAGTTGTGAAATGGAGTGTTCCGATTGGCTCTGAACAACTGCCTATGGGATGGAGTTACAGTAGGTTACTCGTACCTGACCGCGGTGCACCAAGAATAACATCGTGTCCGAGCTGATCAGACCCAAGTCAGGAGAAGCAGCTCTAAACCAACGAGTCAATAATGACGGCTGCATAGGCTAGTCTATATTGCTCTCCACCTGCCGGCTCGAGTCGATGCAAAGCGGCCCGGACAAGATGCCAGGGGTACTATACGCTGTGGAATGTTGTCTGCTTCCCCCCAAGCGCTTCTCTGATGCTCACTGCAACTCGCCATGAATCCGATGACTGCCTCCTGGTTCTCGATTTTCGCACGGGTGCTGTTGTTTGCAGTCGTGCCCGCTGCAGCCCAACGCTCGAACGATGACCCAGAATCGCTGAGCCAAGTCTGTCCCGATTATCTCGACTACTCGCAGGTGCCTCAGTAAGAGTCCCTCTCACACTGGACGCAGTAATATCCTCTCTTTGCTGACCCGAACGTAGTCCTCCGTACAGTGGAGGTCCGCTGAACCTCCCTTTCCAGCGGCCGGTGCCCGAGTGCCGCAAGTTCGTCTCATCCGCTGTGGACAAAGTGGTCGACGAGGTCAGCGAACGGATCGAGGACAAAGATCTGGCACAGCTCTTCCGCAATGCTTTGCCAAACACCCTCGACACCACCATCGCGTGGCACGTCAATGGTACTGACGGGGACACGAACAACAACCGCGACGATACGGGGGCATGGCAAGGCGCGCAGACATTCGTGGTGACGGGCGACATCACGGCGGAATGGCTGCGCGACTCGACGAACCAGCTGGCGCCGTACCAGGCGCTCGCCCGCAAGGACAAGAAGCTGTACCAGCTGATCTTGGGGGCGATCAACACACAGGCTGAATACGTGATCCAGTTCCCGTACTGCAACGCGTTCCAGCCACCGCCGCCGAGTGGACTGGACCCGTCGTCGAATGGGCAGGACGACGTCGTGACTCCGCCTTACGATCCGAACCTCGTCTTCGAATGCAAATACGAGCTCGACTCACTGGCCGCGTTCCTCGCCTTGGGCAATCGGTTCCACGAAGCGACGGGGTCGACCGAGTTCGTCACGGACCGCTGGTACAAGGCGCTGCGCACGCTGCTGCGCGTCCTTGACGAGCAGGCGCTGCCGACGTTCAACAGGCACGGCGATTTCGTCGGCAACGAGTACACCTTCCGGCGGCAGACCGACCGAGGCACCGAGACCCTCAACCTTGACGGCATTGGTAACCCGCTCAATGGGGGCACAGGCTTGATCCGCAGCGCGTTCCGGCCCAGCGACGACGCCACCATCTTCGGCTTCTTCATCCCGCCGAATGCCATGATGGCGGTGCAGCTAAGCAAGACGGCCAAGTTGCTCGCCAAGGCCGGCAACAAGAAGCTCTCGGACGAGCTTGACCGCCGCGCGGACGCCCTGCGCCGTGCCGTCCTGGAACATGGCGTCGTCCACCACCCCAGGTACGGCAAGGTCTTCGCCTTCGAGGTCGACGGCTACGGATCAACCCTCTTCATGGACGACGCCAACATCCCCTCGCTGCTGTCGCTGCCGTACATCGGCTTCGTTGATGCCCATGACCCGGTCTACAGAAACACCCGGAAGATGATAACCGAGCGCGCGGGTAACCCGTACTACCTCACCGGGTCTGATTTCCATGGCATTGGTGGACCACACGGTATGTTTCATCTATCTCTTCCGTCAATTCTCCGAAGAAATCTTTCCACTGATTAACTACGTAGTCGGTCTGCAAAATGCATGGCCCATGTCCCTCCTCGTCCAGGCAATCACCAGCTCCGACGATCACGAAATCATGACCTGTCTGGAGCTGGTCCGTAATTCGAGCCTGCTGGGCCTCGTCCACGAGTCCATCGATGTCAACAACATTGAGGATTATACGCGGCCGTGGTTCGCCTGGGCGAATTCCCTGTTTGGCGAGACGATCCTCAAGATTGCCAGGGAGCGCCCGTCGTTGATCTTCGGGAAGGGTGCGAAGCCGTATGAGATTTGATTAAAGTATTCAAAGAAAGAACAAAAAAAAAAAAAAAGAGGAGCTCACACTCCGAAATGTTCTGATTCCAAGTTCCTTGCTGGATATCCTCGGCATATGACGACATTAGGCAAACAATAATACATGAGTGCTAAATGGTATATCCCGTAAAATTGAGAGCTTGCTCAAATCAAAACTCGTCGTAAGCAATCCGTGCCGCCCAAAACCCGTCGTCCAGTCACTGGACACCGTCCCTTCCCACTCTCCCATTTTCCTTCTCGGCTCCTGGTCTTCCTTCCATCTTTCTCGCGCCCAGCGGACTCGGGTGATCCAGGGGAATCGGCATCACCGCCATCCAGATGATCGTCTTCCCACTCTGCGCCGCCGTCCTCGCCGCTCATGAACGCAATCTGTCGCTCGTGCTCCCCGTTGATCCAGCGGAAGACGCAGCTGTAGCAAAAAACGTAGCCGGTCTGGCAGGCGGTGGGGTTGTTGAGCGGCTGCAGGCAGATCGGGCAGGGGGCAGGATCGGAGGAGGACGTGCGTGGAGGCGGAGGGACGGTGAAGATAGGCAGGAGGGACGTGGAGGAGATGGGTGGTTGCCGGCGGGAGGAGGGGCGTTTCAGCGCTGGCTTCAATTGGGGAGAGGAAGAAGAAGAGATGGAAGAATCTTGTTGTTCTGCCTGTTCTTGCTTTCCAACCGATGGGTCTCTCATGCCTGTTACCACCGGAGCGGGCAGATCCAGCGACTCCGTCGCCTTGAGCGCCAGTTTCCGTGAAAAGTCACTTGCATGCCACCATTCGAGGAACTTGAGCGCGAAAATGGACACCGGCAGCACGAACCGCAGCGACGAGAGCAGCTGCGGGTAGATGTTCACCGGGCTCAGAAGGCCCAGCAGGCCTGAGCCCGGTCGCGACTGTCGTGCATCGCGGGCGGGCCGTGCCTGCGTGGCCTTCGCGATGGCGCGGTGGTCCTCCGGGCTGAGCCTCCGGATCCGCGTCCCGATCAGCCACAGGAAAGGCGACGAGTACTTGGTGCTGTCGAACAGATACGCCAAGTTGAACGCCAGAATGGCGAAGTAGTACGCGGCATTCACCGACGGATATACGTTCCTTAGGAACCATTTGTAGTAGAACATGATCCGCTGCTTGATCGTCGCGTTCGGGGGGAGAACGCTGTCGCGCGGCTGATACCTTGGACCACCACCGCCGCCTGCAAGTAACGAAGCCTGCGGCGCGACGTGGATATCGTAGCCTTCATCGAGCTTCCGCTTCAGATACGGCAACCCTACCAACACAGCAAGATTTGCCCAGATATCGCGGTTTCGCAAACGCAGCGTCTCGCGCACGGGGGCTGCGGCGCCCAGTTGTGCGCGGGGAACTTCGCCATTCTTGGTCCGCAGCACCCGCTCGCGCTTGAGCGAGTAAAAGTTCTCCGTGAATGACCCGCCAAACGTGCGTAAATAGTACCGCTCAACGATCAGCGATAGCAACGCGTACAGCTCATCGAAATTGTTCAGCGCCCGGAGTAGATAGCGCGGGTACCGGTGCGTCGCAACGGCCAGGAGGTACCGCAGCGAAGGAGGAAGAAGGGCGGAGAGCTGCTGCTCCGCGAGGAGCTCTGTCGAACATCATGTGTCAGTTGGGCTGAGGTCTCGCCCAGGGTAGTGTGCAATTGTATCATACCAAACAACGAGGGCTTCAGGTCGTCAATTTCATTTTGCACACTCGACAGGTACTCCATGATGGCAACTCTGGCCGCGAGTCCAGCATCATCTCGGGCCAAGTTGGAGTTGGGACAACGAGCCGAGGTGATTCGGGACCCAAGAGTAATGCGGAGATCATGTCGAGTCTTTCTATATATGGTTTAGAGCGATAAGATCAAATACTAGATTAGGAATGGCGTACTAATATATAGGGGTGTGCCCGGGCACTCAGAACGAGATACATGGCTTATGCAGGTACATGTCTTTCGCGCACTTTTCGTCCTCTCATGCAAGGGCTCCATCGTCGACGACGGGATTCACCGAATGAGTAAAGTATTCCAGTCTTGCATTTGATCTCTTCTTCAATGCTTCCGCCAAATACGGCCTCCCATCCAAGTGATACACCAGAGCGGCATGAAGCTCGCGGTCCTATCGTAAAGGATCAGTTTTCATTTCAGGAATTTGTACAATACTGGCGTTTTGATTGAACGGATGCTGGAAAACGTAAGAAATTGGTCCAACATCCATCAACCGTTATGGGACGCCATGAACCCATAATAGCAGGCAGGGATTTCAAGAAGTCTTCAGCCTATATTATGATATCTTCCAGTACACTGTCTTCGCTTCGAGTAGGTTTCTCCTGCAGATCCGGGCGAGAAATGATGCAACACTGTACTCCGCATTATTACTCTGGGAGTGGGAATTACAAAGTCATTGCAAGGCTGTCAAGCATGTCTGATTGCTGTGGCATGAGAGACTGAAATTTAGAACCCAATACATGGTTACGGAGTAGTTGTGAAGAATAAAATCTCAACAACACATTCCTCATTGACAGTTCCACACTCGAATGTTCTCAGGTTCTGCCTGATCACGCCCTCTGAATATTCCCAGTCGAAATCTCCCCGGGTCATTCTTCCCATGTACGGACTCAGCAATCACTTCACTTCCGCGGCGTTCGCGTCGTGAAAAGAGAGGGTACATCGTCCGCTCTGCTTGTCGACGAATCTTTGCCTCGTTTTGCTTTTTGCCATTATGGTACGGGATGCATACGTTCGATTTCTACAGGGAAAATTTCTCCGCACGTCCTCAATCGAATCTCTGGTCCGACTCCACTTTGTCAGCGCTGGATTGTACGTTTGATTCCTGAGTACCTCATTGTCAGTCGTTGACGAATAGGGTCTGGGTTAACAGTACGAACCCTACAAGTTCAGAAGTCGATTTCACTTTAGTCAGATCGGACCGATCGCTGAAGGAAACTAGCCAGAGCAGTCCAAAGGATTTACAGTGCAAGCCGGGTTCTGATCGTGCAGAAGAAACCAGGATGTCCATGTGGTCGCTTTCAGTGTCTTCCTTTGGAGTGCGTTGTCGCCAATACTGGGAAAGAATTTCTCCTCGTATCATCTATTTTGAACAAAAGATTCTGATTGCGCGGCTGTTGTAATATAGTGTCCACCATGTAATGTAGCCCTTTGTACGAGTATGTCGTATTGAGGCCGCTCTGGCCAACTCTGAGCGTCAAAAACTTTTTACGAGCTGGGTTCTTTTGCCTGGTGTGGTGAACCTGTACCTGAGATCACACGCCCAAATTGGCTAACTCCTTGGTACTTTGAGGGAAACATTTTGAGTAGCTTGCTTGTGAAATGGTTCTCAGAGATTCTCCTGTTGTCAACAGGGATCACAGGATCGATATTCGGTCTTCTGACCTCGTCTTTTGTCGCGACTCTCTGTGCCTCTAATCATGGCGTGATCAACGTCCAATGAGTTCAATGTCACTGACAGTGTGAAAACAGCAGTTATCTAAATTTCTAAGCTGAGTACGGAGTACTTTGTAGTACTGTACCCATCTTGTTCTTGTTGAGAACTCGATTACAGACTGCCAGTACACTTCGGAGGCTTCACGGTGCAATCTTACAGTAGTGCTTACTAGGCATAGTCCCTTGAGGGTAGTAGTATGTTGAGTCGAAGACTGATCGAGTCGTTGCACTTCTCCAAAGGGATTGCCATTTATCACGACGGCAGCCACGCGGTCAGGGTTTGACTGGCCTCTTGTATCAGGCACTTAGGTAGGCTCCTGTCCACGTTAAGGCCTCGAATTCCCTGTTCCTTCAGAATCACCCCAACTACGGTGCCCGCCAACAACATTGTGAGCTTCATCCAATCATAAGAGGCGCGTTCCTATCGTCTCTCTCAGGATCAGAAGCGTGGCTTCTTCTCTGAAGTTGAGTTCAAGTTCCTGTCGGTACCTGGCAGACGAATTCAATGCGGTCCTACAATTTTACCCGTCAATTGCTTGCTGATGTTGTTGTTCCCCTTAGAAATTCCATTATTCATAAGATGTTAGCACCGTTCGTTTGTGAAAGTCAGTCCTTCGCCCTTAACATCGCATTTAGGGTATTGTCCATCACGTGAGTTTGATACCGTAAATTACCGGACCCACTCCCAATTCGGGGCGAGCTCGCTTCCTTTGGTACGGTACAAGGTATGGGTAGGTACATTATCCTGCATTCGAATAGACACTCCGCGGCCTGCCGGGATGTCTTGATTGAGTCGAGCACAGGTGCCTCCGCTAACGGACCTGAGATTGCAGATTGACATCTCGCGCTCCTGTGCTCAGGTATGAGTGGAAACAGCAGTTTTCATGTTTTTCCTAATCACAGCCCATGATAGACAACTATGGTTGTCAATCATCGACATGTTTCGTCTCCCAAGGTCAGATTGCGATCATTATCGCGAGATGTGCAACGAATATCCGGCTGTACAGATCGTAATCGCACGTTTCTCAAGCAATTTTGCTGTAGGCCGCAACGATCACAAGCCTTTTAATTTAGGGAGACGTTATGCTGCGGTCGGGGGACATTGACCGACTCGGGGCTCGATTCTCCGGCGTATCAATCGCACTCGTATCTTGAGGTGACGATTCTTTGGCGTCGTTGATTGGCTCTGCATTGTCTCGCTTGGAGCCCCAGAGCTCCTCCAGGTTAATTTCCGCTCGTCTCTCCTCCGTGAACATCTGCACCACAATTCTGGTGCCTCCGGCAGAAACGCCAAACCCTTCAAAGGCTTCATCCTTGACGGGCTGCTGCTTCCTGCCCTGAGGATCCTCCACGACCCCAGCATTCACGCATATCCAACCCGTCGTGATACCGTCATCCGTCGTATCGGCCTCGAGTCCCAATCTGCTCTTGGCCTGTGCGCGCCGAGCTTTTCGTCGGAGTTTAATCTTTAGTTCGTTTCGTCCCAACAGCCCGTCGGCATGAGGCCGAAGTTTGTATGTCGAACGTAGCCATCGACAGCACCGATCCGCCGAGACGTTCAGATGCTTCAAACTTCGGGCGGTTCCAATGATCATAATGACATTAGTCCCGAGAGCCGGGGGAGGATCGCGACCCCTCAAATCCAGTAGAGTCAGGTCGTCCAAACCTGCATCAATTGATAGGAATTGCAACAGGTCCTTCAGCATCGCCGGGCTATTGTCTGGGACTGGTGGTAACTCCTGGCGCTGTTGGACAGATTTGGTGCCGAGCGTCGGCGGCTGAACTTGCAGATACCATGGAATCGATTCTGATGAGGACGAAGATCCCCCGTATTTCTCTTCTGCTTCGTCTTGAGGCGTGGGTGCTGAAGAATTGCCACTGTCGAATCGACGCGATTGAATCGAGAATTGCCGTCGCGGTGGTTGAACGGACCGAGAAAATGAGATCCCAGAAAGCGCAAAAAACTGAGCACCGTCACAGCGACAGGCAACACAAATGCCTCGACGGAGAAGAGCTGTGGCAGCCATGATTGCGGTCTCACTTGCAGTACTCCGTTTGGGTACAAGCGGAAGATATTTCTCATCTAATCAAACAGTGCAAACATGCCAAGCCCGATAAGCATTGATAGGCACAACCTTATCGTGGATTAAAAATCATGGATGAGGGGAGCGAAAAAAATCCATCGGATTAAGAATCTGCGATCTCATTCTTGATTTTTTTTCTCATATCATAATTTTTCTCTTTGGCTTTCTTTGGCAGCAATAGAGGCAGCATTCGAAAATGTCGATGGACCTGGACCTGGATGCTCCGGTCCCAATATCGGAGCTTCAAGCGCAGCCACAGCCCCAAGCAACGTAAGCGGAGCGGCAACGGTTGAAAGTAACTTTTGAAGCTGATCTCCCGCTCTTTTACAGAATACTTTGCTACAATTGCGGCGCTCCAATCGATGGGACAAGTGCAGCTGGGGCACTGTGCCAGGACTGCATCAAGTTAACAGTCGACATCTCGCAAGGAATCCAACGAGAAGCGACGCTACACACCTGCAAAGACTGCGAACGATGGCTCCAGCCTCCAAGCACCTGGGTGACAGCGGCGCCGGAATCGCGAGAACTACTTGCGATTTGCCTTAAGAGATTAAGAGGCCTGAACAGGGTTCGGATAATTGACGCTAACTTTCTCTGGACCGAGCCGCACTCGCGACGGATCAAAGTCAAGATCACGGTACAGCAAGAGGCGTTCCAAGGGACGATTCTACAACAGTCCTTCGAAGTGGAATATATAGTTGCTACACAACAATGTCCGGACTGCGCCAAGTCATATACGCCCAACACTTGGCGAGCCTCGGTCCAGGTGCGCCAAAAGGTCCCACACAAGAGGACCTTCCTCTGGCTCGAGCAGGTGATTCTGAAGCACCGGGCACACCAGGATACCATCAATATCAAAGAAACTAAGGATGGGCTGGACTTTTTATTCTCGCAGAGAAATCACGCCGAGAAGATGGTGGACTTTTTGGGCTCAGTTGCACCGATCAAGGTCAAGAAGGCAAAGGAGCTCATTTCCATGGATGTGCACACCTCGGAGAAATCGTACAAGTTCACGTACTCTGTGGAATTGATTCCAATTTGCAAGGACGACCTGGTGGCTCTGCCGATGAAACTGGCACGACAGCTGGGCAACATCTCGCCACTGACCCTGTGCTACCGGATCGGCACGTCGATTACCCTGATTGATCCCAACACCCTGCAGACTGCAGATGTCACGTCGCCCGTGTACTGGCAATCGCCCTTCAAGAATTTGGCCGACGTGCAGCAATTGACGGAATTCATCGTCATGGACATCGAGCCTGTCGGCCAGTCCAACGGCCGCTTCCACCTGGCGGAGGTCACGGTCGCGCGAGCGTCTGATCTCGGCGTCAACGATACTACCTACTTCACGCGCACGCATCTCGGCGGGGTGCTTCACGTCGGCGACTCGGCGCTCGGGTACCACCTGACGGGCTCCAACTTCAATGACTCGAACTTCGAGGCCATTGAGGCCAGCAGCCGGTACGGGTCGACGATCCCGGACGTCATCCTCGTGCGCAAGCATTACCCGCGCAAGAAGAAGTCAAAGAACCGCAACTGGAAGCTCAAGCGCATGGCGATGGAGGAGGATGAGTCAGTGCGTCAACAGGATCCGGACCGCATGGAGACGGACTATGAGCTGTTCCTGCGGGATATTGAGGAGGACAAGGAGATGCGGAGCTCGATTGCACTGTACAAGGCCCGCAGCGGTCCGAAGGGTCGCGTGGACAAGATGGAAGGCATCGAAGAGCATGGCGGGGACGCGATGGATGAGGATGACGACAGTGATGACGATGCGCCTAAGATTAGTATGGATGAGTTGCTTGATGAGTTTGATGAATTGAACGTGGAGGATAAGAACGAATAATCTCTACGGCCGAATGGAATGGAAGGTTCATGAGCATTATAATAGAATGACAAATCTAACATGGTATCATGCAATGAATCAGAAACCATCAAAAAATCTTGCCCAACACCCTCTTCGTATCCTCCCCCAGGTCATCCAGATCCTTCTGACCATGATGCCGGACCTGATTCTGCTTGAACACTCTCCTCGGCTTCTCAATCATCTCTTCACCACCACTACCACCACCACCATCGTCATCCATCCCCGTGGACGACTCGCCCCTCTTCCTCCTCTCTTTCTCTTCCTTCTTCTTCTTGATCCCCTCAATGATCTTCCCTTTCTCCACACCCTGCAAAAACACCTTATCCTGCTTCCTCGCCCGCGCATCCTCAATCCTGCGCTTCGCCTCTCTCTCCGACCGCTCCCGCTGCACCTGCTCCATCAGATCCGACCACTTAAACCCCTTTAGGTACTTCATATTCCACACGTCATCGTGGTACCATCCGCTCTTCTTCCCGCCGACGATGTTGGCATTGAGCGTCTCCGCACAAATCTTTGCCGTCTTTTTCGACGCGAATTCCACCCAGCCATCCGTGTACATCTTGCGGCGGTTGCTGCTCCGTTTCCCGGTTACGGCGGGGGTGAGAAAGACTCGCGTGATGGGGCCGAAGCCGCGCTGCTCCAGCATCTTTTTCAGCGCAAAAGGTTTCAGGTATGGTGGGAGGGAGGAGAGGTAGATGACGCCGGTTTTGTTCTCTTTGGAGGGTTTGGCTTTGACTTTGTCCAGGGGCCTGGTTACTGTTGTTTTTTTCTTCGTTGTTGATTCATCGCCGGAGTTTTCTTCTTGTGACTGTGTACCGTTTTGTCCGTCATGGTTGTCCGACCCTTCTTCATCCCCTTCATCATGGCTTTGTTGATCAACGTTGTCATCCCCGGTTTCTTCCCCTCCTTCACTCTCGAACTCTTCGTCGCTCTCCTCCGTCTTTCTCCGTTTCACCGCTCGGCCCTTGCTTTCCTCCGCGGCCTCAGAGTCGTATCCATCGTCACTCTCAGCATCGCTGCCGGATTGTTCAACGTCAAACGGATCCAATCGCTTGCGCGTCGACATTGTGCGTGATTCACGACGGCTGTCTGGTTCTCGACAACATTTTTGCGAGATGGAATTGATCAGCGAATCAGGATCATATTGTCACGTGATGATAATACTTATCGATAAGCCAGCCGGACTGAACTGCACCGATCAGACTCGGATCTTGATCGCCACTTTGTTGACGGACCAGCTGTGAGCCTGATCCCGACGAAATGCTACACATGCATGCACAATGATTATGAATGTAAATAAATTCGTGGATATCACCAAAGAAAAGTCTATATACCCAAATACCATTTCATACGCTCATACACAAAGAACCCCGTCGCCACCATGGGCACGATCTTGATATACCCAATCGTCAACCCGACAAAGAAGCCACGGAACCCCCTTTCGAGCCAGATCTTCCGTGCGGTTTCGACCATGCGCAGCCGTCGGCCGTCGCCCACCACGCCGCCCACCTGCATCCGCCTGCGGATGACTTCGAACGGGTACGCCGACGTCTGCGAAATGACGCCCGCAACGGCGCCGGAGAATAGCTCGGCGGCGGCGGTGAGCTGGTGGCGGCGGCGGGGCCGTGGACGGTTGCCGCCGGTGCCTGGAGTGGCAGCGCCGCCGCGCGGACCGACGACGTCCGAGTTTGGAATCGTTGTGTACGGCGCTAGTCGCGGGTGCCGGAGGATGTCACCGATGGTATCGTGCGTTAGGAATGACATGCCTGCGTAAGGGATCATGCCGACAACGGTCGGTTGAAAACCGCGGTAGAAATTGGCGAGTCCTGGCCCCAACGACCGGGAGGCGCTGCCCAAGGAGGATGATGATATTGATGATGATGATGATGACGAGGATGACCCCTCGTAGTAGATCTGCCGGCAGATCTTGGAGAATGACGAGCGCATCCCATGCTTCGTCTCGAATGCCAGCCGCACCCGGATCACCTCCAGTGGGTAGGTGCAGAAGACGGATGTGACACCAGCGAGACTTCCCGAGATCAGTCGTCGGAATGGCGTCTCCTTGTCTGGCGATGGAATGACCACCGCCCGGATTTGCTCGTAGGCGAGGAACTTGACGGCAGCGTAGGGAAATATTCGTATCAGTGTCGCCGAGTGACCCTTAAACAAGCCTCGGACGCCTTCGCGCCGCTTGATGTCTTGCAGAGCCAGAGCAAACCCAGACCAACTCCCGGAATACTTAGCGAACTCGGGGTTCGATGCCTGGAAGAGAATCTTGACGCGATCCAGAGGCGCGACGATGGTTTTTGCCTACCCCGCGGCATTCGTCAGATCATACTCTCGCTCCCTATTTTTGTTTTCAAAAAGATAACCGTACCGCACACCCGGCAATGCCGCCGGCAAATCCGCTTCGAACAACATACTCAAAACTTTGTTTGTTGATTCTATCCTTCGTTTCCTCCGACATGGCAGTATCCTGCGTTTCCGCTTGCGTCGGCGGAGGGCGATGCGCCCTCTCCATAGTCGAGGCCGCCGACGACGACGGCAATGCGCCGCTGTGTCTCGCCTCCTCCATGATCATGACCCTTTCGCTTCTGTGCGGAGACCGGATATCCTTCTCCACTCCTCCGTCCACTTTTGAATCTGGTACTTATTCACACCCCTCGGGGACCGTAGACGACAAGCTCGGGTTATCGAAAACAACAGTACATGGTCAAAGAAGGCTCGCCGTCGTTGACAGAGAACCGAACGCGCACGTGCGACAGTTCCGTACAAAGTATCGGCAATCGTACCGGAGGAAAAGCTGGTTCGGCTATGGGGAAAGTTGGAGATTTTCGAAGCGCAGTGCGCGACTTGCGGAGAAAGCTCGCCGAAGCCTCTTCGAGAACGACCAACGGAAGTATCGAAGATAAATAAACTCTAAAAAATATGAATAACTAGGTAGTTCGGAAGAATCTCTAAGAATGTCGGCTTATCCATTCTCCCCAAGCCTCGGTGATGTAAACTTGGAGGAGCGGAAAGTCTCGGCGATCCGAAGCGGCGAAACCCGTGATTCGCCCAACGTCCGAACTGCAGCCGAAGCCGATTGGATGGAGGCTTCTCGCTCTCATTGGCTGCTTGTTTCACATATTTCCACGTGACCAGATCGATCGGACCGCTAGTCCGAATCTAGTAACAATATCGAGATTCACGTGACTGGCGAATCTTGCCCAGGCAGTTGAGCACGTGGTTAATTGTCACAATCATCGCCGGACGCCAGCCAGCCATCCATCACTTCAGAAGTTTAGAAGCGTCAGTCTGAAATTGATTTGACACGTTCAGCCGTGGTAATCGATTATTATTTGATTCAGAATATGACAGATATTGGCTAGATCCATATACCTGGACAATCAAAATAAACATGCCTCCAACTCCCACTCCAACCTCTAGTTACCGTATGCAATAAACTCCTTTGGCCCGTGTCTGAAGCGGGCCTCTATGCACATACAGGTCCAAGAATATGTAACTGTAACAGAAAGAAATGCATCACCAACGTGACAGCGATGCGATTTCGGATAAAGAATACGTTCAAGGGAATGGTACCTACCGGGCGCTCTGCCGCGTCGCGCCCTTGGTCTGTCGGGCGCTCGGCCGCGAGTCCTTGGACTCATCGTGTGCCCGGCGGGCGCGCTTCGTCGGCCGGGGAGGGTCGACGTGCAAGTGGTTGTTCTTCCGCAGCGCCGTGGTGTTCCTCCACCGCAGACAGCGATGCTTTTCGCTGTCGACGACGTACGTCTTGGTGCGCGTCGTCATGCGCCTGGCCGGCGGCTCCTCCGACTCGGCCCGCTCGGCCGCCTCCGCCAGGTACTCCGCCCGCTTCGTCATGTACTTCACGATCTGGTCGCGCTGTACCTGAAGCTCCTTCTTGAGCTTGCTCTCCCGCTCGCCGCGCTGGTCCAGCCATTCAATCAACGCGTCTAGCGATTCTGGATCGTCATAGTAACCCCAGTGGTGCGCGTTCGGGAGGCTGGTGGGTCCTTCTTCCGCCTTTCGGCGGTCGGCTGGACTGATCTTGTGTTGTTTGATGTACAGCTTCTTGAGATCATCAGGAAGCTCCAGCAAGCCGTCCCGTTCCATATCGTGCGGCCCTTGGACCCATAATCGGCCATTGGCATACCCTGCTCCAGCCGTAGAGCTGTCCGGCAGGCCCTCGTACGGCATGCCGTTCCGCTCGAACCACCAGTAGCGGTTGCAGAACCGGTCCTTGCCCAGACACCTCGTCCGCGCACAGTCGGCTTCACGTAGGTCGTTATCCAGCGTGGCAATATCCTCCTCCAGCTGCGCGATCTCTGCCCGCTTGTCTTCGATCTTTTTAAGTATCCGCTGGTACTGCTTGGTACCCTTGGGCTGTTTGGCCAGCTCTTCTCGGCGTTGTCGATCGGCTTCCTGTCGTCGCTTCCGCTCCAGAACACGGTCAATGCCACCACGGAGCGAAGGGCCGCGAGGATTTTCTTCATCTGTCTCCATTGAATCTGTGTCTCCGTCCTCCATCTCCATCTCGGAATTGGCATGGCCGACGGATTCCGCAACGCCATCAGCCGAGGGGGTCGTTGACTGATCCTTAGAGTCCTTCGTCGCGGACTTGTCCTCCTTTTCAGGCTCCCGCGGCTGGAGGGCCTTCTTTTCCACCTGCAGTTTCCGCAGTTCCTCAAACCTGGACGAAGATCAGCAGATGAATGATATTGGCGAATAGATTATACACTTACGCTGCTTTCCGCGCCCGCTGGCACTCGATCTTTTCCTTGCGATATTCCGTCATCTGATTGCTACATTCTTCCATATAATTCTTGATTGCTTTCGTCTCCAGACTGAGCATGCAGATAATCTGCAGAGCCTTGATCCGAAGGTTAACGTCGAGCTTCGCGTATCGCGCGCGGACGGTTTCTTGACTTGGATGCTCATCCTCTGCCGGGACTAACTGACTCAGAATCTCGACGCAGGCCTTCTCCATCCTTGGACGCATGGACAGTTGGTGCAACAAGCCGGCGAGAATTGTCTCCCACCCGCCATTGCGGAAATCCCGTTTGCGCAGGCGGTCGATCCAATCGTAGTTCTGGAACAGCTCCGCCGCGCGATGCGTCTTGGACTCGGCGGCATTGGCGGCGGCCTGTTGCGCCTGGAGGCTGGCGGCCTTGGCTTTGGCGAGGCTGCTTCGCGTGGTCATCCGGGTGAAGACAGGCTCCGGCTCCGGCGTTTGTTCTTTTTCTTCTGATTCTTCGTCTGAGTCCTCCGTGGGAAGGTCGGGCAGAGAAACCTGGATCGCTCCATTGTCGTCATCCTCGGCGTTAACTAGCTTCTTCAACACGGCGCAATGCACCTCGACCAGCAATTCGCAGTCGACTTCATCCGAGGAGAATCTGACCGCTTGGACAAAGTCATCGAATGTGAACGAGTCTAGCTGAAACACCTCGCAGTACACGCTGAGAGTGTTCCATGTCTCGAGGAAAAGACCCACGGATTCCGGCCGGATCTCATGCTGCAGCATCTCCGGATCATTGACGTAGGTCAATTTGTCCTCCAATTCGAGCTTCAGCGGCGGACGCGACTTCCGATCTGGCTCGTATGTAACCTCCAAATCTTCAATCGGATACTTGATCTGGGGCACCGATGGTTCGGCCTTGACCACGAGCTCCGTAAGCTGAGGGGCCTTGTGGCTGCCCTCGCCATCCTTGGCCGAGCGCGACTGAGAGGACTGCTTCGAGAGGTTGAAAGAGGGGTTGCCGTTCAAAGATCGCTGGTACTCCAGGAACTGCTCGGCTTTGTTCCTGGCGAGCTCCTGCGGTGTCAATTCCGTCTTTTGCGCCTTTCCGGAGGCGGGCTTCAGCTCCGGCAGCTTTTGCGACGAAAAGAATCCGAAGTGACCCTCCGAGTCTGCCTTTTTCATCGCCTTCTTCTCAGCGACGCGTGCTCCGTACTGTAAATGTTTAGGTACTTCGGTGTCGATCTTATACTCTTCGGCCACGCTTGGCTTCACAATCCAAGGGGCCCCGTTCCAGGATTCCCTAGTGACATTGTTCTTGATGAACGCTCGAAGCATCTGCTTCGAGAATGTCCTACGGTCCCGAGTGATATGGTCCTGGTCCAGCAAGGCCTCTTCGTTGGGGCGGTCGATTAATCGGACAAGGTACCTTGCGAAGGCCTCTGACCGAACGCTTCCATCGGGATGAAATTGGCGGGGGAAATTCATCTTGTCTCGGATGATGCCATGCAGACGCGTGCTGTCGTCCAAGACAGTCGTGACGCGTTCTCCGGGGTAGAAGTCTTGCTTGAAGTCCTGCCAAAGGTTAATAAAACATGCTCATCATCGATGCTACATGAATAGTGCAACGCACTTCGTAAATCTCATCCACTGAGGAACATAAAAGTTAGCGGGGATCTAAACCAGAACACTGGACGCATGGGCGTACCAAGATGATCAATCCGGGACACTGTTGAGAACTGTACTCTACGCAGGATCGGTTCCTTCAGTGCATCCGGAAATGCACTGTCAATTTCGCGAGATTCTTGCATCTTGGCTCGAGGTTAGCGAGGGACCCGCGAGAAATGCTTGGGTATAATATTCCGTACTTCACTCTGTAGGGCCTCGTAAAAAGTGAGGCCGGAATGACCAGTTATCTCACAGATGAATCGACGCTGCTGGTAAAAGTCTCTGCGGTTCAAGTACGCCTCGTAACTCGTGAACACCTCGTTGGTCTCCGGAATGACCCAGACCTGCACCCAGTATAAGCCCCGTCGTTCCACAGAGGAAAGCAAAAACATTGACGTACCGCCGAATTATCATCTTCAATTGGCGGTCGAGGGAGGAACTGGACCGGCTTGCGTTTATATAGCACCTTTGCGCCAGGTCAGCCCGGGAATGCCCGACGGACACCTGCGGTGCTTGTTGCTTACCATGATCCTCTACCCCTGGTTCCACCATCGAAGCCACAGTGTACACGCACACGACACCTTTGCATGCGCCAAGTCAATCACTCTGCCCGCGAAGGATATAGTTTCGACGTCCGCAGGCAGCAGCCCACGACGCCACAAAAGAAAAATCGAGATCCCGAGACAACACCCACCCTATTCAACAATCCGGAAGCAAGCATTCAAACGAACCGTGTTCGAGACGCGTCGAGGGTGTCTTCGGGCGAGAGAGAGGAGTCACGGCGCGGAGTAAACGAAGTATAAGAGCAGGACCAGCCTCGACGCAGGCACGCAATCACAATCGAATTCGCAGTTCGACGGTTTCGCGCGAGTTTCGCGATCAAGTTATTGAAACACCGACGATTTGCTCGGGAGGGACTAGGGGGCCACAAGATTGACACGCGTATTTGCGACTTGCTAGGAGCTTCGGAGCGTGGAGAGGCGACAATCACGCGGAGGAATACGTAGGAATCGCGGAAAACCGAAGCCAAGTCCAGGGTGCGGCGGAGGGACAACGAGGCCAAACAACGTCCGGGAGAGTAAATAGAGAAGCAGAATTGAATCTAGAGGGCGAAGAAGAAATCCCAAGAGGCGGGCGGGCTTAATTCGCGGAGGCTGCGCTCTGCTGATTGGCCCAGACGAGGAGCAAAAAACACGTTGATTGCCGCCTTTGCCCGATTGGGAAACCCTGACAAACCTCGTCCCAACTCCTCGTCCACAGCCCCCCGGCACCGCCCGGGAATAACGGCCCGGAGCAAGCGGAAGATGTTTTGCTCGACGGGGATTCGAGACAGCGGCTTGGGATGTGCGAGACGTTACGGGTAACTCTCAGGCAAAACCTATGATACCAGCTTTCCGCTGCTTTCAGGGCTCCAAAACCCTAGACTACGCTACATCCACACGGCCTGGAGGTCCCACGACACGCGCTTGATCCCTCGCCACCCGTCGATTAGAGCCACAAACCATGCTCATACGACTCCCAGGAGAATTCATAGAGTCGATTGTACCAGCCGCTGCAATTATTTCCTTTTTGGGTAATTTTCTGTCAGGGCTACGCCGTTTGCGAGGGCGTGAGCAGTGTCGCGGTGCACCACAGTTGTATGCTCGGCCGTCGATCCGAAGGGAAGTTCCTTGAGGAATATCATCACAGTGGCTCGAGACTGCAGTTTACTGCCGTAAATGTAAGCCATCTTAATGTTGATGTCTGTGACCTCCTCGAACATATCCAGCGCCTGGCATGGAAGGGATGCAAGCATAGAACTCGGCAACAAGAACCCCTTCTTTCGTCGTGAAAGTACATCGTACTACTCGCATTATTTCATTCATATGCTTCATTCAAGGAAGCTCATCGAGTGTCTCGCAGGCGATAACGTATGAACACAGAACAGGGAAACTTGCCGCCAACAGGATGTTTCCACAGATCATGTCCCTAAACGCCCTGGACAGTATAGCCGGCTACATAACGGGATTTGAAGGGTGCCGTGCAGTATGGAAGTCCCTCAGCCCTTATGAATCCCAGATATTGAGCAAAACGGTCGATTGATTGGAAAAATGGACAATGGTCATCAGAACATAGACGTAGTATCATTCCTTCTGACTCTAAAATGATACAGATCAAGTTCGTCATTCCACCATCGGGGGTATCCTCATCAAGCTGCAAATCTACAATGTAGATTCTGACCCATCGATGCCATTGTTCTGTGTCTTCTCATGATGGCTCATAAGAAGACAGCCAGACTCAAGGGTCGAAGACTCGACTCGCTCGGCATGCCCGCTGGCGCTATTCCTGATATGGATTAGTGGATTCACATCCCGTTGTGGGGCCGAGGTTGACATTTCCCGCAGTACTATTGGTCAGTTGCGAGTCCTGTGGGAAGTGAATATCACGTAATTTCCTCACCTGAAGTAGCTGTTTGTTTTGTTTGCGCTTTGTGCAAACATGGAGAGATGGTCATGCCGTCGCGACCTTCATGCCGTGAAATACACCACCATGAATCCCAGCCAGCTTCCCACGACTCCCAGCGCAGAGTAGGAGCTCGTAAACATGAGCGGTACAAACTCGTATCGATCCCCAAAGATCAGCTGGTGGACGAGCGAGCAGTACACGATCAGAGGGATGCTGATCGTTATGTACAGCAGCGCAAATCGATCCAGCAGAAACACACGCGGCCGCTCAGGCACTGGAGCCACCCGGTCGAATACAAAGAGGAACAGGACCAACCAGAAGATGGTGTAAACGGTCTTGATCGGAAATTCCGCCGGGGTGAACAGGAGCGGGAACAGGGACACATGCCCGGCCACGGCAAGAGGGCGGAAGGCGTTGAAGTAGCGACGGTCTTTGAGGGCGATGAGACTGAACGGGATGATGATGAGGAGGACCGCCTTCTCATGCACGTGCCATCCGAAGAGGAACGATGCATATCCGCACAACGTCACGGCTCCGACAAACGTGTCCCAGTCGGGTCGGAACCAGAGCTTGGCGAGAGCGGTCTTGTACAGTTAGCTGATTGTCAATGCTGTGTCACAAGGGTAACATACCAGCTGAAACGTAGCAGTCAGCGTGAACGTCTGTTCCTTGGTCACTTCCGGCAGGACAGCAAAGGCCGTGTCTCCAACACGACCCCGAGTGAGACTTGTCAGAGCATCGTGATCCACCGGAAGGCCCAACCGAGGCGCAACTGCGATCAAGTCAGACGCCGAACTGCATATCCTACGTAGACACTTACATGGAATCAACACTCGGTCCGTGAAGGCGTACATGGCCCAGATATTAGGCGCCCAATAGGCATGTGTGAGGCCTCTCGAAAATGGAAACAGCCGCTCCCTCAACTGGAGCAGCTGGTTCCAATACGCAAACGGACCAAATGCGAGACCAAAAATTCCGACAACTGCTACGCCTAGCTTGATTATGTTGCCGAACCGCGGGCGCAGAACGGATTTGGGATCGAGGCAGTACACGCGCAGCAAATACACAAACCACGCCGGCGCCAAGTACAAGTAGATGTGCTTGAGACACAGCAAGCTGGCAAACGCAATTCCGCTGTACAGCAAGGTCGATTGTTTGCGGGCCCACAAGATCGAGAAGATGAGAATGCCGTAGAGGAACCCATTGTACTGAAAGTGGATATGGTCGATAATGAGGAGGCCGGGGGAGAGAAGGATCGATAGACTGGCGATGCGCGCGAGACGCTGGCTTGACTGCGGACTCGATTTGACAAATCTGCAGAGCGCGATAATAAGCTTGAATTGCCTCTTATCCCGTAGGCATTCGTGAAATCATACCGGTCCAATGCGAATGCCAGCACCAACTCGGAGACAATGACGGTCGCCCTCTGGAAATAGATCGTCTGCCACGAGTCGTAGTTCAGATTTTTGACAGACAGCATGTCAGGGTCGACATAATAGGCCAGTTGCGAAAGCAGCCACTCGAAAGCTGCAAAGAACGGCGGATAATCGAGCGTCCATTCCGAAGTGTTCTGGATCGGGAGTTCTCAGCTCGGAATTCCCGTTCAAGGCCCTCCGGTGCATACCTCGTAATACCATTCACGGACCGGCAGCGAATGCGTGATAGCAAGCCAGTTGCGATGAACCTCGAAGTCGGTCGATTTGCTGTGCGCAGTCTCAGCGATTCGACTGGTATTGCGATGCTCAAATTCTGGGGCTACACGTACTATGCAGGGAACAGTAGGATCTTGAAGGCGGCCGCAACGAGGGCGCATTGCGCCAGCGAGGGATAAAGGTCAGGCATTGCTCCAGAGATGCATTGCGCGCTCCAATGGAGTCAAGCGTCTTCGAACGATCAGCACCGGGGGCCTCGAACGGAGCTCCGGGATCTAGAGCGCTTTTGGGCAGAGTGAAAATAGTCACGTGATACGGGGTCAAAGGAGAGCTGTCCTGACGCTGATTGGTCAGACGCGCAAAACGATGGCAGAGCATGTCCAAATGCCAACTGGCCTCCGCACTTCGGCCACGGTTCAAGCTTGGGCAAGTCGGTGCAGCTAGGAGCAGCTTGCGATTGTGCTCGTTGCGGCTGAGTGCAAATTGTGTTGAGCCGTCAGCCAAATTCGGATCACGTTGACATTGGAGCGCCCGGCAGTGATCGATCGACGCGGTACAAGCAGTACCGTGGTGTGCTGGAGGAGGAGGCTGCTTCAGAATTAAGCTCATGGACAGGATGAAGGGGTACTACGCGACGCTTGGGCTGTGCCTCGCTGCCGCGATTCATGCTCAGTCCGTCATCCCGAGCGTTAGTTTTGGCTACGGCAACCAGTGAGTCCCTATTGGAGCAGCTCCCTGACGGAACCATGGAATTGACGAGGATACTGCCAGGTATTCGTACCTGAGAGACGGACTGCCAGGATGGACAGTCAAGGGTGAAGGCCACGAACCGCAATTGGTCAGTACTTTCTCGGTAGATCTGGGTTAGCATGGAGAGGAGCTGACGACGAGCAGTTGTCGGACAAGATCATTCTGACCCCGCCGTATCCCGGGCAAACACGAGGCTCAATATGGGCAGATAATGCGTACGTCGCCCCGGGAGAGGAAAGTTCGCACGCTTACAACTGGCCAGTCTCACCGTGTCGGAATGGACGGCGGAGTTCCAGTTCAGAGCCAACGGCCCCGAGCGACATAGCGGAAACCTGCAATTGTGGTATGTGCAGGATGGAGCCAGAAGTGTAGGATCGTCGAGCATCTACACGGTGGGCAAGTTCGACGGGTTTGTGCTCACGATCGACACGCACGGGGGAACTGTGAGACGCCGTACCCGATATGGTCCATAGTGTGTACTGATCAAATCCAGAGCGGAAGCGTCCGGGGCTTTTTGAACGACGGCACAACAGCGTATAACCAACACCCAAATGTGGACAGCCTCACATTCGGGCACTGCGAGTATCCCTACCGCAACCTGGGCCGCCCATCGGTCATTACCATCAGGCAATCCCGCGCTGGATTCGAGGTCTTGGTTGATAACCGGCAATGCTTCCAGACGAACAAGGTGAGTAGCCAGCCAGCACCTGTGTTTGAGTCAAAGTTCTGAACATGCCGCCCCAGGTTGCACTCCCCGCGGGCTACGCGTTCGGCATCACTGCCGCAACGCCCGAGAACCCGGACTCCTTTGAAATATTCAAGTTCGTCGTGGGATCGGCGGGACCGTCGCAACAGCCGCCACAATTTCAGCAGCAACAACAACCGCAACAGCAACGCCCGCTCGGTGGCGGCTATCAAGAGACACAGCTCGCAGACCTACATAACCGGCTGCAGGCGCTGACCCGCATCGTGACGAATCTCGCATCGAAGACCAACGAGCAGGCCACGCAGGGCGAGAACCGGCATCAGTCGCTCCTCGCCGCCATCTCACAGGCCCGACCTGCCGACAGTGACGCTCTTCGGATGATTAATGACCGGCTAGTTCGTATCGAGAACACGCTTGCTGCGCTGCAGCGCGACGCGGAGAGCAAAGACTACCGCAGCCAGTTTGCGCAGCTACATAGAGCTATTGAGAGCTCGCATGTCAGCCTGACCGAGGCTCTGCAGACATCCATCTTCAACAGTACATCTTGCCCCCCTTACACATCCTTCTCTCTCCGGCTAACATGTACACTTATCCAGTGATTAATGCCGCAACGCCGCGTATGGGTCTGTTCATCACGCTGCTGGTTCTCTTCCAGCTCATTCTCGCCGCGGCGTATATCATCTACAAGCGAAGGAAGAACAACATTCCAAAGAAGTTCCTCTAATCCACATCCCGCCATGTCTGCCTAGGTGGAGACGAGAGATGATTGTTCATGATGTATTTGATGCTGTACAGTGTACATTATTCTTCCATGTTGGGGAACATTGGTTTAATTGTCTATTTGTGCAGCGTTCGGCGCAGTGATATATATAAAATGTAAAATAGAGAAACGGATCAATCCGGTGCACAAACTGGCCTGTGGAAGAACAAGAGCTTTTCATGACCACTATGATGAAGTCTGGCAGGGACCTTGATAACACTTTCTGCTCCGTAAGAGGCTCTCTCTTATCTTGGTCAAGCCGCTTCCCTAACCCCTCAACGGATTGGGCGCAGGGTCTGGCTCTCATGGATCATCTGTCTTGAAGCTTAACAACCACCACTGGCACCCCGCAAGGTGCCTTGAACCTTGATGCCTGATGCGGGGACGATTCCTAATGATTCTTGGGAAAATAGGTCATGTTCTGTATGTATTCCCATCCTGTCGACTCTTAGACCAGTCCGGGTTCCCACGCAATTATATATTTAACCGAATCAACCGAACAATGCATGAGCACCGGACCTTACATTTGTTAGTCAGACCGCTTTGTTAACCTCAATTCCTTTAATATGATGGAAAGACCGCCGAGTTAACCATCAGGTTTACATGTCTACCAGCTTCAGTATCAGAATGGTCATGGTGGGTTGGATTTTGACAGGATCAACCAGTCGCTGAATCTCCATCTCCAAAGGATGGGATAGTATCACGAAGAAATTCATGGGATGGGAAATGTATATCGAGGGCGAAGCGTTTCGGTTCGACCCTCCAACTCGTACGCTTGGGAGCTGTAGCTCATCTCGCAAAGAATCAATCAGTCGATTAAACACCAGCTAACTACCTGTCGACCACTGTAGTAACTTGCAGTTCCCAGTAACAATACCCCCGTCAATGAGTCAAGTACTGTACCCTTCACTCCGAACAAGTAATTGAACACAAGTCAATCAAAGCCAAACGCCAACGCCGTTCCCATGGAAGTACATAATGATGATCTGTCTGACTATGGACTCCGAAACGCCTGTGAAACGAGAAGGAGCAGAGAAGATTACTCAGAGCATGAGCCGCCTCGTTTCTGTTCGGAAGCAAGAAAGAGGAAAAGTGTATAGACAATGCAAAACCCTCCAGTACGTACGTCGTACAGGTAATCGTGACAATGTTGTGGATGGTGAGCCTGGTGGATGATGGGTGGGCAGTGCAAGGCAGGGCCGAGTGACGGCACAAGTAGGTGTGTTGTGGAAGGGATCGAGCAGAAGGATTATCGCGACGCCGCGGTCAGCGCATTGATTCGCTGATCAACCAGCTCCCGCAGCGCACGAAGCGACTCCAACTCCGTCGCCGCGCAGGGCGCACCCTCCTGCGACGACGCGAGCAGGGCATCGATCAGCAGGCTCGTCCGATCCGCAGAGAGGTTCGGCACGTCCCGATTTTGCGTGGCAAACGACACAAGATTGGCGATAGCCTCTCGGTCGGCGTCGGATCGCGAGTTGACAATCGCCGTGACCGGGTCCGACGGTGGCGGCGGCGGCTTGGGAGCGCTACGGTAGTACTCCGTCGCGGCCGCCGTCAGCTCATCCATGCGCTTCTGCGCGTATTCACGGTATTGAGCTACCGCTTTTTCCCGGATCTCGCGCTCGAGGTTTTCCCGCTTAACGCGGTTTATAAAGTCGAGCTGCAGACCGCGCTCGGACACCCGATACACAACGCCAAGCGATTCCTGCTCCTCGAGGCGGATGGCCTCTTCGTCGCTCGGGAGCACGTCGACATCGATCACACGCGGATGGCGCGGCCGCCGGATCTTCGTCCGGCCTGCGTACTCGCCGTCATCGTCAAAGTTGACCGTGAACAGCTCGTGGTCGACGTGGTTCGGGCACATCCAGTTGTGGTACAATCGGTCACTGCCCGACTTTTGAGTCGGCGCGTTCGCCAAAGGCGGATCGCAGCAGTCCAGGTGCCAGTAGCAGGGGCAATAATCGCATTGGATGATTGGTCGAGTGCCGTTTGACGTCTGTCCGCACCGGACGCACACGATGAGCTTGCCCTTATTGTCGTATAGCCGGGTCATGAATTGCTCGTCCGCTCGCCCGCTCTTGTTGCCTCGCCCATGCGGCCCATGGCGTAGAGTCGCCGCGTACTCTTGGTACACTCCGTCGGGTCCTGTCCGTACGCCCTGGAAATGATGCCGGATGTCTTCCGGCAGCTGAAAGTCGCGCGCGGGCGTCTTTTTCAAGGACCGGACGAGCGTGCCGAACGAGTTACGCGTTGAGCACGACGGACAGAACCACTTCCCTTCCGGTGGGTTGGCGGGATCCAAAGGCGGATCCAGACACGAGAAGTGGAACGAATTGACGCACCCATCGCAGCACAACAACGAACCGCTGCGATTGCATTGCCGGCAGAAATCGTTGTTCTCGAGCTCCTCGACATGCGAAGGCGGATCCAGGTCGGACAGCTCGGATGAGTCGCTGTCATCGATGAGCGGCGGCGGCTGCGGCGGCGGAGTCCGATGTAAAGATGTCCGCAACTGGCTTTCCCGAAAGACTTGCGGGAAGTCTTTGCTCTGCTGCTGGAGGCGAGTGCGTTTGCTGGCCGGTTGATCATCCTCTTTGGAAGGTCTCGTCCCCGGTTCTGGCGATGCCGCCGACTCAGACTCGCGGCCTCGTTCTGCCGTCCGCGTGGTAGTGCCGTTCACCCGCCCCGTTGTCGTCATCTTGGGCGACTCCAGCGACTGGGCTGATGACAGCGAGCTGATGCTGGTTGTTGACTGAGTGCGTGTCATCGGCTCGGACTCGGTCGGTGGCGCGGGAGGGGAAATGTTTTTGTAGGCATCGCGCAGCACCGCCTTGAAAGCAGCAAGGTGCTCCGGGCGCGGCGTTTTGTTGATGACACCATCGAGGACCGCCAGCGAGAATGGATCAGTCGCGCTTTGAATCCAGAGACGGCGCAGGCCCTCGGCGACGGCGCGATTCTGAGAATCGCCGGCCTGCTGCAGGGCAGACTCGATGACAGACCTGATTCTAGCCACGTCATACTTGGTCGAGGTGAGTGGGGGAAGGGAGTCCAAGTCGGGAAGAGTGTCATCTGTAAGAGATTTCGACTCCGAAGGATCTTCTTTGGCCGCCTGCTTCGCTGTTTTGCTCTTGGTGAGCGAAGAACGCGACGTGGGCTTGGGAGGCACGGTCAAGCCGGCCCGGCGCAGATCCGCGGCTGTCGGCATGGCACCCAAGGGGCGCATGGTAGACAGCATGGGATTTTTATCATTCGAGACGCCCGCCCACGGAGTGTCACAATAACTAGGCTCGCTCGGCCGCAAAGGCGGCTCAATCCAAGTGTCCGTGTCGAAGGAGGAAGAAGCAGAAGAATTGCCGTTGGATTCCGCTTGGCGGCGTTGGCTTTGTGAAGGCATCTTCGAGTCTGAGGACGCCCGCGGACCGTTCTCGGGCCATGACTCGGCTTCCGCGGACTCCTCGCGCGAGTTGTCGCCGACTTCGACGCCGATGCGCGAGTTGCGGCCTGTCCGACGCTGCTTGCGCGGTCTGGTTGAGTCGCCAAAGGAGGGCGACGCGGCGGCGGACGCGGAAACCACAGGGGTAGAAGGCCGAGAATTATTCGAGGTCGCTCGAGACGACGAGCGAAGGTTCGGGGTCATGGTGCTGGATCCTCGTTGTGTCTCGAGGCTGAGAAATTTGGGTGATTATGGCGAGGGCCAGAATGGCGCGGGAGATAGGAGGTCTGGAGCAGGGCTGATTAGCAACGCGCTTGAGAAAAGAAACACAGAGAAAATTACCTGGCCTATGCACGGGAATTGAGACCCGGGAAAATTTTTTTTTAATTGTAGATTTCTGCAGGCAGATCTCACCGGGTTTGCCCGCGCGCGCAAAGCGGGTTTGGGGAGAAGAAAGAGGTGAGAGAGAGAGGAAATGCAGGGCTTTTTTTCTCCGGCGCCGCAGCCAAGTCACGCCCTGAACCGAAAGACCGCCACGCAGGAGACCCACGAGTCAGAAGCTGGGATGAGAGATATTTGAGGGCTTCTACAGAAGATGTCGAGGGCGAAATTATAATTTTTTTTGTGGTGAGAAATTGTGAACAGGGATGAGATAGGAAGTTGTCGGATGACCGAAATCAGTAGCAAGAACTTGATAGATGTCAGAAAGGGGATAGAGAAGATAGAAAAGATGAGTAAAGGAGGAATGGAAGAGTACGAAGAAGAGAAATGAATGGAGAGATTCACGACTCTTCAGTCACTGAGGCCTCGAACAGCGTTTCACTACATCCAGGCTACAGCATGGACAGCCTCCTCAAACAGCTCTGAGCAGAATCCCGCCTTGATTGCTGGCTACACATGGTATTTACCAACTCCAAACGGCCGTCATAGCTCGACGTAGCATTGTGCTCGCCCGGACCCGGTCCGGAGCGCCCAACCCAGCTCGCTCGACGAAGCTGTCCAAAGACAGGATGCGTCTGAAGTCTTTGCAACAGACAAGCGACTACTTATTCCTCGTCGCTGTCGTTGTTGCCATTCTCTCCCTCCGTAGCCTTCTTCGCCGGCTTCTTCTTCTTCTTCTTGTTCTTGCCCTTGGAGCCCGTGGACCGCGCCAGCGGCTGCTCCAGGATTTTGAGGATCTCTTCGTCCTCGATCTTCTTGTCCGTCTTGAACTTCGACAGATCCGGCGTGGGACCCGCGGCCAGCCGGGTGATACCATTCTTCGTGATGGCTGTCCTCCGTCAGAGCGGCTTACTACACTAGACCTTGGGGATCACTTACCAATCGTCGTCAGCACACGAGAGACTGGCTGGTTGTCCGCGTCCCCAGATGGCTCGTACTGCCGCACAACGCCGCCACGTACGCACTCCACAATTCCGACCTTGCCGGCCTTCTCATCATCGAGTTGGCGCAGGCTGAAGGCGAAAGTACCGAACTTCTTCTGAATCTCCGACAGCGTCTGCCGGGAGCTGGGCCGCTTCAGGATGTAAGTGGTCGTCGTCCGGCGGTGCAGCGTCGGTCGAAGAGGCAGGGTCTTGACCTTCCCCGAGCCCAAGCTGAGCCCAACCTCGACACCCCAGACTTCACCCACCTCGGGCGTGCCCTCGCCTTTGACGCCGCCGCTGGGTGACAAGATGATCTTCTTGTTGCCCTCGATTTCATTGTGCTCGAACAGCCAGCTGGTCGTGTTCTCGACCACGCTGACGTCGTACGCCTTGGCCACCTTCTCGATCAGGCTCGAGATCTGGGCCTGGGTCGGCGGCTTCTCGGCCGCAGCCTTCTGCTTCTCCTCTTCGGAGCCGCTGGCCAGCAGCCCCGGCGGAATCATGAGTCTCAGAAGCAGCTCATTGGCATAGTACGTCGCGTGAATGAGATCCGCCACGCGGCCTTCCACAACTTGGTCCGTCGCATCCTTGCTCGGCACAACGATCGTGTCGCCAACAATGGTGCCAAGGCCGTCGATCTGAGCGCCGAGTTGAATCTTGATAACCTCACCGGCCTTGATGGTTGTCTCCGCTTCTTCCTTGTCCGACACCAGCGGGGTGTACGGAGTCACATGGGAGCTGGGAGAGACCGTCGTGGGGTGCGAAATGCCTACCACGGGCGTCAGCCGCTTCTCGTCGACCCTCTCAAAAAAAAAAAAAAAACACGATCGGTTACGCACCCTTGGGAACTTTCTTGCCCTTGTAGACCTTGGCAAGCTCTTCCTCGAGCAGCTGGTCACCCTTCTGGCAGAGTTCAAGAATCTTGGCTCCCTCGACGCACCATCCTGCCGCGGGCTCGTGTTAGTCCATGCGAGTGTCCATCGCAGTCGGCGCAGCTGAACACGGGGGTGGAAGTGTACCTGTGACCGCTTCCAGCACCTTGTGCGAGATCTGGGCCGCGGTTTTGTATTTGGTCAAAGTATCGGGATTGTTCAGGGTGTAATCTAAGAAGATGGCACGTTAGTTTGATTACAAACGTCTTTCTCCAACAATTCGCCCCCAGTCTCTTCGCAGTCACAGCTTGGTGCTCTCCAACCACCAAGTTTCTTTGCTCGTTCGAGCAGAATGGACAAACAAGCCAGCCACTTACCAACCTCGGCGGACTCGGACATGGTGACGAGCAACTAGAGAGTCCAGACACCGAGTAGAAACCACAATGGAAACAAAGCTAGCAATCGAAGCCCAAACCAGGCGTCTTTTGAGGGTGTGTGAACGTAGGATGAAGCTTCAGCGGGGGATCGTCAATCGTCGCGTTGTGTGTGCGGCCAACGCAGTGGGGCAGCGCCAACAGGAACTACGCGGACAACGTCATGATCCTTGTCTGGAATTCCATCCATTCCGATCTTCACAATGCGTTTTCCTGTTCGAAACCGTAATACCTGCGCTTTGATCCGCTCAAGCTGCCCTCGACGCCCACCACGATGGGGATTTGGTGGCGTGGCTTTGCTGCGCTGTGCCTGTTTTTCGTCCTGACTCTCGCGCGAACCCCGCCCATGATGTCGTTGACCAAGGATGACGCCAGGGAGGAGCCGCTGTCCGTTCGCGTCCTGACCCATAATATCCGCTATGCGGCCACCGACCGCTTCGAAGGCGAGGAGCCATGGGAGGTCCGCCGGCAATACGTGGTGAACCAACTCAACTTCCACACCCGACACCCCGCCGAGTCGTTTATCTGCCTGCAGGAAGTGTTACATGGGCAACTGGTCGACGTCTTGGCCGGGCTGAACGACGCGTCTGTCCCGGAGGACCAGCACTGGAGCTACATCGGCGTCGGCCGCGATGATGGGAAGCAGGCGGGAGAGTACTCGCCCATCTTCTACCGTCCAGCGGTCTGGACGTTGCTGCACTGGGAAACCATCTGGTTGTCGAAGACCCCTGATCGCCCGTCCAAGGGCTGGGATGCCGCCAACATCCGCATCCTCACGGTCGGCGTGTTCCAACATCGGGTGTCAGGCCGCACCGTCCTCGCGCTGAACACGCATTTCGACCACGTCGGCGTAACGGCTCGCCAGGAATCGGCACGCTTGGTCCTCAAAAAGATCGATGAGTACCGCAACGGTCAAAATGGAACGGCGATCTCAGGGGTGTTCTTCGCCGGCGATCTTAACAGTCCCCAGGATGATGGCGCCTACCAAGAGCTCACCGACAGCGATGCGTCGCTACGAGACACTCACAGCCTGGTGGACGCCCCCAAGCGCTACGGCAACGAACTGACCTACACCGGATTCGGATCCAAGGCGACTCCGTCCCGGATCGATTACATATTCCTGGGTCCTTGGACAGGGAACGCACCGACGCGACTGCCGTGGACTGTGCAGAGTTACGCTGTCCTGCCGAACAAGTTCGACGACGGAGTCTCCATCTCGGACCACCGCGCGGTCGTTGTAGATGCCGTGCTAGGCGACAATCTGGCCGGCAAGGATGCCTAGGGCTAGGGCAAAACTCTCCACGTGACGCATATGTTAGTCAGCAAGAAGCAATAAATCACGTGATATCCCGATTGAGTCAAGTGCGCACTGTCCTGTATTGATACGGTATGAGACGGCAAGCAGAGCTGTAAGATTGGCGCCGATCGGGCGTGAGTAGAGCCGAAGGAGAGCGTAAGAAGGGATTGGATGTAGCTCCGAACGAGTCCAGCGTTCAGAGGGCCTGAAGGAGCGAGCAGCGCGCCCTGGAGAGCCCGTCCACGGCGCTCTCTGTGACTGAACGAGGCCGGGAAGCGGTCAGGTCTAGTGCCCGACTGCCAGCCGGCGCTCTCCCTGTCTTTTCTCTCCTCCAGCAACCAGCAACTGTCAGCGAAACCATCGCGTCGTCGATCGAGAGGAACAGGAATCAGCAGTAGATCGCGCGCATTATTCGACACGGTTGATATTCCTCATTTTCCGCCGTGAGTGAAGTGTGACGGGGTGTCCAGCGCTCGGCAACAACTGCTCGCGCCACGGTCGAGACTGAAGAGACTGCCAGCATAAACAGACCCCAGTCCCTCGTTTTCATCTGGCTCGATTCAATCGCGATTACGTGTCTCGCGCCGACTGCGTCGGCCTTAATGGTGATTTAAGTGAGTATAGCTGTCCGTGTTTGTGTCTCCCGCCCAGGTCGCCACCGCGATTATCTACACAAACCGCGACGGTGACCTTTGCGATGGCCGCCGATCCAGGATGCGCGCAGGTTGAGGATTGCTGGCTGACCGTGACAAAGCCCTGTGTTGTAGTCCCCTAATGATGCAAGTCGCCTCTCGCCTCTGTATCCTTTCCTGAGCGATCCGCCCCAATCGCTCCTCTCCGTTACAAGACTGCACCATGCCGTCTCCGGACGCTTCAGATAATGTCGCGCCGCCCGCGAACCCAGAAATCCCGCCGGGAGATTCTCAGTCAATCACCGCGCAACCCGCGACGGCATCCATGGGTGCGGAGGAGGGTCGTGGCGGTGAAGGGCCCTTAGCGCCGGCCGAAGCAGAGATAAAACATTCGCCGCCATCGGGCTCGGTGTCGGAATCGAAACAGAATGCCATAACTGCGCAAGCCGGTACGGGATTGTCGTCCACTGCGCCTCCTGTCAACGGCGCCAATGGAACGATCCCCGGCCGAAAGCGCTCCCGGTCTGGCTCGGTCATTCGCTCGCCGCCACCGGAGGAAACTCAGGCCCGCGTTCGAGAGACGCCGCAGGATAAGATCCAACTCGAGCAATATGTATACCGCGAGTTCCAACACAATGCTCTCGAGGCCTCCCGCAGGTTTGACAGCAACGACATCTTTCACCAGAAGCGGGCCGAGCGCGATTACTGGCTCGCACTGCGGCGTGAAACGCAGATGAACCCGGCGGCCTTGTACGGGGTAGGCTACCAGGGCTTTGGTAATGCGCGGACGGACCTGAAGAACCAGCAGCCGCAGCTGATATACCCGACGAACCGCCGGCGGCCAGGTGGGCGACGGACGCGCGAGCTGCGTATCTCACGCAAAGACATGAAGATTCAGAATGAGCTCAAAGAGGACCTCGTTCCGATTCGAATAGACTGCGACTGGGACAAAGTCAAGATCCGAGACACGTTTACGTGGAACCTGCACGACCGCGTGACATCGCCGGATCTCTTCGCGGAGAAGCTGGTGGAGGATCTCGGTCTGATCCCGGAGACATGCATGCCGCTCGTTAAACAGATCTCGCACAGTATCCAAGAACAATTGACCGACTACTATCCGCACGTGTACATGGAGGAGGATCCGCTGGACCCGCATCTGCCGTACGACGCATACAAGAATGACGAGATGCGCATCCTAATCAAGCTCAACATCACGATCGGCCAACACACGCTGGTTGACCAGTTCGAGTGGGATCTCAACAATCCGTACAACTCGCCGGAGGAGTTCGCCATCCAAATGACGCAGGATCTTTCACTCTCTGGCGAGTTCACCACAGCCATCGCGCATTCGATTCGCGAGCAGGCGCAGCTATTCACGCGGTCGCTGTACATCACGGCTCATCCGTTCGACGGGCGGCCCGTGGAGGACCCGGACCTCAAATCGGCCTTCCTGCCATCTCCGATGCCGTCCGCGTTCCGACCGTACCAAGCGGCCAAGGAATTCACGCCGTACCTATACGAGCTCAACGAGGCGGAGCTGGAGCGCACCGAGGTGTCCATCTCGCGCGAGCAGCGGCGACAGAAGCGGTCCGTCAACCGCCGCGGCGGGCCGGCGCTGCCCGACCTGAAGGATCGGCAGCGAACGATCCGGACGATGATCGTATCGTCGGTGATCCCGAACTCGGCGTCGTCGATTGAGGAGGCGCATCTGTTCAAGCGGTCAGGAACGGGACGCGGTCGACGGGCGGCCGCAGGCGGCCGAGACGGCGTCGACGACTCGGATCTGTCGGACAGCGACGATTCGTCGGCCAGCTCCCCGGCAATCGGCGTGCATCTTCAGCAAGGGACAGCTCGGACGCGAGGAATGCGGGGGGCGGCCTCGGCGGCGCAGGCGGCGATGCGGTCGAACCTGGCGCAGTCGGCGACGCCGGAGCCCAGCCACGAGACGCGGGGCCGAAGGCGCGACTATCGGGAGGAGAGCTCGGAGGAGCCGGACAAGCTGCTGGTTCGTCTGCGTATCAATCAGGCGCGATTCCGGCAATTTCTGCAGGAGATGCAGTCTCGGAAGCAGAACGTGCAAGGGACGGTGGCGACGACGACAGCACCGACAGCTGCATCGGCGACTCCGACCCCTGCCGGTGGTGTGGGCAGGCCCGCGAACGTGTCAAAGAGCCCAGCACCTGCACAACAGATTGGCGCGGTGGAAGCACCGCATCCGCCACAAGCTGGACAACAAGGCGTAAGTTACTTCTAACATTAGAAACAACGGCCAGCAATAGATTTAACCTTTACGACGAAAAACAACAGCCTCCACCGCCGCAATGGCTGCTTCAGGGTCTCGCGCGGCTACGTCAACAGTATCCCAACGACTCATTCGAGGGCATTATGCGGTACACGGCTGTGGATCCGACGACGAATACACCGGTCACCAACGCGAACGCAACGCAGCCGGGCCAGAAGCTCAAGTACCAGTATCTGCCACGAATCCGGTGCTTGGATTGTCCCGGCAAGCTGTACACACCAGGGCCGGGGATGACGGTGGACAATTTCGAGGTGCATTTGCGGAATCGTCAACATAAGGAGCGGGTGGAGGAAAGATTACGGAATGCAGCAGCAAGTAGTGGTGGGAGGTAGTTGTCATTTATTATCTTCTCTCTTCGTTCTTACTGTGTTCTTTTTTTGACTGTATTCTCTGAATGGGTTGCTTTGATTGACTGATATCCGTCGTCTTCTCCGTGTTGGAGTAAAATACAGTGCAGTACATATGCTCACCATGATAATGATACAGACTCAAGCATAAGACTTCGGAAGACTCGGAAGTACAGAAAAACCATTTGATCTCAATGCCCGGAGAAATCCGCAAAAACAAAGCACATATCGGATCATCAAAACACCCAGAACTCCAGCAAGAATAACAGAACGGAACAGACGATTCAATTTGCAACTCCACACTGATCGCAACACACCGGAGGCACCTCTGGCAACGTCGCCCCGCAGCACCAGCAAGTCGGAAAGGTCAGTAGTCTCGAGATGCTGTCGTCCGAATCAGAGTCGCCGTTGTTGGTCCTGGAGGTATTGTGAACGGGACCATTACCCAGGCCACCATCAACCGCTTCACCATTTTCATTGTTCTCCTGACCCTCGTGACCCGCGTTGCTACGGACACCGTTGGCATATGTCGTACTTGTCGCAGAAGATCCGTTCAGGTGGCCGTTGGTATTGGTCGTTGGAGCAACTCCATTCACCCGAGAACGCACAGGAGCAACATTCCAGGTGCCACGATCATTAACAGCGTCGGCAGCAGAGGCAGTGGCGGCGACGGTTGCCGCGGCAGAGCTAGGACCAGGCCGAGAAGGGAAATGGAAACCGTTCACGAGAGGGGGAGGCCTCGGCGGGCTATAAATACTTCTTCCTCCTCTTCCTTCTCCTTCTTCCTCCCTTCCCAGGAGTTGGAGGCCACCACCGTTGAGGACGGGCTGGTGCTCCCTCCTCCCCCTCCCAAGGCCCGCCCGGGTGATGGCCGGCGGCGCTGAGGCCATGGGCACATCACCGTGGTTGTTTCTTTCTTCTTGTGCTCGCTGGACATTCTGTGCGTCGACGGTTGTCACGCCATTGGCGTTGCCGTTGTTATTTTCCTGCACGTTCTCGCTCTCTGCGGCCCGTGCGATCGTGGCGCGGACCTGTCTGCGATTGTCCTGCACACTCCCTCTGCCGTTGTTGCCGTCCTCTCGATTCGGAGATTGCGACGAGGATGCAGACAACGCGGAAGAGGAGCGAGACGACGAGGAGGAGAAGTTGAAGAAGGAGAGACCAGGGTTCTCGATGTAGGACCTGGTCGGCATCCGCCGGGTGTGATGATCATCGCCGTTGACAATTGTGGTCGTTTCCGTGGTCGGCCTGGTCTCTGGCTCTGCTCGCTGCGGCTGTGTACTGTTGCCGTTCACTCCGTTCATCCCGTTCACATGCTGTTGCTGCTGCTGGGTGTCCCGCTGCCAGTGATCCAGCTGTATGGCGTTTGTGTCTTGCCAATTCGCAGGCAATGCCAGCTCTGGCGCGGTGAAGTCCTGTCTGTCCCACGCCTCGTCTGCTGCCGGCTGGTCCTGGCGTTGCTGTTCTGGGAGGCCACCTCCTTGGCCACCCCCGAGGATCGAGTTGACCGTGTCATTGCCGCCGGTGCCGGCCCAAGCAGCGAAGAAAGCCTCGTCCAACTCCTGCCGTTCCTGTTCGTTGTCACCAGCGGAGGCAGTAAGCTGTGCCCAAGTTCTCATCAAAGATTCCAGCCGCTGTTGTCGTGGATGATCGGTAGCTGTGACTGGATTGACCTCGGCTATTTCGTTTGTGCTGGACGAGTCCACAGCCCAGAACGAAGATTGTTCTACCTGCTGTACTCCGTGCTGTGTGTGTTCCTACATTGTCATTCACACTTGACTCACCCAAAGTACCGAACAACCTCACCTGTTCTTGCTGCGGCTGGTACTGATGAGTGGCGGAGGCTCCGACATCCGCGTTCTGTTGACTTTGACCACCAAGGGGCTCGACACTGGTGTTGATGGTGACCGATTCGTTCCAAGCTGTCAACTGACTCTCATTGCTCGGAAAAACGAAGAGCTCTTGACCTGTAGCAAGTGAATGAGGGTTGGGAACATCAATGCTGGAGAGATTCCAATTGTTCAACAAACACATACCTTCGTGCTGCAACGGTTGACCTGTTTGGGTGTTCACAATGTCGAACCCCCACGCCAGCAACGCATCGTTATTGAGTTGAGCCAAAAAATTCCGCTGTTGCTCCTCAACATCAAGTGGATTGGCAGTCGGCAAAGCCGCTCCAATGTTGCCTACCTGTACTAGCTGCTGTCCCTCAACCTGCTGTTCTTGATTGACATTGACGCTGGTGGGCTCGGCCAACGAAGTGGACGGAGCCACACCCACGACCTGTCGCTGTTGCTGTTCTGGCTGGGGCAGCTGAGCTTGCTGTTGCTGCGGTTGTTGTTGTCGCCGAGTCCGCCGCCGCCGCCGCACCTGCCGCTGCTCGGTTTCCTGCTGGACGCCAGAGGACGCAGCAGCCCAGCGCTGCTGATACCACTCGAACATCCAAGCGGTTGCTTCGGCCAGAGAGGCGCTGCTCTGCGAGGAGGGAGCCGCTTCGCCTCCGCCTCTGTCGCTGCGGTTGTTGTTGTTGCCATTCCGACCTTCATTCTGGTGGCTCATGCCCGTGCCCCCGTTTCCGGCAGGCTGGGTGGAAGACCCGAACGATTGCTCGCCGGGGTTGAAGGTCGGAGTGTAGTCTTGCTCTCCACACATTCTGGCCCGGGAGCAAGAAGAAAAGGGGAGAGAAATGAGGAATGAGAGTGAAGGGTACTGACAACTTGCTTTCTTGTCCTGACAGATTTTGACTTGATGATGATGATGATGGATGAACGACTTGAACGTCTTGAGCAAAGGGAAGGATTTCTGAAGAAGAATGAAACGAGAAGGAGTCTGCATGTGTGTATATGTGTGTGTGTGAGAAAAAATTCTTCTCATGGTCGTGTCACGCTCAGTCACTCTTGTCGTCGCCGCGGCGATGGAGAGAGAGGTTCTGTTTTTTTTGAGCGCATTGTTGTGACTTTGTGCCTGCTGATTGTTCATCTTGCCGTCCATTGATCTCCGCTCCTCCTCCTCGGCGTGCCTGTTGTGTATGTTAGGTCTGCAGTTCTAGTTTTGATCGCCTGTTGATGTTTTCGTCAGGTCTCGTAAGGGTCCCCTGTTTTGACTCGTAGAATCTCCATTCTGGCCCAGTGAGATCGAGTTTGGTTCATGCGATGCATCCTGTTTCATTCATGAGTTACACTTGTTCACTTTCGCGCATAGGCTCCATTTTCAGGGTGTGGAAATATCTTTGGCATCATTTTGTTCACTTGGTACTTTAGTCGCAAACCAAGTCTCGTTAGGGCTTGCTAGTCTTCTTGGGGAGGCGGGGGGGGGGGGGGGGTTGTTAGTCACGAAGCTCCCTGTGAGCCTGTAGTGAGTGAGGATGAAGTTATCATTAGAGATGATGAATCAAATCAGCAGGGATTGATAGATCATCAACATGAACAAAAGTCATCATCATTTCATCTAATGCTAACACATGGGTATTAAAACTTGAAAAATGAACAAGGAACAGGCATAAATGGACACAAAAGTAAAGCATGCCAAGTAGTGGTGATGTATGCCTCATCATGCCCTAAACTTTTTTTTCCTTTCTCCGTAGGCTCAACGCCGACGAGTCGACCGTCGGACTGGCAGCGTCCTACTTTTTGACGGCTGCTGCTTCGTCCGGGACCCGGTGGCTTTTTTGCCAGTGGTCTCTCCGTCGGAGTCGTGAGCCTCGCCATCGCCGTTTACCTTCTCGTCACTGCCGCTCTCACTGTTGCGCTCAATCTCATTCTCATTTTCGTTCTCATTCTCGTCCTCGTTTTCGCTCTCTGCGGCGTCATCTTCCTCTTCGCCGTCGTCCTCGTTCTCTTCGTCCTCTTCTGCGGACTCCATCTCCAGATCATCATCCTCCTCGGTGTCTTGGTCTGCATAGTTGATCGCCTTGCCCGCACTCCGTCCACTCCGCCGCCGTTCAGTCGTCGAAATTGCCTCATCTCCAGCGTCCGACGCCCATCCGTCCTCGTCCCTCAGTTTCTTCTTCGGCTTCGTGGTCCCTGACGACCGTCGCCGTGGTGGCCGTGGCTGCGACGACTCATTCTTCCGCGCTTTCTTCGCCGTCGTCGCCGTCCCGCTGCCGTTCACGTCGCCTTGCTGTTCGCTCTTGCGCTTCTTGCTCGGTTGTGCAGCATGATGCGAGGTCTTTTTTGGCCGCATCCACGACCGCACGACGCCCTCAAGCGTATCGTCGATGTCACCCGGCAGATAGTTCTTGTCTGCCGCCTCCTGTGCCTCCTCGTGGCTGGTCATCGCGGCAAAGAGTGAGCTGGGTAGTCGCATCTTGCCCGGGTAGGTTTGCAGGATATTGGCGCCGCCATTGGGCCCACCGATCCGGTGCTGCTGCGTGTAGGCGTCCGCGAAGAGCCGTATCGTTGCCTGTGCAAGATCCGATAGCGTGTGTAGGCGGGTGGTCATCTCCTCTGTTCGGGCGATGCCGTCCCGGGCCTGTTTCACCCGCTGAGCGACATGGAAAATCAGCGACATGTTGTTTTCGTTGGCAACGGCCGACAGGTAGAACAAAATGTATCGCGCAAAGTCGGCTAGCTCTGCTATCCGGTTCTGCACATCTTCGCTCTCAGGCGGGTAATCCGGATGGTATGCAAGGAGCGAGAGAAGTCGCGCAAACATCGACTCCATCACTGTCTGCTGCTCCTTGGACTTCCCATTCACCTGCATCTGGCGCGATACCAGTGTTGCCCGGGACCGCAGCCATGTCATGGTGCTTTCCCGCAGACTGACGCTTGGCTCGAATGCCAGTAGACACGGGATGGCGTACCACCGTACGGTGAGGTGGGACTTCTGCGACAGCTTCTTCCGCAGCGCGGCGATGAATCCCGTTCGCACCGCTTGTAGGCGGTCTTGAGCAACCAGCGCCAGCTGGTTGAAGGCCCGCGGCGACAGGAGCTGCTCGCAGGTTGGTCGCGATGCGCACAATTTGATCAGCATTCTCGCCGCATACAGACGCAGCCGCGGCTTTTGTGTCGCAGGTGTATCTTTATCCTTCGAGATCTCCCCTTCGCCCGCAATGAGCTTGTTCAAGGTCTCGTATACCGGGTTCGCCATGTCGCGGAACTCGTCATCTTCAATTCCTTCCTTGCCTCGTAGTCGGTTTACAATAATCTTGAGCGCCCACTCCTTGGCCAAGGTCTCATCGTCAACGGCTTCCGACCACTTATACCCGGATTCTTCTTCAGCCATCGACCGATTCTTGAGCAAGACCTGGTCGACCGCAATGGACACGATTCCGTTGCTTTCCCCATCTGCCGCATTGGGCGCGAGGAGGCACAGCTGCGCAATCGTCGCCAATCTCGTAAGGAAATGATCCGAGCCATACTCCCATTCCTTGATGCACTTCTGGATGAGGTCCCTGGCGTACATATCTTTTTTGTCGGCAACGGCCATGATGATGGAGACCGCGTGTTTCGCCGCACGCGGCGAAAAGCTGTATAGCGCATAGTTGGTCAGTGCCTGCAAGAACCGTCTCTCCTTGGGCAGCTTCTCGGGCAGCTTCTTGGCGAAACCAGAGCAGGCTTTGAGGATCTCCTCCGCGTTATCCTCCTCCGACGAGTCCGGCGCGGGCGCCTGCGCTTCCAGATCCTTGCACATCTCCTGCACCTGGGCTTCGAGGACCTCTGGGTTGCGCGAAGACACTTCCTTAAGCATCTCGTGCGCCGCGTTAGCCAGACCCTTTTCGTCCGTCCGAGAAAAGTCCATGATGGCTGGGATGTGGCTGCGATTGAAGACGAGAGAGCTTGCTCGATACAGAAACGGAGTGAGAGTATCCAGCAAGGACGGCGTGCTGCTGCTCTGGATTCTCCTGGCAAGCTCCTTGATAGCCTTTGTAACCGTCCGATAATCGCTAGCCGCAGCCATGGCGAAGCGAATTAGCTGGTAGTTCCTCCGATCATGGGCTTTCGCAAACTTCCACAAATCGGCCGACACGCGAGAGGAGTCGGGAAGGGATTTGGAAAGGGTGTCAATGACACGAGTCAGCTGCGATTTAATCCGGTCCTCGTCCTTTTCCATGACGCCGCCCTGCAAGTAAAAATGGTCAACTTGTGGTCAAAATCCAACAGGGACACAACATACATTGTAGTCCTCGCAGGTTTGTAAGAAAATGGTAAAGACATCTCTTAGGTTGAGCTGCCGAGCCTGGAACGCGAAAAACACCTTCTTTGCCTTATCGTCCAGGCCCTTTAGCAGCGTCAAAATCCGCTGCACGCGGATTCTGTCCGCCGCTCCTTCATCCTTGTTACCTTCCAAAGACGCTCGCGGCCGTTGTGACTGGCTTGACGCGGTCTTGGAGATCTTCGACTTGATCGGCGGGTAGTTTAGCGGCAGCAGATACTCGAACTGCACCCGGTCGATCAGCGCTTGAATCTCCGGGTCGTTCGTGTAGTATGCATCGTAGATCCTAGAAGGCGCATCCTTGAGTAGGCCAACGACCACGTCATTGTTCTCCTCGATCTCCCCAGCGGCCACGGCCCATATTCTAGCAAACACCTTCATGGCATGCTCCCGAACCTGTGGCTTACGGTCCTTGACACGTTCGGCAAGAATTGACAGTACGGACTCGGATGACGACAAACCACCGGTCACGCCCAGTTTGTGAACAATGTCCGTGAAGCCCATGGAGCTAATCGCATCCACGGCTGCAACCCGGACTTTCTCGTCCGCATCTCGAAGCATGATCCCTAGGCTCTTGACCAGGTTTTGCTCGTCCGCCTCGCTCAAGCCCGAACCTCCGGCGGACGTGACCAGAATACGTCCGATTGCGGTAACCCAAGCAGAACGTACAACGGGTGACTTGTCCTGGCGACGGGTCAAGAAGCTCTCGTACGCAGACGAATGAACCTGCGCAAACGGCTTGGGAGCCAATGGCGCCTGCAGGGCATTCGGCTGTGGCACCTTCTGAGGGTACTCGGACAAAGTAACAGGCGGGTATGCTGCCGGGTCCATGGGCGGTGGAGGAGGCGGCCCTTGAACACCAATGCCTGCAACCAGATCACCGATGGTCTCAGTCGCCAGCAGACGAAGAGATACAGAATCGGCGGATAGCTCTGCCTCCAACTGCGGGATCACATTTTGCAGCACATCGGGACAGGCGCGCCACAGCTCACGGATCAATCGATGCGCTTTCCCAAGCTCCTTGATATCCTCCGCATCGTCGTCGGACTCATCAAGGCCTCTTTGCTTGGAGGACTCCATTGACGGCGCCGACGCGTCAATGATGACGTTGTTGAAGTATTGGCTGATGTGGCTGATCATCTTCTCAGGGCAAGCGTGGCAGAGGGCTTTGGCCATTTCATACGCCGCCGGATATTCCTTGAGAAGGAGCGTATCCTGCTTTGGATCTACTGTCGTCTCCTTCTTGCCCTTTTTGCTCGGCTGTTCGAACACCCGCGGATCGACGCGCAAGAACTGCGCGACAATGATATCCACCAGATCCGGTGCTAATGTGGGTGACTCATCGATAACGGTAACCAGCAAGCGGGTCATGTCGTACTCTACGTTCCTCGCAATGGGCTCGCCGGTGGATGTCTTGGCGGACAGGGACACGATATCGAAACACCATTGGAAAAGGGACGCGATCAGGGCATCGGGCGCGTCCAGGTCGGTAAGCAGGACGATACTCTTGACGTCTGCTAGTGAATTCAACACGTAAAAGTGCTGCGTATTGAACGCATCCGACGGGTTTCCGAGAGCGGGAATGATGGATGTCACAATGCAGGTGAAAATATCCTGAATGCGCAAGTCTGTTAGTCGAGAATGTGTCCACAGGAAGCATCAACATCGGAGACTTGCCGCACCTTCAACTGATTCGACGTGAACGGCGCATCCGGCGCGCAAAGACGCAAGATATCCACGATGCAGCAAGCCGCCCATGCTCGAACACCGTTGACGCGATGCCCTAGGAGTTGTCCACTGGCTAGCTCCTGAGAAATCTTCCGGAGCGAACTCTTATCAACCTCATCCTGCTCCATTCTCGACAGCTCCTGCGCCAAGCTCTGAAGGCGATCGAGCAAATTGGCAACGGGAATCGCAGATTTGCCTGGGCGCCATGACAGAGGCTCATTAAAGCGCAGTTTCTTGAGCCCGCCTCGTTGATGCTCCTCCTCCTGTTCGACGACCTCGGCGGCCGAGGCCCGTGATTGTCGGGTGCGCGCAGGCATTGTGGTCTCAGATCAATGAACAAAACGAGGGAAGGGACGAGCAGCTGACTGTAAATCGGCCACACATCACACGGGGCAAACCGCTCAGGGATCCAGCACTGAGAGCGTCGAGAGATTCGGCGATGGACAAATAGCAGACCGCAACAATTAAAAGAAAGAAGAAATATCCTGTGAGTCCCGAATAGGGGCGAAACCTTTGAATTTTTGATCCGAGATCAAAAATTAAAGAGACTGGAGAACTTGAACCTGGTGGACGCGTCGTGAAGCGTCCCACCCGGCGACGGTTTCGCGCGGATTGGTACCGCGACCTTGTTTCCCTTTCTGTCCAGCTATAACTGCAAGAATAAAAGCTGGCGTGTCGCAGAGTAACCCCTTGTCTGACTCTGGTCGGGGATTCGTGGTCGCAATCTCGAGTGCGTCGCAGTCTTGATCCCACCACTGTCTGGGACGCGCCTGTTGTTCCCGCG
The DNA here is from genome assembly GCF_041956625.1 of Thermomyces dupontii. Lineage (NCBI taxonomy): Eukaryota > Fungi > Ascomycota > Eurotiomycetes > Eurotiales > Trichocomaceae > Thermomyces > Thermomyces dupontii. The sequence goes on along the minus strand of NW_027192313.1, from coordinate 689,010 downwards.
CGGGTCACGTGATCTCCACGCGCGTGTTCTACATAACGTTCCGAGGCAGGAACATGCTTGGATATCTGGCAAAGCATATATAACGGAATACAAAGAGCATTTCAATTAATTCAATATTGCCTTCCGTGTCTCTCAGCTGGACGTCAATGCGATGATTCTTCCCCGGTTCTCCCATTGCAATTCGCTGATGCCCAGAGAGGAAAGGCGGCCATGTGGGGTCCACCAGAGCCCTTATCAGCTTATCTACACGTGACTTGCTTAGAAGCCCTCATTGGGAGACTGAGAGGAGAGACTAAGACGGGATGAAATGTAGAATGAAATGTATTCTCTATGCTGAATTAGACGCTGTAGCCTTTTGGACGCCCTCTAATTGTTCAGTCACATCATCACCATGCCGGATTTTTTTAGAGAGATTGACCAGCCCGACACCCTGCACCAGAGCAAGCACATCCTCACCACTACCATCCTTCCGAGGCTCGTTCTGTCCCGGCACGTAGCCATTGTTGATGACGACCTCCTCGTCTGGCGACTCCTTCCATTCAGGAACCTCGGTCGGACCCTCGATCCCCTCCGGGGGAAGAGCCCAATTCGGTACTTTGCTGCGATACTTCCAGTTGCCGTCGGTGTCTGAGTACGCAATCGCATGCAAGAAGATGCCCAGCTCATGGGGCGCGGGGTCGGTGTACAAGGGTGTGTTGCAGACCTCGCACTTCTCGCCGGATAGTCGTTCCCCTTTCCGCTTGTGATAGTCTTCCACGGCGGCCTCGTGCTCGCGGGACATGATTTCCTCGATGACGCTGGGATCGGTGCCTGGTGGCACATTTGGGACTGTAGTCAGATGCGTGCGATACGTGCTAGTCTCCTCTGGAGTCAAGGTCACTTCGGTCCGACCCATCTTGGAGAGACGCTCCATGATCTCTTTGTCCTTGTCAGCACTTGTATCGAATTTGCCCAAGTCGTCGCCAAACACACGACGGTTGGAATAGATAGGGTCGTTGGAAATGGGATGGCCCAGGAATTGCAGGTGCACGCGGATCTGATGGGTGCGCCCCGTTAGAGGCAGACAGTGCACAATGCTGTAGCCCTCGTCTTCATTTGCCACAATGGGCTTCGGTGTAGCAGGCCGATCTCCATCGCCAGTATCCCGTTTCGAAGCAGCGGCGAGGTCGCTCGGCGAATAGTATGCCAGTCGGCGGAACTTGGTCTTAGCCTCCTTGCCCGTCGCCCGCACGCGGTTGAGTCCCAGCTTCGGGCTCACCGACATGATCGGTTGATCGCAAACGACCACGCCGTCTGGGAAACGACCCTTGACCCGGGCCACGTATTCCTTCTGAACGGTGCGCTCCCGCAGTTTGATGGACATTGCCTCGGCTGCCTTGGGGTGTTTCCCAAGGAACATGACCCCGGATGTCAGCCGGTCGAGCCGGTTACAGGGCAGCGGCTTGAAGCCGGGACGGCCAGATTTAAGAATCTCAACGATTGTATTGAAATGATAGCGACCGGCGCCATGCACAGGGATCCCAGCGGGCTTGTCGATCACCAGCAGGTCATCATCTTCATGGATGATGCCGATGGGGACCCCTGGCACCGGAGGCTCATGTCGGTGCATCGTGTGAGATATGACTTCCCCGTTCCTGACTATTGTTGATGGCGTAGCCAGCTTGCCTCCAACAGTAACCTGCCCGGTCTCGATCGCCCGTTTCTGGAAACCTATCAGCCTCCGTCTCCTTTCCTTCTCTCTTCTCTCTTGGAGATTCACCTACGTAATATTCCACTGGCCGGTCTCTGAACTCGCTCGTGAAGATCTCGAGGAGCTCCCTGTCCCGCCATCGTTCCTTGCAGTAGGTGTTGTACGTGTAGTGGTAGGGCTTTAGTCTCCGCAGTCCGCCCTCAAAATAGTACTGAGGAGGGGGGTCGCACGGCGTCACGGCAACATCCGGTGGCTTCTCGACGGGGTCCGGAGGAGGGACCTGCATGGTGGTGTCAACGGGAACGAGGGCGAGATTGAGGCGGCCACGACGGGCCAAATATGCTGCGATTCGCGCTGAGGGCGACAAGGGGACGACGATTTTCTTGAAGCCGTGCCGGTAGGCTCGGTTTGGAGATAAGAGTGCTCAAAATATCAGAGGACGTTGGAGTGGTTTGCGCGCTTTTGGGTCGAAGCAACTCTCAGTCACCATGCGATCACTGTAATAATTCAGCAGAATTCAGCGAGAGTCAAACTCATGGCTTTTGTGGCGTCAAACCTCTCATGATCTTCATTCCATCCAACTCGATCTGCAGAATCTCGCAGATCTGATCTGATCGATGGATTACATAATCATTGCTCCTCAAGCCGCGGGCTATTCAAGCCGCAACAACTCCGAGGCTTCACGCACGATGAGAACCAGGACAACGGCATGACTTCGACGTTAGAAGCCAAGAAGTGCCGCCGACGGCGCGACTATCCCTTCCACCTGGAGTACCGAACGCGATGGTCCGACAACGATGTGTACGGCCACCTCAACAACAGCATCTACGCGTTCCTGATCGACTCGGTTATCAACACCTACCTGATCCAACACTGCGGCCTCGATCTGGAGTCTGTCGCCAAGGGGGTACCGAAGGAGAAGGAGAAAGATAAACCTCATGGTCACGGCCACGGTCAGATTGGCCTTGTGGTTTCTTCCTACTGCGACTATTTCGCTTCCATGTCGTTCCCGGCCGTGCTGGATCTCGGCCTTAGAGTTGTCCGGCTTGGCTCGTCCAGCGTTACGTACGAGGTTGGGGTGTTTGAGCGCGGCGACGACGCGGTCAAGGCCGTGGGCGGGTTTACCCATGTCTTCGTGGATCGGGACACCCGGAGACCAGTCCGGGGCGGTATGCATGAGAGTATCCGGAACGGTTTGAAGAAGTTGGTTGTCTCGGATGACATGTCTACGGCAAAGCTGTGATGCTATTGTCTGGGGTGTAGATGGACAAAACTGATATTAAATGGTGATACTTTTCGAAGCTCTAAAGACCAATGCGCCGCTGATTGAACATCTAGCTCTATATAAAACAAGAACTCCGTTTATCCCTTCTCCGATTGCCGTTCCTTCTTGACCGTTTTTGCCCTGCGGGTATTTCCCGAACGCCGTGGCTGAAAGTTCAACTAAATCTAGCCATGCCGAAAAGAACAATGCGCCAAAAGAAATTTGCCGAAATGAGCGAACTGAAATGGAAAGAAAGACGGACTCGATTGAGGTTGTTCTTCAAGCCCGGTAAACGCTGTTGCTGCGAGAAGCCGCCGGCGAGGCCATCAGGACGCTGCCATCGTCGCCAATCATGGGACGCATCACGCCTGATTCCTTGTCGTAGCACCACTTTCGGTACGGTCCGGGGATGAACCGTCCCCGGTCATCCCAGCCAATGACCCAGGAGATGCCGTCGTCTAGGCGGAAGAAGAGTCGGCGCTTGGGTTCAGCGCCTTCGTGCTCCACGGCGGTGAAGTATCGGCAACGCCGCTGCATGTCGCTTGCCAAGAGGTACCGACGGACGATGCGGCAGTAGACCACTTGCTCCGGTTCTGCTAGGTCTTTCTCGGAGTCGTCCGGACGGATCAGATGCCAGCCCCGATCTGGTATGTATCGGTATGTTCCTGGGACTGGGGAGTCCCAGTGCTCATCACGGATGATGGAGCCCTCGATCTGGTAACCTTTGTTACACCAGTATGCAGGGCAGAACAGATTGCGGAGAATGATGAAGATGTTGGGGGCCATGGCTTGTGACAGTGTCTGCGGTTCCGGGGGTGCGTGAACGATGGTGCAAGCTTGCGGAGGACAACGAACGCTTTGGCGGGCAGCTTTGGCAACAAAAGGAGCGTGAAAAAGAAGAGCAAGAGAAGAGCAACAAGGCTCCAGGCCGTTACTGAGTGACGATCATGATGGCGGAAGAGAGAAGAAGCCCTCACTATAAAGTTCGAGGCCGGTTGAAAAGTTTTCTGGCCGCGCAACGCGACGCGGGACCAGGGAAGAATGGGAGATTGATATAAACGGACGAAGTGAAACAGTTGATTGACTCTGGAAAAGAAACGAGGATTCCGCCCTTCAAATATGAATCCAAGTCATTATTGTAAATCCATAGCAACAAACAATATAGCTTTTTTGATACAGCATCGCGCAACACATCAGCCGCAACGGATTGGAGCACAACTCAGGAGTGATAGCGTCAACACCAATGGCCAGGGTCCCCAGCGAGAGCATGGGAAAATGGCTCAACGTGAGTGGACGATAAGGGGGATGCATGAAGAAAGGAACACAGAGCACCTTGTGGCCTGTGCGAAGCCCTAACATTCTACATTACAGGGTACCTCAATATAGAGAGTAAAGAATCCCTGAATCCTACTTATTGAAAAGTACTCGTCGTAAGTACCTGTGGAAAGGAACTACTTACAGTAACTTATTATTACAGTACTGTACAGCTGTACAGTACCAAAAGCTTCTTCACATGTTTGGCTGAAAAAGCAAAAGCAATTTTTCTCGGTTCTGGTTCCGGTGGGAGCTCCCGTCTTGGCGCTTACGTATGAGGCCTCTTTAGGGCCTAGACCTTACCCTAAGCCCTTCGTTATGCATTCTTGTTTGAGTTTAGCGTGCTTTCAGGGACTTTCTTTCGGGACCAAATAACTGGCGGAATCGGCTTCGTTGAACCCCTGCATCGCGCTGCTTGCTGGGTCGATTGCGTATGAGGTGATGTATTCACCGACATTTTGTTGCTCATTATCTCGCAGAAGATTGCACAACATTGCCCAAATCTTGAGGATTTATTGTTTCTATTATTACTGGTGCATAGTACTATGTACGGAGATGTAATTTGGAATAGTTTCTCTGGGTGCCCTTGTTACCGACAGAACGGCATGCTCTGAAGAAACCGTTACAGTTATCCAGCTAATTAATGGTTTTGCCGGGGCTCCGGCCATCGCTGCGCAATGCGCTGATACTTGACCGCCTCGCGCAGCACCATGCCTTCGCTCAGCTGGTCGGTCTCACGCCGGAAGAGCTCCTGCCATGGCGTTTGACTTTCTGGCATGTTGTATCCGCCCCGGGCGGCCAGTTGCTCGCGGCGTCGTTGCAATTCGTCATCAGGCACCAGAATGTCGACCCGGCGCTGTTTGAGATCGACGCGGATGCGGTCGCCATCACGTAGCAGGGCCAGGTTGCCGCCGGCGGCCGCCTCGGGGCTGGCGTTGAGGATGGAAGGCGAGCCCGAGGTTCCTGATTGGCGCCCGTCGCCAATGCACGGCAGGGAGGACACCCCCTTCTTCAGGAGACGAGCCGGAGGTTGCATGTTGACCACTTCGGCTGCCCCGGGATACCCAACGGGGCCCGCGCCGCGCATGATAAGCAACGTTGTCTCATCGATTGCCACGTCCTCGCTCTCGATGCGCGCGTGGTAATCCTCTGGCCCATCAAAGACGGCTACGGGCCCTTCGAACGCGTCCGGATCGCCGGGCCGCTCCAGGAACTTCTTGCGGAACTCCTCCGAGATGACGCTGGTCTTCATGATGGCCGAGTCGAACAGGGTGCCGCGGAGATGACGGAACCCAGCGTCGGTCTTGAGCGGATTCGAGTATTCGCGGATGACGCGGCGATCCCAGGAATGCTTGCCCTGGACATTCTCGGCGACCGTCTTGCCGTTGCAGGTCAGCGCGTCGCCATGGAGTTTGCCGGCGTCGAGCAGCTCAGCCATCACCGCGGGGAGGCCGCCTGCCCGGTAGTATTCTTCGCAGAGGTATTCGCCCGCGGGCTGCATGTTGACCAGCAAGGGGATGTGGAAGCCGTGCGTGTCCCAGTCCTCGATGGTGAGGTTCACGCCGATGTGCTTTGCAACCGCCGTCAGGTGGATCGGCGCGTTGGTACTCCCGCCAATGGCCGTGTTCACCACGATGGCATTCTCAAATGCCTTGCGCGTGAGAATGTCGCTGGGCTTGCGGTCCGCCCAGACCATCTCGACGATCTGCTTACCCGTTTCGTAGGCGCATTGGCTTCGTTGGCGGTATGGCGCGGGGATCGCGGAGGAGCCCGGCAGAGCCATTCCGAGGGCCTCGGCCAGCGCGTTCATCGTGGATGCCGTTCCCATCGTGTTGCAGTGGCCGACGGACGGCGCCCTTGGTCTGATGAGTTCGGTTCTTTGGCTATCGATGAAAGCATAGTACTTACCCCAGGGCCACGTAATCAATGAATTGATCGACAGTATACTCACCGGCGGCGAGTCTCTCGCGGCCTTTCCACACCACCGCGCCGGAGCCGGCCGGCTCGAGTTTGTCATAGCTGTTGATCATGGGACCGACATTGAGACAGAGCGCAGGAATATTCTACCAACCATCAGAACGACTCCCACCACGAACCAGAGAAAGTCGCACACATACCACTGTCGCCGCAGCCATCAACAACGCCGGCGTCGTCTTATCACACCCGGTCAACAACACCACCCCATCCAGCGGATACGCATACAGAATCTCCACCAGCGACAGATACGCCAGATTCCGATCCAAGCACGCCGTCGGCCGCCGCGAACTCTCCTGGATGGGATGCGTCGGGAACTCGAACGCAATGCCGCCGGCCGTGCGAATTCCCTCGCGCACCCGCTTCGCCAGCTCGAGATGGTGCCGGTTGCAGGGCGACAGGTCGGACCCGGACTGCGCGATGCCAATGACGGGTTTGCCCGATGCGAGCTCCTCGCGCGTCAGGCCGTAGTTGAGGTATCGCTCGGTGTAGATGGCGCTCATATGGGGGTCGGCGGCGGCGCCGAACCAGCGCGCGGAGCGAAGTACTCGGCGGCTCCCGTTGCTGTTGGCATTTTCCTTGGTTGTGAGTGCTGCTAAGGCTTGCTCTAGATCCTTTGTCCGCTGTCGCAAGGCGCGCAGCTCTGCCTCGCAGTCCTCAATGTTGACTTCTTGTGTCGATACCGCTTTGCTGCAGGTGCAGCGTTCGCAGGAGGTTCTCGATCCGCACGTCATGGTCGATAGCACTGAAAAAACCGTTGATGAGGAATCGAACGCAAAGTTACTCTCTCTACTGCTTCTTATAGTGAAAGATTACGGCTTCTTATCCATCTCCATCGGCAATTAATCCGAGTTTTATGCCAGGGACGCGATCTTCGGGGTTCATCCCAACACCGTCGACCTCGGGAAAATCACCCCCACACCCCCACGATCGCCGGAGATGCTCCGAAGGGACCGTTGAACGGTTCTAGAACAGATCTAGCCAATCAGAACAAAGAAATTAGTAATGCCACGTGCTTGACAGGGTTCCCAAAGGAGCGTTGCGCTAGCCTAGTTTGGTTAAGTAGCTGGACTCGTAGGTCACGGCGGCCTTTCCGCCGTTGTCAAGCATGAGAAGTGATTCGCGTGAGGTATTAAATCTTCGAAAAAAGTGAGTCATTTCCAGAGTATCTCAATGTCAATGACTATCCTATGCGGCATTATAGCTGCAGCGGCCATATCAGAAAGAAGAGAGAATTGAACCTTCTATCCGTTTCCATCCTCATGTCTGGCTCTCAAACCTTCTGCATACTGACTCATATCGGAACGCCAAACGGATGCCACAAGCAAAAGAACCAATCCGGAAACATACACACAGAAACAGGGTCGTGGCACTGCATCACTGCGTCGCGCACTGCGCGGTTTCTCCCTCGTCGTCATCATCACCACCCCACCGGGATCCTCCCCGCGGATCGCCCTGGCCAAATTCTGACAGATCAGCGTCAGGCTCGTAGTCGACCTCGTCGATGATGTCCGCCTCTATCGGTTTCTCCGGCCCGGGAAGCATTTCCTTGAGTTTCTCAAGGGTCGCCGCGCTGGGCTTCCAGTTCTTGTCTGGGAACTTGACGTCCACGACCAGGTACAGATCGCCACGCGCATCGCTGCGCTTGTACGGCATCCCTTCGCCGGGAATCTTGATAACTTGGCCCGGGCGGAGTACCTCGCCGGGCCGTTTGGGATGCGTCAGCTCGATGCCGCGACCGTCGAGGTGCTTGAGCACTACGCGAGAGAATCCGGCCAGGGCCTCCGCGAGCGTCACGGTTAGGGGTGCAGTTAGATCGGCACCCACCCGACGGAATACCGGATGCTCAGCCTCAACCAAATGGAAGACGATGTCACCGGGCTCTTTGCCTGGGACTTGGTCGGCCTCGCCGGCGAGGACTATCCGTTCTCCTTCTCTGCAGTCCAAGTCAGTGTGTAACATCAAATGGGATATTGGGGTCAACCATACTGTGCACCACGTGGAATGTAGATTTCGAGCATTTTCGTCTCCTCCGTCACCTTCTTCGCCTTGCACTTCTTGCACTTGTCCTTTGGACTGAAGAAGCTCCCCTGTCCCTCACAGACTGTGCAAGCCACGGTGGACTTGGTGAAGAGAGGCCCCACGCGCTGCAAGACCTCCTTATATCCTGTTCAAGAGCTCAGCCGATACAGGCGGGACATCAAGAGAGATAGTAGCTGACCTGCACCCCCGCACGTGCCGCAAACCTTGGGAGTTGTCTTGTCCTTCCCACCCTTGCCGTTGCACAAACTGCAGATGACGTTCTTGGTGCTGGCGAATTTGACGGTTCGCCCGCGGTACAGATCTTCCAGACTGACCTCGTACCGCTGCTCCTCGTTCGGACCCTTGCTCGGACCTTCACGTCGTCCTGGCATGGGGCCCATCCCAAACATCTGCGCCAATATGTCATCTAGATCCGGAGCACCGCCCATGCCGGGCCGCGATCCGTCGAATGCGGCCATTCCATGGGTGTCGTACAGATGCCGCTTCTCCTCATCATAAAGAATGTCGTATGCCTGCTGCACCTGCTTGAACCGATGCTCTGCTTCTTCGCGTTCTGCTTCCGGGACTTTATCTGGATGGTTGGCTAGAGCGGCCTGAACAGGTGTTTGTTGTAAGTTGATTATTCTGCTTGTTAAGAACGCGACGCGTCAGTACCTTGCGGTATGCTTTTCGAATCTCCTCTTTGCTTGCGTTCCGGTCGACGTTGAGGACCTCTAAGACATTCTTAATCACATCGCAACGATCACTGTTGATACTTTCTCCTCACCATAGAGGTCGATCTGGGATGGTGTGTCAGACACTGAAGGCATCAATCAGCAAGCAGTAGCAGCAATTAACGGAGTGAGAGGACTGACTTATCGACGACTTCCGCCATACGACGAGTAGAGGAACGGAATAAAAATGTATCAATTATCCAAAATTCCCAGGACTGCCGCTTGGGATGTCGAGTAGGAGTTTCTGATCGTTTATCAAGATTCTTGCAGAGTTTTGCCGGGCGGAGCTACGCAAGTGTCAGCGTTTTAAGACTCGTCAACACCGCGACGAAAAACACCAAAAGAGGCGCAATTTTGCCACGATTTACTTGCTGCAGAATTTCAGACTAGCCTGTCATGCGCCAGTATCGTGCCCTCGTGCGCCGGACATGGATTTGTGTCCAATGTCGAGCCAATTCCTCGGTCGCATCACCGAATGGCCTCCGCGCTAGCAGCAAACCCAAGTCTGGCTTGCCCAGCGAGCCTGCGCGAACACGCTTTGCTCCCTCGCCGACCGGATACCTTCATCTCGGATCGCTACGCACCGCACTCTTCAATTACCTGCTCGCGAAGCGAACCGGTGGGCAGTTCTTGCTGCGCATTGAGGATACGGACCAGAAGCGGACGATACCCGGTGCGGAGGAGCGCCTGTACGAAGATTTACAATGGACGGGCCTACAGTGGGATGAAGGTTTGATGCAATGCGTCAGTCTCGTTCGCTACGTGCGCTGACAATATATCTAGGCCCAAATGTTGGTGGCCCATATGGTCCTTATCGACAGGTGTGTGCCTACAGGAACTGCTTGTCGATTTGATCTCACTGACCGTGCCTTTGAAGTCGGAGAGAACCGCCTTGTACCAATCCCATGCGAACGATCTGATCACCTCCGGTCATGCTTATCGCTGCTTCTGCTCTGTCGAACGCCTCGATGCCCTCAATCGTCAACGCAACCAAGCCGGGCTACCGCTGGGCTACGACCGAACCTGCTTTGACATCTCCGCAGAAGAATCCGCCGAGCGGGCAGCCAAGGGAGAGCCATACGTGGTCCGGCTCAAGGCCGACCAGTACCCGATGTTCGAGGATCTGGTCTACGGCAAGACGGGCCAGAATCGAGCTGGCAAAAAGCAGCTGGAGCTTATCGATCGCGTCTACGATGATCCGATCCTCCTGAAGTCGGACGGTCATCCGACCTACCACCTGGCGAACGTAGTGGACGACCACCACATGAAGATTACTCATGTGATTCGGGGCACTGTAGGTCTCAATTCTCTTTTCCGTGCAGTGACCCCGGCTCATGGTTTTTGCAGGAGTGGATGGCATCGACGCCGTTGCATGTCGCTCTGTACAATGCCTTCCAATGGACGCCGCCGCAGTTCGGACATGTCCCCCTGCTAGTCGACCGGAACGGACAAAAGCTGAGCAAACGCAACGCCGACATCGACATCTCGATTTTCCGCGATCGCGATGGCATCATTCCGGACGCGCTGGTCAACTTTGCGGCGCTGCTTGGCTGGTCGCACACCCAGAAATCGGACGTGTTTACCCTGGGGGAACTGGAGAATATAGTACGGATGAGCCCCAGCGATTGTTGTCGTTCGACTAACCATGCACACAGTTCAATCTGAAAATCACAAAGGGTAATGCCACTGTGGTATTCGACAAGCTGTGGTTCCTGCAAAAGGCGCACGCACAGCGTTGCGCCGCCCAGGGAGGCCCGGCGTTTGAATCGTTGGTCGAGCGAACGACCAAAGTGGCGGAGCAGAAATGGTCCCAGGAGCAATTGTAAGTGCATTTCATTTCTCTTTGGAGCACCATGTATACCCAGTTTTCTGGTGTGTCAAGTACATGCGACCATAGGGTGTGGAAAACAGGGCTTCCCGTCCGCTCAGCCGTACTTAAGCCGCACGCCGGCTGGTTAGTAGTTGGGTGGGTGACCACCAGCGAATCCCAGCTGTTGCATGTTTCTATTTCTTTTTTATTTTTTCATTTTTGGTTTCTAACTGAACTAACCAGCACTCTGACTACAACAAGAAGTCTTAATGCTGGTTAGCAGGGCGCCGATCTGCAATCTTCGGCACAGTTCCCATACTTTCGTTTCCTTACTGCTAATTATTAGATCTACTGACCCTGTTTGACAGGAACCAAATCCTCCAAGGCCGCTCTTTATCCTGGCTGGTCGCCGACCTTCTCCGCGCCGACGCCAAGTCCTTCACCACACCTGACGAGTTCTTAACCCGCAACAAGACCTTCTTCACGACAAACATCGAACGGCCTCCATACACACCGACCACAACAACCACCACCTCTACCACCGATGACCCCCTCTCTGCTCTCCACACCTTGTCCGCCGCACTCACCCTCGTGCCGGAATCCCACTGGACCGCCGACGCGCACCGCGCCAACATCACGGATTACCTGAACGCCACGACAGAGAATAAGAGCAAAGAGGAGAAGAAGGCGTTGACCAAGGAGATGTACCACTACCTGAGATGGGCGCTGTCGGGCGGTGCGTCCGGACCGGGGATCCCGGAGACCATGGTCATCTTGGGCCGCGCAGAAACCGTCCGGCGATTGACGGATGCGAGAGAGGCGACCAAGAAGTCGTGGAAAAAGTATTCCCTGCCTGGGGTGGCGAAGGGGTCGGAGGGTTCTGGTGAGAAAGTGTAGAGGCTTGGATTGAGAGCCCGTTATTCCTCTTGCATGAAGTACTATTAATGTAGATATTAGACAATGATGTCAGTAAATAGGCCGGTATTCCATGCTACCCTTGGCTTTCTGAAACCCTGGGTCGGAGGCAAGATACGTGAGAGATTCCGGATTCCTCCTCTTCACCCTTTTGTGTTGATATCTCGGAATGCCAACCCATGTAGTACTCAGTACAAGGAGGTTCAAATGGAGCATTCAAGCAGTTCTTTCAGAATAACACGCTCTGAATATGACTCTGACTTCCTACTACTTTATTCTTCGGGCAAGGGAAGAAATGGGTAGAAGTGTCCCAGTCATGAGTCTATCAAGGTATGACATGGCCAGCAGTTAGTAGAAACTCAACATCATGGAGCAGGTACCTATATTCTTCATGTCGTTGGCACAATAATGAGGTCCATGACCCAAACGAGGTCAATGGGCAAAGTTCCTAACTTTTTCACTCGCAACGATGCCACCTCTATCATTGAACTTCACGGTCTTCACGCCCAATGCCCGTGGTGAGCTCATCGTTGTCTAGCCTATACATACACAGTTTTCCAACATGTCTAGTACATGCGACCATAGGGTGCGGAAAACAGGGCTTCCCGTCCGCTCAGCTGTACTTAAGCCGCACGCCGGCTGGTTAGTAGTTGGGTGGGTGACCACCAGCGAATCCCAGCTGTTGCATGTACTCTTATTCTTTTTTTACTTTCCTTTTTGGTTCCGAAGTCTTATGCTGGTTAGCAGGGCGCCGATATGCAATCTTCGGCACAGTTCCCATACTTTCGTTTCCTTACTGCTAATTATTAGCCTACGAGTAAGTAAGTAGAGTCTAGATAATACTTCGTACTCGTTGATGGTAGGTAATATTTATCGATCACCACTTAGGTAATCAGTCCTGACTGCTAATAGTCTGGGTGCTGTGTAAGGAAGTGGTTCGTTAGCCCTAACATTGCATTCGTTTCAGCCTTTCGGGGAATTCTCTCACGACGACACTTGTCAGGATTCGTCCCCTACGATGGCTTGCTAATGGTTAGTTTGCTACTCCTGCTGCCATTCTTCTCGAGTACTTCCCCAGGTTCCAAGATAGGATGCTTGAATCACTGACATTCTGGCCGTCAGGTACCTAAAAGTTCCAGCAGCTGAAGACAGTCATGTCACAAGAGATATCAGGGAGTTCTAACTTCTAGAGGGTGTCATCGCCTCTGACAGAAGGATTTTCTAATAGCAAAACTAGTGACATTGTTATGGATTGAAAACAAATCAACAATACATACATACCAGGTAATCAGAATGCATGAAGTGAATGAAACTTGGACATGATCTAGTAGCAAATCAGAACAAGCGAGCAATCTAGCATGACAAACAAACCAATCTCCTGCAACTGAAATCGCTCTAATTAGCTCACTTGGCTTCCTTCTTACCTTTCCCTCGAAGGTAGAAGCCGTCGCGATTATTCTTTGGTTCATACCGAATCGTGAGTTGGGGTAGGTCGAACTTGAGTACAGAATCGCAGTCAGGACAAGGAATTCTGATACTTTCCTCGACGGAGTGAAGGTCTTTGGGTTCCACTCTCTCAGCCTCAAGTTTGCATGGTATGTCCATGTAGTAGACCTGGCGTCCCCCCAACCCGGTGACTTGCTTGAAACGATCTCCGTGCTCAGGGATGGTGAAGTCCACATCACGAATCAGATGTTTTGGATCTCCAGACTGTGATGCTCGCCGCTCAGTTATTACCGGCGAGATCTTACGGACGGAGATTTGGTCAGGATAAGACTTCCCACCGGATGGTGGATGGACTAAAATCCTGAGGCGCAGGTAAGGAAAATCATGATGGTTCACCAACGTCCCTTGTGACCATTCCACGCCATAGCTGTGGCTGTGGCTCTTGCCTGACCGAGAATCCTTGACGGTCAGAGATTTGCCGTCTTTCCCTCCTTGTGTGGGAGCCATTTTAAACTGAGTTCCACTGTGGCAGTGGAATAAAACTTGTTCTGCTCCTGTCAGAGGAGTCGATAACATCTAATTCACGGTACCGTGTGATGCACTGGGTGTGGTGATGGGGTTTTTTATACCTTTTTCATCGCCACGGGCAATGAGCAAAGATGTAAGACCCTCCGGAAGAGTCAATCCATTTTCGACGGAAATGAGCAAGGACGGCTGGCTTTTTCAATAAACTCAGTCAATCTTCGGAGAAAATCCGCGTTGAGAATGAATGATTCGAGTTCCATTGAATCAGATGAGAAATACTACTATTTATAAGATTGTTCGCTCTGATGAACGATGTGATGCAGACCGTAGGTAGTAAGTACTCGAAGAACGCAGCGAAATAGTTCCCTACTTGAATCAATTGTTTGGATTTGAAGAAAGTGTTGATGCTTGATAAATCACGCGTCTTGAAGCGTGTTCCTTGATAGATCCATACACTTTTTGTCTGCGGGGCGCTGCCTAGAGCTTTGCTACCAGCAGCCCATGTATATACGGTAGGTACCTAGGTAAATAGGGGCGGGTGCCCAACCCCCTATGCGGTGGAAGCTAGGAAGTATTCAAGTAGAATTTAGGGGACGGTTTAGTCAGATTCTTTGGAGAAATCCCTCAGGAGCCTTTATAAGTAGTGACATTACCTGCCGAGAATTCAACACAAAGTATCGAAGGTTGAGAGAGCTCGACTACTTAGGCGTCAGGTGTTCCTCGATGATGATGGAAACGGAACGAGATATCCGAAAATCGCGCCATGAGACTTTGAGCAAAGGATAAATACGAGAAGATCCATCGAAAAGTCTACAATACTTTTTGCCCTCTCCCCAGTTCCAAGGGCATGACTTCATACTAGGCCGTAATTATGCGCTCTTCATTCAAATAGAAATGATCTTCCAAAATACTAGTTATCCTGTAAATGTAATGATACTTTATGAATAGAGCTTGCTGTGCAACAAACAGTAAATCGTTTCCATACTGAGACCCTATGTCGCACTTGTCTCAGATGGGTCCATAAGTCTGATATACTTGACCACATACCAATCAAACTGTTCATACAGTATAGAGTACTCCTTCCTACCTTATGAGCAGCAAGAAGAACAGTGGTATTCTGGAAATCAAATAAAATCCACTAATCTACAGATCAATGGCATGGATTTGAGTGAAGAAATAAATGCATAACAAGCAAGGAAACATCTAAAGACTATGGAATGCCAGTTTCCGCAAACACTCGGTCTGAACTTACCACCAGCAGCATCCATCCCCTTGTAACTAAAGCCTTCTGGGCGATCCCTTGGATTAGGTCAGTGGGAGGTTGATCTCGACTCTAAAAGGTTCCCCAATGTCCTCCAAATCAAATACGAGATCTCCCGAGAGGATGCATAGACGATCATCCTCGGTGTTAAGGGTTAGGAATACGGTGATCCAGAAGCTTCCTGTGTGTTTATTCACACTTCCTTCATGCACAATGAAGTCCGACATTGATATAAATGGTCTTATAGCCTCTGAGGACCCCTGTATTCTTGCTACTAAAGTGTGCCCAAACAGAGCCATTGTTGGTGGCAGAGGCTTCTCACGGTGTATCCGGCCAATGAATATGTCGAGTGATATGTCATAGATGCCGGGGCCTTTTTTGTTGCAAGTCGATGTTCCAACTTCAGCTGTATAGCCGGTGCCGGCGGTTTGTGGACGAGGAACACCAGGATCTGACCCTGCAGCACTGGAACTCATTTTCGACTGTGACTTTTCTGCTTTAGGTGAACGAGTGCTCTAGCGAAATGATCGATCGAATCCTTATGTTGATACTCCTGTGTAATGTGCTGGGTGCCACGGGGGCAGGTCATGGTATTTATAGTTTGCCATTGGGAGAATCGAGCAAGGGCTACTGACTCTTTGCGAATGAGTCTTGTTCATCTTCAAGGCATCAGTGTGAATGCTGACGAGTTCAAGTTCCTTTTGTCATATCGAATGAGCAATGGTAATATAGCTGTTGGTGTCGGTGTAGTACCCAGAGAACATAGCCGAGTAATTCCATGTGAATGATAAAGTCAAGCCAGAACTGAACAACAAGGCCATGGAGTCGATGATTATCAGGTATCAACCCTTCCGACTAATCAGAAGTGGAAAAAAAAAACCCCCGAGAACATAGGTGTATAAAATGCACGTCGAAGAGAAGACATTCTTAGCTCGAAGACACAGTTCAATTCCTAGATCACGACTCAAGACGAACGATGCACTGATGTAGACAGTGGCCTAGCAAAGCTGTTCCCTTCATCATTCATCGCAAACATATCTACAACTCCTTTCAGAACAGAAAGCGTCATGGAAACAGACCATTGTGAGCCGAAACGACTCAAATATCTTGCCGTACCTGACGCGGCTCGTCGAGAATTCCCTCATTCCTCATTATCCTCCAAAATGTCTCGTAAGAAATAATTAGTTGTCAAATGAAGAGCATTGCGAGTTCCAATTCTGATTGCCAGAGGTGAGGTCAATGTGCCACCCCTAATGTTGCACTTGTCTCGTTAGGTACTACCTAGCGTCTACGAGGGGCATCTCTGGCTACTTCTAGAGTACTTGTATGAAACAGAAAGCCAAGTCAAACATTAAGAACTATAGTGGGTATCGAGCGAGTGCTGTAGGCAATGACTGAAGTGAGTTAAGGCATTGGTTGGGCATGAGTTGTGAGATTCTGCTGCAACAACTGAGTAGCAAGGGGAACTACTCCGGACCTGTTAAAAAATAACCCAAGTCACGTGGACATTGCAAACATTTTTCATGCACTTCCCTTAAAATTTTCAATTTGAACATTTCAGATCCACCTTAAGTGTAATATCGGCATGAGGTTATTCCGAACCGAGGCAGAAATATTTTGGATAAGCTTCATCCATCGATAAAAGTATCGACGGCGGAGTTCTGAAGGTCTTGCCTCTCTGCTGCGTGAAGAGTGCTCAGTTCTCGTGATCGAGAACAAATTGAAACAATGGAGAAGACCCAGACGAACAAGGCCCATCGCAAGTCGAAGGAGAAGAAGAGATACGAAGGTACGTCCAACTTGTGCTTGAAAAACAGCATCTTACAATGGAATCTGCCATGAAGCCAAATTGATTTGATACTGATAGTGATAAATCCTTGCAGGTGCCAACCCGAAGGCCTTCGCTGTCTCGCGACCTGACAAAAGCCGAAGACAAGCAGCGAGATCGCATGATGTATGTCATCTCACTGTCTGTTCGCGCGCCAGAGTACTGACTCTCAACCTCCCCATAGATCAAAGAAAAGCGGCTCCATGTCCCCCTCGTTGATCGCCTCCCGGAGGAGGCCCCTCCGCTCGTCGTCGCCGTTGTGGGACCTCCCGGCGTCGGCAAGACAACGCTTATCAAATCGTTGATTCGCCGATACTCGAAACAGACATTGAGCTCGCCGACGGGCCCGCTGACCGTTGTCACGTCCAAGCGGCGCCGTCTTACGTTTCTTGAGTGTCCGTCGGACTCGCTGGCTAGCATGATCGACGTCGCCAAGATCGCGGACATCATCCTGCTCATGATCGACGGGAACTACGGGTTCGAGATGGAGACCATGGAGTTTCTGAACATCCTCGCCGCTACGGGTATGCCGGGCAACGTGTTTGGGATTCTGACGCATCTGGATTTGTTCAAGAAGCAGAGCACATTGCGCACGGCGAAGAAACGGCTCAAGCATCGATTCTGGAGCGAGCTTTACCAGGGCGCCAAGCTGTTTTACCTGTCCGGCGTCATCAACGGCCGTTATCCGGACCGTGAGATTCACAATCTTTCTCGATTCCTGTCGGTCATGAAGAACCCTCGGCCGCTCGTCTGGCGCAATTCGCATCCATACTGTCTCGCCGACCGCTTCGTTGATATCACTCCGCCGACGGAGATCGAAGCAAATCCAAAGTGCGATCGCACCATAGCCCTCTACGGGTATCTGCGGGGCACGAACTTCCCCGCGCAGGGTGCGCGAGTGCATATACCCGGTGTGGGGGATCTCAACGTGTCATCCGTAGAAGCCTTGCCCGACCCTTGTCCAACACCATATATGACCAAGCAAATGGAGAAAGCTACTGGGAAAAGCACTAAACGAAGATTGGGCGAGAAACAAAAGATCCTGTTTGCCCCAATGTCTGATGTGGGTGGTGTCTTAATTGACAAGGATGCTGTCTACATTGACGTGAAATCGTCGACGTTCAGTCGGGATAACAATGAGGGCGACGGGGAAAGAGGGCTTGGTGAGCAGCTGGTTATGGGCCTCCAGGGCGAAAGGAAGCTGCTGGGAGAGACAGATGACGGAGTCCAGCTCTTTCGCGGTGGTGAGACTATCCAAAACGCGGAGGATGAAGGAGATACCGGTCGGAAAGAGCGGCGAAAAGTCCGTTTCGTGGATGAGCAAGAAGGTGGGCAAATAGCCTCGGACGAAGATGAGGGCTTCGAGAGTGGAGGAGAGGAAGATGAAAACGACAACGAACAATTGGGGAGCGAAGATGAATCTGCGGATGAGGAGGATGCCCAAGAAATGCAGCCACCGGCTGATTTTGCGGAGAGTTTCCGCGAAAGACAGAATGGCGGGCCTCGGAGAGAGGATGGGGAGGTTGTTTACGCTGATAGCGATTCCGATCTGGGTTCTCTCTCGCCAGTGGAGAATCAAGAGTTTGATGATGAATCCGATTTGGAGGAGGAAGAAGAAGGAGGAGAATATGATGAATATGAGGACGACGACGAGATGGACGACGGCGCTCTACGTTGGAAGGAAAATATGGTCGAGCGCGCAAAAGCAATGCATGGGAAACGGCCAGCTTTTCGTGTGGCCGATTTTGCCCGGATGCTGTACGATGAATCAATTCCGCCCGCCGAGGTCGTAGCGCGATGGCAAGGAGAAGAGAACAAGGACGCCGAGGAGGAAGCCGAGGATGAGGAGGAAGAATTCTTCAAGAAAACCAACGTGGAGAAGGAGGAAGAGGCCGATTACCGAGCCATTCCTGAGTATAATTACGATGAACTGGAACGAAAGTGGTCCGACCCGGACGTAATCGAGGCATTGCGCCACCGCTTCGCCACCGCACGACTATCGGGCAAAGATGAGGAAGACGGGGAGGAGGATGACGAATTCGGGGACGCCTCCGACGACGAAGGGGATGGTGCCTTCGAAGACCTTGAGACCGGAAAAGTCGTTAAAGGCAAGGACGAGAAGTCAGACGAGGATGGGGACAAGAGCGAGTCGGAGGACCTCGAGGCCGAGCGGGAACGAAACGCGAGGAAGAAGGAGGAGCTCCGACTTCGGTTCGAAGAGGAAGACCGCGAAGGGTTGGCCAATGCCCGAGAGGGCGACCGTGCGGCGGCCAACATCGAGCATCAGTTCGGCGAGGACGAGTGGTACGACGCGCAAAAGGCGCAGCTGCAGAAGCAGCTCGAAATCAACCGGGCCGAGTTTGACAGCATGGATCCCGCGACGCGAGCACGAGCGGAGGGCTTCCGGGCAGGCACGTACGCGCGCATCGTGTTGGAGAAAGTGCCGTGCGAGTTCTCGACCAAGTTCAACCCGCGGTACCCGGTGATTATCGGAGGGCTCGCGCCGACGGAGGAGCGGTTCGGCTACGTGCAGGTGCGCATCAAGCGGCACCGATGGCATAAGAAGATCCTCAAGAGCAACGACCCGCTCATCTTCTCGCTTGGCTGGCGGCGGTTCCAAACCCTGCCCATCTACAGCATCTGGGACAACCGGGTCCGGAACCGCATGCTCAAGTACACGCCGGAGCACATGCACTGCTTCGGGACGTTCTATGGCCCACTCGTGGCGCCCAACACGGGCTTCTGCTGCGTGCAGTCCTTTTCGAACAAGAATCCGGACTTCCGCATCGCGGCCACGGGTGTCGTGCTGAACGTGGACGAGTCTACGGAGATTGTCAAGAAGTTGAAGCTCACGGGCTTTCCCTACAAGATCTTCCGCAAGACAGCGTTCATCCGGGATATGTTCAACTCGTCGCTGGAGGTGGCTAAGTTTGAAGGCGCCGCTATCCGGACGGTGTCGGGAATCCGAGGCCAGATCAAGCGGGCGCTGAGCAAGCCGGAGGGCTATTTCAGAGCGACGTTCGAGGACAAGATTCTGATGAGCGACATTGTGTTCCTGCGGGCGTGGTACCCGATCAAGCCCCACCGCTTCTACAACCCGGTGACGAACCTGCTCGACATGGACGAGTCACTGAAGGACGAAGGCGGGTGGAAGGGAATGCGGTTGACGGGTGAGGTACGGCGGGATCTGGGCATCCCGATCCCGCAGAACAAGGACTCGCAGTATCGCCCCATCGAGCGGCCGGAGCGGCACTTCAACCCGCTGCGGGTGCCGCGGCAGCTAGCCAAGGACCTGCCGTTCAAGTCGCAGATCACGCAGATGCGGCCCCGGCAGAAGCAGTCGTACCTGCAGAAGCGGGCGGTGGTGCTCGGCGGGGAGGAGAAGAAGGCGCGCGACATGATGCAGAAGCTCACCACGCTGGCTAAGGAGAAGCAGGCCAAGCGGGCCGCGAAACAGGAGGAGCGGCGCCAGGCCTACCGGGCCAAGGTTGCGGAGAGCCTGGAGAAGAAGGCGGAGCGCGAGAAGCGGGAGAAGGAGGAGTTTTGGCGGCGCGAGGGCAAGAAGCGGAAGAATACGGAGGCGGAGGGGGGTGGAGGCAAAAAGCGAAAGTAAATATACTTCATGTTTTCCCTGGTCACGGCGTTGTGGACATGAACATAGACATGGGCACTTCTTCAGCATCACGATGTAATCTTTCAAAAAGCACGTTCTAGTGGGAATCGCCTTGGTTACTGTATTCTCGAGTGTTTTTGCTCAGGCCCTCTTGAACTGAACACTGCAGCGCCCTTTCTGGAGGACCTGTCCCTGTTAGAGAGGGCTGGAGGTACTCTGGTACTGAGGCAGAAGTTGTACTTGAAGTCCATGACTCCCTCGAGCAAATCTCACCCCCCGCCACATACTTTCCGAGAGGTTAGAGCCCCGATCTCTCAGTCTCATGAGAAAAGATACCCATGTCACCATCTGCCCTAGTAGGCAGCCGACTCTGTTACCGTTGGCAAGGGTACACAGCAACGCCATCCATCGGAGCACTTTCATCTTGACCCTTGTCACCCTTGTCCACTTGCGAATACTATATTATACCAAGCTGGGATACCGAGCGCTGGCCACAGAAGAACAAGTTACAGAGACCTTGCTGGGTGTCGCAACGAGCTGTGCGAAATGGTCCTGTGTGCAAACACGAACTCCATTCATTTTCTCGAGATTTGAACGTGTGATCGGCTTCTTCAGCAATCTTTCTAGAAGTATTCCACCATGACGGAACAGACAACCACAGCCACCAACATTGCCCCGGCCAACGTTGAAGTGGACACCTCGGTATGTACGATATCCCTCCCATTGCGGTATATTTGGCACGTTGTTTACTTGACTCGCACAGTCTGAGAACGACTCATCCTACGGCGATGCCATAGCACTCAGAATCCTCAAGAATAGTACTCCGTACTTCCGCATGCTCTTATATCGTCGTTCAGCGCGTCGCTGACCTCGTCGGTGCCATGAGAACGGGCTACCACAAATACTGCGATGGATGTAGGAGCTGACCTCTTCGTGTCTGCCAATCCTAGATCTGGTAACTGAGTGATTGCTGCTAATTATCTAGCGTACCTACTCCCCAACGATGAAACGGAAACTACCGCCTGGACATGGTGCGCGAACTTTGTCTCCCGGTGCTGCCTTGAAAAACTCTATCTGGCCTCCATCAAGAATCCACAGAGTGATTGACCTCGCGACTGGAACGGGTATCTGGGCGATTGATTTTGGTAAGTTTGTTTGCTGGGGTGGGCTGACGCAGGATACGGATTCTGACTCAATGTAGCGGACGAACACTCTGAGGCCGAGGTAAAAGAATGCTATCAGGTATGATCCCAGATGGGCAGAATGCTGGGACCAGATCTGTTTGTTCCAGGTGATTGGTTTGTGACTTGAGCCCAACCTAGCCGACTCTGTAGAAATCGTTAAAGTCGCTCGACGAACGGGCTTTGACAGCGTTCCTCCGAACGTGAAGTTTCTGGTGGACGACATCGAGTCGGAATGGGCATATGAGCGCAACCAATTTGACTTGATCCACGCACGAAGCTTGGCTCTCTCGATCAGGGACTTTGGAAAGTTGATCAAGCAGTGCTATCGATATGCCATCGTGATCACCTCCTTCTAAAGACCTTTCTCACAAAAACAGATCAGTCAAGCCCGGCGGCTGGGTTGAAGTCTAGGACCTCTACACCATCTCTCCAGACGGAGGCAGTCTCAAAGGCACCGCGCTTCAACGGTACTACGACGAAGTCATCGGCGCGTTCGAGGAGGCCAGCTACGAGGTCCGTCCGGGAGTGAAGCTGGAGCAGTGGTTCAAGGACGCCGGCTTCGTGAACATCTACGGAGAGAAGTTTGTCACTCCCTACGGGGTCTTGCCAAGGGATGGATCCTCATCTTGTTAGTTCCCTTCATCGCAATCAGAAGATAAATGATCTAACACTGACCTCTTCTTACAGAAGAAACGCGGCGCCTGGAACCAAGCACAGGCGAAGCGAATGGCTTCGAGGGCATCTACCTGGCCGCTCTGACGCGGTACAAGCCATGGACCAAGGAAGAATTCATTCTTCCTGCCAGCCAGGCCCGTGCTGACGGTCGCAAGCGCGACATTCACATGATGTTCGACTTGTGAGGATCCACGGAATTTGAAGCAACACTGATGAATTGAAATCAACCACAAATGGCACCCGCAGCTATGTCGGCTACGGCCAGCGTCCTGAGAATTGATCAAGAATCTGGGATGGACATATACATAACAGGTTGACATTATGATACTTTCCTTTTGTAGCACCACAAGTAATTAAAAACACAACAGCCGGTGGACTCGGAAATGTAAGCCTGAGAATTAAGGCATTAATCACGTGACTTACGCGATTTTCGCGTTCTGTTTCCAGAAAAGCCAGCAGCCGGCAAAAAAGTCGTCCAGAAGAGTCGAAGAGGACTCGAGGAAGTCCTTTACAATTGCATATGGCAGTGAAACATATCAACTCAAGTCGTCGTAGCTGTTCTTGAACAGTGGAGTAATTATTTAGCGTGCAGGGTTTGATGTTGTACTGAAGGAATTTGCTGACTTTGCAGCGTGGCAAAACAACACTCGAGTCTAGAAACCCTGGTTCAAGGACGGTAGTGTACCCTAAACAAGCGCAGAAAAAAAAATCTCAAATCCTTTTCGGAAATCTTGCCAGTTGACTCCTTCAGGCCAGCAAAGAAGAAAGATAAAAACGCGACTGACTGGACTGGCCGCGTGAACCGCAAGCGGGTCAAGACGCCCGTTGCGTTGCGTTGCGTTACGCTACAAGAACAACAACACGCCGTCATGCGGGCTGGGCCCGGCCGCTCCGACGCGTCGCCCTCGCCGTCGTCGTCGTCCTCGCCAACCTCGTTCTCCTCTTCCTGCAACAACAACAACAACAACAACAACAATACATCCACCTCTCGTACTTCGCCCATCGATTTCGCCGTCGCCATGGCTGAGCAGCCATTCCCTCACTCTTCATTTTCGTCTTCCACGCCGCCATTGTCTTCCTCGTCGTCATCGTTGTCGTCGTCCTCCATGTCGCCCGCGCGGACTAACGGCGATATTCCACGCACGGTTGTATCATCGTCCGATGCGATGAGTAGGAACAACGCGTCGCTCGAGAATAATCAGGATCATGTCTATTTGTCGCCGACGCAGCAACAACTGAGATCACCGGGTCATAAGAGAACCGCGACGGGAGAGGTCAAGTCATATGCGAGTACGCATGTGCGGTCGATGAGTGAGGATTCGGCGGGGAATCGTATCGCAGAAGTATTTTCTCCTTTCAGTCAAAAAAAACAAAAGATGAAAGGACTAACCGCATCCGATAGCTCTCCGCGCAACTCCGGGCGCGTCTATCGTACGCCGCCGCGCAAATGGAGAGGAAAACAATGTCCAAGCGGCAACAACAAGCAACCGAAGCAAGCGCGTCAGACCACGCCTCTTACATGAAGAACCCGCGCGCCACCACCCAGCCAGCGCACAGCAGTACGTCAAGCGCGCCCCGACTCGCACCGCCGCCGGACCTCCTCGCCAACGGTAGCAATGGCAATGGTAACGGCATGCGACGACGACCCAATCCGAACGCGCACCTCGCCGCGACATACAACCCATATCCGCGACACCGACGACGCTACTCGGAACACGAGTCCTCGTCCCCGGTCAACACCAACGCCAATGGTGTGAAGAAGAAGATTCAGCAGCAACAACAACAACAGCAACAACAGATCCCCGCAACCCCGCCATTGATGCCTGCACCGGAGGCGCAACCGCAGCCTCAGACAAAACCGCGGAGCGCGTCACAAAGCGCGCTCATGGAGCAAGACGCCATCGAGACACTGCTGTTCATGTCCAGTCCGGAGAACTCGGGGTATCGCACAAACGCGAGCTCGCAATCGCAGTCGCAGTCGCAGCCACGAAGCTCACAAATGATCAGCACCAGCATCGAGGCACAGATGGAGGAAGGGGCGCGGAGGTACACAAATATGAACCAAAACGGATACGGGAACGGGACCTATCCCGCCGGTGGACACGGGCACGGGCACGCGATCGAGGCCCAGGCGGGTGACGAGATTGATCGATTATTGGATCAGATGGAGCGAGAGGGCAGTGGGGGGACGACTGGTGTGCCCAGCAGATTCGGGTACTCGGATTAGAACGAGGCTCGGTATGTATCGCAGCAATAAAAACGGCCTATCATGACTGACATTCTCAACCCAGCTTATCACCTTGAAGCGAACCATTCGGCCCGTAGGTAGTCAATGGAGTCCAAGGGATGTCTTGCAGGCAGTGGAGCGACATCTTCGGAAAAGTCCGACGCGGTGCAAGGCAAAGCAAGCAAGGGCAACGCAACGGCGCGACAACTTCGATGACCCTCACTGCCACTATCAACACCGCTCCACAGCATCCTGCCGAAACAACGATCATCCCCTGTCCTGAGCCCGGAGTTTCCGCGACGGGTCGTCGGGGTCGGGGCGGTCAACGTCCAGTGGCTGCCACGTCACCGTTCGATCCCTTTCCTGTGTCTGTCCTCCACCCGCAGCGAGAAAGAAGATAAAAAAAGAAAAAAACACAGACACATGACTTGCGGGTGAGTGAGCAAAGCAGCGCGTTTTTTGCTCTGGGTCCTTCAATGGTTTGTTTGTCGATGGTGTTCATCGATGCCTAGGTAGGTTCGAAAGGCAAGGGGTCAAATTTCATCATCTTCATCATCAGAACATTCATTGAAAACCGTGCATGTCAGATCAAGGACATAACATGTGAAGAGCGTAGATCATCCATTGTACATAGAGACGGGCACAGTGTGAGATTGATCAATCTAAAACAGATCCCTACTCTGCGCAACAAAGCAAAACCCTCCACTCGAACAACAAAGACAAATATATCTATATTACTTATTACCCAGTTCATACATAGTCGACCCTCCCAACCGATATATGTTACAAAGCACAAGATGGCTCCTTCTCCCCATTTGAAGCCGAAGACGGAGTCGTCTCCTCCTCAAAGCGCAGATTATGCGGGACCAATTCGACCAGATACCCGTTCTACCGATTAACCCCCATCAGCATCCACCACTGGTCCCCTAAAATAAAAACAAAAAAAAGAGAGAAAACTCACCGGATCAACCACAAACGCCATCTGCTTATAAATCATTTTATAATTCTCATGCAACTCCCCTTGCGCCACCCCATCCTTGGAACTCTCCTCCTCCCTCAGCGGAACACTCGCCCTCGTCGCCACGCCAAGATCCTTCCACACCTTCACCCCATTCCTCTTCAACCGCTCCAGCGCCGCGGGGACATCCGGGACGGTGAATCCCAAATGCCCAAACCCAATGGTCGCCGCCCCTGCACCATCGGGCAGAGGCACGGGTTGGACATTGCCCAGATACTCCCGGCGAAACTCCTCCGGGGTCAACTTCTCCGTTCCATGCAGGTGGTACAATTCCAGCAATCCGGCCGTCCGAATCAGCACGTCATGCGGCACGGTTTCCCGCGCGTATCGCTGCGGGTCGGCCCGGTGTTCGTCCGTGCGCGGATGTCCCAGGTAGTAGATGGTGAAAGGGCCCGCGTTCATGGCGAAGATGGTGCGGAGGCCCATGAGGTCGACGTAAAAATGTAGAGACTCCGCTGGGTCGCGGATGCGGATCATCAAATGGTTCAGAAGATAGTTGGACGTGGCGGCGGGTGTGGGCGGGTCGAGCCCATGGCCCGCGGGGAGGTGTTGGCCCAGGGGAAGTTGGGGAAGAGGGGAGGGGAAGGAATTGGGTGTTGGGTCTGTCATTTTTCTTCTCTTCTTTCTCCTTTGTTTCGTTGCCGGTGTTTGCTGTTGTGGTTGGTTGAGTGACGTTGATTATATAGGTATGTATATGCTTCGCGTGTGGGGCTTTTAGGGTTGGGAACTTGTGGAGAGCTGGTCCGGTAACGTCGGGGAGGAACTGGATTTCCCCCATCAGATCAAGATCAAGATCTCGAAAGTGAGTACCAGTTAACCCACGCAAAAACTCCCAATTTCATAAACCGAAACCAAAACGCCTATCATACATCATACACGCTGCTCTCGCGCAACGGCCACATACCGGCTGCGCGCCCGCAACCCCGGCCCGAACCGCGAGAGCCACAACGGCACCGGGATCAGCGCGACCAGCACAAACGCATACAGCGAGATGGCCCATTCAACTCGCATCGCGTGGATCATCTGTGCCGTGAACAGCGGGAACACGCATGAGCATGTGTAGCGCATTGCCACGTCGATGGCGAAGGCGGAGGCGCCCAGTTCGGCGCCGTAGATTTCATTCTTGTACAGGGGGTAGATGAGCTGTATACAACGTTAGCCCCGAGACTTGGGAAATCATCAACAACCCAAAGAGCCTACCTGAGACAACGCAAAGCCCAACCCATACGGGAATCCTGCAAGCAACGGGCAGATCCAATGGATGCTACTCCGCGCCGTCCATGCAAACCTAAGTACCCAATTAGCCTGGTTCATACCACAAAAGATCGAGCGACAAACCAGAACAAGCCCACCGGCATCAGCACCCCTGCCGCAAAAGCCGCCGGCATCAGCTGCTCCGGCTGCAAGGGCAGATGCTTGATCCGGCGCTTCTGGACAATGGACAGGATGGGTAGGCAGAACAGACTGCCCACCATCAGGGGCAAGAACGCCAGGCCGATGGAGTAATTCGAAAAGTCGTACACCTCCATGAGTACGATGGGGTACGCGGCATAAAACGCAAAAATGACCACCTGACCAATCGTGACAATCGCCGCGGTGGGCAAGATCACCGGCTCGACAAACAGCATATGCAGCGGCCGGGTAAACGACACCCGTAACTGGCGCCGCCAATCCGTACGCGGCAGGCCCAGCGCACGCCGGCGAATCTCCGGCGCATAGGTCTCGGGCACAAAGAGCAGCGCCAGCCAGCAGGCGCCCAGCAGCATGGCAGTCAGCCAAAAGGACCAGCGCCAATTGCGGTCCTCAACAATGGAGACGCCCGAAATCGGCCCAACCTCGGTGGCCAGCACACTAAAGAGGCCGTAGAGCGCAAACAGGGGCGCCGCGGGTTTATCCTCGGGCATCTTCCAGATATCGTTGAGCACGCCGGCGAAGACGGACACGCAGGGCGAGGCGACGAGGCCGGAGATGGCACGGGCGACGGCCAGCGTAGCGAAATTCTTCGCGGAGCCGGCCACGACCGTAAACACCAGCGTCAGCAGCAACGAGACCTTGTAGATATACGCGCGGCCAAACTCCTCGGACAGAGCCGAGGTGATCATGGGCCCAATGGCGAAGCCCATGGAGTAGAACGTCACGGGGGAGATGGCGAGAGTAAATCCAATGTCGAACTCGTCCATGACGCCGGTGATGCTGCCGATGTAGATGGAATTGGCAAGTGATCTAATCTCCAGTTCTCAGCAGCCGATCGACCTCCAATTGCAACACACATCTCCCATACACAACAAAAAAAGCAGCGATGCTACTCCACGACACCCACATCCTGGCCAGCATGGACCAGCTGCGGGCGCTATACTCGGGCAACTGCTTGGGCTGCTCATTGGCGGTGGGTGGTCGGGCCTCCTCGTCCTTGGCCTGCACCGCCTTGGGAGCGGGAGCGGGAGCAGCAGCGGGCTCGGGTTCCAAGGCCATGGTCGATCGATGGCGGGTCGAGTCGAACGATCAAAAAGAAAAGGAACCGAGGGAAGGAAAAAAAAAAAAAAAAAACAAAAAAATAAGGCCCCATGCTTGAGTATATAAACAGTTGTCAGGGCATAGCTGCGGCCTCAGGCACTGCTGACCTGCCGGATCGGAACATCATTACTCCCTTCTATCGTCGGCGCTTGGCTTCTTCTTCAATGCATCGACTCCGTGCAGACTGCAGACAGTGCGGAACGGAAGGAGGAAGGCACGCACAGGGCAGGCTCCGGCAAGGAAGGAGCGGCGATCATCCCGGGGCAGATATCAAGGACCCCCCGATGGCAGCCCGATCGGGAGATTCGAGACCAACTCGGTCTCTCCACATACCATATCAGGCAGTCTACATCCGGAATAACCAGCCGATCCTCGTCTCAAACCGGGCCCAGAATTCTTCATAGGGTCCAATCACCCCTTTTGGTCGCGCCTGAAACTCCGCCCCGTTGCTGGTAAATTGCCTCATCGGGGAAGATCCAAGCTCCGAGGCTCGTCGGATCCCGATCGGGGCTCCATGGGGTTGGCTAAGTTTCTTGGTTGTGTTTAGCGTCCGTGCGGGCCGGCAGCCAATCACCGTGCCGAATCGCTGGTTCCACTCTTGCTTTCTGTCCCCATGCTCCGATGCGGACTTGTTGCTCCTTTGAGACGTCTCTCCGAGTCGAGTCGTGGCTGCCAAAACGAAAAACGATCCCCCCGTGCATGCGTCATCGTTCCTTCCTCGATTCTTCAAAGGGATGACGATTTCTTTTTCTCCAAATAGTTACCGCATGCGGACTTCAAATCACATGACTCAATACTCCGTACAGACACACTACAGCAGAAGAAAAAAAAAAACCTCAAAACGCCAACCTTTCATCACATCCAGCTCTCTCCATCCTCGGCCACGTCGTAGTCCACCTCCCGACTCGGACCTGCGCCAGCGCCGTTCGTGCCGCCGTTGGCCAGCGATTCGTCCGCTTTGCTGACCGCAGGCGCCGTCACCGTCGCCGGGGTTGCACTGTCCGTGCCCGGGCCCGTGCTGCTGTTGTTGCTGCTCGTGGTCGGCGCATTGGCCATCCATGCCATCTCAACCTTGCCCACCGACGGGATCACCCTCGGCCCGTACATCAGCTTCTCGGCCACGTAGCGGTCCTTGAACGACACGATCAGAGAGTCGCTGCGCTCGGGGTTCGGGTCAATTGACTCGTATTCGCCAATGCCCTGCAATCATCAGCATGATCCATTCTCGCGAGCCAAAAAAAAAAAAAGGAAGAAGCGTACAATCAAATACTGCCGCAGCGCCTCATCACGCTCCGGAGTAAACTCAACACCCGACACGGCAACCCGCTTTGGCCGGTTGTCCAGTCGAAGCACGCCGCCGCGTCCGCGCGCAAACCCGCCGCGGCCTCGGAAGCCGCCACGATACGTGGGATCGTAGCCCCGCCCGCGCGGCGCGAAGCCCCCGCGGCCCCGGTAAGAACTCCCTCCGTAGCCATACCCCCGGCCCCGCCCCCGAGTCGCCGTCGCCGGCGGACTGCTGGCATTCGGATCGATTCCGAGGCTCTTGGCCTCCTCCTCCAGTGCCGCTAGCTCCGCGCGCAGAGCCTTGGTCTGCTCGCTGACGTGCTCCTCGCCTTGGGCTGAACCCTTTTTGATCTCGGCATCCAACGCGGCGCCAGTCTTGCCCAGCTTCGCCATCAGTTTGGCCTTTTCTTCCTCCTGCCGCTTGAGCAGCACCTCGCGCTGCTTCTCGAGCGCCTTGCGCGCCTCCTCCAATGCCTGGCGCTTCCGCATGCGCTCCTCGTGCTGTCGCTGCAGCTCCGCCTGCCGCCTCTCGATCTCTTCCCGGTCGATCATCGGCGTGTCTGTGGACTCCTTTCGGGCAGCTCCGTTCGTCTCCGTTTTGGCCGCCTTCTCCGGCTTGTACCAGTAGACCTTGACGAATCGGTTGTCAAATACCGCCTTGGGACTGGACCATGCGCGCTTGGCTGCCTCGTGGTCATCGTATCGGATCAGCGCAAGCTGCTTCTTGAACTCCTGCATCGTAACCTCCTCGATATTGCCAAATTCCGCAAAGTACTCGCGGATGGCTTGCTCGTTGAACTTGTCGTCCGGGATGTTCTCCACGACGAGCGTTGTGTTGGTCGGGTCGTCGCTGGGGCCGATGGCGGAGAATTCCGCCCGTCCACCACGTCCGCGTGTCAAGCCTCCGCGGCCTCCCCGACCACGACCCCGGTCGGTCCCTCTTGTGCTGCCGTCCCTGCGTGACGACAGGTCGATGATGCTGGCATTGGTTGGGTCATATTCTACGACTCACATTATTAGCTTCACACCTCCAACCACAGAAACATTCGTAGGCGAAGACCGTACCGTCCCCTTTGACCACCACAGGATCCTGCCCATGCTTATATGGACACGCCGCACCCATGTAGCAGATACCATTCGTCTCGTAGAATGGACACGGCTGATCCGACTTGACCGGCTGGCCGGGCTGGCCCTGGCCCGCAGCCAACGCCATCTGCGGGAGGCCCGGCATTGCCGGAAACCCCATATTCTGTAGCGCCATCATCGCGTTCTGATCAAACCCGGGGAACCCCTGCGGCATACCGCCCGGATACCCAGCGGGCTGTCCTCCTCCTCCCCGACCGCGCCCGCGTCCATGTCCATTGGCGACGGCCCCGCCAGCATAGTCCCCGCGCCCGCGCCGGGTCCGCGGTGATTTGAACGAACGCCCTCCTCCTTGCTGAACATCCATTGCATCAGTGCCATGCTGGAACCCTTCTTGAAACGTCCGCTTCCTTGACTGCTGTTGCTGCGACGGATCGTATGCCATTCCCGTCTGGGGCACGAAACTGGGGATCTGCGGGAACGTTTGCGGTTGTTGCTGCTGCTGATCCGTCGCTGTCGTTGCCGTCGCCGTCGCCGTACCAAAAGGGGTCTGCTGCTGCTGCTGTTGTTGCTGCTGCTGCGGCGGCGCCGGCGGCTGAGCAGGAGCCGCAGAAGCGGGACCGGCTGCAACAGCAGACACAGCATAAGTAGAAGGAGGCTCCGTCTTTGGACCATAACGCGCAAATATCTCATCGACGAATTGAACCGTATCTGCGCATCGACCCGTCAATACCCTGCCCTTTTTTTTTTTCTCCTAACCACCAAAGAGGGGCCAAAACTAACTCTCCCTAAGAAAATCCTCCAAATTCTCAATCGACGCCCGCCGAATCTCGTCGTCGGGTGCATCGGACTGGATCAGCGCGAGGACGTAATCAGCCAGGACATCGGAGTCGGCGTCCGAACTAAATAATAACGAACCTGCCAGTTAGTGTCTCATCAACACAATCATCAAAGATAATTGGACACATACATATCCTCCAGCCTCTTCACCACCCATTCCTTCACTTCCTTTGCTTGTTCCTCTGTGAAGTACATGGCGATAAAAGTACTTCAGCACTTTCCCTCTCCCCCCTTGAAACAATCGAATCGGGACAAGTAGGACCCCTCCCTCACGCGCCGCAATATTCAGGAAATATCAAAAGGACCCGTTGAAAAGAAATCGAAGCTGAACCGAAGTTTTCGTAGCTCTCTCAAAGGTCCGACAAATACCTCAGGCGTTTCGAAACCGTGCTCAAGATCACAATCCTTCAATGCGGTCGTGAGATTCGCCCCGTTCACACCAGACCGCCGCGTCGCATATTAAGTTCGCGAGGGAGAGACTGTCTTAACCAAGCATCGATGTCGCAATTATTTTTCTTTTGTCTCGCTGAGAACCTCCAACCATCTCAAGTCGCAGATCAAAGATCTAAATATCACGTGACCTTCTATTCAACCGATTATGTCATCCCCCATGTGCATCCTTGGAGTTTCCTCTTTCGTCATCTGTAACTTATGGCTGCAGCTATAGCCTTGAGACTTGAAATTGAGATTACTCTTGAGGGATGAAAACATGATCATTCATCATTCTACTCTACGACCATTTCAACACATATTTATATTTCATGTCCGAT
Source organism: Thermomyces dupontii (assembly GCF_041956625.1). NCBI lineage: Eukaryota > Fungi > Ascomycota > Eurotiomycetes > Eurotiales > Trichocomaceae > Thermomyces > Thermomyces dupontii. The sequence goes on along the minus strand of NW_027192313.1, from coordinate 657,019 downwards.
GCTAGACAAAAGAAAAAAAAAGAAACCACTCATTTGAACTGGACAAACTCATCAAAAGCATGGCAACGGCCCTCATCATCCTGGCTTCCAGGCGTGGAACTTGTTTACAGCTTGTCGTAGTACTGTCAAAGCGTTAGCGTCATCCAACAACGAGGACCCAAAGTGTAGACTCACCTCTTCGTAAGAAGGAACCTGCTCCTTGAGACCCTTGCGCTTCCGGGCCTCCGCCACAATCTGACCCGGCTTGGTCGTCGGGTCGAGCGGCGAACCACCCGGCAGGATCGACCAGTGGTCAAAGACAGACTGCGGGAAGGCCTGGCCACCGGTGGCAGCGCGCAGGTCGCCGTTGAAGCCGAACGACTCGTTGACAGGCATGTAGGCCTTGACGGTGAACAGCGGCGTGCCGGGCCGCTGCTCTTCCGTGTAGACGTGACCGCGACGGCGCGTGAGCACACCGTAGATGCCGCCCATGGCCTGCTCGGGCACGGTGATTTCGACGTTGAAGATGGGCTCCTGCAGCTGAGGATCGCCCAGCAGGGTCGCGGCGTACAGCACACGACGTGCCGTCGGGATGATCTGACCACCACCGCGGTGGATGGCATCCGAGTGCAGGGTCACATCCAGAATGTTGAAGCGGACGCCACGCAGCGGCTCCTCGGCAATCGGACCCTCGCGGGTGGCCCACTGGAAGCCGGAGACGAAGGTATCCTTGATTTCATTGAGGTACTGCACAGCCTTGGTCTGGTCGACCAGCAGGTTGGGGCCGGTCGTGTCCGGGCCGAAGGCCCAGATCTTGCGGGCATCGGTGACATCCCAGCCGTAGTCGTCGGCCAGGATGCGCGCGCGCTGCTTGAAGTCGTCGCGCGGGTTGACCTTGCCGTCCTCGATGGCCTGCGAGACCTCCTCGTCGAGCGGCTCGGCGACCACGTACAGACGGTTGTGCTTGTTGGGCGACTTGGACAGTGCGGTCATGCGGGACTTGGCATTGACCGTCTCGCGGTACTGGACGACCGGGTCCGACACACGGAGGGGCACGCCGGCGTGGTCCTCCTCCAGGTCCTTGAGGCAAATCTCCAGGTGCAGCTCACCGGCACCGGCAATGACGTGCTCACCGGACTCGGAGATGTAGGTCAGCACGCAAGGATCGGACTTGGCCAGCCGCTTGAGACCTTCGACCAGCTTGGGCAGATCGTTGGCATTCTTGACCTCGACGGAGCGACGCACGACGGGCGAAACGGAGAACTTCATGACCTTGAGGTTGTGGGCCGTCTCCGAGGTGGTCAGGGTACCCGACTTGAGCAGGTACTGGTCGATACCGACCAGACCGACGATGTTGCCGGCGGGGACGTCGTCGATGGGCTCGACGAAGCGACCCATCATGAGGATGGTGCGCTGGATGGCCTTGACGGTCACGTCGTCCTTCTTGCCCGGCGTGTAGTTGGGGCCCTGAATGCGGACCTTGAGGCCGGAGCGGACCGTACCGGAGAAGACACGGCCGAAAGCGTAGAAGCGGCCCTTATCCGAGGTCGGCACCATCTTGGAGACGTAGAGCATCAGAGGACCCTGAGGGTTGCAGTCGCGAATGCTGATGCACGCCTCATCGTCGGTCGGACCCTCGTACAGAGTCTCGGCACGGTACTTCTGGGCAGTGACGGGCGACGGCAGGTGCAGGACCATCATCTCCAGCAGGGCGTCGGCGGCGGGCAGGAACTTGCGCATGACGGTCTTGAGCAGCTGCTTGCCCTCCAGGTCCTTCTCGTCACCGACCAGCTTGATGTCCAGCTTCTCGAGCAGCATGTTGATCTCATCGCGCTTGTTGTGGGTGATGGCGGCGAAGATCTTGAAGATGGGGTCCAGGACGAACTGGTTGAAGGCACGCTCCAACGGCTTGCCCTCGTACTCGCCCGACTTGGTCCACTTCTTGGTCTTGGGGTTGAAGTAGTTCTCGCCCCAGAGACGTTCCATCATCTTCTTGCGGTCAACGCCGAACTTCTTGGCGTAGCGGTTGGCGAACTGGCGGACGGTGAAAGCCCAGCCGTGCAGACCGGAACCGAAGGCGACGGTGCCCTTATCCGGGTAGACCTGGACATCACCAAGGGCCTTGTCAAGGTACGTCGAGATGATGACGTTGACGGACTCAATGGTACGCGAGAAGGACTGGTACAGGTCCTCCTTGGTGACCTGCAGCTCCAGCAGGGCGCGGTCGACCTTGTTGATGATGACGACGGGCTTGATCCGCTCACCGAGCGCCTGGCGCAGCACGGTCTCGGTCTGCACGCACACACCCTCGACGGTGTCGACGACGACCAGGGCACCGTCAGTCACACGCAGAGCGGCCGTGACTTCGGACGAGAAGTCGACGTGCCCGGGCGAGTCAATCAGGTTGACCAAGAACTCATTGCCGTCGACCTTCTGGGGGATGTCCTTGAGATCCTCCTCGTCGGCCAGCTTGGCGTAGAGGGAGATGGCGGTCGACTTGATGGTGATACCGCGTTCCTGTTCGTCCTTACGGGTATCGGTGAACCGGGCCTCACCGGCCTTTGCTGCCGAGATAATACCGGCTCGCTGGACGAGGGAGTCGGTCAAGGTCGACTTGCCATGGTCGACTGCCGGCCGTTAGTCCGAGTCACATTGCAGTGAGGGGAAGATGCATACCGTGGGCAATGACGGACATGTTCCGGATGTTGGCCGGACGGTCCATCAAGGCCCGGATCTGCACATGGAGTTAGTTTTCTCTTTTCTTTTTCTCGCATCGACTCTCTTCGCCGAATGATGACGAACCTCTTCGATGGTGAAGCTGATTACCAAGCACCATTAGCGGAACTTTCCTCGAAGAGAAACTCTTCAGACACTCACTTGACCATCTTGACGGTGTTTCTTCACTAAACTCCTCGGCAAAAACGGGGGTGTGCAAAAAGATACAAAAACCGCAGGATCGAGGACTGTGCTCGACCTGACGTGAAGGGTAAAAAAAAGAAAAACCCTGACTAAGCTGCTCCTGCCACGAGAAGCTCAGGAGGAGATGGGAAGGAGGAAAAGAAGGAAGGAGGTGGAGGAGAGACCAAATGCGGCGGAGAGAGAAAAGAAAGAGGTAAAAAAAAAGGAAGGAAAAAAAGAGTGAAAAAAACGGCAGAGTCTGAACCCAAAGTGGGGAAGACAACTTCCACAAACGAGCAATTTGCTGACTCTCGATTCGTTCTTTGCTGCGGGAAATGGGCCAATTGTGAATGTGTGGATTACTAACAGGGTAGGATGACGGACTGGATTTGGCTAGGATGGAGGAATGTGTGGAAAAAAATAAAAAAAAATCTACTCTGGGGTGCATTTGTCCGGAATTGAATGACAGGTAATCCGTCCTACAGCGCGAATCGGAGGAGAACCTGCCGTCAAAGGAGCTCTTACTACAATCAATTGCTCCCAAGGCTTTAACTCGGCCTGGTGGTGGTGGTGGTGGTGGGTAGGTGATGTTTGGAACATTGTGCGCAGAGGGTATTGCCCCTCGTTTAGCCCCTCCATCCGGCGGAGGTATACAGATAACTACATCATGCTATCAGACTCCCTCAAATCAATGGCATTTCTCCATGAAACCAGCCGGCCCTGCACGTCCCGAAGATCAATGGCGCTGTCGCAAGTTCGACAAGTCTCCAGGAATCAACTCGGATTCCTATTGTGCCTCATTCCGTGCTCGATCGGGCTGCTTGAGCTTGCGTGGTGATGACTTAATGACCGCACAAAAATGAGGGGCAAAGAGGCTGTGCGTCTCACGTGATCTGCAGCCTCGGAACCATGGCCGGATCGGAGATAAGATAGCCCCGTGATTAGTCATATTCCAAATCAAGTAGGCAAAAATTACGCTCCTGCCATCGAGCGTGGACGTGGAAATGGCCGAACTACTACTGTACCAGCTTCATGAGAGGAAGAGGACAGGACAGGACGATCCCCAACATCACAACCAACGCCGTTAATGATGCTATGATGCTATACTACTTGTAGTACATACAATGCCGGAGGAACAAAAACAAGTACTGTATGATACAAACCATAGAACTCAGCCCAGAATCCTCTCATATGCATCCTCCACCTCCCTGGCAACCTCCAGCAGCGTGACAATAATAATCTGGTGCGTGACATTGGGCAGCTTGTCCCGGTTGAGACCGATCCACTCGAGCGGCGGCGTCGCCTCGCCCATGTCGCGAAGCTGCGGCGTTTCAATCAACGGCGGCTCCAGTGGCCGGTAGACGTAGCGCGACTGGGGCACATTGACGACGGCGGTGATCTTGTCCTCGGAGCCCTCGCGGGGGCGCGGCGGCCGAGCCCCGTCGCCGTCACCACTATCGTTATCCTGCGGCTGCGGCCCGCCCGTGATGCGCACCGCCGACGGCCGTAGCGGCTTGCCCAAACGACTGGCCAGCGCCCGTGAGTGGTTCGTCCACATGCTCCGGATAAAGCTGATGCGCGAGTAGTTCCACCCGACGTCGACCTTGCCCTCGAAGGCGCTCTTGAAGATGTACTCAATCTCGTTCGACGTCATGGTCTGCCAGGTTTCCATGCTCGCGACAACGCGCGGCACCTTGAGGATCGTGCCGCCGCGGGACCCCGTCGCCCGCGCCGTCACCTCGTCCACGGACAGCTCCTCCATCTCCGACGTGTTGGACCGGTTGATGCTCGATAGTGCCACCCGGAGCTGGCCCAGGGTCAGCCCCAGCGCGCTGCGGATCCTGTCTCCCTCGAGGTACACGCCGAACCGCGCCTGCGCATCAAGGGCTTCCATCTTGAAGATCTGGTTGTCGGCAAAAGTGCTGGGGAACGCGCCCACATTGATGGCGCGTAACGTAACAACCACGTCCGTGTGCAGGGAGATGGGCGCTTTGGGTTGGTCGTCCTTTTTGGGCTTCGACAGCGTCGGACTCTCCGCCCCAGCGCTCGCAATGGGTGATACAGACTTGCGTCGTAGGTACTGCTCGGCCTCTCTCAGAGATGCTTCATAGGCCGCATGCTTGTCCTGCAACAATCGCTGCCACGTCTGGTATAGAGCCAAGGCTTGGGACGCCGTTAGTGTCGTGATAAACACCTGCACCTTGTCGCCCTCGAGGATGCTGACTAGACGGTCCTTGTAGGGCTCCGTGGTGCCATGTACGTTGTACATCAAGAAGTCAAACTGCACCACCTCGGCCACCAGCAAGGGCTGATAGTCGAACGACGCCTGTGCCTGTAACCTCTCAAACCCAATCGATGTCTGGATCAGCGGCGTCTTGCTGGACGGCGGCGCATCAGGCGGCCACTGGATCGACGTCCGCACTCTCATCTGCCGCAGCGCCACCGACCCGCTCAGCCGACCTGTGCTCTCGATACCGATGACCGAGAATCCGCCGCACAGATTCTGTTCCCAATCCGACGCCTTCTTAGACGACACCCACAGGTCCTTGATCGCAAAGTCCGCCTTGCCAAGAGTCTGACCCAAATCGAGTTGCACTCCAAGCTCGTCGATCGAGATGACCGTATTCCAGGGAAAGGCCCCCGTCGAGGCAACCTGCTGGTAGCGCTGCACCGTGAGCGCCTGCGAGGACTCCATGGCTGCTGGCACCGACGACTGCGTAAACGGTGATTCGTCGTTGGACGGAACCCAGATCTCCCGGAACAGTAAAAAGTCTTGGACCTGCTTGAGGTTGACCATCGTCTTCATCGGGCTCACTTTGAGGATCGCGGAAATGCCACTGGTCGTGCTGACGTGTTTGCTATTCATGAGCGACATGACGATGGACTTGACCTCGAAGCTGGCCGTTGATTCGTTGGAGTAGACGTGCTTCACTGAGGCCTGCAGCGAGCTGAACACCATCGTGACGGCAAAGAACCGGCGTTGTTCTGGGGACTGGACTGTGTTGATGACCACGTAGATTCCGTCGAACTGCGCCGTGGCAGCGACTCGCGCAATGGGCTGACAGCTCAGACTGAACTCCTGTTTGCAGATCCGAATTCCCACGTTGAGCTTGCAGCGGCCGAGGATGGTATCCGGGTTGGTTGCGTCCAACGTATTGTCTCGTTTCTCCTGAGCGGGCGAGGCCGGGCCCGACGGCCGCGACTCGGTGTCCGTTTGGTCACCAACAACTTCCTTGATACTTGCCGAGATTTGTCGAAGCAGAGGCACGACCGTCGGAAAGAGGGTGTTGCTTGACTGGGTCACTATCAACTCGGCGTTCAGCGTAGGATCATCAGTGCCATTGTCACCGTAATGCACCTTGAGTGCAACTCCGGGGGCCCGGAGCGACGCCGTCGTCGAAGAATCCCCTGGTACATACTGTCCATACTTGCTCTCCCCTGCTCGACTCCCTTTGGCCGTGGCTGCAGCCAGCGTTTGCTGGTCATCGGTCTGACGGCCCAACACAGTCATGGTGGCGCCGGCAAAGTCCACATCAACAAGGAGCGAGGACAGCCGCTTGTTTCCGAACAGGGCATTTTTCTTCGTTGACTGCGTAGGGGAAGCAGCCCATGTCGCATTGGCCTCGCGAAGCCGCTGACTCGCGCATGCGATGGAATTTTGCAGCATGCTGGCAGGAAAGATGGACTCGGTCGTACCGCGGATATCGAGGGATTTGCCGGCTGCTTGAAAAGCAAGACGTAGATCGTCGTCCGTACGCATGTAGGCGACATTGAAAACCACTTCGGGCATCAACGCCGAGTTGAGTGACCGCTTGCGCCTGTCTTCATTCTTGGGTGTCATCTGCAGCTGCATGTCCTGGATCCGAAGCTTCGCCGCATTCTCTTGCGTTGTCGAGAGGTTGACGCGCCGGATCGCAAAGACCAGATCTTCGGGCTCATGCCCGCTCTTGGAAACGGCATCCGTTTCCATGACCCAGCAGGCCTGCAGATTGGCGAGATCTACGGACCAGATAGCGTTGAACAGTGGCGGGGATTGCAGACGGTTCTCATCCGTGACCGTCACTTCAGGGATTGAACTGCGACCGGCCTTCCTGCGCGCCCGGGCAAGTCGTCCAAGATGCCTGAACCGCTTTACGTCCTTGGACAGATCCAGAGTCTTGATACGGTTCTGCAGGTGAGCCGCAATGTCAATGACCAACGACGCTGTCTCCGCGAACAGCTGGACATCGAGGGCCTTGCTTGTAATATGGTAGGCCCGCACCAGCTCGTTTCGCTCATTCGGCTTCGACGTGGCAACGAAGCCGATATCGACGGCCAACCCACCATATGGCCGCGCCCTGGATCGCTCCCGCTTCCTGAGCTCGAGGGCGATCTGAGAGACGTTGATGTGGAACTCCGGATGCCCCATTGGCGATTCGGCGTCGCTCGTGTTGTCCAGACGCACCTGCGTCGAGCCAAGAGTAAAGTCCATGTCTGCTTGGTATTCTTGACTTCTGAGACCTGGAGCGCGAACGTGGATCCCAATCCCCGCCATCGTAAGGCGGATATTGTAGAGAAGATCGCGAACCTTACCGCTTTCCGAAGACGACGTGACTGGCGTCTTCTTGTTGACAATCTCGGCGTAGTGGAGTTGTAGGTCTTGAAAACTCCCTTTGAGATCTGACAGGAAGTGCGATATCTCGGGCCGGGATACAATACTCAGGAGACTTCGCAGAGCACTGGCTTCAAGTCTCGCCATTTCGACCGTGACATCACTGTGGACCGAAACGGAGCTTGAGGAGAGCATCCCAAGAATGCGACCATTGACAGGAGGCAAATCTATGTTCGAGACGGGTTGCGGCTCCTCCCCTTCCATGGACTGAAAATCATGTCGGTTGCTCTTGACGTCGAAATCCACTTCAACCTTGCCGTCTTTGAGCGTCGCCACAGACATGCGAGCAACACGCCCATCAATGACATACAGCAAGGAAGGCAAGAGCCGATATTTCATTCGGTACTCATTCAGGAATAGAGCGACCTGGAATTGATGGACTCCTGCGCTTTCCGAGGACTTCTCCGTTATAGACGATGGCCGTCTGCTCGAAGCGGCGTCACTTAGCCTTCCCAACAGATCTCGTAGATACTTCACTTCATCCTCCACAACCCGGTCGGCTGCATGAACAAGGCCAATTGGATCTTCTCGCATGTCGTAGATCAAGCTCCGGCAAGAACATGCGACTTTCCAATCATGCGTTGCGCCAGTAGAACTTTGAGACAACGCGCATGAGCCGTACATGGTAGGCTGCCAAAACTCCCAAAGCATCAGAGGTTTCAACCTGCTGGATAACGTGGTCGAACAATCTGTCCCGGTGATGATAAAGGACATTTGCTCGGGCAGTCCCTCCCGTTGCTCGCTGCGAACGAAGGAACAGCTGACACCGTAGCCAGAAACTAGGAATCGCAGATTGACGCCGTCTAGGGTGACAGTCCCTTCATCCATGCCAACGACGACGTGGAAGTCGGTGAGTGTGTCGACCTTTGCCTCCGGAGCTGGGGCGGCAGCAGTGGGTTTAGGCCGCGATTTGGACACTGTCCGCGCCACTCCCTCGACAATCTCAAGAATCTCCCACTGAAGCCGGACAGCAGCCATTGAGCTATGCAATCTGGCAGTAACCAGCTTCTCTGTCACGTTGCGTCCGCCTTGCTCTCCTGATTTCGAATCCGAAGAAACCGTCATTGACAAGTTGCCGATGTGGATATCGCTCTGTCTCGGGCCAGGATCTATTACGAGGCCGGCTTCCTTGACAACGCATGAAAAGTTTTCTGACTTGTGTTGGCCACCGTCGTCGGAGCGCTGGATACCGTGCCCCCAGATAACCTGCATGACATAGCTCTTGTCGACGCGTGCGAGATCCCATGGCCGCCACTCATCGAAGTTTTGAAGGACCATGTCTTGGGCATTCTTGGGATACGCATAGCCCGTCTTGACACCGCTTTTCTGAAGAGCGTCGCGCTCCTCTGCCGAGAGGCTCTTGTACATGTTCCGGAGCCGCGCTATGATTTTCCACGAGTCGTGTTGGCGCAAGTGAGATTGCGACAGACGGAGAATGTATGACGGGCGAGTTAGGAACAATGGGTCAGGGATGGCAGCGGCACTATCAGTAAGAGACCAGACCAGGTAACGCACACGCTCGACTTTAGAAACGGATTGTTCGAAAGAGGAAGCGACCGAGCTCAACATCGTTGTGGTCCGTTCGACAAGGAATGCCAGCGGCTCCACCGATCTAGCGGAAGTGACTGTTTTCAGGGATCGTACCTGGACGTGCGCCTGCGACTTCGGGCGTTCTGACGACCAACAGAGGGGCTCCACGAGAATGCACTGCAACTCTGCTCGTTCCTGCAGGGCGTCTGATTGTCCTCCGAAGGCGGAAAGCGAGAGCATATCTGCAGCCACATGCATCGTCGTACTTTTCTTGCAGTTTCCCCGTTCGGACAGAGTTCGCGTTGTTGCCTTCAGACGGGTACATGAGACATTATACTCATCTTGAACTTTGGCCTGGAAACCATCGCTGGCCGCCTCGGACCAATTGAGCAGCCGGAAAACTGCTGCCGGTATGCGAACGGAGAAACCGACAGTCGACTTGGGTGACGCTTTTTTCGCTTTTTCACATTTGACTAGGTCGGACAAAACCTCTTTTTGAAGTGAATCGAGAATGTCCACCGGGTCCGAGGGCTGCATGCCATCCACCAGCGACGCTAAGGCGAAGAGGAAGTCGGGTGTGAAAAAGCCTCTCAGGCCAGGAGTGAGCTCCACGAATATGTCCGTGTGGGCTGTGTCATCGTCTTCGGGAGCTTCTATATCGGGCCCATTGTTGACATATGGTTCAGATTGCACCTCCGGCAATGGAGGGAGAAATGTTGTATCTGGTCGAACATTTTGGTAGTTGAACGAAGGCATCCAGAACGTTAAGGGCTGAAACTTGGATGATTGCGGTCCATCGGAGTCGGCTCGGCTCTGATCCGGCCTCTGGTCGGCAACCATCCTTTGTGATGAAGTGCCGCCATAGCTCGACAAAGAAGCAACATGCCGACCAGAAGCCTGATCGCTGCGGGTCATAGGTCCTGATATACTGGAACCCGTGCTCGATAAAAACGAGCTCTTGTGCTTCAAACTAGAGCGGAAGCGGGACCGCGTACTCGAAGACGATTCAAAGGCAAATTCGTCAGTAATAGGGTCTGGCATGGGTGGGTAAATCATCGCTGGCGGGTTGATCCTGCCGGTCGCTCCAGCCCACTTCGACGAACTGTCTTCAGCCTCCAATAACAACCAAGGGGTCCGGTGAGTCCGCTGATCATGGATCCTGACGTGTTCCTGCTGCAGTTTTCTGTGCTCAAGCAAATGCGCCTTCCGCTGTACCATGAACAGTTGGAGATTGGTTTCAAACAGTGCGTGAGTAACTACGGGCTCAGAGGACCTGGTCTGCGATTGAGTTGCGGACTTGCGATCCACTGCGGCCACGCTCAAGGCGGGGATTTTCATTGACATTCGTTTCGAGAATCGAGATCTGGACCAGTCATTGAATTGCACAGCGATTTGGCCAAGCCGTAGGATCAAGGCGGTCTGGTCCACTAGCAGCGAAACGTCGACCGATTCAACTCTAGCCCTCAAAAAAACTACATCATGCACCACGATTGGAACTAAAGGCGGGAGCACATTCTCCTCGTCGTCCATGGTGAAGTCGAGGTTCTGCAAAGCGGCGGCAGTGTGAGAAACGAAGCTAGGAACACATTCGCCGACGATCTTGCCCAGATCAAAGTCCCAGTTGCAGACGTAGGTTGGCTCTGTGGGCGGCAGACCGAACAGCCGATGACCGTGGACAGATACGCCGTCGATGAAGAGCTGGGGATCTGTGGTGGTTCTCGTGCCGTCGATTCCCTGCGTTTCCAATGACACTTGCGTTGGAGAAAGAATGAACTGGAGATCCATGTAGTAGTTTGTGAAACGAACGTCAATGTCCAACATCGCCGCGGTCAGACGGAGACTCTTGGAGTGATCATAGAGATTAACCGGAAGAAGGGCGCAGGGACCGTCAATCGCGATGTTGACAGAGACATCCAGGTCATTGCTCTTCGCATTAGGGTTCTTAGCACCGTACAGCATCGAAGCGTCCTGGGAATTGGCAGCAGAATGGAATTCCTCCAGCGTGCGGAAATGCATGTCCTCTGCAAAATAATTCTCTCGAATTTTCAAGCAGTATCGGATGAGGAATCCATAAAGATAGCATCTGACCGACGAGCTGGAAATGTTCATGGTGAGCTTGTCGGTCAGCGCCGGTGAAGTCTCCGCATGGATAGTGTAGGCTCCATCGATGGACAAGTGTTTCAGTGTCCCCAGAGAGTTGTCCTGGAGGAAAGTGTGCAGGGTGTGCCACAGCGGAGTGAGAACGTCTACACCTCCGTCTTCTAGGTCGATACCGAAGCTGAAAGTGCTCTCGTCCGCTTTGAAGGTGTCCACGGGAATTGTCACGTCGGACGCCAGGTGTTTCCCTTTGATTACGACAAAAGTATTGTCATCCAGATCGGACGGGTTGTTGATGATGTTGGAATCGTTGACATTGAGATAGAGTCGAACGTCGTTGAAGAGCAGTTTGAATTTGTAGATGAATGGTACAAAGGTGTAGTAATCAGGCGTCGAACCAGACGTCCAGTCACTCACAAGATCCGTCAAGAGAAAGATGTGGTCGCGAAGCAAGAACATTTGGAGATCAGTGCTGGTAACGGTGAAGGTCCATGTATGGAGACTGTTCCAGCCCACGGGATTCGAGAGATCGCAGTCGACAACCTGCCTTGGGCTTTGCCAGAGAATGCCATGGTTGACACTGGACGACAGCTTGCAGTCACGGAGATCGAGGAGAAGCCGGTTGGCGTAGCCGGAATTGGACGCAACCATGTCCATGTCATAGGTGATGGTGGAGTCCTGGGAAATGCTCAGGGTCAACCACCCAAACGGCCGGATCTCGGGCGACACTTTGCCTTTGTCGCTGTCCTGGTTGTTCCTCGACCGCTGCTTTCGCTTTTCTTTGTGCAGTCTGGACGCACCACGAACGGCATCTGCACGACCTTTCCATTGCCAATCCTTTGACTCTTCTCTGAGCGGGATCCTAAGAGATGTGTCTCCCGTAATTTCCGCGCGGATTTTGAACTTTGTAGATCTCCGGCAAGCCCCTGGTTTTAGCGGTTTCGCAGGCTGGGCGTCGCGGAAGTTGTTTGGGAAGAAGACATTTTGCAAAACCACGCGCTCTCTGTCCGCCCATGGCCCGTAATTGATGAATCCTCGCTCGATCTTGAGGTCGACGCCCCATTCAGGTGGACTGTCGCCGTTGATATCTTGCGAGGCCTGACGGACGGACGACGAAGGGTCCGGATAATCTACGGGAACCTTCCCGGCAATGTCCCAGTAATACGTCAAGCTCAGAGACGGGCAATCAAGCAGGGTGGAATAGCGGGCATACTCGACGGTGGTCCACGCTTCATGATCGTCGGTAGTCTCATCATCGAGGTACCTACTGAGCCCAACCCATCGGGAATTCCCCGGAAACCTGCCAGTGGCCAACGATGGGTTGGGGCCCTTGGTGCTAGGACTGGGATGAAAGGACTCAACAGACGTTTGAAAATACGGAATGAGGTCCTTGACACTGTGCCAAATGGCTTTCTTGCGACGATAGTAGTCAAAGGTGTAATCAAAACGCTTCTTCTTCTGCTGCGGATCGTCGTCTGGGATTGAGGCGAGGTCGCGCGCGGCAGCCAGCTGCGGCTGCTTGAAGTCGGGGTTTGGGCGCAGCTGGATTACCGGCCGAGTGAAGTCAAATGTGAAGATTTGCCGATACAGGTCGAGGGGGTTACTAGCCTCTGCAGCATCGATCAGGCCGGACGCTTTCTGGAACGTAATAGTGAGGACGGAGCGGGTGTTTTCGTTTCCGGCAACGAAGGCGCCCTTTGTGCAATCGACCTGGATGGGGAGGAACTGCAGGAACCTCATTGTCCTGTCGAGTGTGTGAGAGTCTATCGACGACTCTTGGTTTTGCTTTGAGACATCGCTGGTGCGAAGGGAGCCGGACGCTCGGCCAGCTGATCCTCGTCTTCCAGATTGCTCCGTGGATGTACGGCCGAAGCGCGCCGACAGGTTACTCCGGTCATTCTGCCGGCCCGTCGACGTGGCCTCAGTGGGTGACGGGCATACGGATTCGGGCTCTGCACTGGCAAAGCCAGAAAGAATATCGTCATATGCCGGGGTGCGGTTGTAGACGAACCATTCCAGGCCAAATATGGTCGCAACGATACGACATGGGAGACGGTTCTCGCCTCTCACACCCCCGGTCTCTCCGGCGAGCGCTTCAGCTTTGTCCTCCACGCAAGACCCTCGTTGCGCATGTTTCCTTCCAATAGCATCAAGGTCCACGGTGCGAACGGCGCGTTTCCAGTAATTCCACGTCACATAACCTCCCTGGACAAAGATGGTCTCATTCACGCCGTGGTAGCGGATACCCTTGAAGATGATCCTCCCGCCAAGCAAGGAGAACTGGAGCGCTTGGATATCGACATCGGCGCGGTAATAGTGCCATGTGTATGCTCGAATGGCATAGGAAACGATAGTCGCAAACAAGCGGTTGAAGTAGAAGAAGAAGAACAGCGAGCTAATTTGCGGGTCAGCAGGAGTCCGACAGTGGTTCACGATGTTCTCACAGAATGCCGCAGACGATCAGTTCCAAGAGAAAGAACCTACGGCAGTTAGTCCTGATCATAGAATATCCAGCGCGCACTCTCACCAGTTGAACTGAGGGCCAGATGTCACTGGCTGCAGAGAAACGTTGGAATCAGCCATGGCGGAGTCGGCATAGGGTGCGAAGCCGAGGTCATGGCGGCGCTCGCTGCGGGGTGGGAGTCCGCGACAAAGACATCAGGCACGATTGAATCGCTGGTAGGGAACGAGCGAACAGACTGGGATGACCGCGGTGTCACCTCATTCTAGCCCTATGGGAACTAATGGCCTACTGGGGATGGCTACTCAAGGTTCGATGCGCGCCGCGCCAAGAGCGGGAGCCATACCTAGTAACTAATGCAATTACGGACATTGTATTTGAATTTGATCGTCCAGTTTGCTTAAAGGCTGATTATTGGTCCGATTGCCGAAGAATACGTCATTAATATTAAAATTTGCAGATTTTGTCACTGAAAATAACCACTACTGACATCCAATACCCAAACCCAACCACGTCGCTCGAGAGTCGAGACAAACAACAGCTTGAGGGGTGCTCTTAGATCTCGAGAATCATCAACAATCCAACTTCGTAGTTCTTACGATGTCCCGAGACAAAACCCGCTTCAAATCGTGATTCCGACCGGCATGACATGGAACCGGAGTCGCTGGGAGAGCAGTGGCCAGGAGAGCGGGCGTCCCTCTCCTCCATTGGGGGCACCGGCTCGAGACTGGCGCGCGTGGTGATTATCTTGTCGGGGGTGTGTGCACTGCTGGCGACATTGTTGTCGATAGTGTAAGGATCGCCTGGCGACGACTCAGGAATGAAACGCTCACAGGAATGACAGATCGATATGGCTCCAAACGTATGCGCTCCGTCCCAGCATGAAAGATCGGTGTATGGATAAGGTCTGATATCACGGGCAACAGGAAGAACTACCGCAAGCCGCTGCTGCAGCGATATGTGGTCCGGATTCTGTTGATGTGGGTGGCATGATTGACAGTTTTTGTTATCGCCGCCATGCTGATCGTGTGTAGGGTACCCATCTATGCGGCCTCGTCATGGACGAGTATCGTCTCGATGAAGGCGGCCATGTTTCTGGCGCCTATCCGTGATGTCTACGAGGTATCTTCAGACGATATTTCTGGTAGACGACTTTGCTGATCGAGTAGGCGTTCACAATCTACACCTTCTTCCAGCTCCTGATCAACTTTGTTGGCGGCGAGCGCGCGCTGATCATCATGACCCACGGGAGACCGCCGGTGCAGCACCTTTGGCCGCTCAACAACGTCCTGCCCAAAGTTGATATTTCCGACCCGCACACTTTTCTCGCGATCAAGCGGGGGATTCTGCAGTATGCGTGGCTGAAGCCCATCCTGGCCTTAGTGTCGATCATCATGAAAGCGACGGACACATACCAGGAAGGCTACCTCGGCTTGGCATCGGGGTACATGTGGACGGGGCTCATCTACAACGTCAGCGTGACGGTGAGCCTATACTCGCTGGCCCTGTTCTGGGTGTGCATGCACGACGATCTGAAGCCCTTCCGGCCCGTCCCGAAATTTCTCTGCATCAAGCTCATCCTCTTCGCGTCATACTGGCAAGGATTCTTCCTGTCCATCTTGCAATGGCTCGGCGCGATCCCCAACGGCGTCGCGGGGTACACACCAGACAACCTCGCGGCCGCGATCCAGGACAGCCTGATCTGCATCGAGATGCCGGCCTTTGCAATCTCTCACTGGTACGCCTTCTCGTGGCACGACTTTGCCGACGCGCGCATCTCTGCGGCCCGCATGCCGGTCAAGTACGCGCTGCGCGACGCCTTCGGCACGAAGGATTTAATCGAGGACACAAAGCAGACCCTCCGGGGGAAAAACTACGAGTACCGCTTCTTCGACTCGGGCGACCACATCATCGCGCACGAGGAGTCGAGCTCGCGCGTCAAGCGCGTCATGGAAGGCATGCGCTACGAGCGCGGCGGGAAAGGCAAATACTGGCTGCCGAAGCCCGGCGAGGCGGCCTCCAGCCGCACACCGCTTCTCGCAGGCGAGTTCAGCAGTGCGCCCCCGCCGCGCAGATCACGCATCCGATCTTACACGTCCTACACGGAGCTCGAGGAGACGCAGATTGACGAGGAGGATGAGCGACTCTTTGCCGCCGCCCGGGCGTTGGAATTTGGGGATTGGAACGTGAGTCCCCTCGGATGATACCCCTCCCCCCTTCCCTCCAGCACATTGTGAGATCCGTCCCTGACCCTGACTCGTTGGCATGTAGTATCCCGTCATTACAGCAAACGAAGTCCCGCGCGATGAATTGTTCCACTCTACTCAACCACTTTCCGGACCAACCCGCAGTAGTACCAGCGGCAGCAACAGCAGCTCCATTTCCCCGCGTACCCAGAAACGCAGTCGAGGCGGGCAACTCGTTGATCTAGGAGTCGCAGGTGAAGAAGAAGACTCCCCCGGACACGGACACGGCCCACCAGCAGCTCGACAGGAACAAGGAGCGGGAGGAGGTACTCACAGTCAAACTCGGTACGATCTTTTTCTGCTTTCCAATAATAAAGAGAACTCAAAACTGATTCCCAAGTTCTAGACAAAGTTCAACCGTTGCAACAACTAATAATCCTGTAATACCCACGCAAACACAACATCAACAACAGGAGGATGAAGAAGAGGAAGAAGACGACGACGACGAAACCCCCAAACAACAATACCCTCCACGCGTAAACTACTACTACGGTGCCCTCGACGAAGATGAACAAAATGTCTGGCGATGAAATATTGAAGAACCTTTTTTCTTTTTTCCCCCCTTCCAAATCTATATACAAATATAACCATCAATTCGAATCCATGAATTCAGACCTTTTTTTTGCCCACAATAATAGTACAGTCTGGAATCTCAAGTCAATGAGTATATCGCCACCCCATCCACAACCTCCCTCTTCCACTCCGCCCATTCCTCGTACTGCTCCCGCAGCCGCAACGCCTGATACCGATACGTCGTCTCTTTCGCATCCTTTTTCCCTGGCCGGGTTGGTCGACGGCTTGGCTTGTCAACAGCAGCAGCAGCAGCAGCAGCACGAGACGAGGAAAGGTCCGTGATAGGCGTCTCTTTGGCGAGTTTCAGCAGCGACGAGAGCACTGCCTTGCTCTCCGCTGCGCGCGCCTGGCGGGCTTGTTCGCGCCATGCGGTCGACTTGTTGGCAGGGGAACCGACGACTCCCGCCGAGGAGGTAAGGGGAGCGTCGAGCCATGAACGGAGGTCTGTCGTTTGCTGGATTGAATACGGTGTGGTGGTTGTCGTGATGGTTGTCGGGGCAGCGCCGCTGCGGAGGAACCGAATCGCCGACTGTAACCGTGCGACTTCCCGGCGCAGGACGTCGTTCTCCCTGATCGCGGCCTCGGCGGTGGCGGTGTCGATGACGAGCCCATCCGCGGTGGTGAGCACTGCTGCGGATTCCATGGTCGTGGATGCCCGCCGCGCGGCGGCCCGCTCCAGACGTGCACGGAGCTCGTCCCGCTCGGACTCGGCCTCCTGCAAGGCCTTGCTGAGCCGCTCCGCGCGCTCCTGCGCCGCGGCTTCTTTCTCCTGTAGCGTTTCGAACCTCTGTTCCAAATCCTTGGCCTGCGTGGCTTTGCGGGTTGCGTCGCGCATGCGTGCCTCGAGGAGTTCGACTTTCATGGCTTGTTCTTCGATGGTTTGGTCCTTGACGCCCAGGGCGGTGGAGGCTTCGCTGAGGGCGCGCTGGAGGCGGCGCATTTCTTCGTCGGCGTCGGCGGGCATTGTGCGTTTGGCGCGGAGCTCCGCGGCCCGGAGCGCCCAGGGAGCTTTGGAGTCGGTGCCGCGCTCGAATTCCCCCGTGCGCGTCAGGTCGCCGGCGTGACCGCTGAGGGTTTCCAGGAGGCCGGCTAGTGAGCGCAGGCCGGCGCTCATTACCGCCATGGCGTCTGATCCGGCCTCATTCTCCACGCCAAGATTACGTGCCGTCAACTCCGCCGCCTGGCCCATTCGCGATAGGGCCTCTGCGTACGTCACCGGCTCAGTCCGCCCTTCCTCCCCCAGCAGCTCCGTCACGCTGTCGCCGATCCGCCGTCCCAGCGTTGCCAGCTCCTGCGCCGTCTGCTCTGCTTTCTCAAAGGGACCTGCCGCGTCGCCGGACAGCGCCAGCGACCGCGACCGCAGTTCCTCGAGCGACCGCAGCACCTTGGTAATCACCACTCTTTGCCCGCGTGCCTGCCCTATCAAACTCTCGCTCTTGTTGAGGAAAAACACGCCTTCCTCCTCCACTATTTCGTCTTCCTTCTTCTCCTCCTTTTCGCCATCTACTTCTGAATTCGTGACTTCTGTCTTCCCCCGCGACAACCTCTCCTGCAGCAACCCGCGCACCCGCGCCAACGTCGCCGCCACATGGTCGATATACGTCTGCGTCATGGCCGCGCGCATGCACAGCTCGTCCGCATACGTCGCCAGCTCAACGGGGATCAGCGTCTCAGCGAGATGCGTCAGCAGCGCGATCGACCGCTGCAGCTCCGCCGCGCACTTCTTCTCCTGGATATCATTGCGCTTCAAGCTGTCGATCCACGTGTTGAGTGTGCGCTCGACGGGCTCCAGCTCGTACAACGCACGCTCGAACGCGCCGAATTGCTCCGGCGTGCTCACCGTGACGTACCGGAGGAACCGGTCGCAGATGCCGGTGATCCACTGCGTCTGCTCGACGATTTCGTAGCAGCTAAATAGGTTTTCCGGTTGGGTGACTGTCGCGGAATCGGATAACCGTTCTCGCATGGTGTTATGGATGAGCGTCGCCTTAAAGTACACTCGTTTCGTCCGCAGCAGCGCGTGCACCGAGTTCTTCTCGCTCTCGTAGTACTCTGGTAGATACAGCTGGACGATAGCAAGGTGCTGGCTGGCCTCCTCGGCGGCCATGCGCCCAAGCTCGACGTCGATGGTCTTGACCTGCGCCTTTTCCACCGACGCCTGCAACTTCCGGTTGAGATCCATCATGGCGCGCGACCGGGCGGACAGCTCGTTGGCCTCCGTCTCGGTGATTTGCTGCGTGGCGCGCATCTCTTCGAGATCGGCCTGGAGGTTCGACACAAGCTCGCGGAAGCGGGTCAGCGTATATTCGAGGTCTTCAATGACCTCATCTTGCTGCGCAATGCGGCGGCACTGCTCATGATACAGACTCTCGCGGTAGTCGAGCTCCTCCTGCAGTTGCTTCTCGGTCTCGACGTGGTTGAGCTCAATCTCGTCGTTGATCTCACGCAGGGCCTCGAGGTCCTCGATGGCAGCCTTGAGCTCGTTAATCTCCTCCTGGTACCGCATGTTCTTGTCCGCCAGCTCCTCGATCATCTCCTCCGCGCCCAGCGCCGTGTCCAGCTGCTGCTTGAGATCATCCACGTTGGCTTCCGCCGCCAGCAGCTTCTCCTTGGTGGCCTCGAACTGGGCTTTGACCTGGGTGTACTCCTCGAGGTCCTCGCGCAGCTCTTTGATTTCGGCCCGCAGTTCTGCTTCCTGCTGCTGCGTCATGTCGCGCAACCGGATGAGCGCCTCCCGCAGCCGCTCGTTGGTCTTTTCCATCTGCAGCCAACCAGCCGACGACTTATCTTCTGGACTCATGACGGAACTGAGCTCCTCATTCTCCTCGCGCAGCACCTCAACCTCCAGCTGCAGCTCCTCGACCCGAGCTTTGAGATCGCTCACCTCAAGCTTGTACGCCTCCGCCATCTCCTCCGCCATCTCTTTATCCAGCGTTGCCAGTTCCAGAATCGACTCGTGTTCCGCCTGCTGCTTCTCCAGCTCCTCCAGCCGTGCCTCCGTCTCGCGCAATTTCTTGCGCAAGTCGTTCAATTCAACCTGCTGCGGCTGATACTTAGCCTGAAGTTTCTGAATCACGCCCTCGAACTTGTCCCGCTCCGCCTGCAGCCGCTCGAGATTCTTAAGTTTCTCCCGGTCCTCGGCCCGTTTCTTCTCCATGACCCGGAGCTTCGCCTTGAGATCCTCCAGCTCGCGTGCAATGGCTGAGCTTGACTGGCGGCGTTCAGTCTCTTCCTTCTCTTTCTCTTTTTCCTTCTCCTCCTTTTCCCTCTCCTTCTCCACCATCCCCGGTGGCGACTGCGACTCCTCCGCCGCCGCTCTAGCCCCAGAGGACGACACCTCCTCCGCAGTCTTCCTCACCGCCGCCGCGGGCCGCAACATCGGCCTCTTCGTCAGCGACGGGGGCGCTGCACACTGCTGCATCGGCGGTTTCGCAAACTTGCTCTGCGCCGCGGTAAACGACGTCCTCGCCGCCGGACGCATTGCCGTCGTCGTCGACGTCGTCGGCGGAGGCATCGACGTTCTCGTTCCGCTCAGACTCGGTCGCACCCGCGTCGCCGGACCAGCCGGCTTGATCGCAATCGAAGGCGAAGAACGACCACCCCCCCCACCACCAGCAGCAGTTGAACTCAACGACGCCGGCGGCGGCATCGACGGCGGTCGTGAAGACGCAGTAGATGGTTTTGTGGGAGATTTCGTCGGCGACTATCCCTCACTCATCAGCATTTCCCAATTAATGTCCGACATCCGCCTCTCCCCCCAACTTCCTTCTCCTCAGAGCGGGATGGATGTAATATACATACGCGTATACTCCTCATCTGTTGCGGACTCCCCACCGGCGGCGTCGACGATCCCGTCCTTCTCGTCACCGCTGGCGTACCGCTCCCCGAGGACCTCTTTGCTGCCGTCTGCGTCGTCGTCTTCGCGCCTGGCGTCGGTCGCGCGGGTTGTTGTGTCTTTCCATCCCGACTATCCCTCTTCGACGACGTCGTAGTAGAAGATCTGTTTCGAGAAGAAGAAGAAACAACCGCTGAGATCGCCGTCGGCCTTATAAACATCCCAAACCCCGGCTCACACTCAAAATACCGTTCCCCCTGGACCGACCCGTCATTCTTCCCCGTCGCGTCGTCCAGCTCGACGCCGATCCACTCTCCCGGAGCGAACTGCGTGGTGCCGACGAAACGGATCGTCGCAACGCGGCCGTCGAGCAGCCGGACGACTTGGCCTGGGGCGAAGTCGGCCATTTTTTATCTTCTAGAATTCGACGTTCTCGTGTGATTGTTTACTCCGTAGCACAATACCTCCAGCGCGGCTTGGTTTGGGATGCCAAGACTTGGTACGAGTTAGGTTATTTGCCTTACTTTTCAGGCATCTCTGGAGGATGGAGTTCTGCCTCGTTCTTCAGGCATTTAGCTACATCTCCGTCCAGATCCAAATTCATGCTCGTCGTTCATATTCCATCCTAAGCATGTCCCATCCCAATGAATCACTCGGTCAATCAACAAATCGACTCGACGATCACAATTTGCATATCCCGTGGTATCAAGAAAGAAACAAAAAAAAAAAAAAAACAACACAAAACTCTCCGCCAAACAAGCATAAGGGTATATCGCGGATTGGTATCTCATTGCGCGTAAACAAATCACTCTTTCCTTTTCGTCTCGTAAGGAAAAAAAAGAAAAAAAGAACAAACTCCGTATCAAAGAAATCAACGCGGTGGCCCAATCGGGGCCGGGTATCCAGTGGAAGAATTGGAGGTACTGGGGCGTCCGGAATCCAACGACGCCCGCGGCAAATCAGCGGCTGCATGTGGATTTGGATGTTTAGGAGTGCGGTCCCCGGGAACCGCGCCAAAGATGTTATTGAATTTGGACTCGAACCGGCCAGTGACTGGCCAGCCGCCATTCGTGCTACTGGTGCTGTGGTGGCTGTGTGAGCTGCCAACGGGAGCATGGATGCTGAGGCTATCATCGTCGGCCAGATTGACACCCGAGTCGTTCCAGGGGTTGCGGTAGCCGCTGTCCCGCGACTCCATCGACACCAGAGACGCCTTGGACGCGTTGCTGGACGCGTGCTTGAAAAACGACGCCGGCGACGCCGAGTGGTTCTTGCGCCCAATGAATGACGAGAACGACGAGATGCTGCCGGGCTTGCGCAACCGCTCAAAGATGGACCCGCGCTCGCTGGCGTCGTCCGGCCGCGACGGCGAGTCCGTCACGATCGGCGCGGGAGCATGCTGCAGCAGCTTCGAGTCGAAGAACGGCAGCGACTCCTCAAACGAGTCCGACTTGGGCCGAGGGATGGCGCCCTTGACAGTCGTGGCGTCCAGGCCATGCGCCACGAGGCGTGAGATCAGGAAGTCAATGGCATCACGCAGCCCGCCCGCGTTGTTGCGCGTGTAGCCCAGCACGAGGCGGTCCTCCACCGGGGCCGCGGACGCCGCGTCATCTTTGGGCGTGGGCAGGTCACCGGTGAGTTCGGCCGTTGCGTCCACCTCGTACTGATTCTTCAGTTTGGACCGCACATCCTCGGTAAACTCGGGCGACTGCAGGAAAGCGCGCAGCTCAGGAGAGCTCTGGAAGGACAGCTCGTGTTTTTCCGGTACCATTCCCTGCGCCGGTCAGTCACACCTTTTAGGAAAAAAAAAAAAAAAAAAAAAAAAAAAAAAAAAAAAACAATCAACTCACCAAAAACGCATCCACCGCCTGCGGCACTTGGTACTCGGGCCCGGAAATGGTCACCACATCACTGGCGAGCTCCGTGCTGGGAAACTCGATCTTGCAGTTCCATTTCTTCTCCAGCTCCTCAATCTCGCGCATGCGCTTCAGCAGTTCGCGGTGGTACAGACGGTTCACCAGGACCGTCTCGGAGACGTACTCGGCATCCTACGTCCGTCAGCGACCATACGTCCCAATATCGCGCAGAGTTACTACATACCACTTTCTCCACCATATCCATGATCTCCTGCTTGACGAGATCCAAGCTCTGGGCATTCCGCGCCGGCGTACGGCAGATGACATTGTCCACCTTGACATCGTCCTCGTCCTTGCCGAGACCGCCGCGGTCCATGGCATTGGAGAACTTGACAAACACCGAGTACTTCTTCATAATGCGCTGGATATGCTGACCGCCGATGCCGATGATGCGCTTGTGGTACTGGTCTGGCACATGGAAGGAGATCGATGCCGGCATCTCCTGCTCCACCAAGTCCAGGCCGTTCTGGACCGCCTCGTACTGCGTCCCGCAAACGTCGATGTAGAAATTGTATTCGTTGAAGCCGTCAAAAATGATCTGAACGTTGCCTGCGACCGTCAGTGCTGACTGCTGAGATATCAAGAGAAGAACGTACTCTGCCCCATGATCTTGTTGATTTTCCCGTTCTTCTTCCCGCTGACAAACTCCTTGTGCTCGTTGGCCAGCTCAATCTTGACCCGGATCTGGTATTGGCTACGATTGACAAAGCCAATCTGGTTGATAACCATCATGGCCGCCTTGACGGCGTCGTCCGAGCCATTGACCGAGAAAGTGAGGTTGTCGAAGCTGACGTCGGCGCCGGAGTTGGCGCAGATGTCGGCCAACATCGGACGCACCTCGGCGGGCGACGGGGGGCGGCTCATGGTGGGATCGGGGACGATGATCCACCAGGAGGCGCTATAAAACTGGCCGGCCTGCTGCGATCAGCCCATGACCTCCCATCTCACTCATGTGTTCATCTACATACCAACGCCATGATTTCCCGCACCGTTCGCTCCACATGCAGCACCTCGGTCCCTTGCACCCGCACAAGCCCTCGCTGGCTCCCCAGCTGCGGAAAGAGCACGTAGGACCCATTGGCCTCCATGACCTTGCGGACCTTATCGAGACGGTCCAACAGGATACTGTCGATCTTGCTGGCAGAGAGCATAACGTCCTTGATGTAAATCTTGACACCCATGACGAGATCGCGCAGTTTCTGCTTGGCGCGAGCAATGTCCTCCAGACTCTCCCCGGTAATGTAGACCTCGTTCTCGCTCCGCCGATGGGCGTCCGGAGGCGTGTAGCCAAAAATCCGCGGAAAGGGCGGCGGGAAGTAAATGGCGGTGTTGGTGGCCGCCTCGATCATCTTGATGTTCTTGCGCGTTCGGCCGCAGACAAGAGTATGCATGGACAGCTCGAGCTTGACGGCGTCGACGTGGCGTTTCAACTGCCATGGGTCAGCAACAATCACCTACGCAAATAGACTGCGAAAGGATACGTACAATCTGATCGATCATGATGAGTATCCGCGTCTTGGCATGCTCGACGCTCTCCATGTCGCCATAGATGGCAACGCGGTAGCGGTTGTCCAGACCATTTTCGGCTCCGTACGAGGACACGACCGCACTGTCAGCGTCGACAGTCTTGGGACTGAGGAGGAAGATATCGGCGCCGGTGTAAGTGGCCAGGGTATCGAGGTGTTCGAGGACGGAGGTGCGGACGCCTTGTGTGGCGGCGTCCGTGATCAGATGCATATCGACGTCGACGGTAGCACTTCGCTAAACCGGCAATCAGCATGTGGTCCTCGTCCTCTGTTCGGTGCCGGGACTTACCAAAGAAATGGGCATCTCGTTGAGAATGCGGGCCCGGGTTTTTCGCACGAGCTCCGCATCCCCGGACAGACAGACGGTTGTGACGAGGCCATGGGGCCGCAGCTGCAGCGGGGAGACAACTTTGGGCTCGGTGGTGTAGACGGCGGCCTCGAGACGGCCGCCGCTGGACTCGGAGATCTGGCGACACAGACGGCGCAGGGCCTCGAGGTTATTGACATGCACGGGCAGTTGATGCGGCGGGGCCGGGTTCTCGGGCGAGGCATCGGGAAAGGTCCAGCGCTGCAGGGCCCCCGGCGTGGCATGCAGGACATCGTCGACGTCGGGGCCGGCCAGTGAGCAATTGAAGGGGACGTTGAAGGACAGGTTGACGGTGGGATCGACGGGAGCGGGGGGGGTCAAGGGCGGCGGAGCATGGGGCCGTCGCAACGAGGCGGAGGAAAGGTCGGCATGGGGGCGCGACATGCCGAAGGTCGGGGTCATTCGTTCCCATCCATGGCGGGCCTGGCCGGTGAAGTTGGAGATTTTGTGCATGGTGGGAGAGAGGGAAAGGAAGAAGGGAAGGAAAAGAAGAAAAGAAGAGAAGAAGAAGAAAAAGAAGAAGGGAAGAAAGGGAAGAAGAGAAAAACACAGGGGGGGGAGGGTATCAATATGAACCTCAGGATGGAAAAGAAGAATTCACAGGCTCAAAAACAAGACGTTGATCCAGGGTTGAATCTCGGAGAGCAACTAATTACTAGTAGTTCTCACGACGAGAGGAGAGGAAGAGGAGAGAGACCGGAGATCAGATGGAGAGCGCGGGCCAAGGCTTGCTGGGCTGAGCAGAGAGGTCTGGGCCGGGATTCTTCATACATAGTACATACATACATACTCACTAATGGGTAAGTTCTTAGTATTATTATTTCATAGAGAGACTTTTTTTTGGTTATTTTTCTCAATTCTCTCTTCAACCGTTACTATCCAAGACATACCGAGTACAGAATCGTCTGGTTTTCAAGAGGGAATTCTCTCTTTTTACGCGATATGACTGATCCCCCTCCCGACATGTTCCTTATGCCCCAACAACCCAGGCTATCTACCCTCTTCTTCCAACCGAGAAAATTCAAATTTCTCGCACAGCCGAATGTCGTCACCGGCTCCGGCCCTCTGGTCAACTCTGCTGTGGTCCTGGTCCATTCGACCCGACAGATCGATCTCCGACGCCCTCGCCCTTCCCCCTCGGCCAATGACGACGCCGCTGACTCATCCGGCCATCCCGATCGATTATGTAATCTCGGATCGGAGCGGAGCTTGGACCTCCTCTTCCAGGTCAGGCTCATCACTGCACCAGTACTTTAGTTAGTGCTGTATTACATAGTACATCGCGACGGTTGACCTTGGACGTTCATCAGAGTACATTTTGTACGGAATCAGGTTATTTGACATTCGATAGTCCTTCGGAGAAAGGATACGTGGAACTCTCCCACTGATCCATTCCCCGAGCAATCAAACCCAAACTTGACCAGTCGCTGATGTAGATCGGCAGATCCGCCTCCAGAATGCGCAAATCAAGGCATTCGCCGGCCCGAACAACTCATCCCTTGATTCTTTCTCACGCATCATCACACTCGTCTCACTGCTCCATGCCCTCGGCGACCATTTCCACCAACAAAACGAAGAGGGTCACGTGCTCTAATCACATGATTCTAAGGCATCCAAAAGGCATCAAGATTCGACACAAAACTGCATACAGTAGTAATAATGCAATTCAAGAACGATGTACTGGTACTCATACAATAAAAAAAAAATGATGGAAGAAATGTAGTATCGTTGATTAATACCGCCCATATCCCTCCTCCTCCTCATAGTACCGCTCCTCTCGGACCCCCCGCCCTGACGGTCCGGACGGTCCCGGCGCCGTCGATGCCGGCGCAGTCGTGTACACAGCACGCCCATCCTCGTCCACGTAGACGCTCTCTCGCCCTGACCGCACGTACCGGCCAGCGCCGGACGTCCGCACCACCCGCTGCTCCCGCGGCACTATCTCTCGTTCGTCCACATATTCATGCCGCGGCGGTCCGTAGTCCACCACCACGCTGCTGCTGCGCATGACAGGTGGCCGCTCGCCGCCGGGCGGCGGGGCCGGCCCGCGCGAGTACGGCCGGTGAGCAGGGGCAGCGGAGCTAGGGTCCTCCCCGACCGAGTAGTCCACCACGCGCCGGTACGACACCTGCGAGGAAGACGGCGGCGGCGGCGGCATCTCCGTCACGTACCGGCGGGGCCCATAGCCATCCTCCATAATCGATGTGCTCCGGGCCACGCTTGCGTGACGCAGCGGCGGGGCTGGCGGCGCGGGAGCCGGCGGCGGCATTGCCCGCATGCTGGACGCCGGCACCATCTCGTAGTACCGGTTGCCATGCTCATCGACGACGATGCGTCGCCGCGGTGGAGGAGGCGGTACCTCGACGTATCGCGCTACAGGCTCGTCCTCGACGACAACTTCCCGATACCGAGGCACCTCCTCGACATAGTGTCGGGAGTAGCTCGCCACGCCGTCATCGTAGTATCGCGCAGGCTCTGCCGGCGGAGGCGGCGGTGGTGCCCGCTCGACGACCGCATACGACGACGCCCGCATCGCCCGCGACGGGTACCGCGGCGGCGGCGCGGGTTCGTACTCGCGCGGCACCGCCTCAGTCACAGGTCGGCTCGCACTGTTATGCATGCTAGCCACGCGCCGCAGGTCCTGCGTATCCCGAGTCGGCCGGCGGACCACCCGGGACGCCGGAGGCACGGGGTGGCCGTCAACGTCGTACTCACGGCCGTAGCGATCGACTTCGTAGACCGGCTCGCGAGACGGCGCCTCTCGTCGGTCCACCGGCGGCGTGTATTGCTGCTGCGGCGACGCAATATCAATGTATACTGGACGGGAGTCAGCGACCCGACTGCGCGCGCGCGGGACCTCCGATACGGGGGGAGGAGACATTGGCTCTTCTTTGATGTACGGCGCGGGGGAATCCGCATCGCGTGCGGGCGGTCCTTCGCGAATCCGGCGTCGCTTACGAGGCAGCAAGGGCTGCGCAGCCACTGCCGGGCTACCAGTGCGACCAGCAGCGTATGGATCCTCCTGCAGGCGTTCTCGGCGATGGTCCGCCCGCGATTGCTGTACAGACGGCACCTTGGCGGTCGCCAAGGGTGACACACGTGATGGTCGAGGAGCGGCTGGAGATGTTATATGGTTCCGCACGATCCTGACTTCACTTGCCGGGGATGGGGGGCGCCGGCTCTGCAACTCGGGCCCTTCATGCTGGCGCGGACGTTGTTCCGGCGGGGGTCCTGCTGATGCGGGAGGCTTGACGCGTACATTATCTGGTACAATTGGCTCCGGCGGCGAATAGTCATCGTCCTCCATGGACTCATCCGCCGGGCCGGCAGGAGCAGTCTCTTTATTAGCAGCCTCGACGGGTCCACTGGGTTCGGGACTAATCGTCACAGGGTGCGACTCGGCGGATTTCTCAGGGGTCCGGCGGTCGGGCTCCTCTGGCGACGCACGCGCATGCGAAACGGGCGAATCCGGCGCTCTGCTCGAGTACAGCGAGTCATCATTACCGGCCGAAGAATCATCGCTGGAGACGGTCGTCGAGGCACGATCAGCACGGGCAGCTTCGCTAGTCGGAAGGGGAAGCGGCTTGACGATCTCCAGGGCCTTGTTCAGCACTTGCGTGACGTTGAAATCCGGGCAGGCGTCCTGCAATGGCACAGTGCGTTTGGCCTCAATTCTGCTGCGTTCATGCTGCTCGCGAAGTGCACGCTCAATGCGTTCGCGCTGTAGGGCGAGCTCGGCACGCACAAGGTCCTCTGACTTGGTTAACAGCACAGGGTTAATCGCTGCCGACGCGGGCTTTGTAGGTGCTGTTGTTGTTGTTGTTGAAGATGCAGCTACAGGGGGCTTTGTTGTTGTCACCGGTCTGGCGCTCGATGGGGCAAATGCATTGGTTTTTCTTTCTTCTTCTTTTCGAGCAGCTTGCTCAAGAGCATGAGGTTCAGGCGCCGCTGTTGCTGTCGTCGTCGGAGTCGCCTGCGGCGCTCTCCGGACAAACTTCTCCGGAACCTTGAGCCGTGGATGAGTGCCGGCAAAAACCTCCTCGGTGAGTTTGAGAATCTTTTCGTACTCTCTGATCTCCCTGCTCGTGGCGTCGTCCGACGGCTGTGGAACGGTAACCACAGGGGTGTTCGACGCCGCCATCACGAAGTTAGAATAATCAATGAATGCTCTGTAAATAGTAGTGTTTCTTCCAATCTTATTTTTGCTGGACCTGTCTGGGTCCAGACGCGCTATTTTTTTTTTTTTTCTTCTTCTTCTTCCAAAAAAGGGGACAAGCTTGAAATCATGCGAGTACGTTTGAGCTGGCAGAAAGCAGGAAAAAAATCTCTCAATCTGATTGGTCCGTTCGCCTGCTAGATACAATCTTTCTTAATGCCTAAGGCATAAAGTCACATGACTTTCACATGCTTCATGACTCATCGTCCATGCGATGATAGTCTACTGAAATCTTTATGAACAATCCTTTTTTGAGTCCATTGTAGAATTATAGATAGCAACATGGCTTCAGAAGACACCGCGAAGGACTCGCGAGCAGTCCTCTTCTTCGACATTGACAACTGTGTGAGTCGCTCCAACCGCCCAAAACTCAATTCCGCCGTGATCCGTCGCTCACTGATCTCCCCGCAGCTATATTCACGAGGTTGGTCGATGCACTACATACAACGACAACAACAAGCCATTAAGACCAAAAACCCCCAGGATCCAAAATCCATGACATGATGCAAGAATTGATCGGTACATCTCCCCAAATTTCCAAACACCCCAGGAGAATACCCACTGAATGAAACGGAAATGGAAATGTATATACCTATTAACTCTACTATATAGATATCTTCTTCGTCAAACACCTCTCCCTCACCATCGAAGACGCCACCATGCTCCACCAAAAATACTACAAAGAATACGGCCTGGCAATCCAGGGCCTCACACGACACCACAAGATCGACCCCCTGGAATTCAACCGCGAAGTCGACGACGCCCTCCCATTGGATCGCATCCTGCGGCCCGATGCCCGTCTGCGGCGGTTCCTGCTTGACCTCGACCGCTCCCGCGTGAAGCCCTGGCTGCTGACGAATGCGTATGTGACGCACGCGAAGCGCGTGGTGCGCCTCTTGGGAGTCGAGGATTGTTTTGAAGGGTTGACGTATTGTGATTACGCCGCGGAGAGGCTCGTGTGTAAGCCGAACGAGGAGATGTGGGAGAAGGCGGAGAGGGAGGCAGGGGCGGAGTCGGTGGACAAGTGCTTCTTCGTCGGTAGGCACCCTATTTTTTTTCTCCCAATGTATTATTGGTCCCGGGCGGACGGTTGTTCTGATTTCGGTGTTATAGATGATTCCCATCTCAATTGTCGACATGCTCAAGCCCGCGGGTGGACGGCGGTGCATTTCGTTGAGCCCGACCTACCCGTACCGGAGGCGCCGGCATCGAAGTATATGATCCGGGACTTGGAAGAGTTGAGAGATTTGTTTCCACAGTTCTTCAAGAGTCGGAATCAACAGCAGGCAGAGACACAACCGTCATGATTAAAACCTCGATGATAGATGGGTATAGGAAGTTTATGACTTTTTTGTATAAGATAGAGGGACATGAATACATCATGCATGACAATGGGATGAACCACTGTTCTCAATGTGATTACAAACTCTATGCTACATTCATGAACGAAATGACAAACATGCTCAAACAATACAGAAAGATAAACACCCGGCCCATGAAAATATGTACCATGATGCAAACGAAACGAAAACCGTTCGCAGAGATTAAACAATTGTATAACCGAATCAACATGAGTCGAAATGAAAGAATTACAGCTGGCCAGAAATAACCGCCTCCGTAGCTGGAACACGTCAGTAACTTCAAGTGGATAGGCACTGGGCGGATGAGCTTACCAGAATTGATGTATGCCCGCTTTGCATCCAGGTTCACGCCGAACCGTCGCTCCAGCTCTTGCTTGATGCTCTTCTTGGTCACCGTCATCAGATCCGCTGTTCGCAGGATGTCGCGGATCTCCGCCAGGAGTGTGTCGTCGCTGGGCAGGCCCGCGGCGTCGTGCGCATCGCCGCCGCCCAGCAGCTCGGTGCCGGCAAACGACATGCGCGACCCAACCGGCGACGTCAGATCCAGCTGCGACACCGGCCGCGACGCCGGGTAGTTGTACTCCGACGACGCTCCCGGGTGGTACGACTTGGTGCCGTACGTGAACGCGGACGCCTCCGACCGGTCGTCGCGCTGCGACTGCGCTTCCCACAGCTCGATCTGATACTCCTCCCAGCGCTTCTTGGGGATCGACGATGGATCGAACTTGCCCTCGTCCGAGATGATCACCTTGTTGCCGCGCTCGCCCGTCACCACTCGGGTGTTGCCCCACGTGAAGTCGTCCATGTGCCAGAACGCGTACAGCGGCAGACCCAAGGAGAAAATGGGTGTCGCCAGGATGTAGATAATCATCCAGCCTACCATCTCCCACTTGCGCCTCAGGATGAAGATGATCCCTTGCAAACCGTAGATGGCGCCGAGCAGGATGAATGCCGTGAACGGAATCACCGACGTGTCCCGCACCAGCCAGAAGATCAGATACGCAATGTACGCCACCGTCACCGGCTGGATGATCGTGCTCAGCAGGTCGATAAACACCACGAACCGCATGCTGAAGCAGCAGAAGCCGCACAGCTGCTGCAGGGGAATCAGCTCAATCAGGTTGTGCACTGTCGAATTGATCCATCGTCGCCGCTGAGACAAGAACACCTTCCAGCTCTCCGGAGCAATGGTCCAGGCCTTGGCGCGGAACAGGTATTTGGTCTTATACGTCGGGTGGTGCTTGATCAGCAGTGTCGTCAGGTATCGATCCTCACCCAGATGCAACAGGTTCTTCATGTGCAGCGTGTCCACCCGAATCTCCGAGTACCCATCGCACACCTCCTTGCTGACAAACAACGGCTTGCCCGTCTCCGCGGATCGAATGCGGTACATTGAGAAGCAACCTGGCAGACACGTCACGGATCCGAAGAGACTCTCAAACGCCTTGGTCAGGTTGTGCGAGATGTAGTACTCGTAGACCTGGATCATCGTGATCACCGAGTGTTTCGCGTTGCTCAGTGCTGTCTCTCCGCACAGGCCAATGATCCGCGTATCATCCATAAACGACGCCACCATCCGCGTCGCCGCGTCCCGAGCCACCACCGTGTCTGCGTCGACCTGCAGGATGAACTCATAGAACGTCGGGTTCACGCCAATGATGTTGCGGATGTGGTGGTGCATCTCCAGCTCCAACGGGCTCATCGGCAGGTTGTAATGGATGCGGTTGAGGAACCGCATGATGATCATCTGCGAGTCTCGCTTGCCACGATTGCCTGGCCGCGACACTTCCGATGGCTTGCCCACCTTGACCACGACCAAGAACGGCACAATGTGGCCTTGCACCTCGTAGAGACCTGAGTATACCTTGCCCATGTTGTGCTGCCGCATGCCCTCGCCGAGACTCTCAAAGCTCAGCGGCTCCGGGTCCACCGTCTCCGGCACTCCGAAGATGTCCAAAACGATCCGCGGCGTCGGTCGGTCGTTGCCCTGACCGATAATCATACCGTCACAGACAACCACCAGCAGCTTGCGCTTGTCGTCGTACTGCATACGAGCCATCGAGTCAATCGCACGCCGGAGCGTCTCCTCGTCTTCCGTGTACGCCGGCACCTGGCAGATGATGAACTTGTCCAGGTTCTCGGGAATGTTCTTCTTGCCAAACTGCAGCGCCGCAAAGAACTTGGCGCAGATGACCGTCGCCAGCAGTACCGAAATGGCAAGGATAAAGTACCGCGCGAACTGGCATTGCGCTGAGTTTCGCGTGTCCAGCTTGCCTACGAAGAACAGATTGTCCATGCACAGCCGCATCCGCTGCTTCATTTCCGCGTCCAGAGGCAGGTTGTAGAATAGTTGCGTCACGTCCTCGCCCGGATTGCCCGAGAACAGTTCCACCACGAGGGGATGCATGAAGTCAGTGTTCACATCATCGGGCACTTTCTCCCCGGGACGGGGAATTGTCGGTCGACCGCCGGCGACATAGTTGGTAAAATCATACACGTTGCCGTCCATGTAGGCAATCGAGTACGACTTGCTCGCGAGTGTCTTGAGATACTGCGCGCTGTATCCGATGTAGCCCTTCTTGTAATTGGATCGGAGCATGATCATCTGCTCCGCGAACCAATCGGGCCGCGAGTCATTAGTGAACGCCCGGAAGTCATGGTAGACCGCGTTAGGATCGGTGGAGCTGATGGCCGTGGGGCGTCCGGTCACATTGGTGGGCTTGTAATCCAACTGCACCGACGGATGGATCTGGCCGTCGACGCCCTGGCAAAGAGCAGACACCTGCACGGGGAACAGTGAGGTTGCGTCAACGCCCGCGTACTGCTTGAACGCACTCTCGGGGATCAGATTCTTTGGGTAGTGGGACGGGATGAACTTGCCAAGGTCGAACACGACGCCGCGGATCGCAACGTAAGCTGACCGGCCATCCTCGCCGTCGTGGGACGCCAGCTCCTCGGCCGAGTACACGTGCTGCGTCGGACAGATCAGGCCCGGCAAGCCGACGACGAAGAAAATTGCAATCAAGCAGGCGATCCAGATGAGGATGTTAATCGCCAGCTTCTCCCGCCAGGCAATCCGGACATCAGGCCGCTTCAGCCGCCCAAAGAGCTTAAGCACAAAGTCAGGAATGAAGAATGTCAGGAGATACACGAGCGCGACCCAGCGACGACGACTGCCGGACACCGCAACGACCTCGACCTCTTCCATCTGGCGTTCCTTGCTTTTCTCCGCCATTTGCTCCCGAGTCTGCATATTCTTGAACATGTCCCCGGAATTATAAGCCGACGCGCCTGTATCGGAGCGGCCATCCACGTCACGCCCGCCAAACAGGCCTTGCTTGGTCTCGTCTCCGTAAATGTAGGCACCGTTGGGCGAGTTGTCCCGCGAGTTAAGTAGCCGCAATTTGGTGTCAGAGTATGTTCCTGGTGTCTGCCCATAGGCGTCGTCCAGCGGTTCGGAGTATGCGGGAAGCACCCGTTCGCCCACCTTGGCCAGATCTGCCCAACACCTCTCGCTGAGGAAGACACCGGTGCTGCCGACGCGGGCCTCGTTGCTGGGCCATCGCTTCTCATCCAAGACAAGCTCCGCCTTCTCTTTGTCGGAGCCGACAACGATGTTCTCCGCCTCAGCTAGGCCAAGAAATTCGGCGAAGGGCAAGAAGATACTGAAATCTGCATTGCGCAGTCTCTGGCTGATTTCCGCAATGCCAAAGGTCTGCACCTGCATGCGAACGCATTTGCTGTCGAACTGGTTCGCAATGCGGCGGTCGTTCGGCTTGAGGCAGAACACAAAGTAAGAGTTCACATTAGACGCGGTGAGGCACTGCTTGATAATGTCCAGCGACGCGAGAAATTGACCAGCAGCACCTTGGTCGGGCCCTGTCGCGGAGGATTGTTTGCGCGACTTTGTGCCGTTGCCACTCTGGCTTTGGAGATCATCGTCATGCTCAGAGCCGGTCTCCGGCGACGTGAACCGCGATCGCGGACTGACCTTGCGCCGGGCCATGCTCGGCATGCGCATCGGTTTCGAGCTCACCTGGGCCTGCATGATGGTTGTCTTCTCTTTGGGGTGGCTGACACGGTTCAGGGCCTTTTGGCCAAACAGCTCCCGCACGAAGTCGCTCCGGGTTCGATTGATCAGGTTCATCAAGTCGCCCGAAATGGTCTCGCCGTTCTCTTCGATGAGGCCCTGAACCGGATAGTCGACTTCGCCTGCGAAATGTTTGACGGTGAACGATGCGGCTGAGTTGGTGGTGGTGAAGTTGCTTCCCGGCAACTTGGTCACGGAGTCACCAACGACGATGGCAGGGTTTTTATTCTCGAATCGCTTCCGCAGACTTTCCAGCATTTGGAGATCGGTGCGACCGCGCCGCATCTGGTCGTCGAGAATGCTCAACAAGCCGTTGCCCGACTTGAGCAGACCACGGACGGCATCCGAGTTATCGAAGTAGCTCGTTGCCGGTACGCTGACCTCTTCGCTCTCGAGCATGTCGGCCTTGGCGGAGAAGAAATTCTGCAGGCAAAGATTATAGAGGCACTCAGTCGCCGCATTGTTGAGAAGCTGGTCCAGGGTCGACCCAGTCGACGAAGCCTGCGCAAAGCCGGGGAAGTCCACGATCGAGATGGTATTGGCGACGGAGTCCTCGGCGGCACAGATCCTTTGATTGATGCTCTCAATCACCCAGACTACGAGGAGGGAATACAGGGTGCGGGCCAGCTCGTCGGCGTTAGCGCGGGCGCCGCGAGGATCCAGCATTACGGTGACTCTTTCACGGTGGATTGTCTTGGTTTTCTGTCGCAGATTGATCTCCAAGTCTTCGATGCTGAGGCCGAGGAAGGCGGCAATGATTTCCAACACGTCCTTGTTCTTCACCATGGTCACGGTCTCACCGCCCTCGAGAGCGAAGCCTCCGCTCTCTTCACCCCGGGTGGTGGTCGACTGGCCGGTCACAAATTCCAGCTGACCGATGTGAAGAATGCTCGCCAGGATTTGGCAAATCTCGGCAATCTCACTCCGCGCAAATTCGAGTTTGCGCAGCGCAGTCTTGAATTGTTGAAAGCCCTCGGCGTCGTTGATTCCAACTTTGAGCTGGGTCGGGTGGCCGAGGTAGCGCCATCGCTTCTGGGAGCCGCCATGGCCGCCGGCGATGCTGGCGCCGTCCAGGCCCAGATGGGACTTTTCCGCCGCGCTGGTACCGGCGAGGAGATAGTACAGCACGTGGAAACTACGCTCTCCGGTCGGGACGGACGTGATGCGACTGCGCTCCAGCCGGTGGTCCAGAATCTTGCCTCCAATCAGGGTCGGATTCGAAGATGTAGAGTCATACTGCAGCTCGTAAAAGAGACCCGCCTTGGACGCTGTCGGGGTGGTGACCGACTTCGTGGTGGTCAATGTGTCGAATACAAACGCGGCATAGGAGAGCTTCGTGGACAGGGGCGTGGAGGAGAAGGAAAGGAACGAGGAGAGAAGATGCGAGCGAATCGTGGTCTTGCCGGAGCCACTCTCACCTCTGTTCGGACGATCGGGTTAGCATCGCGAATCTTTCTTCTCCAGGCCGAGTTCAGGGGCGCACGTACAAGAAGACAATGGCCTGATTCTCGGCTCGAGCGCCCAAGCGAGTATAGGCTCGCCGGGCCAGATCTTCGGCCTCGGCCATCGGGCTGCCCTCTTTGCCACCATCGGGGCCTTTCGTTGACGATGTATATGTATTGAGGCAGATCAGAGCCTGTGATGAAAGGCGAGCAGTTGGTAAGGAGACATGAAATCTGCGAGTGCTGTTAATCACCGGGTTCCCGTCATAAAGACTTTATCCTGGAGCTTACCTGCTCGCCAAATGTGCCGTGAGATGGGTATCAGATTGGAGATGGGCGGGCAATGCGGGTAATGAGGACTGGGCATGAGCCGGGGCTGTCCCGGCAAAGGAGGGGGCCGACATGATGGCAAACAAATGCCGGAGCGCTCACACACACTGTCAACCGCAAGGAACCTTCGCAGTGCTGTCTATCGTCGCGATGGAAGGAATAGTTAGAGTGTTGGGTTCAAGCAACGAGCGACAACAATGGCATCGTGGGCCAGAGCAAGCGAAAGTTGACAGCCACGTCCGGTCGATTTGCGGAGCTCAGGATCCGAACGAGTGCAAAGCGAGCGAGCGAGCGAGCGACGTGATTGTTGAAGATCTGGAAACTGAAAAAAAAAATGCACCGAGAATCCCGTTGTCGGGTCGATGGAATGCAGAAGAAGACTGCTCGGGGGTCGAGATGTGGTTGTATACTGGCCGTAATGTAATTACGCGGTTCCGACTTTTCACGCATTTTCGAACTATGCGCGAAGAGGAATGGTGTTTACCCCGATAACCAATCAGCGAGCTTAGTAATGCGGGCCAGCCAGGGATCGGGGAAGGGTGAGACCGGACCAATGAGGATGCGCCGCGCTGGCATTGAAGTATTCTATTTTTAGGGTTTGGCCAATCATTGGTCGCTGAGTTTTGCACCAAGAACATGCGTCGGACTGCCAGCAAAGTACAAACTGTATGAGTAAGGCTTGTGGCATACCTTCAATTGTCAACGACAACATGGTTTGGCGTCGGAGTAAAACAATCTCGTACTCGATGGAGATTGACTCAGAAAAAAAAATTCTTCAGGGTCCCAAAACAAGCAGCAGGATTCCTTATCGATAGGGTTGATTTCGGCTCAAGCTCCAGCGTCCGCCACTTCAGCCGCCTTGGCTAGAGTGCGGAGTGAAGAGCTCGATTATAGCAGAGCTGAAGCTGCGTGCTTGTCCTGGGTCAACTATCCTGTTCTCTATGAGACACGAAAGGGTGGGTTTGTCCTTGAGGGCATAGACATCGTGTCTGCACACCTCAGGCCTCACGGTCAGAGCCTCAGGCACCAAGCTTGGCCATTCTTTGGAGTTGGGAATGCTCCAGCCGTCGATCAGTTGATCGGCATGGGTCTTAGTAAGCACATCACATGATCGGAGTCGTCTGATAGGCTGAAGCACCCGGTGTCTCAGGGAGAATCTGATTTAGAAACAGCCCGAATGAGCATGAGTCTAAGATCAAGATGACGGTAGATCGAGAGACGTGTTTGGTTCATTGAGCAGTAACTGATCAACGTTAGTGAACGAGTACGGAGTACAGTGAACGGCAGGCCAAGGTGTCTGAAAATGTACAGTATGTACTCTCTATGTAGTACTCTAACAAAGAAACAAGATGCAGATCATGTGGAATGCCCAATGGATCAGCCGGTAATTACGGTATTGTCGTAACATTACGATACCCAGTTACAATACAGCGGCCCATTCCAGTGCCATCGTCCATCTTCTTCTTCGATCAGCCTCTCTTTTCACGGCGAGATTGAGAAGAACCGCAGATTCAGTCCATCGCTTGTATTGTTGGGTCTTGTTCATTCTGTTTCTGCCTTTCCCTCGACGCTCGTTTATTCTTCTGGCCCGTCTCTTCATCCCTAGCGGTGCTTCTCCCTCGTTGATGCGCTGCCCGTCTGTTTTGTTGACCCCGTAAATCAGTCTCCAAAGACCATCAGCCGGCAACAACGTCGGTTCCAAGGGAAACAACCGAGCAGAGAACAGAAGATTCAGTCAACTCATGTCCTGATCGATCGTCTTCTTTCGTTCCTCGCTCCGCCAATTCCCCTCAACCCGGCCCCTCAACCATGTCGAACCGCCATTCGGTGTATTCCACCTTGTCGGCGCCCGGCGGCGGCAAACAGCCGTCCCAGGTGTCGACCACTACGCTGCTCAATGGCCTACATACCTTCTACACCAACGGCCAACCGTATCCCCTAGAGTCGGGCACAAGTCTAGTGGTCAACACCTGGGTCACCGCCTCGCAGCCCAGTGCCGACAGCGCGTCCAGCGCCACTGTGGACAAAGAGCTGGCCGAACGAGCATGGCAACATGCGAGCCGAAGGGCTGAGGATGGTTGCGTCGTCCTAGGGTGAGTGTTCCAAGCTGTGCCGCTGTATGGTCGCAAGCTAACTGCATAATCAGCTCATTACACCGCTCAACCCCTTCGCTACTGGCCCCGTTTCTCTCGGCCCTCCCGCTCCCGACCCCCGAGATTTTATTCACAGCGTTGACGGCCATCCGCCCATTCGTTAGCGCAGTGACCCCCTTCAACCCGTCATACAGCCTTTACTCGTCACTGGCCGTGTCGTACACCGCGACTCTGCAGGGCACCGTCACGGGCATCACGATTGCCCTGTCCACGTCCGGCATCAACACCACCCGTGCGTTGCTGGATATTCCTGCCGAGGCTGGCTTCCGCGCCGTTGACGTCTTCTACTATCTGTTCAATGCCTCCGCGAGCCAGGCGGAGCGGGAGTATCTTGCCCTCAAGGATCCCTCTGCCTACGCCCTTCTCAACAAGTCTGGTACCTACACACCCCCGTCATACTTGCCAACCGCCGACGATGCCGCCGCAGCAGAGGATTTCCGAGCCGCGCTAAAGGCCATCGGCATCAAGGGAGCCTTGCAACGCGGCCTCATCTCCGTCTTGGCCGGCCTCGTGAAGCTGGGCAATACGCTCGGATTTCTGGTCGACCAGGAAGATCTGGAAGAAGTATGCGACGAGGCTGGTGAGCTTCTAGGCGTAGAGCCCGAAGTACTGCTGAAAAACTGCTCCACGGACGAGCGGCAGGTCCTGGCCGCGGGGATTTTCGAAGCATTGGTAGACTTTGTCATCCAAAAGGCCAACGAGGCCATTGCGAATGACCTGCGCCAGAGCCAGGGTGACGACGACTCCGGAGACACCGTCAGCCTGACAGTCGTCGACATCCCGAGCCCGCCTCTCGGAAAGGCAGTCGCGCTTCGTGGCGTCTTCGATGACAGCCTAGGCATCAATGCGGAAATGAAAGAGGACGGCGTCGATCTGCCTTCCGTCAGCCAATCGGTAATCAATGACATGCGGAATGCGGTGGCCGAAGTGGAAGCAGATCTCGGCATCACCACCGGCGCCGCGTGGCGGGAGCGGGAGCACGCCAATGACAAGCGACAGGGTGTGTTGGAAAAGGTGGGCGTGGAGGTGGAATCCGGAGCCTTCCTGCGTACGATTCTCTTTCCGGATGAAAACGAAGGCATTACACTTGGCCGAAAAGGCCGCTTTGAACTTCCCACACTGCTGGCTCGGAGTCGGGTCTGGTACCACCTTGCCATCCATCCAACCGATGACTCTCCCGAGGCCATCGCGAACCTCCCGACTCCGACGTCTGTGTGGTCTGCCGGCACCGTCTCGCGCCAGTTGCGCGATTGGAGGCTTCCCGAGTGGGCCAACCGACGACACAAGCAGCTCGACTATACCGCCGATTTCGACATCGACGAGTTTGTGCAGCGGTATTCGCGTCTCGGTTGTAAAGACGGCAGAGACGGAGTGGAGAGCTGGATTCTCGAACGGGGATGGAGCAACGGCGACGTCGTCATTGGCTACGAGCGGATCTGGATGCGAGAAGGGGCCTGGTGGGAGTCAGAGACCCAGCTGGACCTGAAACCCGATGCGAACCCCTTTATGCCAACCAACAACAATCCATTCGAGTCCGGGTACTCATCCTCGTCTCCGTATCCCAACGCGTCTGGCTTCTTTCCTCCCATGGGCGACTCCGCGAGCATGCGCGGGAGTCGGGAGAATCTTATCAACCGCCCGGGGTCTATGGGTCCTGCAATGACCCGCTCTATCGCTGGAACCGTCCCGCAGACGCTGCAATCGAGCGGTGACTATGGCCTGGGACCCAAGGGTGATAGTAATAAGGCAGACGATGCCTACTATGCGGAGGAACTGCGGCGTCTGCAGGATCCGGAGTTTGGTGAGAACAAACATGTCGAGAAAAAGCAGATTACGGCTGGCCGGAGGTACTGGGTCAGTTTTGTCTGGGCGCTGACGTTCTGGATCCCGTCCTTTTTGCTGCGGTACATCGGCCGCATGAAACGACCGGATGTGCGCATGGCGTGGCGGGAGAAGTTTGTTTTGGTCCTTTTGATCCTCCTGTTCAACGGCTTGGTGGTCTTCTACATTGTCGAGTTCGGTAACCTGCTCTGCCCCAACAAGGACAAGGCATGGAACGAAAAAGAACTCGGCTACCACCAAGGCGGCAACGACTTTTACGTGAGCGTCCGCGGGGTGGTTTACGATATCAGCCGGTTCTGGCGTAACCAGCACAGTGATACCGACATCGAAACGTCTGCGTCCAACATGGAGCAGTTTGGCGGCAAGATTCTGGATCCGTACTTCCCGGTGCCTTTGACTGTGGGGTGCCCTGGTCTCGTCACAGATGAGTCGATCGTGCTCCGGCACAATGACTCGAACGCGACTCCATACCAGCAGGCGATCCACTACAGCGGGCCCTTCCAACAGCCCAACCGCAACTCCAAGCTGCACGACATCAATTGGTATCCGGACCGTTTTTTGCCCTTTATGCAGCAATTCTACAAGGGCGACCTGGTGTGGTCCCGGGGCGAGGTCCAGAAGCAGGCCGATGAGGACAGCCGGTACTGGGTCATTATCCACGATCGCATTTACGACCTGACCGATTACTTCTACACACTGAAGCAGATGAACGAGCTCGAGTCTTACGATTTTCTGCCCAAGGGTGTCACGGACCTGGTCAGAAACAACATGGGTCAGGATATCACGGACAAATGGCAGGACTCGCCGCAGTTCAAGAACGCTTTGAACTGCATGGAGAATGTGTTCTACGTTGGCAAGACGGATTTTCGCGAAACGCCGCGATGCACTGTCAACAATTGGATTCTACTCTCGTTCACCTGTCTAATTGGTGCCGTGATTCTCATCAAGTTCCTGGCGGCTCTCCAGTTGGGCTCCAAGCGGCGTCCGGCTCCGCAGGACAAGTTCGTCATCTGCCAGGTGCCAGCGTATACCGAGGGTGAAGACCAGCTGCGCAAGGCGCTGGACTCTCTGACGGCGCTTCAGTACGACAATAAGCGCAAGTTGATTTGCGTCATCTGCGACGGAGTGATTGTCGGGCGTGGCAATGACCGCCCGACGCCCAAGATCGTGCTTGACATTCTCGGCGTGGACCCCAAGGTGGACCCCCCCGCGCTGCCGTTCAAGTCGATCGGGCAAGGCAGTGATCAACTCAACTACGGCAAGGTGTATTCGGGCCTGTACGAGTACGAGGGCAACGTGGTGCCGTACATCGTCGTCGTCAAAGTGGGCAAACAGTCGGAGCAGTCCAAGTCGAAGCCGGGGAACCGTGGGAAGCGCGACTCGCAGGTGTTGCTCCTCAACTTCCTCAACCGCGTCCACCACCGCGCCCCGATGTCGCCGCTCGAGCTGGAAATGTTCCATCAGATCAACAACGTGATCGGC
This sequence comes from Thermomyces dupontii, assembly GCF_041956625.1. Taxonomy (NCBI): domain Eukaryota; kingdom Fungi; phylum Ascomycota; class Eurotiomycetes; order Eurotiales; family Trichocomaceae; genus Thermomyces; species Thermomyces dupontii. The sequence goes on along the minus strand of NW_027192313.1, from coordinate 616,024 downwards.
GTTGACCCGGAGCTGTACGAATACCTGCTGATGGTCGATGCCGATACAAGTCTCAAGGAAGATTCGCTCAACCGTCTGGTGGCTGCCTGCGCCAACGACTCTAAGATCGCGGGCATCTGCGGCGAGACGAGTCTCCAGAACGAAGAACGAAGCTGGTGGACCATGATTCAGGTGTACGAGTACTACATTTCGCATCACCTGGCCAAGGCGTTTGAGTCGCTGTTTGGAAGTGTGACTTGTCTTCCGGGATGGTACGTTGAGGTCCCTTTTCTACGTTTCTATTGGGCTTAACTAACATGAACAGTTTCTGCATGTATCGGCTTCGCACAGCGGACAAAGGGCGTCCGTTGATCATCTCCGACAAGGTCATCAACGAGTACGCCGATGGCGATGTGGACACGCTACACAAGAAGAACCTGCTGTCGCTTGGTGAAGACCGCTACCTGACGACGCTGATGACCAAACATTTCCCGAACATGTCGTACAAATTCGTTCCCGACGCATATGCCAGCACCGCGGCGCCCGAGACTTGGAGCGTGCTGTTGTCGCAACGTCGTCGGTGGATCAACTCGACTATCCACAACCTGGTGGAGTTGGCGAGACTCAAGGACCTGTGCGGCTTCTGCTGCTTCAGCATGCGGTTTGTTGTCGTGGTGGATCTTCTGGGAACCATCATCATGCCGGCGACATGCGTGTACATTGTGTACCTGATCTATCTCGTGGCGTCAAAGAAGGGACAATTTCCGCTGATTTCGCTTGCGATGCTTGCGGGTGTATACGGTCTGCAAGCGCTAATCTTCATCCTCAAGCGGCAGTGGCAGCACATTGGGTGGATGATCATGTACCTGATTGCGTACCCGATCTACGCCTTCGTCCTGCCGCTGTACTCGTTCTGGAACCAGGACAACTTCACGTGGGGCAACACGCGCGTGGTTATTGGCGAGAAGGGCGACAAGAAGGTTGTCGCTGTCGATGACGAAGGTTTCGATCCGCGCAGCATTCCTCTGCAACGGTGGGACGACTACGCCCTGGCCAACGGACTGCCTGGCCGACGTGGAAACAGCGGGGGCTTTGGTGAGAAGATGTACGCGGGCGGCTACGAGGACATGGGCATGGAGATGGACGACATTCGCTCCAACTACTCGTCCGTGCGGCCGGCGTCGACGGTGCTGACCGGCCTCCACGGTCAGGGCCGAACCTCGTACATGCCGCCGCCTCAGTCGCCCTCGCCGTACCACCAGAACCGCATGTCGATGTTTACTGATGCGCCCCAACTCGGGGGTGGGCAGCAGCGACACATGTCGATGGGCAACCTGAGCCACTTCCAGGACCACGCAGGTAACGCGAGCCGGCTCAGCATGCCGCTGCAGAGCACCGACAACCTGCTCGGTGGGCGCCGCCAGTCCCGTAGTCCGCTGAACCCTGCCGCCTCGCGGCCCGTCAGTGGCATGCTCGACCTCCGTGGCGGGCCCGGTGGTGGGCCGGATGACGCCACCATCACCGAAGCTATCCGGCAGGTCCTTTCGGACGTTGATCTCGAAAACGTTACCAAGAAGCAAGGTACGTCTCTTTTCCTCTTTTTTATTTGTCTTCAGCATCGCTGACTAAATGATTCCACAGTCCGTGCCCTCGTCGAGCAGCGTCTGCAGACAGAACTCGTCGGCGAACGACGTGCATTTGTCGACCGGCAGATCGATCAAGAACTTGCCAATATGTAAAACATTGTCTCCCATCTGTTCTAAACACGATTCACATCTCAGCTTTGGATTGATGTTTTTTTCTGTCTGTTTCAATTTGGAGTTGATGGGATGATGGGACTGGCGTGGTTATGTTTTTCTTTTATTCTTGTTGATATTTTGATCCGATCCGATTGTGAGCGATTGATGCATACATTATATACTAGCTATCGATGTAATTAATCAGTCAAACTATATTTCACTTCTGCGCCGGAGACAAAATATACCGACCTGGTAATCGCCATGGACTGGATGGGAGGCTGAGTGAGGTAGGTCTTGTATTTCATTCACGTGATGGATCATGACCCTATATACCTGGAGCTCCTCCGGCTTGCTCATCGGATCAATATCAATGCACCCCGCAGCTGGAGTCGTTGCATATATTATTGCCCAGTTGCCTCTTTGAGTCAGAACTCTTTCACATTTCTTGGTAAGGTCAAAAAACGATTTCAAATCCACAGAAGAAAAGAAAGAGAAAAGAAAGAGAAAAAAAAAATGCCATCCCAACCCGAAAGCCCAAATCCAAATTCACAGCAACAGCAAGAACAACCCCAAACTCCAAGTCCCACCACCACCTCCAGCACCACCTTCGTCAGGGCCCCCACCACCACCACCAATATCAGAAACAACAGAGACGAAGATAAAGAGAAACGCACGGCCGAAGCCCTCGCCGCCTTCACCGCGAGCCTGCATAGTATCGGCACGAACCTCTCCGCGCCCCTGAGGACGCGCGCCGCGGACATCCACGCCAACGCGCAGGCGCTCGCGCAGCAGGAGGAGCGACTCGCGCGGGCGACGGCGGACCTTGCGCGGCAGAATGATCAGTGGCAGCGGCAATTCGTCGATGAGACGACCAAAGGGTTGAAGGAGATTGGGGATCTGCAGAATTGGGCGGAGATGATTGAGAGGGATTTGCTGGTTGTGGAGGAGACGATTCGGTTGGGGGAGGGCAAGGGGTGATCGTTCATTTTCGGGATGTGAATGTACGGAGAAAGAAAGAAATGGAGATTTGTACATATGTCCAGGGTAGTTATTTCGGTGATGTTAGGTTAGGTTGATTGTAGTTTCGTTGCATTTATTTTCGTCCCATTCGTCCAATGTCATGAGGTGGCGCATTGTAGGTCGCCCGTGTGGACAGTTCCACGGTTTGTCGATCGTGCCCATGTGTCGGACAATGCGCTCCATTTGTGTCGTGGTGAGTGTTTTGCCGATCATGGTGCTGGAGCGGCAGGCGCGCATGGCGAAGAGGCGGCGAACTTTGCTCGGGCGTGGGATGAAATCGCTCGTCGCACTGGGTGGGCTTTCTCCGAGCATCGCGATCAGCTCTTCTAGATCCCGCGTGTCAAAGACCACCTCCCGGCTCACCGGTAGGGCGGTCAGCTTGCACCGTCGCCCGATCGGCTCTTCCCCGCTGTTGTCCACCGAGATCCGGAACCCGTTCTTCTCGAAGATCCGCAGGTTCTCGATCACGATTTCCTCCTCAACGGCCGTGAGTTCTAGCGTCCGCGGCTGCACGAGCCGTTGGTGCTGCAGCTCCGTTTCCGCCTGCAGGCGCTCAAAGTTGTACTTTTCGTCCGAGGCGTGCTGGTCGATGATGAATAGCTCGTCTCCTGAGGAGTCATCTCCAGGTCGCGTTGCTAGAATGAACCCGAGGTTGAATTGCCCCGCGATTCGCATGCGCGAAAAGTCCCCCTTGTTCACGGTCAGCGTGAGCCGTTCCTCCCCGGTCTTACCCTGCAGCTGCTCTCTCTTTCGCGGCCTTTGACGGTATGACTGGAGTCCGGTCTCGATAGCTTGCATCTGTCTTTGTATCCGCGATATCGATCCGTTGAGTTTCGCTGCCAGGTGCGTTGTAGATTCCCGTCGGCCCGTCTGCCCTTTGGTCAGATTTCTGGCCCGGGTCTCCTGGCTCTCGGGCGGAAGTGTTGTTTCCTCGGCCTCCCTGATCAGCTCTTGCACCTTAGCTTCGTCTTGTGCTTTTTTGGCCGCTTCATCGATGTATTCCTCGTGGAATGCTCCCTGCTCCTCAGGGTCTTCTTCATGGGTTTCCTCACATTCCTCTTCCGCTCTCTCCACTTCTTCGTCTTCTACATCTGACTCTTCAGTCGACTCCATAGGCTCCTCCTTTTCACTCTCGCTTTCTCCTTCCGCAGCGTCCGACTGTTCCTCCCGTTGCGATCCTGGAGCGGCAAACGCTCGGAGGCTGAAGGTGCTCCGTCGCGAGGGGGTATGTATACGCCGCTTGGTCTGCCTCTCTTTCGCCGAGCCCGTCGTCTGGAAAGATCTCTTCTTCGAAGAACCTGACCCGACGACCGACGTCACCGTTCGGTCCCCCACAGTGATGGAAACCTCGGCAGGTTGACGCCGGAAACGCATCCTGTCAAACGCATTCTGAATCACGTTGGGCTTCTCGTTTTGCGACGACGCCACGACGGCGGGTATAGGCTCCTCGGGCTCATCAACACTTGGCTGGCTGCTGGAAATTTGCGGCTCGACGGTTCCCGTGGCATGCTCATCCTCCATATCTACATCTTCCTGGGTTGCAGGTGGAACGTCACCATCCTGTGGAACCTCTGAAAACTGCTCAACACTCGACTGGGTCGAATCATGCAGATGATGCGGCTCACTTGAGGGTTCTTCAACTACCGACGTCTGGCTTCCGTCGTCAGTGCTTGCAGATGGCTCACTGCCCGAGTTCGTAGCTTCCTGCACGGTCTTGGAATTCGGACCCTGTTCAGGCAATTTCATATGTTGTTCGATGATGCTCTGCGATCGTGGTCCCGGCAAGGTAGTCTGTGGGACGGTCTGCTCAGCATTCTGGAAAAGATTGTTTAAAGCCTCCTTTAGCGACTCAATCAAAGCGGTCGCATCGTGAAGCAAAATTGTACGTTTGTCCGGCGACACATTAACATCGTACGCATTCGTGTCCATTTGAAAATCAGCAAAAACAAACGGTGACTGCGTCACGTTGAACGATTTGTAGACCTCATTAAAGGCTTTCGCAATCTGTGGCAGGCCGCACGGTCGAGAGTTGACAAAGAACATCTGTCTGTCCGGTGCCTGCCGTCCCTCTCCGACGACCGGCCGTGAGACGTGCCCATTGACCCGAATCTTGTTAAGTTCACGACCGAGCCGACGCCCAGCTGCCGACGGCTCAAACTCGAGCTCCAGCTCGAGCGGGATCAGTGACGACAGCATTTTAGCGCCGTACACATTGGCAATATTTTCCTTTGTCGTCGTGTTCGCCTTGGTTGAGAAGACGATGACATTTTTGGCCTTGCCTACGGTATTGCGCACGTTGAACCGCACACCGGTGCTGATACAGGCGTACGCATGGAGAAGGTTGAGTACTTTTCCGTACTCCCGCTTGATGTTTTTCTCCAGCTCCTTCCGCCGAACAGGAAGCCGGCTAAATAGAGCCCCCACAGTGGCCGTGGTCCCTTTCTGCCCTGCCACCACACTTGTTTTCTTCAGCTTGCCCGAGGTTTCAAAGTCCAACTTGGTCGCCTTGGGGGCCTGGCCCTCCTGCGCCGTTATAATCGAGAAATCTGCAAGCGCGCATAGTGACGACAGAGCTTCGCCACGAAACCCAAACGTTGTCAGGGTCGACAGGTCGTCGTATGTCGCAAGCTTCGAAGTATAGTGCTTGAGCGCTGGAGATAAACCCGTCAGCATCGGCAGCCACAAGCTCCGAATGAAAGCGATTCGGTCATACCGACTGTCTCGTAGTTCTCAGGTGAGATACCGGTCCCATTGTCTTGTACTTCAATTGAATCCAGCCCGTTGTTTTTGAATCGTACCTCTGCATCGCGCCGTGATTAGTCGATATCCGATAAAGTGATCCTCAGTCAGGCTATACCAATGGATGTAGCTCCAGCATCCAGACTGTTCTCGACAAGCTCTTTTACCACGGAGCATAGGTCAACAATGACTTGACCAGACTGGATTTGATGTATCTGTAGGATGATCAGCAGTCAGAGTAGAGATTCAAATACAGTCATCGCCGTTAGATAAAATCGCAAACATACCGAACGAGCCTCGATGGGCTTGATGGTGGCCATTGTCATCCCATCGCGGTGGTTCTGGTTCGAACTGCGCGTGGCTCAACGCGGGTTCTCGCGTCATTTCGTTTCCGCGAATTACCTAAACTACCTACCAGATTGGGAATGAGATTGGCCTAACCTGGAAAGGTAAACTACCTACGCCAATGCAGGAAGCTGTTTCTTGAAGAATCACTACGTCCGTGGTTTCTACCATGGAGGACTAAGTAGGGAATAGAGGCCTTGAGGGTGAATTCATACACTCAAAGGTGTTCCTCTTTCCTGCTAGTACTAGTACTTATGGTATCTATACCTACTATCTAGTACAGCAAGGTTGGAAGTGCCTGGCACCCCTGGGTGCCGATAAGGCACTTGGATTCCTTCATCAGATGCAAGCTCAGACGGCGGATCTGTTCGCTTGACAGGCAATTGACATCCAGGTAGAAACCATGGACGGAGGAACTCACTGACAAGAGACAAGCAGAAAGGAGCAGGATAGCAGGGATTAGTAGATTTGCGCCTTGGAGTCGGGAAGAGACCGTGAAGCGAGAACGATCACCGACTGCCGGTCAGCCAAGGATCTTTTAAGAGATCACGGGCGCTGGGCCTCTCATCTGGATCCCACCGTAGCATTTTCCGGACGAATTTCAGAAACATCTGCTTGTTGTCACCCTCGAGGTACACCTCCGAGTCTTCCAGTGAAGTCTCTGGGATTTCTTCGGATCCGATCCAATGGCCTGGTTTTAGAGGAAATCTATATCAGCTGCAGAAGAGGAAAAAAAAAAAGACTTTCTGGCAATATCAAGAAATACCTGAATCGTCCCAGTACTTCTGACTATTGGGACACTTGCGAAGAAACTCGACTGGTGGAGGGCCGATCATCGCCATCATCTCAGCGAGAAGTTGGCCATCCGAATGCTGGCCGTCAGGACCTCTGCCATCGAAGAGATGGTGGTCCTCGAAGAGATCCCAGATCTTGAATTCTCGATTAGCACCAGTATGCCGAAGAACAGAATGGAGGGAATCTACCATCACTCCGACATTCCAAATGTCGACTTTGGGATTCCAGCGAGATCCAAGAATTACCTCTGGAGCACGATAAATATCCGGCTGGATGAGCCCCTCATGCTCATCGCCCAGGCGCGCCTCTCCAAAGTCCGCAAGCAGGGGCACTCCGTAACCATGCCAACCTATCTTACGGCGGAACGGCCGCGACTGGTAAGTAGTGTGTGTTTCGGTGACCTTTCGAGGGCTTGGATCAGATGCTTCATTTTCATCCCACTCTCGAAAAATCGAATCATCCTTTGTGGAAATCAGGATGTTCTTCGCTTGGAGATCTATACTGGATATTAGAGCCGTGAAGAATTGACAGGTAACTGGTAAACGGAGTTTCCCACTGACCAGTATGTATCACATGCGCTTTCGAATGCAAAAAGTCCAGGGCCTGCAATAGCTGCTGGAGAGCCCCCTTTAAGAGATTCTCCGGAAGGTTGGGGGGATCCAATGTCGCTTGGAAATGCAAAAGGCTGGTCAAGAGGGGTTCATGAACGATGCACTGATGGATTGAACCCCGCGGTCCCTTGAGCTCGAATCTATCAATCATTTTGCGGATAAGATTGCTGCCAGGGTGGCGTGATCTGATTTTCGACAGATGTTCCAACACGCGCACCTCTTGATTCTCCTTGGAACTGCTGATGTAGATCTTCAAGGCGACATATCGGTGCTTTCTTGTCAAGTTAGTTATCTCCCATCAAGTCCCAAGCAGGGTTGGAAGTGGCCTGTAATTACTCTAAGTCGCGACACAACCAGACTGTTGAATTTGCCCCGAAGCCCAATTTGCTGAGAACTTGGTATCTGGAGTTGAAAACTTCGCCCAGTTTGACAGGATAATAGCGCCCCTGGTCATAAGCCGGCATCCGTTCCTCCTCGACCGCTGTTTCCGAGTCCAGCACGGGAAAGTCAGAGTGTTCCTGGATTTTCCTTGGGGGAGACGGTGCTCGCCGAAGGAATCGGCCGAGCAAAGCGAAAGGATTCATCAAATAATTATACATCACGAGGGCATGTAATCTCGTAGAATTGAAGAATAGTACTATTCACATCCAAAACCGTGCTCGGGTCAAACACGATGATAAAGGGTGGTACATGCACTCGGACCAGCTGAGTCACATAGGCAATTACTAAAGAACCTGCGTGGTTTTGCACACTGACGCCCCTGGATTGAGCTGGACAACGGTGCAGCTTTCTCATGCAGGGATCCCGCTGTCGTTTGCGGACATTCCATACAGTGTAGTGTGTGCATCATGGCTCTTCCGTTATCTATAGTAACTATCCGTACCTTTGTAAGGTATGTACCATTGATCGGAGACAAAGGTTTTTTGTGCAAATTGTGGTGTACAAGGTAAGAAACTCGTCAGTACTAACATGCGACTAATTATACATTAGGGCCATCAGCCAGAGTGTCATCTGCTTTCCCCCTTTAACCTAACTTAGTGGACAAGCCATTAATATTTCTTGACATCGGGATGCTGTCAGTTCACGGCGGCAATGATTTGGTATGTGACTGCCAGTTGAAGTTGTCCCCAATGACTTGGGCTGCGCTGACTGGCTCGATCCAATTTGAATGCTTTCGTGATCCTTGTTAAAAACCTGCTGGATAGCTGTCTGCGTCCTGATTAATAGTGTGGTTGGGCTTTCTGGTTCATCAACACCTCCGCCCCGAGGCCTCTTTCCATCCGCATTCCGTGCATGGGACCAACCGAATACTATGTAATGTAATATTGCATGCCTGCAGCTTTTTGAGGTCCGCCCCTTTCACATGTAATCAATGCCAACTACTCCGTACTCGTACTAGGGCTCTATATAGCTAGTATAGGCCTGCGGAGTACTCCGTAGGGAGGACTCGTTTGTAGAATAAACTCGGGTACGGAGTAGATGCGAAAGGATTCCTTCGTTTACATAAGTTCCCCCGGACGAGCATGGAGGAAGTAGGAACCACGGAAGAAAGGTACCAATGAGTCAGTCATGACTGAACAGCTCATACATGAGTGCCTGGAGAAGTTCTTGTGATTTCTCGTCTAGAGTGATGAATTTACAATTGAGGGACTCCGTCTCTTTAACATTCCAAGGCCGGCATTTCCAAATCACGTTTCATTCTTTCCATCTTCACCGCTTCTCATGCTTTGGAAGAAGCAAACGCTACTATTTAGCCCACTAGCTACTCCGCACGGAGTATTACTCCGTACTGTCCGATGGTCCGATGATTCAAGAATGAAAGACCCTACTTTCGATGTATCAAATAACTCGCACCACTTCAATATAACTTACATACTTATCTGACTCTTGGAGACACTTTCCCTGACTCTTGGGAGTGCGTCAGAAGCTTTCGGCTAGCTTAGGTTATGCGCCCGGTTGTCCGACTACGAGGACAAAGCTTACCCGCCTGAGCACTGCCACTTGATGAAGTTCACTTCCCCTGCCCACAAGATTGTTAACACACCCGCGGATTACGAGTCAATTAGTCGAGCTACGGAGTATTTACTCCGTACGCAAGGACAATAGTCGTGCTGAGCTCCAGGGTTGACAGTTTTCCGAACACACCCTGGACTAACTTGCGAAGAAAATGCGGGTGTCCTCAGTACTTACCTTACGAGTAGTTAGTGGGCATTCCAACTAGGTTGCCAATGCAGGTGTCAGGGTTCTCCGTTTCGAAGGCTGGAGCATCGAACGAAGAGAGAAGTACCTAGTAGGGCCGAAGGAGCGAGGCAAGTTCGTCTGCAGGAACAGGCCGAGCCGCCCTGGATATAAGTTTGCTACCCGGATGAACGTACTCGTACTCGTTCTTGCACAACTACTCCGTACTCCGGACGAGTACTTACTACTGGGCTGACTGAGTAGTGGGTACAAGGATGTTTTAGCTTCCCGGCTCTCGGCTAGGGCGGTTGGGCTTGGATCGAACCCAAACGATCAACCTGTCCAGATTGCTAGTATAGCTCCAGGAGTCCAAAGTCGAGGTGACGGGCGGTCAGCCGATCCTGGCAAGTTGCAACTTGCATCGATACACGTGTAGTGTACGGACTACGGAGTAACCTATGTGGCAGGTTTGATAACTACTATTAGTACCTCTAGCCCTGACGGCGAAGTTATACAGTAATAGTTAACTTCACCTTGCACCACATTGAGAACGAGATGTTACAAATCCGTAACTTACGAGGAGCCTTCACTGAGGGGTAGGGGGTGTTAAATTTCCTGCAAGAAAATCTTGTTGCACGGAAATTTCGGAAATTTCATGAAATTTCATTTTGCGGAAATTTAAGTTTAACACCCCCTACCGTCACTACTGTAGCGTTCGACCAATCAATATTTTAGCAAATTAAGCCATCCAATAGAAAGAGAGCATTGAGAAGGATCACAGGCCAATCAAAACGCCAGAAATACTCGTAGTTATCGAAGTAACCTTTATTTTCCCTTCAGGCTTCAACACCAACAGGCTTCAATGGACAGAGCGCATAGGTACGGGGTCCGAAGCACAGTAACACACCGAATCTTGTACTCTGCAGTTGAGCAATAGTAGACGATTGACGACGGGGAGATTTACTTTGCAAACGACTTGCTGTATTCCGTACGGAGTACTCCGTGCAAAATCTTCATTACTGCTTACCTAGTACCGACGAGTATGTACCGGATTCTCATTCATAGGGTTCATTTTGAACGCCATGATCAATCTGAACGATCAAGCTGAGCGTATTGACAGGGATGAGGTGCTCATGTTATCCAACGGGGCCAAATGGATGCTGGGCTAACTCTCAAGCACGAATTCCAGTACATATTCCGTACTCATGGAAAGGTAAAACCAAATACCCCGTACGGAGTGCGGACCTGAACACTCAACACATCGAATTTCATAGGATCTCGTCTCAGTTCCGACCTCCGACCGCAATGTTTCCGAGATCTCCGTGCTAACCGTATGGAGTACTTACGTACTCCGTCCTACATACATGACATTTCATGTTGATAGGTAAGCCTCACAATGAATCCCGGAATCCAAGCGTTCAATCTGTTCCTATTTGCTGGTCCCGTCTTCATGCACGTGGCGGCTCCTGATATATTGGTCATACTCATCCAGAACCTGTATCGAGATCACATCCTGAGGATCAGTTGGATCCTTGTGTGATTTGTGCGCCCTAGCACCCCTTGACAAAGAAGAACTCGGCATGAGCAAATGGAAATCAGCATTTTCAAGCGGGTTAACGTACTTGATCCTAAGTTTCTTGACATTGGGATCCTTTACGGATATTGGACGTCCGTCAGCCTCGTCTTTTGGCAAGTTTCTAGACAGCCCAAATCAACAAGGAGGACAGTTCTTACCGAGAGTATCTCTTGATTTGCGACTTTGTCAATGCTTGCTACCCACCGATCCCCGTTTGCATTCCACTGCCTGACGTGGTCCAATGTCACTTTGCCGACGATAACGTAGAGTTGCTCAATGATGGATGACATGTTGATCGGAATGAACGTCGACGGACTGCAGACGCGCCAGATTGTACCCGTTCCAGAGACTGAGCTGACATACACAGGTGGAAGACTGATGGTGGGATGGATGGATGGATGGAGGAACTGTCTGCATGCCATTGCGAGAACTATCCGTCCTTTTAAGTACGGCTTACAGCACTTGGCCTAGTAGGTAGGGCAGTTCCTAATATGAGGGTGCATCAAAGCAATGATGGGCTCTTTTGATCAGATAGTCAATGATCGACTCGCCGGTAGGTAAGTTGTTATCCAGGTCGGTAAAGCTGAAAGACTAGATATCCGAGCGTCTAACTCTGGAGAGCGAGAGTTATTGGTTCCAGCATGGTTTAGATGATGCCCGTGAATCCGGATTCGTGGGATCTTTACGAGGATTGCTGCAGAGGAGCTTCCTACATGTCGAGGATATCGCTGATGCTAAGGGTCGGAGGCTCGGAAGCCTTCTTTAACTGGCTAGCACTGACTGCGCTTGCGTTTCTATAAAGTCCAGCAGATACCCCTATGGTTCGAATGCTTCCGTTCTGCGTACACGATGTGGTGTAAGGTTCTGGTCATCCACTCCATCCACCTCACGCGGATGACAAGGAGAATCGACCGACCGACAAGCACCCATAGTAGCCGCAACACGAGGCGAGGCAATCAGGCAGGGAAAAAGGAAAGGACGACGGGAGTGGAAAACCTCCGCAAAAGCGCAACGCAAAGAAGTTGATGCAAGTTCATCCCGGGATGAGGCTGACGAGACAACCAACACAGGCGATTGGAAGACGAATCACTATCGTACTTGACGGACGCAGTTCTTACACTACCTCTGAGGCTGAATCTACCACTGTCCGGTGTTGCCATTCATGCATAACCTCACACTCGGAGCCATTGGAATGAACGTCAGGTAAGTTAGTAAGGTGCGTGATGCATGCAATAATGCGTGTCAAAACTGCCTTTAGCCGATCAGCCGCCTCGTTCGGAATCCCGCAGAATGACCTGGTATGGAATACTTAGGTACCTAGTATTATTCCCAAAATGGCAAGAAAGAACCGGACCAGGGATAGGTAGCCAGTCCGCTATCAATCAATCATCCTTGCGGATATGCGGGGGACTCTCCGGCTCTTCTGACGTAGGGTGAGTTGCAACTTGGCGGCCCGTGGGCGGGACAGGCATCAAGCCGAGAAAGCACTCGTCCTGATTGAGTCCACGTCTGCGCATTTCGGCTCGGGGCGAGACTGCATACAGCTACTTGTGTGACGAAAAGGCTTCCTCTAAACGTGAGCATGGCAAAAGCTCTTTGCAAGTGGATGAATGAAGAGTTGTACAGGCATCCTCGATTTCATACCTTGTCAGCCGTAAGACACTACTAGTAAGTACCTGATGCAGTCCGTACATAGACGGGCAAGGATTCCAAGCACAGCCAGAGTCGTCCATTCGACTTGCGGGCAAGGACGGCAACTCTCGAGGTACAAAGACCTGTAGACAATGCGGCATTTCCGTGCACATGGACCTTTCAAGTGTTTCTTCTGCCTTGCAGACTGTATTCATTTGATCAAGTACCTGTGCTGCTTGACGCGCCAACATGGTGACTGCTACACCGGGCAAGCAGCTTCGCTGGAAGTGGCAGTTTCTTGTCTAATATTCCTGTCCTTCGATTGGCAGGGCTCGAGATCCTTGTCGAGATTTGTTTCCTGGCCATTACCTATACCGAAGATTGTCTAGATGGCTAGAGGCAAGTAATCAAGAAATATGAGAAGCTCTGCTATATCCCCCCGATTGCGTATCTGATGCCTGCTTTGATGCTTCTCGAAGGATTTGAAGCCCTCCTTCCCGCTCACACAATCAGCATTGAGGATAATATTCGGCGCTGAAACACCGAGCTGCACTATAGCTCACAGGTCATGACATGAATAGCAAGTCTTGCTGGCTGGACGGCAGATGGCGGGCGAGGCTTGTGTTGTCGTTGAAAAGGTCTGCACTGTCGACGTTGCCAACAATCAAGGCCAGCTGCCCGCGCTTTCACTGCTTCAGTGCCCACTTTACGAGTTCTTTCACGTATGCTTTCTCGTCGTTGATCTCGTCAATATCCAGCGAGTGGCCGATGTATCTGTAGGCATTTTTGAAAGCTGGCAGTGTCTACAGCCGGAACCCTAAAAAAAGGAGCAATCAGGGCCAGCTGCAAGAAGCTGCTCCAGAAGCGACTCTCGACCGACAAAGTTTCTGTGAGGCTTCTGCTGCAATCCTCCGACTTAGGTCTTTGTGCATGCTTCCGTCACGAATGGGCACGTTCTCATGAGGACATATCCGAGCGGTCACTATTCCAGCTAATTCTGCATTACTCTTCTGTACAAAATCTCCTGATTGTTGATTTTATTGCCTTTCCGAGGCGTTCAGCAGAAAAGGCTGAACCAGATTGGGTATTCGAAGCTGACTTCTACATTGGCTTCGGTTTGAACGCCTCCCCTGGCGGACTCTTGGTATGCTTATGCACCCATTGACCGTCATACGCAGTCTTCCGAGCATAATCGCAATGATACTGTGCGATTCAGTCAGCAAAAAGAGCTATCACGTAAGAAAAGGCAACATCACCTTCGGTCATTGTTTTTCCAATTACTACGTGTAGTAACTACCAGGTACCTAGGTAGGTAGGTACTGGGCTCTGTCGCTCGCTGCTCCGAGAGAGACATTTTCATCTCGGACCAGTAGCATCAGCCGTAAAGGCACCGTCCATTGGCAAAATGGTTATTGACTGAGTTTTGTCTGATGTTTTTGTCCCCAAACATGCACTCGATGAGTAGGAGTAGTAGTTGGCAGAGAAGTGCATTCTAAGAGTGCGCAAGGCATGCCACATACAGGATCAACATTCACATGACAAATGGGAATCATAAGCATATCGGAGAGATAAGATCCTAGCTATGTACAACAACGCCCCAACGCCATACACGACACGAAATTCAGAAATCAAACCGATCAGGCATCAACACCGGGGCAATCAACGTCCACAAGTAAATCGCATAGCAGGTCCATGCACTGATGATCTTCACCCAGCTCGCCCAGTACGTCCGGCCGACGTCAGCGAAATCCCCCTGGGTCTCCGGGTCCAGGTTCTGGGTCAGCAGCGTGGCCACCCAGGTGGTCGCTAGGAAGAAGATCACATGGAACAGGGAGTAGTTGTATTGGGTAGAGCCTCGCTCGTCGTCCTTTGAAGTGCTTTCGTCCTCCTCGTCGTCGCTCTCATCTAAGGCACTCGCGGGAAGACTACCGCTTTCAACGGCGGCGCGGAGAGCCTCCGCGCGCATCTGTCGCCGCGACGTGGGCTGCTGAGTGACTAGTCCGTGGTCGTTCTCTTCCGTGCCCAGCGGAGAATATTTGTGGCCGCCCTTCGAACCGAGCGCTATTCCTTGCGTGGCGGCCCGGGTGGTGGTGTACGCGATCGTGGCCATGGTGGCAATGGCACCCAGAACAACGGTCGCGGTTCTTGTGCCCCGGGCGCGGGCGAGAGGATTGCAGTTGCGATCATCCGGCTCCATCGCGACCGCAGACATGGTCAGATAGGTACAGTAAGCGGTGACCATGGCGGCCTGGGCAAGGCCCGCGCGAGGATTGTACTCTTGGACCGCAGGCTGCACGGACACGAAGGAGACGACGAGGAATAAGAGCAGATTGATGGTAATCGCGGCCTGATTCATGGAACATCCCTTGCCCGCGAAGAAAACATACATCAAAACGGTCATGGCGATGGACGCGATGTACATGCCGAGCGTTGAGCCGATCAACAATCCCCGCCACAGACGGGAATCATTCGTTTCAATCTTATCCAAGCACAACTCCGCCCACGAGTGCGCAAGATCCACCAGCAGGATCAAACCGAGAAGAAGGAATAGCATGGCTGCGATGAAGGCAATGTAATGGCCGTATATGAGGAAAAACCCCTCGGGAATAAAGAAGGACATGACCACAAACCCGATCCAGAAAAGGACCTTGGGTCCCCAGTAGCCATTTTGTAAGGATGCTCTGCTGTCCTTAGACGACTTGACACCGAGAAGGAGGAGCGAAAGGATCAGATGGAACAAGCCGAGGCCGAAGTTGATCCGGTGCACCGCGACCCAACCATAGCACTCTTTCCCATCACAGCGGATTTGCATGTAATCGAGGGTCATGTGTTGCAATTTCTCCAGCGCCCAAGGCGTCAACATTAACCAGGAAGCGATCGAGTTGATGAGCAGAATGAAAGCGTAGGCAATCCTTGTTGCCATGCTATATACAGTCTGTCAACATTGTACCTCTCCGCACGCTAGGGACACTACGTACCTGCTCCGAAACTTTCCACAAGCGGTGCAGACGGCCGAGCATGTTGCAGCACCGCAGCACGAAGCCACCACAGAGAAGACCTGATCATCTTAGCTTGGTTCCCAGGATACAGCGGGATGCGGGAAGTGACGTACCGTGCTGACGCTGGGCAGCGCCATTAGAGGAAGGGATAGAAGGGCGCCCATGATGAGCTAACGCCGATGGTAAGTCGAAACAGATGCCAAATATGCGTGGTCTACTCGACCATTATCGACGAGCTCGACATCAATGAACGCTGCATGGAGTCTCCTCCAGGATATCCGCTCCCGGAGAATGACGCCACAGCCGCAATTCCAAGGTCACATGATAACTATTCCCTTCTTACATAATCTTAACGGGGAATCAACCGGTCACGTGATCATATCTGATCCGAGACGGGCCCTGACTCCCTGAGATCACTGGGGCATTGGCGGATGTGCAAACAAGAAAGGTTACTTTGTCGCTCGTTGTATTTCATCACCTGCCAGGACATTTCCGACTGTAGCATTCAGTCATTATTCGTTGCAGACCGACCAGCGGCCGTGGGACTGCACGCGATCGGCATCCCAGCCGAAGGTGATATCGGATCCGACTCAATTGTCCCGAAGACGATTGAGAGAACACAAAGGCGGCTCACGGCCCCGATGACCTTCTGAAACTCAGAGTGCAGATCGCCTTTTCGGCATGAGAATGATCGTGTCGTTACAGACCCAGCGATGGATCTCGGTCGTGGCCGGGACAATGATCGCGGTCGCCAGCGGAACATGTGTCGGTTCTCCAGCGGCCCGTTGCCAGTATATCGAGAGCTGACTGTGACGGGGGGAGACAGTACGCTTATTCCGCATGGGCGCCGCAGTTTGCGGAGCGATTGAGCTTTTCGTCGAAAGAAATCAATCTGATTGTATGTTCCGACTCGTCATGAGATTGGCTGAGCAACTCACGGAGGATGTTAAGGGCGCGGCCGGTAATATTGGTCTCTACGCAGCTGGAGTCCCTGTGGGACTCTTGACAGATACCAAGGGACCGCGTATCTCAATGTTGCTTGGAGCAGCGTTGATGGGCCTGGGCTATTTTCCGATCTATCTCGGTATGCTGAGGAGATTCCGGCTTGTGGGAACCCCTGCTGATGGTATGGGACAGCTTATGTCGGCGGAAAAGGGAGTGTGGGCTTTGTGACGATTCTCGTGGCCTATTGCCTCACGGGGTTAGGGAGCTCAGCTGCCTTTTCGGCAGCCATCAAGGCTGGTCAGTTCTATGTTCTTCGATGCAACCAGGGTCCTCCCTCCAGCTGACCGGCTCGAAGCGGCGAGCAATTTTCCCGACACCCGTGGCACTGCGACGGCCTTTCCCATGGCCGGATTCGGGCTGAGCGCCTTCTTCTTTTCGTCCATGGCGTCGATCGCGTTCCGAGGCAACACTGCCGGATTTCTTTTGACCTTGTGCCTGGGAACATCCGTCATGGTCCTATTCGCCTCTTTTTTCCTTCGCATCATTCCTCCAACTCCGTCTTATACGGCGGTACTGCAACGTGAGGTGGGCAGCTCCGGGTTACCCGTGCATGGATATGGGCAGGCAGAGCCAGGTACGCAAATCACCGATCTGAGAGAACACCCCTACACGAGCGGCGGGTCTTACACTGCCACAACTACCGCCGGTGCCGTCGAACCTCGTTCGGGCGATGTTGACGAGACGTCGTCGCTGGTTTCCAAAGACCTCGGGCCGCGGGTTTCGGAGGAGAGGGTTTCAATCGAGTTGACACAAGAACCAGTGATGGAAGGGGAAATTGGCTCACATTGTCCAGATATCCGAGGGTTGGCATTGATCAAATCTGTCGATTTTTGGTACCTATTCTTGTTGATGGGGTTGCTGTCGGGGATTGGATTGATGACCATCAAGTAAGTGATGTTTGAACATTGATGCAGGAGAGATGCTGACTGGACTAGTAACATTGGAAATACCGTAAGTAGTCGTCTCCTCTGGCGTTGTCAGAACTCTGATCAATTTGTGGGGATAGACAAAAGCGCTGTGGAAATACTACGATGACAGTGTGAGCAGCACATTTGTCCTCGATCAGCAAGTCATGCATGTGTCGATGCTCTCCGTCTGCAGCTTTCTGGGGCGTATATCGAGCGGTACACCTAACCCCATCCAACCATTGACATTCAAAACGAGCAGACGTCCTGACTGAGATCTAGGCATCGGCTCCGACATCCTTGTTCACAAACTCTCCATGTCCCGATTCTGGTGCGTGCTGCTCTCCGCGGTCGTCTTCACTGTGACGCAGCTCGCAGCCACAGCGATCTCGAACCCTAACCATCTCTTCGTGGTCTCGTCCATGACGGGCCTCGCTTACGGGTTCCTCTTCGGCTGCTACCCGTCCGTGGTCGCCCACACGTTCGGCATCAGCGGCATATCGCAGAACTGGGGCGCCATGACTTTATCCCCCGTCATCAGCGGGAATATCTTCAACCTGATCTACGGCGCCATCTATGACCAGCATTCCGCCGTCGTCGGTGGCGAGCCTGGGTCTGATGACGGCGATCATCGCGACTGCCGCGAAGGGCTTGGCTGCTACCGCGATGCGTTCTGGATGACGTTCTTCGCGGGGGTGGCGGGCATCGTGGTGTGTTGGGCGTGTCTGTGGCGGGAGAGGAAGAATGCCCATTATGATCCTTCGAGGGTGCGAAGGAAGTCGGAGGAGCTGCGGGAGCGGCTCGCTTGATACTGATCATTCTTTCTCTTTGCTGGTTCATCTTGTGGTGCGGTTTCAGTTATCCCCTGATCGATGAAGTCCCGTGTACATAAGATCCGAGATATCATGTAGATACAGCGCGTTCCCTACCTTGGACATCCTAGAGTTTTCTGATCTATACCCATCCACTTCTTCATCTCCAAACGTTAAA
This sequence comes from Thermomyces dupontii, assembly GCF_041956625.1. NCBI lineage: Eukaryota > Fungi > Ascomycota > Eurotiomycetes > Eurotiales > Trichocomaceae > Thermomyces > Thermomyces dupontii. The sequence continues at coordinate 597,511 of NW_027192313.1, read as the reverse complement.
CCTATTGATGAATACTTTATAATATTCCATCTGGTCTGCTCACTCTCTCGCGATACATTACACCACACCTGCAGCAATACAATACACAATATATTTGATACACACATCCATCGAAAACGCAATCACAGCGAGTCTGAGAACTGAAGACAGTTCGTCACAACAGTAACACATTCCAATCTCCTCCATTTTAGTCTTTTCCTTTGTTTATTTTTTTTGTCCCTTTGTATTTTCTCCTTTTTTTCAATCGCCCTTCTCCATCACTGAAATGAAAAAAAAAAAAAAAAAAAAAAAAAAAAAAAAAACAAGATGGAACAGAAAACAAGCAACCCTCATTGCCTGAACCCAAAAATCCCTCTCCCGTTTTCTATAGAGTACTTTGTTCCTGAAAGACCAAATCTCGTCAAGACATTCCGGTAAAACAACGCGCACACAACAGGCAAATAAATAAGAACGTGTAAGCCCGGCCCAGAGCACAAAAATCAGCAGACTAGAAAAAAAAATAGGTTTGGGAGGAACAGAATGGGAGAGAGAAGTAGATTAATATTATTCCAAAATAAGTGTAATCCTCCGGGACACGGAGAACAGGGTTTTCGGGCACATGCTCTGCAGGGAATCGACAAGACACACAACTCATGTTGTCTTTGGCGACTGCGCAGGGGAATCCGCCTGGTAGTCCACCACATCAGACAGACGAATCTTCTTCGTCGCGGGTTCCCCGTTGCCGTTGGGCGCTGAAATGGACCCTGAGCGCTCTCCGAGCTGTTGCTCCAGCTCGCTGACGCGCCGCTTGAGGTCATCCACCATCCGGAGCGCTTCCTCCAATTCCCGGCGCGCGCGGGCCTCAGACTCGCGCGCAATCATCTCTGCTCGACGGGCCGCCGCGTCGCTCTGCTCGAGTTCAGACACCCGGCCACGGAAGAGTCCGTTGATGAGTTCGAGCTCAGAGACCCGCGTCTTCAGAGACGTGTTGACTGCCAGCAGACCCTCGTAAGTCTGTGGAACCTCCATGTTCCGATCGACGGCGGATGCGGACGATTCGCCGGGAGAAGGTTGTCGAAGCTGCAGGGTTGGGAGCGAACTGTTCGGGTTGAACGATTGATCCCCCACGCTGACGCTGTCAAACACGTGCTGCGGGGCGATATTCGAGTTTTGTTGTTGTAGGGGCGCCAGACCCGGAGTATCCGTGCGCGAAATCGGCGAATTTGACCGGTCCGATTGCCCCGGAGACATCCTACGGGATGCCCGGCGATATCCTTGCGGACCAACTGGTGGGGTGCCCGCATCGGATCGCGTCGTTGATATTCTATTGGGGTCAAGGGTCCCCCCTGATTGTGACTAGATGCCGGTCAGTTGCTGTCTGCACGGTGATGAATCTGGCGGCAAGCAGGAAGAAGCTTCCGTCTCTCGAAGCTGACTTACCTTGCGTTTCGTGCCCTGTCCGGCTGTCTTGACGCGATTGCGGCTCTTGATCACATCCGTCTTCAAGCTGATCGGGCGTGGACGACCGTGCAGCTTGAGAAAGAGGCCACATGCGTTGCAGAGCACGGAGCCCAGCTCATCGCGCCGCCACAACGGGGTGGTGGATGTGCCGCAATTCTGGCAAACGGGCTGCAATTGGGGGCGCTTCTGATCAGTCAAGGTCGACGCCATGGTCGGGAAAGCGTAGACATTGAAGAGAAGTACAAGGATCAACAAGTGCGGAAGGGAGTGAGCACCGCTGGGGCTGGGAAACAGATAGTCGAGAGCGATATGGGGAGTGAATGATAAGATCGGGGAGCGATGGGAATTGGGGTGCGATAAGAAGGGATTTTCTGCCAGCGAAAGGCGCAGTCTTGGCGCCAAGCCTGATCGAGTGCTGATAGCGGAATCCGGAAAATCCTTGATTCCGAGATTGGGCAACTTCCTGATAACGGCCCTGGCATATCGCGTCGACAAATTGCAGGGAAGAAAGAAATCTCTCAATACTCACCGGTGTATTGCCTTGGCCGCCCGTCGTGGCAGCCGGCGATGACGTGGCGTAGGACATGGCCAAACTGCGGGCTATTGTTAGAACATATCTTTCGCTGTGGTAGACGGCGTCCGATGAGCAAAGCGACCCCGATTTCGACTTCTTGAGGCATTGATCTAGTGCTCGATCCGGATGCTCTACCCATGGCGAGATGAGACGAATTGTCCCATCATCGCCGCAATCCGGTGCATGTTGAATGGAGACCACGCTCACGTACCTCGATTGAGACGCCGGAGCAGACGCTACGGACGCTAAGGTCGACAACGCTGGCACGTCGAGCGACGTGGGCGGAGGAAGAATCGTGGGAGGTGGTGTAGAGTTGCCCGACGATGGAAGAGACCTGGCCAATTCGGACGGGGGTAGCAGATGCGGGATCCGCTGTCCGAGATCGAAGGAGTGGTCGGACGGGTGTTTCGATGATGGGAGGGAGCGGAGAGATGGTTCAATGGGCGAAGGACGAAAGAATGAATGAGCCACGGTGGAAGCCGTAACGACGTAGCTCGAGACCCGGGGGATCTCGAACGTACACAGAGGTTGGACGAAAGAATGTCAGGGTCGCAGTATTGGTAGAGCCAGGTTGTTGTTCTTGCACGAACGACGTCCAGACCTATTCTGCGCGAGAAAAACGATGGCGTGGATTAAGATTAATGATTAATGACTATCAGACGAATTGGTCGTGATTCTCGGGCGATCGTAAATGAGAGACTGAAGCGGCAAAACGGCAGCACAGAGAGCGACTAACTGCGGCCAGAGCAAGGCAAAGAAAGAGCGACAGAACTGAAAACGAATGGCCAAATAGAAGAAGCTCACGATGGAGAGAAGATGCAGGAAATCAGAGGAAAGACGCGCAACAGAGCCGGTGCATGCTTGGCCTGGCAGGTCCACGATCCGACAAGGGACAGTGTTTAAAAATGAGCGACGCTATGCAGCACTAACAGCGGTGGATACGGGGTTGAGCTATCTATAATTAGGTTTGGTTATCTATCGGCACATTTTGGCTTCTACTTTTCATTTCCTGATTCCTCTGCATAGACGAGTAACACGACAAACTCTCCCAGGCCCCGGAGAATGTTTTCGTGGAATTGCAGGTGGTGCGAGGGATTGCCATGGTATGAACTCCCGTTGATCAGGGATCAGGGCGGAACTCGAGTTTCTCGGGTCTTCTGCAGCCGACATTCCTTTCGAAAGTCCTTCACAATTTCTCTACCGTATCAGCAATCAATCAGGATCAACAGGTTTCTGGCGTATGTAATGGAGGATGGGCTGGTAAATTACATACGAGAGCCCCGTACTGTAATCTTATGACACAAGATCTGACACGAAGAGGGTCCCTTGAGTGAATGTTCGTAACTGTAATACGTTTACGGTACTGTTTACCAATATGATATGATGATAGAGGAAACTCAGCAGGTACACAGGAGGATGCTCTTGAATCGCCCGAGGAGATGTTTTTATACATTGTACAAGTACTAGGGAGATAACTAATTATGGTTATGCATCGATTTGATTCCGTACATTCTCAGAAATAAAGTCGGCATGTATAGTCACGTGACGGGAAGTATATCAGTCACATGACTTTGTGGCGTCCGTGGCTTGGCACAGGTCTGCGACAAGCCACGCTGGATCAAACTCCGCCGGCGCTGTGGATCGGTACCGCGTTGATGAGGTTAGGTTAGGGTGTCCAAAAAAGCCAGGGAAACCGTCGCCTCCGGACTAAAAAAGAGCATCCAAGGGGCTGCTCCCCTGACGTGACTCGCCGCAGAACATTGAATTGACATCTTTTTTTTTCCCCTACCCCCTAATTCCATGCTTGATTGAACAGTTCTTGATATTGTTTTCTGTGTTTCTCGGTTTTTGTTCATTCGTCTTGTCTTTTCGCCATGCCTAAACAATCCCGTCCTGCGACCACTGGTTATGCCCGACTCGCCCAGGCCGAGGAGGATGAACGAGAATATTACGAGTCCGAAAATGACGATCCCTACGAACCTCCGCAGACCATATCGACGCACTATGCGCCCATTAATGCGCGATCGCAGATGCCCTCCGGAGCTCTGTCGCCGCCCGACTCTCGCCGCCGAAGTAATGCCCACCGCCGCCGAAAACGCAGTAATTCCGGTGTGGATATCAAAGCAATAAACGCCCGGCTTGAGAGATGGGCCGAGGAGATTGCCTCCAAATTCAAGAAGAACAGGGCGCCCAAATCTGCCGGCGATGAGAAACTCGAAATCTACCATACCGTGTTCCAACCTCCGGATGGCGTGCGGCCGTACACGGCCGAGATGCTGGAGACAGAAGAGTTCGAGGAGGAGCAACGGAGGAAGAAGGCCGAGTTCGATGCGATCGTCGACAGCGTCCGCACCGCGATCGCCCAGGGCATCCATCCAAAGATGATCTCCCAGGGCAGTTCAGGTAGCTATTTTGCGCGGAACCCCGAGGGGAAGGTCGTGGGCGTCTTCAAGCCCAAGGATGAAGAACCCTATGCATCGAGAAATCCCAAATGGACCAAGTGGCTGCACCGAAATCTGTTCCCCTGCTGTTTTGGACGGGCATGCCTCATTCCCAACCTCTCCTACGTGTCTGAAGCTGCCGCCTATGTTCTAGATGTTCGATTGCGGACCAACATTGTCCCATATACGGATATTGTATGGCTATCGTCCAAGTCGTTTTTCTACGATTTCTGGGAACGCAGACGAGCCTGGGGCGGTCGGAGGCCCTTGCCACCAAAAGTCGGTAGTTTCCAAGTATTCCTGAAGGGGTACAAGGATGCAACTTTGTTCTTACGGGAACATCCCTGGCCAGACCAGAGTAGCACGGGCTTCACCGCAGAGGATGCTCCCCGACGCAAGAAGCGGACGTGGAATGAGGCCTGTCGGTCGTCCGGGTTACCATTCGATGATGATGATGAGTCCGACGAGGAGTTCAGCGATATGCGAACACCCTCTCCCGAGGATGACGAGCCGGAGAGGCAATTTTATTGGAGCGAGAACCTGAAGCAGTCCTTTCGCGAGGAATTGGAGAAGCTCGTGATCCTTGACTACATCATGCGAAATACCGACCGCGGGTTGGACAACTGGATGATCAAGGTTGACTGGAAAACAGAAGAGGTTTCAATCCTTGCCGATCCCCCCAAGCATAATACCCTTGATCCTCATGACCATGACGATGAAGACACCCCGCCGAACCGGCCGGTGTCGGTAAGCAGCGACCGGCCAAGGTCAAATCGCACCTCTTCCCTACCGTACCGACGACATGAAACCATGGTTGCGACCAGTCGGACGGGAACACCGTCGAATGCGGCTGAGACACGAGCGTCGATCAAGATCGGCGCCATTGACAACAGCCTGTCGTGGCCGTGGAAACATCCCGACGCTGTAAGTGACGCGATCAGCCTGTGCAGGTTCTTCAAGGGACTTAACTAACGATGGATGCAGTGGCGCAGCTTTCCTTTCGGGTGGCTTTTCCTGCCCGTGTCGTTGATCGGACAGCCGTTCTCGCAACGTACACGGGATCATTTCCTCCCTCTACTCACGTCGACTGCATGGTGGAGCGGCACGACAGCGGCTCTCCGCAAAGTCTTTGAGCAGGACGCGGACTTCAAGGAGAGCATGTTTGCCAAACAGATGGCGGTTATGAAGGGTCAGGCGTGGAACGTAGTCGAGACGCTGAAACAGCCCGATCATGGGCCGCTAGAACTCACCCGCCGAACCCGCGTCTGCGTATGGGACGACCGTGTGGAGATTCCCGTCGCGATTCCCATGCGCGCACCATCCAGCGATGCGCACCGGAGACGTGCCCGGGAACGCAAGGAGGATGGTTCCGAGGACGAGATCGACATCAGCACCGCCAGCAATGCGCGGCCCAGTGATGACCTGATCCGCCTAGGATCTCCTCCCGGTGACCTCCCCAATCCGAACCGGTTTGAGCTCGCACGGGATCGAGGATCCGAGGAAGGCGATCGCGGGCTGCACGAACGTGATAGTCAGGATCTGGCGCGGAGCTGGGCCTCGGCGCCGCCGCGCACCCGCAGTTATCGACCTGGGGGCCATAGCCGACACAGCTCCCGAAGCTCCATCTCGCAGCGGCGCGGCTCCTGGGTTTTCGACGGAGATGACCTAGAGGGCGATCTCGGCTATGCTGCCGCCGAGGGGATGGAAGGCACCGAGCGAACGGTGATCGTCGAGCGACTCGAGACCGTCAAGAGCTCGAACCCGATTTTTACCGGGTGTTGAACTTTGCATTTCACATTGGGCCTTGTTCCCGTTTCAGCACCATTTTCACAATTTTGCATTGCACGCGCATGATCAATCGAGTCAGCGGCAATATCTCTCACGATTGCTACGGCGTTGGGTTTTATCTTTCTGGGGACCTGTGTATTATTTATTTGGACGTTTTCTATAATATCTGATACAAATGACTGCCACGCTTGGGTGGCGTAATCATCGACCGGGCCAACGACCGTTGATTTGTACATAGAAAAAAAAAGTTCATTGTGTGGCCATCATAGAACCGCGAATAAGCTTTGTTGGCGGAATCAGGAGTCAGAAGCGAGTTTTGTGAGACAGTTGATGCAACATTAGGGCTAAAGCATATCTCGAACATTCTCATGCGATTTTCTTCATCGCACCGTGTACAACATAAAACATCTCTACGAATTTTTTCAGACTCTATTGCTTTGTTTGCGTGCGCCCTCATCTCCTTTGCGTTCTTTGGGCATCGTAAAAGACTTAAGGAATAGTGACTTTCCTATTCGGGAGGGAAACAATGTGTCAGAGGGTATGGTCCAGTATGTGTACGATTCTCGAAGCTGACTTACCTTGCGTTTCGTGCCCTGTCCGGCTGTCTTGACGCGATTGCGGCTCTTGATCACATCCGTCTTCAAGCTGATCGGGCGTGGACGACCGTGCAGCTTGAGAAAGAGGCCACATGCGTTGCAGAGCACGGAGCCCAGCTCATCGCGCCGCCACAACGGGGTGGTGGATGTGCCGCAATTCTGGCAAACGGGCTGCAATTGGGGGCGCTTCTGATCAGTCAAGGTCGACGCCATGGTCGGGAAAGCGTAGACATTGAAGAGAAGTACAAGGATCAACAAGTGCGGAAGGGAGTGAGCACCGCTGGGGCTGGGAAACAGATAGTCGAGAGCGATATGGGGAGTGAATGATAAGATCGGGGAGCGATGGGAATTGGGGTGCGATAAGAAGGGATTTTCTGCCAGCGAAAGGCGCAGTCTTGGCGCCAAGCCTGATCGAGTGCTGATAGCGGAATCCGGAAAATCCTTGATTCCGAGATTGGGCATGGTTCTCTCTCGGTCCAGGATAAGCCCAGTTCTGTCCGATACAATGGCATTGTTTCCCTGACAGTTGAACTCGGAGGATCAATCCCACCCTTGAAGAATTATCGTGACTTGTGGGAATACTGCGAACCTCACGGGCATATTCATTACATCGAAGCTGAAGTCGGAAAGATAGACGGATTCCTTCGCAAAGTCGCTCCTTTGCAGTTCTGTTGTCGAAGAATATATATGACCTACCTTCTTCCATGCCACTCATCAAATGCAGAATACACACAAGTTCGCTCTTTCAATTGTCGGCGCAATCTCTGCTCAGAGAACATCAGCCTGAACAGCAGCAACGCAAGGAGATGAGTCTGGAACAACGGTATTCTGATGATCCGTTGGATCATGCTTCCCGAGAGCCGGGAGTTCAAGGAATCAACTGGGACGAAGCTTCGCGTGTGCCCAATGGCACTGATCGCTTCGTGCAGTTTCCCCACAGAGAATACATAGCCAAATGCTGCCTTTGGACCAGGAGCAAAGGCGTAGTCACGCAAGGCCAGAGCGAGGACCTTTGCTTGCTAAATGGCTCGCTCAACTTTGAGATTCAGGTCTATCCGCCAACGGATATCAAGTATAAGAGAATGATCCGAGCTGGAGAGAAGACCATGGTACATGTCAATTTCTCAGTGGACAAGTACAGAGAGTCACCCACGGGCACGTTCAAAGATGTGCCGCAGGGCATGAACGTCAGGGTCCGGTGTGTTGTTGACCAAGTCATTTATCGTTGCTCTGTCGGGATCGACAGGCACGCATTCAAGGACGACGACGGGTGGGAGAAGCTTCCCGCGTACTACGTCCAGGTCAAAAGCTTACAGATCGAGGGCCGGGATATGAATACGTTGTTTCCGGTAAAGTCTGGTTGCTGAATTACTACACCCCGCCACCACCGCAAAGTGAGCTACCCCCTTTCGGGGTGTGGTACGATACCTCAGATCCTAGCCCGAAAGCTCTTTATTGCCGGAAACTAAAGCGCCTCCAGTAGGTGGTGGATGGATTCAAGCGGAACCGAGTCATCTTGGGAGATCGGCACAGCTTATCAGGGTTTCTTTCTTCTGTTTTGTATTCTTTTGTTGTTTTAATTGAGTTTGTTCATTCGTATTCGCCTCCAGTCAAATCCAAGCATGCTGTGGTTCGTTCTATGGATTAACGACCTTCACTGTAGCGTTTTCCCGATTCTTTGTCTTACTTGTCAGCGTGATCATTGGCTCGACCCATACACGACAAAGATGGACGTACCGTCAATCGTACTTGGGTTATTAATGATGTAATTTAGTGACTAATACTACCTGGGTATTTTGGCTTACCTGCTCATGCAGTATAAAGGCTTTCCTGCCGTCAATCCAGTGGCATGAGCCCACTGCTCTCCTTCAGGGCTGTCTGAATGTAATGATTTAGTATACTGAGTTCGAGGCATCAAAGTAATGCCAAAGCAGCGCCCGTCGGCGACACATGATTGTTTTGCATAATCAACATGCCTGACGATGAAAAGCCGTCAACGGCAGGAGATTGGCTGAGTGGAAGACGAGAAGGCAGTGATTAGTTTATAAGAGTACGGTGCTTCTTACGACAACAAATGGCACAGGTGACAATGTGACATAGTCATTCCAGGTGTTTCGAACGTTTCTTTGGTCGCTGGCAGTCTTACTGAGACAGTACATACTCTGAATTAAGAGGGCCCAAGAGCTCTTGATCCCTCGACGTTGGAGCACAGACAACATTGGGACTGAAGCGTATCTTGACCCCTGCTCTCGATTCTACTCATGTCGACATGGACACTACGTGCAGGTGAATCATGCGTACGGCTCTGTTCCACTCTATTACCTCCGTTTGCGTAAATCATCATTCCGACTTCATTCTTTGAGGACTTCAAGGTCTTTGAGTCGGTACTACTACATAGGTACTTTTGCCAGGGTAGCATCTCCTTCATGTGCAATTGTCAAGCAATGTCATTGTCTTCATGAGATTATCAGAGAACAGCTCGAATCTGACCAGTCCGCTAATCATTATCCTGGGAAAGACTATGATAGTCATGACATTGTGAGCAACATGTGAACCTTGTGGAACAGTCAAACACATCGAGACAAGCTCTTCGTGGATGACGGATTCTTCCGGAAAGGGTCACTCTTGAGAGTCTTGCTCATTTCCAATATATAGTATATAATGTAAGAATGTCATGCCCCTGCACATACCTCACGGCATTTATCAAACGCAATAGTACCAAGTAACAACCTCGTTCGATCAATCACCAGTCGCAACATAAAAAAAAAAAAGCACTCGAAATGGCACACCCACCCTATATTGAACGGGACTTTGAATTTGACACAGACTTGGAGCCTGGTTTTATCCCTTGTGATGTGCCATACGGTGAAGGGACTCATGACTATTATGTTCCTGAACCTGGATGGACGGAGACTGAGCATTTGCTCCTTGGGGAGGATGTCGGACTCGTTGCTCCTCTGAGGGACTATGTGACGAAAGTGCTCCTTGTATCCAGAACGTCAGGCGCAGTGATGAGGGGCCTCAACGAGAACCTGAGGTCCGACGAGCGCTCCTTGCTAAACGGCCGGATTAGACTCCAGCTTCAACTCTATCAGCCCTTGGGTGAGCATTTTAGGACACCTGATCCAGAAGGTCGACCTGTGAGGGTGAACCTTCGGATCGTGAAGGAGAAATCCCCGCAGGCTGCCACATTCGGACCTGTGGACAGAACTCACCATCTCCAAGAGTCCTACAAATATGTGGGTGAGGTGAAGGTGTATCCTCGGATTAGTTCTTTTTTCAATCTTCCAGCTGTGAACTATATCGATGTAACCAAATTTAAGATCATTGGAGCGCGGCTCGGATATCAGTATCTCGTCGCGGGAACCATCACTATTCAGGCTCTTCGCCCACCTATTGAAATACAACCGTTCGTCGTGTGGTATGATCCCACAGCCAAGAGCCCCAAAGGTTACTGTATGCGACGAAGGAGAGGGATACAGGAGGAATGATGGACATATGGAGTCAGGCTCAGTGATCGTGGGAAATTGGCATGTTATGGGATTTTTGCTTTTTTCTCTTTAGCAATAGATGTACTCGTGTACTCGTATTTAGCACAATGTACTTCGTACGGAGTACGGAGTACCTAGGTACCTACCTACCTTACCTACCGAGGGTGACAAAGATGTTCGACAGGTGGGCGAAGAAGACGGACACGAGCGCGATAAGGTACCTCCCTTACCTTGGTAGGTAGCTATGCCAGTTGGCCTGTAACTAGTTGGATTACCTACAACGGGTGTGTCACCCGGCAGAACGGTGATCCAGACTTACGGAGCGCCAAGAGCGGCCAAGTCGCTTCCCTCCGACTTATTCCGGTTCAGCCAGTCAGGTGACACTTGTACCACGTGACCAGCCCAAGCCACGTAATGTTACCTTCGAGTACTCCGTACTCCGTACAGTGGGTTAGGGTTAGTAGAGAGAGTTTAAGGGTAAGGATTTCAGTCCGATGTACAGAGTACAAATAGTCGTATGCGATCAACACGAAAATAACTAACCAAACTACTCGTAGGATCTGTAATCAGTAGTACTCCGTACTCCGTAATCAGCGTCTTGGCATGGTATCCCGCTGACCCGCACCGACTGAGGCTCAACTGAAGTTGGACCCTGAATGCGATCGATCGGCGCGCCGCCCGTCGGGTCCATCGCCCGCAGTTCACATGACCATCATCGCCGTCGTTCGCGAATAAACATCGCCGTGGGATCCAATACTGAGTACTTACACACTCACTGCGCGTATCCCAGCGCTCCAGGCGCCTTTTTCACCATGGCCTCACGTGCCGCCATGCTCTTGGACCCCCGGTCCTACACGCGACATCTCCAGGGCAATGCTGGTACTGTTCTGCTCTATCCCGTCCATCCGAGCCCGTTGCTTTTGCCCGCAACGTTCTCTCATTCCCCTCCGGACGAACCCCGCAATCACCGCCTAGCCCATGTCGACGGAAGACCGTAGCTCACTGTTTGCAGGAACTCGCCAGGGCGCGGGATCGCCCGGCACATCGACGTCCCAGGCCGCTGGCCAGTCGCAACCGACGGTGGATGTCGTCTTCACGAACGGGGATGCATCTGAGCCAGGTGGATCGAGTTCGGCGACACCGAAGCGATCGCGCGAGGACGACGAGCCTCCAGATCGCGCGCCGAAGAACCTGCTGGAGGAGATGTATGGAGTACAGCGCCGGGAAGACCAGCCGCAAAAGCGCGTCAAGACGTCCAAGGACAAGAGCCCGGCTCTGCAATCGCAGAGGTTCCAGATTCCGGGGAACTCGGGTCTGGGCGACTACGTGAAGGAGCGGAAGGACTCGGGCCCAACACAGGTGGTGGATTTGACTGGTGAGAGGCCCCGGAATGTGTCCCACGATCAGGGCGGCGCTAATACTCGGTTCTTAGAATCGACAATCAAGTCAGCGCTGGCCAAGGACGACGACGGCGACTTGCAGGTCACAGGCTCGAATGATATCCGATCCCAAAGGGTCTGTTACGGCAAGGTGGAGGGCGCCATGATCCAGGCGCACACAGTCCCCACGCCCAATATGAATAACCCATTTGCGGACTTTACACATGCCTGGCCCTCCATGAAACTTGGCATCAGACGGATTCGCGGCGAGGGAAGTAACAAGATCGAGGTCACCGATGCGCAGGGGAAGGTGTTTGGCTCGGTTGATTCCAAGACCGCTGCGGGAATTGTACCCCTCCTGGATTCGGAGCCACTTCAGGTCGAAATAACCGCTCGTCTAGATTATCGTAAGCGACAATCAGGGGAGGTCCCCGGGCAGAGCTGTTCCGCTCTTTACCGAGCATCAGTCAACCTGTACGGCCCACGAGGGCAGGCTGAAATCGTCGGCAAGGTCCTGAGCCAAAAGAGCTTGTGGCTTGTGACTCCAACCATGGTCGAGCAGGGCGTCCCAGTCTGGAATCCCCATTCGCAGCTGAGGCGCACTCAACAACCGTCGGGTCCTTCCAGCATGCCGCGCCCACGTCCGGCAGTGTCCTACGAAGTGCGAACGGCGGAGGAGGTCAACGATGCCGTCATGAAGATGTTTGACCAGCTGAGAAGCGCCGAGAACATTCCGGAGAAAGAGCCGCCGCCATCGATTGCGACGCCTCTTCTGCGACACCAGAAGCAGGCCCTCTGGTTCATGCTGGAAAAAGAACAGCCCCGCAAGTTCGGACCCCAGGAGCGGGACAACAACTCGCTATGGCGGATTCAGTACGGACCAAATGGACGCAAGCGGTATCGCGAAATTATCAGCGGGACCGTGTTGGAGGAGGAGCCTCCACAGACCTACGGCGGGCTTCTGGCCGACGTGATGGGTTTGGGCAAGACCCTGAGCGTACTGTCGCTGGTGGTCACGACCCTGCCCGATGCTCGCAGGTGGGCCACGCAGCAGCCGCATCCTGATCTGGTCCGGGCGCAGCCGGGAATCCGCAACGCCAAAACCACTTTGCTGGTGTCTCCGCTGAGCGCGGTGAACAACTGGGTGACTCAGGTCAAGGAGCATCTCAAGCCGCACGCGCTCTCCTGGTACGTGTTTCACGGGCCGACGCGCACAAGCGATGCGGACGATCTGAGTCAGTATGATCTGGTCATTACCACGTACAGCACGATCCTTAGCGAGCTCTCTGGCCGTCGCAGCAGGCGCGATCAAAGCCCTCTGGTTAAGATGAACCTGTTCCGGATTGTGCTGGATGAGGCGCATGCCATCCGCGAGCAGAGCGCCGCTCAGTCGCAAGCGATCTTTTCGCTTAATGGAGAACGCCGGTGGTCCGTGACGGGGACGCCGGTGCAGAATCGACTCGAGGACCTGGCGTCAGTCACGCGGTTCCTGCGGCTCTATCCGTATGATGAAAAGGCCAAGTTCTCTGCGCACATCTTGAGTCGATTCCGACTGGGTGACCCCAACGTACTGGCGAGTCTGCGCGTGCTGGTCGATTCGTTCACGCTGCGCCGAGTCAAGGACAAGATCGATCTGCCGCCTCGTCACGATAAGATTATCATGCTTGATTTCTCGGAGTCGGAAGCGCAGCTGCACGAGTTCTTCCGCAGGGAATCGAACGTGATGATGAAGGTGATTGCGAACGAGTCAAAGACCACGATGGGAGGCCGCATGTACCACCATGTGTTGAAGGCGATGATGATTCTTCGGCAGATCAGCGCGCACGGCAAGGAACTCTTGGACCGTGAGGATCGCGAGCGGATAAAGGGGATGAGTGCGCAGCACGCTATCGATCTGGACGACGACTGTGGCGGGAATGAGGCAGCGTCGGACGACGCGATGAAGAAGAAAGCGTACGAGATGTTCAATCTCATGCAGGAATCGTCTGCGGACAACTGCTCGAAATGCGGCAAGTCGCTGGCGGCGAGGGCGGCCGACGCGGGTTCGCCGGAAGATGATCCCAAGGCTGTGATGGCGGTGATGCTGTCATGCTTCGATGCGGTGTGCGCGGACTGCTTCCAGCCGTGGCAGCAGGCTTTTGACGCGGCGGGCGGGCGTCCGATGTCGGGCACAGCGCTGAAATGTCCCGTGTGCGATGGATGGATCTCCGCGGCGTATACGGTGATCACGGCGGGAGATTTCCAGGCATACGTGACCAGTCAGGCAGAAGAGAAGCACAACCGCAAGAAGGCAAAGCAGCTGGGAGAATATGGCGGACCGCACACTAAGACACGGGCGCTCATTTCGCACCTTCAGCGCACTGCAGAGGAAAGCGCGCAGCTCAAGGGCGAGCGGCCGATCAAGAGCGTGGTGTTTTCGGCCTGGACGTCGCATTTGGACCTGATCGAGATTGCACTGAGGGACCACCAGCTGACGGGGTACACACGGCTGGACGGGTCGATGCCGCTGAGCGCGCGCAACAGGGCATTGGAGCAGTTCCACAGCGACAATAACATCACAATCCTCCTGGCGACGATTGGCGCTGGCGGCGTCGGACTGAACCTGACACCCGCCTCGCGCGTCTACATCATGGAGCCGCAGTACAACCCGGCCGCGGTCACGCAAGCGGTCGACCGTGTCCACCGGCTTGGACAAACCCGCGAGGTCACCACGGTGCAATTCATTATGCGAAACAGCATCGAAGAGCGCATCTTTGAGCTGGCAAAGAAGAAGCAGCAGCTCGCTGATATGAGTATGAACCGCGGCAAGCTCGACAAGCGGGAGATACAGGAGGCGCGGATGCGCGAGTACCGGAGTTTGTTTCGGTGATTGCAATCGTTGATTCGGAAGGTTCCTTGGTCTTTTATTGGCATTCTTGGGTTTATGATTTGGAGTCTGGGTGGCATGTAATAGTGGGACATACCCGCATGGCTATGGAGGATGTTTTCGATGTTTGATTTAGACACGTGCATGACAGCATACGATCTAGAACTTCCAATGATGATTATGAGACATTGCACCAAATACGACCTGGGTATCTCAAGCAAAACACCCTCTTTCCCACAAGAAAAACGCCCAAAGGAAAAGACCACACCTACCGACCATAAATTCCACTCCCAATCGCCCCTAAAACCGCCTCCAACCTCCTCCCCAGCGCTTGCAACTCCCTCACCTTTCGCGCCCTCTCCTCCTCCACCTTCCGCATCTCTGCATCCAACTCGCGAATCCGTGCCTCTTGCTCCGCCTCCGTCGACCCAATCCCGGGAAGCCGCCCAATCAGATACTCGATCTGCTGCTCCTTGATGATCAGATCGCGCGCGAGTTCCCGCTGGCGCGCGGCGAAGGTTGTCGGTGAGTCTGGACGCGGCGGGTTGTTCTCGCTGTCGAGCATGTTCTTTGCGGGGTCGGCATCGCCTGCCGTTCCGGCGCCAGCGCCGGCAGCTCCGGGGGGCTGGGTGGAGGTTTCTGCTTGTTGTTGTTGTTGCTGCTGCTGCTGCTGCTGTTGGGTGGTGGTGGGCTGTGATGGCTGTTGCTGTTGCGCTGCGGCTTGGTTTTGGATTACAGGCATAGGCGCCGCGTTGAGCCGGTCCTTGGGGATCTTGGCCATTTGAGGCATGACATTCTCAACGCCTGGAGGGGGGTTGGCGGGGCTATTGTCGTGGTAGGTGGTGAGATAGCAGAGGGTTGCGTAGAATTGAGTCGCGAGCTGGATCCGGTTTTGTTTCGTTAACTCGATCGCGTCGTAAGGGTGGGAGAGGGAGAGTGAGAGATGTTGTACCTGGTCCAGACAGGTCTGGAGCTGGGTGATAATGTCTGCCATTGTTGCTGCTGTTGGAGTTGAAGTGCTGAATGTAGAGCGAAGAGAAGACAATGTCTGATGAGATTGTGACGTGTATTGATTTTACAGCATCTTGTAACGATATGCAGCCAAATGGTACCTAAAATGGTACGGTAAAATCGTATTGAAATTACGTCTAAGGATAGCTTTGCGGCGGGCTATGCCCGTGCTTTGATTCAAGCTCCATCCCAGCTCAAAGATACAAGTACAATCTCGGATGGGACTTGTGAGAGTATGAGAGTTCCCTGGCCACCACCATGTCTCTACCGGGCATTCCACACCGGGAGTAGGCTCTCCCAACAACGGGATAAATCCATCCACAGCCCGCTCGCCCGTCGTCTCTTCAACCTACCACCAACACCGACCCCCCCGACGCAAAACCACCACGACCTATCTTCATTCCTGAGCTATGCCGCGCGCATCTCCCTAAGCGAGACAAGCACAACCTACATCGGCACACACTACGAGTACACCGTGCAGGAGACCCTCCGGCGCTACTCCTTTTCCCTCCACCGCGTCGGCGGCCGCGCTGACGCCGGTATTGACCTAGCAGGAACCTGGCACGTTCCTCCTCCCAGAATCGGGAGTCAACGTCACCGCAGGGCTCAACACCCACCGCTGCGTGTCGTCGCGCAGTGCAAGGCTCTCCGTGCGAAGCTTGGGCCGAACCTCGTCCGAGAACTGGAGGGTGCTTTCCGCTACTCGCTGCCGGGGTTTCGCACGGAATGGAAACTTGGGATGCTGGTCAGCCCGCGCGAAGCGACAAAAGGTGTGCGTGATGCGCTGGCTCGAAGCCCATTCCCATTGATGTGGATGATGATGGACCGTGGGGGTTCGATTGCACAGGTTCTCTGGAATGCGCGGGTTGAGGATAATCTCGGCTTGCGGCCGCTGTGTGTGGAGAAGCGGTATCGCCTGCCCAGTGCTGATGGCGAGGGCAAGGACGCGAGACCTACGCAAGAGGTTGTGTTGACGTGGGATGGCCAGGAGCTTCCGCATATGGACCTGGTTGAGGAGGACATGGCCCGGCGGGAGAAAGAGTGGTCGGCCACTTGGGGTGGACAGGAGATGACCGAGACGGAGAGAGAGGAAATGCTGTCTTTGGTCCAGGATGCGTCTCCGGGTGTCGCTCTTGAGAACATCAATCCACAGGAGTTGCAGGCCAAGAAAGGCGAGTTCCTGTCGGTGTTGCAACGTAGGAAGGCTGGGTCTGAGCACATGTCGAGCTAGAAAATATTGGAGAATATCGCACGATGATTCATTACCAAAAGCAGAGAGCATCGGATACAGATCGATCCAAACCAGGGTATCCCAACGCCGGACTCAACCAACCCATTGTACCAAACCAACGCCATCACCCTTGCATGTTCTGCCAAAAGTAATTTGCATAAAAGAACCGCGAGAACTTGGGATCGATGTTGATCACATGGACATCTCCCTTGCGACTGTTCCGGATGATGGCCTTGTGATAATTGCCCGCTTCGTCTGCCTCTACATCAATGCCCAGAGATCTGTAGAGCTTCAAACGAAGACTGTGCAACGTTAATACGACAAGAGCCTCTAAGACGATCAGACCTGGGAATCCATACATGGTCGCATCCTCCGCCTCCCGCTCCCGTCGTGCAGCCTCATCACCTTCCAACCCCTGCGCCTCCAGCTCCGCAAGCCGCTCCTTGAGCATCTCAAGCTCGCCCTCCAACCTCTCGGACTCAATTTCCAACTCCGACGCAGCCTTGGCGATGCGGAACTTTTCCGTGTCCAGCCTGATCATCTCCGCTGCGTGCTTTGATGGGTCGTGCGCCGCGACCGCCTCCTCGTGGCTGGCTTCCAGCGATTTCAAGTTCCGCGAGAGTTTTCGGAGCGCGGACTCTGCTTCCCGGAGGCGGAGCTCGCGTGATTGGCGTAGGGTTTCCAGAGATTCATTGATGCGCGTGACCGCGAGCTTGTCGGGTTGGATGTTGAAGTTGCCGATCGTATGGTGGATGAGCTGCGATCAAATCTTTGTCAGAAAGAAAGTCATTAAACGATTTCAAAAGGCTTACTGTCGCGGGATCCTCATCGAGCAACATTTTGATGGTTTGGACTTGATGGTGCCTTTCCTACGGAGAGCCTTTTCAATGCGCGTCACGTACGAGTAAACTTATCGATAATGTGTACGAGTACTCCGTACTCTGTATCGTTACGATAATCTCTAGGTCACGTGATGCGTTGCGGGAGCAACAGCCACGGTCTTGGCGAGTTGCGTGACTTGCGTCACTGTCTGGTTGAGCATGCGCACCGCCACATGTCGGTTTGACTAGGCCACTTGTTTGCTTTTCGAGCTTGAAGTTCGCGATTGAAGAAGAGTCCTGGTCTATTCTTACATTTATTCTTACATTTTGAGAGTTAAGCTTCGGTTTCGTAAGATGGGTTCGAATCTGCCGTGTACGTGAATCACTTCTGTTTGGCTGAGTGTTGCTAACAAGCTCGCAGACGCTGCGGACGCAGAGACGTGTGTTTGGCTTTCGCTCCTATCCCAATGGAACTTGATGCTGACTTCTCAACCATTAGCCCGCTGAAGCCCGCAGAGCTTCAGGTTCTCCGTGCGCAGTACGAAAAGGAAGGCGACTACGTCGGCGTGCAGACCAAGTTCAACTATGCCTGGGTATGTCGTTCGTTCTGTTCGACCGCCCTCGAACAGAACCAAGCTCACCTCTCCCGCAGGGCTTGATCAAGTCCAACCACCGCTCGGAGCAGCAAGAGGGTGTCCGGCTACTGTCAGAAATTTTCCGCTCCGCTCCCGAGCGACGTCGGGAATGCCTCTACTATCTTGCTCTCGGTAACTACAAGCTCGGCAACTACGCCGAAGCGCGTCGCTACAATGATCTTCTCCTTGAACATGAGCCGGGGAATCTGCAGGCGGCGAGCCTTCGGCAGCTGATCGATGACAAGGTCGCCAAGGAAGGACTGATCGGCGTCGCCATCGTCGGTGGTGTGGCCTTGGCTGCTGGATTAGTAGGAGGTCTTCTTTTCAAGGGTGCGCGACGGCGATGAACCGGGGCCGCGTGACCACCTCATCCTGTTTTTCACTCCGTAAATAGTTGTGGGTAGTTTTCTGGATGCTGGGCATGGGTGGCGTTTGTTGATCGCATACATACTCGCCTCTTTTGTCTTGTTTACATGCGCTTTAAGACGACTGCACTTGTACAAGCAAGACGAGGACTATTGCTACCATATTAGTCAAATACGCTTATTCTGTAACAGGGAGGTACTCGTTTCGAAGTTCCGAAGAAAGTGGCTACTGGCTGCTAACGTCATCAAACGGAATCGGTTTGGGCTTCATCGGCTCCCCCCCATCGACTTCGATCGATCAAAAAAAAAAGTCCTCTGGTTGAACGGCATCTTCCGTGGGATCCATCCCAGCCTCAGCTCAAATCGACAGCGTCATTCGCTCTTGGCTGGCTTCTGTCATGGTCGCTGCCCTACATCACTCAGTGCCCAGCTCCTTCGGGCGATGAATCATCGTCGTTCTGGCTTCGCATGTCGTCGATTGAGTTCGGTGGTGCCTATCAATAAATAAATTGCTGTCCACTCCGAAGATTATCCCCAAGGATTTTCCTGGAGTCCCTCATCACAATCTCTCTCTCCTCGCTTCTGCCCGTCCGTTTATCCATCATGCCGCGCAGTGAGGAGGTTATGTGCCACCAGTGCGACAATTTCTTCCTCAAAGATGAACACGGGTTGATTTGTCCGCGCTGTGGCTCCGAGTTCACAGAAATTGTAAGTCTTTCACTCAGGATTTCAATCAGGCCTTGGTGGAAATGGTACAAGAGACTGACTTGACCAGATCGAAGGCAGTGCCGAAGACGACTCTCCTTCCCCGGAACCTCCCTCTCTGTTCAATACCCTATTCGGCTTCCCACAACAATCCTCTTCTCCGCGACGATCACAGTCCCCGCCGGGTGATGCCATATATCGAAATCCCTGGACTGACGAAGGCGACCGCCATGACCACGGACCAACCGTCCGGCACCATGAGTATCGTTCTCCCGATGGGCGTGTGACTTTTACGAGCACAACGTACACGTCTGGGTTTCAACGAAGAGGCGCTGGCTCTCCTCAGCTCGATCCGAACGATGCGCTGGCGCAAACGGTCAATGCTCTCATCCAAGAAATCACCGGTGCTTCGACAGCTCGGCGCCGAGAATCTCCCCGGCCTGAAGAGAGCCGTGAGACAACACCGCGTAGCTCATTTGCTGATATGTTCTTCGGCGGCCTCCCGCCGAGGGATACTGAGAGCCCTGAGCCAGCGCATCCAGTGCCTAACATGAGCGAGTATGACCTCACCTTGCATTGTTTGGTTGGCTCTCGCTGACTACTCGTAGTATTCTCGTCGATCTCTTGTTTGATCGAGTAGCAACACAGCAACAACCCCTTGGCCGAGGCGGCGTCCACGTCATTGGTGGCGGTGGAATGGACCCTTTTTTGATCTTTTCTAGTCTGCTGAGAGGTGGCCGTCATGGCGACGTCGTGTATTCACAAGAAGCGTTCGACAGGATCATCTCTGACCTGATCGAGCACAATACGGGCAACGGCGCGCCGCCGGCGTCGCAGAGTGCCATCGACGCGCTGCCCAAAGTCAAGGTCACGCAAGGCATGCTGGGCCCCGAGGGCAAGGCGGAGTGCTCCATCTGCATGGAATCCGTCGAAGTTGGCAGCGAGGTCACGCAGTTGCCCTGCCTCCACTGGTTTCACGGGCAGTGTATTGAGATGTGGCTGAGCCAACACAATACCTGTCCGCATTGCCGGCGGCCCATCACCGCAGACTCGTAAGCAGGACCTTGATACATTCATCTCCCCTTCTTGCCTCCTCGTCCACTCCCGTCACCTCTTTTCTCAGATCTGGAAGCTCATCCATGTCTCGTTGGAACCAGAGAACCTAGGGACAGAGACGCTGGCGAATCAAGACCCGCCCCATCCACCACGCCGGGAACAAGAGAAAATCCCTTGGTGGTCCCCAGCGACAGCCCATCTGGATCCGCCTCACCTTTTCAACAACACAGTAACCAACAACAGACGGAGTCCATCCCTTCTTCTGAGCATCAACAACAAACTACCACCACTCCGGGCCGAACCGATTCACCGCTTGGAGGAATCGCCAGCTGGGTACGAAGTCGGTTCGGCGGAGGGAGTCAATAAGACAAGGCATCTTAACTACTACTAATTATCAAAGAGTACTTCTTAACGATTGTTTTATATATTAGCCACTGTGGATTGCTTTATGAGCGCTTTAGGAGTATTGTACATTTTTATGACAGTTATTGTTTGTTCAGTCAAGGCTCTTTATGTGTTACTGTGTTGCTTTTTCCATGGTGCGGGTAATGGTCTCCAGGTCCTGGGTGGTCTACTTTGTTCAGACCTTGTTTGTAGTCATAATCGACCGCGCGCATGAACACTTCGCAGCCGAGATACTCCATATCAGAGGTGATTCTCTTACTGACAATCAGTCAATCAAGCTTGATCCTCCATCGAGTGAATTCGGTTACTTGTACAATAAAGTCCGCTACAGTACAAGGGTCACATCATGATGATAATCGTTATCGTGCAGCCGCCCAATTCATGCCCATAGGGAATTCCGGCAGCGATGGATTCAAATGTTAGGTAGGTACCAGGTAGGTACCTAGTTATTCACCGCCGTCCCTTCTTCTTCGTCACAACCTTGAACGGCGCGTTGTTATGATCATCATCCCGAGCCGCCGCGTTGCTGGACCCCTTCTTGGCAACCTCGCTCCATCCGCCCGAGTTGTTGCCCTGGTTGCGCGCATCGCCGCCAAACGCCGCGACGTTGACCGATTCCACGATGCCCTTGTCGGCGAGTTTGCGGCGGCGGATGAACTCCTCGGCAAACCGGCGCCCGTCGAGCGTCTGCGAGTTGGCGTAGATCGAGTCCGAGATGATTTCCGTTTCGGCGGGGAGCTGCAGTAGTTGTTGCACGAAGTCGTCCACTGTAGGTTAGATTCGATTCGTTAGTATTAAGCATGGTCTCATAAGATAAGGTTGGAAAAAAAATAACGAACCATTGATGTTGCTGTTCAAGCCCCGCCCAAGTGACAGCTTGGCCCATTTCGCAAGCTCTTCAATGGCTTGATTGGTATTCGTCGTGGATGTGTTTCCTGTGGTCGTGGTCCGTGACGCGGCCGCCGGTCGGGCCTTGTTCGCCGTCTGAGGCGCTGCTGCCGTGGCACTCGCTGATCGGGGTGCGACAGGCGTGGCCGGCGGGGGTTTGGGCTTGCCGCCACCCGCACCAATAGTGGTCCATACACCGCCGCCGTTGCCGGCGGTCGACGAAGCGGGCGCAGTTGGGGCTGCCTGCGTCGTAGCACCCTTGCTGGCTAGATCGGCGTATCGCTTGCCTGCAACGGCGCCTACGGGGCTGCCGGAGGCTGCTTGACTGGCGGCATTCGCTGCAGCAAGGCGTTGTTTACGAGCCTCCTCCTCTTTCTGAATCTGAGCAAGCGTCTTAGTCGGCCCATTCTTCCCGCCAGCTGCCTTCGACCACGCATTCGCGCCCGACGTTCCGGATGCGTTGCTCGCCCAGTTTGCAGTCGCAGGTAGGGCCGGTGCAGATTGCTGCGCCTGTTGACTCAGACGTTCCTGTTCGGCAAGCAGCTGAGCGCGACGAGCAGCGGCTGCCATTTCCTCACGTTGGGCCGCACTACGAGCTTCTGCCTCCTGGATTTCTTTCAAGGAAGGCCCCTTGGGTGCTTCCGACAGGTCCTTAGCCCAAGGCGCTATCGACGTCGATGGAGTAGTCTGAGTCTCCACAGGGGTCTGGTTTTGCGACCGTGAGGTTGCAGCAAGCGCTTCTGCAACATTCTGACGGTTCCGCTGAGCTGCAGGGGCTGGCAGGGGAGACGAAGACGGTGGAGGAGCCGCGGGATGACTCGTGGCAGTCTCACCAGCTGCTTGCTTCTGCTGTTGCTGTTGCTGCTGCTTTTGAGCCGCAGCCGCATTCTGCACCTGCTGCGAAAGGGACAGAGGTTCATTCGAGGTCGCCGCGCTGGTTTCTTCTTCCTGTTGCTTAGCCAACGACGACTCGGCGGGCTCTTTCTTCTCCTCACTTTGTTGTCCAGCATCCTCCTGCTTTACAGCAGAAGGTGCTGGATGTGTAGGCAGGCCTTCCACACCCCTGACATATTCACCGTCCTGGCTGCGCAGCGCATGAAACTGGCGAAGGCGTTCCTCCCTGGCCTGCTGCTCGAAAATGCTGTCTCCATGGGTCCTGTCATACAATTCCTGCTCCTGTTGCAGACGGGCACGGTCCTGCAGCATCGTAGCAACAGCATTCGGCTGAATTGAAGAAGACTCCTGTGGGCGTCCACCAAACGAACCCTGGCCCGCCCCAAATGGGTAAGGATCGGGCCGACTGACATTGAGCCGTCCAAGGAGATCCGGAAGCTCACCATGCGTGCCGCTCAGATCCGTTCCGAGAGACTGCGGACCCAGACCAGGAAAAGCATTCGGCCGCATGCTGTCGAAATAGTTGGGCATGGCCTGGGGCGGTTGGAGAGGCCCTTGGATCGGCGACGGTTGATAACCTCCAGGCGACGTGATACTGCCGAAGCTGGGCTGGCTGTGGAGGCTGTGCACACTGGAGTGATGCTGGAGCTGAGGATGCATTACATGTGGACCGCCCTGCATCTGCATCTGTTTCATAAGCGTCTGTTGCTGCGCAAAGCGCTCCTTTTGCCGAGCAATTAGATACTGCTCCTCCTGCTTCCTCCGCTCAAGGGCGTTTTGCTGTTCCGCAGTCAATGTGGTACCAAATGTTGGGAAGCTATTGGCGAACGGAGGCTGAGCGGTGCCTGACTGTGAACCGGATGTCGTTGGCTCGGGGCCATGAGGAATACCGATCTGAGGCACCAAGAACGGCTCGCGCGAGTTACCAATACGGCGCACCAGTTGTCCCAGTGGTTCGAAATCCGGATCCTCCAGTCTCTTCACTTGCAGGTCAGCTGTGAAGAAGCCAGCCTTGAACCAGTCGTGCATCTCCAACCCAGACCAAGGACCCTGGATATTGCCCTGAGGATCGCGATAGATCCATCGCATCCGATCCGGCATAACCATGGTACGTTGCTGTGCGACTGGCATTGCACTGGAGCTAGACTGGGTCTGACTGGTCTGCTCACTGCTCGGCGCAGAGGTCGTTGGCAAACCAGCAGCAGAAGTGACGGGGTTTTGGGTAGTCGGAGCAGATGAAGACGAAATGGCTTGCTCTGTTAGTCCCATCAATATTAGCGCCGCCCTTCGACTACCCTTTGTACAACGTCACGACAACTCACCTTGCTGCGGGGAGGCATCTTGGTGTGCATCGCCCTGAGTTTGGTCCTGCATTGCAGGCGGGAACAAAGACCCCATTTTGCTGCCTCGACCGATGCTGCCTGTACCGCTCAAGCCACCATGGGAGCCAAAGAAACCACCACCACCTAGAGTTGACACCGTGGGGGACTGCATATCTGCGGAGGTACTGAAGGCTGTCTCTCCAAACCCAGAGAACGCCGCCCTTTCGCGTGTCGGAGTGCCAATGGTTCCAGATGAGGGCCAGCCGCTAACATTTCCAAGTCCTGGCATACCTCCCAAGCCTCCAAGACTCGGAAAGCTCTTGCCAGGCCCGGCACTAGACGTTTGGCTGCGATCACCGGCCGACAGATCCAATCCGGAACCAGTATGTCGCATTGCACCAAACGAACCAGCATTGGCATCATCCCGCAGTGCCCTCAGACCAGGAATTTGAGTCCGCTGGACATCGGAGCCATCGGTTTCGATGTCGTCATCGCCTTTATACCCGCGTGGGCTCTGATACGGGTTGGTATTTGTTGGGCTGGTCGGTTCCAGACCCTGGAGGTGACTCGGTACGTCGTGCGAATCACGACTCTGTAGTAAGTCGCGGATGCCGGCCACACCAGGTGTCATTCCAAAGGCTCCAAAACCGAGATCATCCGCTCCCTGCTGTGAACTTCCCCCCTGTTGCGCTCCGCCCAGTGCAATGCTTCCAGCGCGGGGCTCTTCACCGAATGGATTCGTTTCACTACGAGAAGGACGCGTCTTCAGTGTTTCACCCCACGGTGACTGAGCGCGGTCACCACCTTCAGTCGCGCTCCTGGCTGCGCCCTTGTCCCTGGCTAACGCGTTGACATCTTCCGAGCTATCTTTGGACAGAAGTCCCTTGAACCTGCTCTCGCCACGAACACTACCAAAGCCCTGTCGCTTCTCCGTCGCCCCTGGTTGAGTAGTGGACGGTCCGAGGGAGAAACTTCCAAACGCACCCATTGCAGAGAAGCCACCGGTCTGGGATGCAGAAGTCGACCAAGAAGGCGTTGGACCAGTCAAACTACCAGTAGGGTTTGTGGCGCTGCGCTTCAAACCACTGAACGGGGACGTGTCGGCGCCCTCGCGCGGTTTATCCTTCTCCTCGGCTTTGTTCGGATCACGATAATCGGTCTTTCGGCGAAGGAGCGCAGGAGGTGGAGTTGTAGTGTTGGGCTCGTCCCTGAAGAAGCGAGATCCTCCGCCACTTGGTGACATGGGGTTTCCGCTGGAATCTGCTGTCTCCCGACGCCTTGGCCCAGGTCTGCCGGAACCAGGCGAGGACATGTAAGCGTTGGAGAATGAGGTCTTCCGTCCACCGAGTCCACTAGCACCGTCCTTCGGAAGAGCAGATGGTGGTGGCTTGAGCGGGGAGTTAACCGTCGTAGAAAACAACTTCAGGAATTGTTAGCAGGCTGGGAAGCCGCTCTTACACGGGGCAAGAGTGTACCTCTTTCTCATCGTCCGTTAATTCCGTCAAGCCCAGCGGCTCGAACTGCCCAGCGTGATCCCAGCACACCTCTGCCCCTAAAGCTGCGCCTTTTGGATTATCTTTCCCTATTGCACCATTTGTGGTTGATGTTTCTTCCAGGGGATTCCAGTTCGCCACGAAAAAGTCTGTTAAGTTCTTTCCAAGCGATCCAGAATCTCTCTGGTTCTTGAAGATCTCTAGGAGCTTATCCTTTGAATATCGGGCGTCGCTAGTGGAAGGATTGCGAGCTTGGGTGTTAGAACTGGGATTGGGAGGGATATGCGCAGCTGACGTCGGGGTCGACGCGGATGTGGTCTGATTGCTGTCACGATTCTGGACATTCGTGGCAACTGACGGGCGACGAAAAGTTTGCGTTGCTCCGTTCATACGAGAACGAGTCCTGATCCACGATCACTGATTAGCAGAACAAATCTCGCGTTCGGTGCGAACCCCATTTCCGTCCCGCTACTGCACGGTGGAAGCTTGAAACAGTCATAATGGAATCAATCATACCATTCCCCGCCACTTCCGCCATCTCTCTTCGAGGATTCCTGATTGCTGCCGGCCGCGGCAGATGCAAAACTGGAAGGTAACGGCGATGGCATTTTGGATGCACTGCAGATTCGCGGGGAAGAAATCGTTAGAAAGTTGAATAGCACTTTGAAGGAGAATGTTCAAGTACCAATACACGCAGTCCTTCGTGGATTGTTGCCAGAAGAAGCGCGAAAGCAGATGGGTCGAGTTAAAGTCACGAGTCTGGCACCGAAACAGGCCGTGAGAGATGGTCAGGCACTCGCTAGGTGAATCGACTGGAAATGAAATCAGTGCACAGGCCTGCGTATTTCAGAGAGCGAATACGAACTGGAGAATCGCTTTGAACGAGATCAGAAGGCGAGACGAGCACACGTTTGAACAGAAGATGAGGATTGCAGTTCCTGGTCGCGAGCAAAAAAGAGTGTGGAACGAATAGCAGGCAGGACGTGGAAATAGCGCGTCCGGTTGTGTGCGTGCTACCAGCCACATTCATCAGCCACAAGTACCAGCCACAATGTTTTGGGTAAACATGCGTCAACTTTATGCTGTCAATGGCCTTTATGCAGTATTAAGGGTAAAGACCGATGCAATGGCCGACAACATTTGTTCTTAGCAGCTGCGTCTGGGCCTTCAGTCCAAGACGGAGGCGGGAATGCGCATAGCTGGAAAGTCGCAGAGCAGCGGAAAACAGTAATCAACGGTGCGTGGAAATAAAGATCTGTGAATCGGCACCAGTAAAAATTCTTGCTGTTGTTGCCAAGCCAGCCGTCGACCATGTAGCTTGATGACGCTAAACTACTTTAGGACTAAGTTAGGCTCACAAGTACGGGTATTTTGCAGCGTCTTCTCCGCTAGCTCATCTGGAGGAACGGGGATTACTTCGATCTTCGAAGATATGCTTGGTAGCAATGGGGAAGTAGCAGGCCAGGTCAGGTCATTATTCGAACCGCCCAAGAATGGCCTGCACAGCAATACTGCTTACAGCGACAGCCCAAGTGTGTGAGTTGCGGACTTGAGAAGACTAAGAAAAACATGAACGAATAACTGAAAGTCAGAAACAAGCATGGAAAGAAGCAGAGGAGGAATCAGTGAGACTGATCGTAGAAATCAACCTCGGACGAGTCAGTTCCAAGAACTCAGCCGCGCTCATTGTGGAGGCATTGCAAGGAGCTGCAGAATAGCAGCAGATCGGGACCTTCACCCAGCTCGTGTTGGAATAACTATCGCGATTGAGAATATGTGCAGGAAGGTCGATAAGCGCTGATCATGCCTCTGGTCATTAGCTTCAGTTGCTCTCCCATAATCTATAATCTATGAGTGTGTTCTCCATACTCGTCGTCGGATATGTTTAATCTGAGTACCATCCAACCTTTTTGTTCAACATCATCAGCCGTCCCCTTCTCAGCTTGGTTTTCTCGAATTTCGTATCGGGAATCGTCACTTCTGTGACCTCCCAAGTCGAGAACTATAGCCTGGCAATGGCTGTACATCATCAAGTAACGATCACTACTTTATTGGCTTGGCCGTGATTATCGTCTTCACAGACTTCTCTGATTTACAGCAACTGTTACGAACTACATATCCCTGGCGATGAAACATGTTGCCAATTGGCGATTTACCATTGAGGCGGCAGAGGCAGACCGGGACGCAGAACGAGCCACGAGCTAACTGCAGGGCTTGAAGCAGGCAGTGATCGATTCCAAGACCCTACACTCTTGCGCTCCATCATTGTCCATCACATCAAAAGCACCAGTGGTTCTTAGGAGTTAGGACAAGTACTTCCACCGCCCCCCTGTCCTTCGTACATCTTCATTATATTTCAGAGTTTGGCCATTTTTCCACGTGTCTGATCGCCTTGGGAACCGTTTTTGGTTCTTTCTCTACTGGTACCACATTCCCATGATGATTGCCACACTATACATTACTCCGTACTAGTAGTGCATCATCTTTCTGCGCACAGATGTCGCGGGGGCCTATTTCTTCTCGATCCTCCTGATGATATTCATCTTTGCTTGGTTCCTCACCTGCTCCTCGTCGATGCTAATTTCTCGGCTCCCGGCCGAGCCCGCGGCCTTTCTTGGGTTCATCAACGCTCTAGCGTGGACACATGCTTACGACAATCCGCTTCTTCCTCTCTTCATCATATTTTGGATCCTCTGCGCGGGTGGCACTCAAGAACATTAGGAACTGTAATACGCGACTTGTCCTACCCCGATTATTAGGATTCATCGCACTGCTTGTCAATCGAAGTCGCAGGTTCAGTCAAAGGACTCCGTACAGAACGAGTCCTAATTAGGTAGCTACTTGTAGTTACTCGTAGAATTCTTCCAGAAAGAGAGCCAAGACCGACTATCCCATGTTGGTGACCGGCAGAGTCTTGGCGGCCAACCCCGGCTTTTCCCCGGAAAATCTTGGACCACGTCCATCCATGAGGCGGTTCAACGACTTTTGAACATACGAGAGGTACTAACCCTGAATCTCCTTAGATTAATGCTGTTGATGATAGGACTGCTACTACTTATGTAACCAGTTTTACCCTTTATTTTGCTTCCTCAATGCTTCTGAGCCTAAGTTGAGTCATGACAGACGTGGTGCCTGGATCGGTTACTATTACCAATCCCACTATCACCTCTAGCACGTCTGAGCCCAATCCTGGACGCAGGTCCGGTAGCCAGGTGAAACGCGCATGCGATCAGTGCAAGTTCCGAAAGATAAGGTAAGCTTTTTTGCTATGGATGGTGACGGGAGATTCCCGGGTTGCGTTGTTTGGCCATTGGAGAGATTGAGCCACCAACGAAGCTGGCACGAAAAGTGCTGGAAGTAGACACTCGAAACACAGACCGCGTTGCTGACTCGCTTGCTGCTCAGGGTACCAGCTTGTTCCAAGTTGTTGTGTTTATCTTCAAACTTACATGCGAGGGTGTCAATTGCTTATACCATCTGTTTTTTAATAGTGCAGTCTTTCGCAGCCATGTAAGATATGCGTCACAAAGGGCTTTGCATGCACCTTCAATCAGCCCCAGAAGAAAAGAGGTCCAGTCGGCAAGTGAGTTCTCCTTGAGCGTTTTCGGGCCAGTGTTTTTGCATTAACTAAATCGCTTGGCCCTTCGAAGACGCTTGTCCGAGATTCGTCGACAGCAGGATGCTCTCTCGCCGCCGGAAAGATCGAGGCAATTAGGGACGTCGTCAGCGTCTCTCAACTCACCCAGCCCGGCCGAGTCAAGTCGGAATGAGCTTGATTCTGGAAATTCATCTTCCATTCATCGTCACGGTGCTTCTCATGGCCAGAGCCAGGGCTTGTCAGACCCTGTTGATGCTCTCGGGCAAGAGCGGTCGAGTTCAATCGTCATGGGATCCACGTGGGATCCCCAGATGGCGATGGATGGACTGCATGGCGCCAATAGAGCTCCCTGGAGCGATAGTCCCTCTGATATTGAACACTGGCTGCCAAACACGCTGGCGCTTCAACCTTCGTCTTCTGTGCTACCGGGGACGGTCACGTTCATGAATGCCTCCCTCCCGTCGATTGTTCAAATGGGGGACCAGCATCCTGCGGGATTAACTACATTTGCCGCCGGCCCTTCACACGCGTCCGAGCAGGAAGCGCCGCTAGGCTCCGAGCCGCCACCGGCAACTGCTCATAAAACAACGCACGTGTGGCCAGCATCGATTTCTGAGTCGAGCTTGATACCTTGGATCGACATGTATTTTGACCGGTTGTATCCAACACTGCCCGTTCTAAATCGCTCCTCGTTATTTTCCAGGATTTTGTCACGAGAGCACCGCCACAACCCTCAGTTTGGTGCCATGCTGTTGTCGCTGTGTGCGTTTGCACTCACCCAGCCGGTTCAGATTAAGGAGCAGCCGAC
The DNA here is from genome assembly GCF_041956625.1 of Thermomyces dupontii. Lineage (NCBI taxonomy): Eukaryota > Fungi > Ascomycota > Eurotiomycetes > Eurotiales > Trichocomaceae > Thermomyces > Thermomyces dupontii. Next base: position 567,704 of record NW_027192313.1, on the reverse strand, counting down.
CTCGTCCTCTCGAGCTTCCCAAGCAAGGTCGTTGATGGATGAGGCCACCAAGATGCGTAGCTCGTCTGATTTCGGCGAGAACCCGACGCTGGACGCCGTTCTGACTAGCTTCTTTCTTTTTGCAAGCCTCTTTGGGAGCAACCAGCACAATGCAGCCTGGCTTCGTCTGCGGGAAGCTGTGGATCTTGGTGCAACGATGCGGCTACACGATCCAGACTCGTTCCAGGGCCTCGCTATCGAAGAACAGGATCAACGGTTACGAACATATCTTGTCCTTTCTATTACGGAACGGTATGTAACCCTGCGTCTGACAGAGAAAGAGTTCCTTCACGCTAATGAGTCCTTCATTCGTCACAGAGCGTACGCTCTTCAGCGCCGGCACCCTATTGGTTTCAGGGGTAGGCCTGGTTTTAATATGCGTTCGATCCACAAATTCATTCACAGTGCGAGCAAGATGGTATCAGGTATTATCATACACGATGACAAAGATGCCTCTGTGATGCGAGGACTCGCCCAGCTCATGGACCTGTTCGAGGCGATCGATGAGGACATCGTCGATTGTTGGAACGGGAGGTGCGATACAGCCAACAGCCTGTGCAAAACCTTCGACCGAAATAAGGCCTTGGCGATGCATCAGAATCTGGTGGATGCTGTAAACCCAGGGGGAAATCGAAATAGCATCTGGTCCAGTCTCTACAACTTCTCCGCTGGGGACAGCGAAGCGGGCGCCAGCAGCACGGCTCTCAGTGAAACACAGCGCGCAGACATTCTCATCACCCAGAAATGGCTCCAGAACTGTATCTGGCACCTGTGCTTAACGCACAACCTTCTCCAGAATCAGCCAGAACCTCCTGAGCTCAATTTCCAATATGCCATCTCTATCGCCGAGTCGACAGTGGACCTGTGCGCGTCGTTAAGCCTGCGGTCCATGGAGGTTCATGGGATTGGCCTGGTGAGTCAGAAATGACATCGCCCGGCGGGTTCTTTCATACGCACGGTTTGTGAGCTGAAACACTAACTGAGATAGATTGAAAAACTATACACCATCGCAACATCTGCCTTAACCTCCTCTTGCTGGATGTCTTCTCTGAGCCATCCTAACGAGGCTACATTATCGACGGAGACATTGCCGGGCCTCGCACAGGGGTTCCTCAAGCTGTTGACAACTCTTCGGGGCGGAAATCACCCATATTTGGAGAGATACCTTGCTGACCTCAATCAACAACCGCTTGTTAGCGACACATGAGAGAAGTAGGGGGGTTGCTCTTTCTCTCGAATACAATCAGTGCACGTTGAAGAAAAGCTACGACAAGAATGCCGCTCGCTACGAAAATGACTCGGAGTTGTCAAGAGCCATTGTGAGACTGGCTGTTGTTTGATCGATTGGTCTTTGATATAAGGAAGTCACAACTGTACTATAGGTAGATGAAACGATGTACAAAAGTCATCTCGTTTTTTCAAGATTTCTAGATTATGGCCCTTCGGATAACTACCTAGTACCTATTGCCGGAGATTTCACCACATTTCTGCTTCCACTAGTGACCAACGCCCATGATGGCTTCCTTTGGAAGGATCGTGGCTTGCTTTGCTTCCGTAGTGGTCTCGTACGTCCGCCACCGCCACATCGGGATCTTAGCATCGTACATTTCATCAATCTCGGCGAATGTCCGCCCACGAGTCTCCGGCATGAAGAAGAAGGTAAAGATGATAATACACATCATGCACCCGGCAAAAACCAAATAAGTCTTGGCACCGAGGTTCGCGGCGTCGGCTGCGGTGAGCTGTGGCACTGCAAAGGTTGTGATGACCGCCGTGGTTTGGCACCATGCGACCGTATATGCCATTGTATGGTTCCGAAGCTTGGGGGTTGCAATTTCCGCCGGCATGAGGTTGGAGATGGAATAGAAAGAAGCCGCCCAGAAGAAATTGAAAATGAACGAAAGCGCAGCGATTCCCAGTGCGGCCTTGCTGTTGGTGTCAATGTAGAAAGCAAGCACTCCCGCGATCACGTCGATGACCAGAAGGATTGACATGCCGGTGAGAGCTGTAGGTCTGCGGCCGGTGCGGTCGAGCACGAAAGGGGCAGCGATGGTGCCAGCAAGCGTGCAGCATGACGCAATGACCGTAAGCGCAAACTCGCTGCCGACGCCGAGTTCCGTGAGAAAAACTGTGGCGTATGTGGTCGAGAGGATGATACCGGATATCTGGTTCAGCGAATAGAAAGAGCCCGCTGTCAGAGTACGTTTGAGATTCTGACGGTTGAAGATCTCCCAGAACCGGACGTTCTCGCTGAGCGCTCGTTCGTTGTCCTCGCAGAGCTTCATGATGCGGAGCTCTTCATCAACCTGCTTGTCGCTGAAACCACGGAGTTTTCTCAAGTTGCGACGCGCTTCTTCCATTCTCTCTTTGCTCACTAGCCACTGTGGGCTTTCTGGCAGGGCGATCGACAGCGGGATTAAGATGACGGGCAGGGCCCCTTGAACCGCAAGTGGGATCATGTACGATAGTTTCCCATCAATGCTATGCGATGCGTAGACCACAAGGGTAGCCGCCACACCGGCGACCAGAGCCAGAATGTTGGTGGTAGCGACAGCCCTACCGCGCATGGACGGCGGAACCACCTCTGAAAGGTATAACGGGGCAGTAGCATTGGCGATCCCAATGAGTACGCCGTTCCAGAAGCGGCCGATGACGAAAGCGGCCAGGTTCGGAGCGAACAGCTGCAGGAACACCCCACCCAGCGAGATGAGGTATGATCCGATGAGCGGCCACTTCCTCCCCCAATGATTGTTCACCGGGGACGCTGCCATGCCACCAAAGATGGAGCCGACAAGGGGGACGGAAAAAATGAGATTTTGGTTGCGGGCTGTGAAGACATACTTTCCAGTCACCGGATTGGGACCTTGATACTTTTTGACCTGGAAAGCGGCAAGCGGCTGCATTAGTTCTGCCCATTGAATGGATTTAGGAGACTATCGTAACGGGAGGTACTCACAAATGGTTCTAGAGCAACGACAGGTGAGATGACATTGTTATCAAACCCGAAGAGAAATGCGGCAGACCCGAAAGTGATACACGCCAGAATTAAGAGTCCATTGACAGTTCGCCCACTGACTTCGGTTTCAAGGAAGTACGGTCGATGCGTCATTCCCTCCAGATGTGAGACAGCCGGCTTCTTCCCGTCATCCTCTGCATACTTTTGCTTCTCGCTCGTGGATGAATGAGGCGATTCCATGGCTGAGTGAGTACCTGACGCAAAATAAGTAGTACTATGAAATAGAACTCATCGGGAGTCGAATGCGGAGTGCAATGAGAGCACTGCCCATGGGTAAACCCGCCGCTTTTTAATTGCATTACTTCTCCGCAAAAATCAAGTGATATCGGGAGCTGCTCGAGAGGTTGAGGTGAAAACAAGATGGAGAGCTCCGCGTTCGGAGAATCAAGGATTTGAAGCTTTTGTTTCTTGCACAGTCGATGCGTTTCTTATTAGGGTTTTTCCTACCCCGTCAGTCGGTGAAATTCTGATTGGTCCGGAACCCTGGATCACCACCGGCTTCGATAAGGTTATTCGCCTTACCCCGTGTGCCTTGTGGTTCCGCCGTTCTGGTTTCGCCGAAATTTCCCCGTGGGGACTCGCTGAGAGATCATCTCTGGCAGTCTGTTTGAACTTCCGCTTGCTTTCTTCGCTAGCGCTACGTCGTATCGCCGTTTCGCCGAAGATAGTACTGTTGCGGAGTTACGAAGCGGGCGGAACTTTGCAGGGCGTAGAGAGGTCCATTGTCCCGTTTCTCAATGACAAACACAATATTTCGCATACCAATAATGCGGTCTTCGCTTCGATGTATCTATCTCATTCGTCACTACTTCTCTTTGAGCAGTCCAGTGTCAAAGTAACCTTCCACCTCAGAGACTGTCATCGCTTTGAAGATTTCATGACACCATGGAAGCCTCGACGACTACAATCTTTCCAAATATTGAGAGACTGCCTTTCTCCGACATTGGCCCTATCAGCTTCGCCTCCAAAGAACCAAGGATAATCCCTGAAGAAAAGAAGAAACAGGGACAGTCGGAAAGGCAACTTGAAGATTTTCTGCGATGGCGACCTGCTTTCCACCTGATTGCCCCCAGCGGGTGGATGAACGACCCCTGCGCGCCCGGATATGACACGAGTACCGGTCTTTACCATGTCGCGTTTCAATGGAATCCAAACGGCAATGACTGGGGCGATATCGCCTGGGGCCATTCGGTGTCGCGTGATCTTGTATCTTGGAGCACATCGGAAACCCCTATTCTCAAACCTGCCACGAGCTATGACTGCTGTGGCGTCTTCACAGGTTGCTTTTGGCCTTCGAGCCTCCGCGGCGAGAAGGACGGGATTATCACCTACATATATACATCAGTCAATCGCCTACCAATTCACTTTACATTGCCATACGTGCCGGGAAGCGAGTCTCTCAGCATCGCAACATCGGATGACGGTGGAAAAACGTGGGTCCGGTTTCCAGGAAATCCGATTCTCTCTGGGCCGCCGCCAAACCTCAATGTTACGGGCTGGCGAGACCCGTTTGTGGCGTCATGCCCAAGGATGAAAACGACTCAACGTGTTCCGTCCACGGAAGAGGTGTTGTATGGATTCATTTCCGGAGGAATCCTGAGCAAGACACCCACTGTGTTCGTCTATTCCATACGTGCAAATGACTTGACGCGGTGGGAATACATTGGACATTTGTTCGATGTTGGCCTCAACTTCAGTCCTTCGAGATGGTCTGGCGACTTTGGTGTGAACTGGGAGGTTGCCAATTTTGTGACATTGACAGACGAAGAAGGGACGTCAAGGGAGTTCGTTATCATGGGTGCAGAAGGTTGCCAGAATAAGCACCAACCAAGTAGCGACAAGGAGCGAAGGAAGATACAAACCGTTCCGAGTCGAACTCCACGGTCCCAACTCTGGATGTGCGGCGAAACTCAATCCAACCCCAATCGCGACCCATCAGAGCCCCTGATGACATACAAATATGGGGGGGTTTTCGATCACGGCTGTTTTTACGCTGCCAATTCGTTTTGGGATCCGGTAACTCAGCGCCAAATCGTCTATGGTTGGATTACGGAGGAGGATCTTCCGGATGATCTACGTCATCGTCAGAATTGGAGCGGATGTCTCTCTATTCCACGATTCATGAAGCTCATAACCATACATCGAGTCACGAGGGCGCGCTCGACTCCGGATTTGAAAGCCATTACATCCGTTGAAGTGGAGCTAGAAGGTCAAGGGGAAACTTACACTGTCCGTACACTTGGAATCGTGCCAGATCCGCGACTGGAGAAGCTGCGCAGCCAAGCCCGCAGGGCTACATTGCCTGTTACAGACTTGGGAGAAGTTTCTTTGCAGGGTTCGCTTCATGGCGCTGGGTTCCTGAGACTGGAGACGTGCCAATGGGAAGTCGATTCTGAGTTTTCTGCAGGAAAAGCCTGTCGCCGCGTGGGTCTTGTTATCGGGCACTCAGAGGGTAAGTCAAAATCCATCACGCCATTCATTTGGCTAGAGTAGTGCCAAAACCCTAAGCTTGCTCGATTGATTTTAACCCTAACCCTAAAATTAGATTTCGAATATCGCACCACTCTCTTTTGGGAGCCCGGCAGCGAGACCTTCTTCATCCACCGCCCACACGCACCCGGAATCGATCCGCGAGTCAACCATGCTCCGGAGTCAGCACCTCACACGCTCTTCTCATCATACACCGGCGAAGCCGCAAGTGGAGAGCAAGCTGAAGTTGAAGAACCGCTGCGCATCCGTGCATTCTACGACCGCAGCGTGCTCGAAGTCTTTGTCAATGAGCGCACCGCCATCTCGACAAGGATATACTTGCCGAAAAGCCGCTGCGTGGGAATCAAGTTCTTTGCGCAGGCTGAAGATGATGGATCCCGTGAAGAATGCGGAAATGATGGTGCCCCTGCTGCTGTGCTGTTACGGGCTGTAGTCTGGGATGGCCTTTGCGCGATGTAAGAATGAGTTTATTTGTGTCTAAAAAAGCCAATTTTATCGACTGCCTACTAGCTTAACAACAGCCAGCAGAAGAAGGGCACGCATCATTGTACTTAGTACTACGTAGTATTTACAGAAACAACCACGAGCCACCAGCACAGCTGTCGTACTTTCCGAAGCGCATGATTAGAGTATAACTCACTCGAATCAAGGTACCATAACTCAGTAGTACAAGCAAGGTAGAAAAGGTAGTAGCTGGAACCATCGGACACTATCCACGAAGGAATGAGGATGTCAATGGATCAATCGTCTTATTGAACTACCAGATGGTAGGTAGTACCTATCAATGAAACACACTACTGCACCACTTTACAACTAAATCAATGAAATAGTGAACTGCAATGACTGCAAAACAGAATGAACTCAAACTCCATCCAGTCCGGTTTTCACTGACGATCAGGATGGTCAGCGGGTTGCATCAGTATTCCCTTCAAAGGCCGGGGAACATTCTCCCCATCGCATCGAAGTTCAAAGTCCGGCAGTTGCCACTTACGGCCACGAATCTCGAGAGTCGCTTTGATGACGTATTCATCGTACATCTCCTGGCGGGCAATGAAAAACGCGATCGGCAGATAGGTCCCGAGTCGACGAGGGCTCGGCCAGGCTCCAATGGGTGTGTTGCAGATACTGACCTCGGTAGATCGAGTGACGGAAGATTCATCATTTTGCAGCTCCTCTTTTGACTCATTCTCCCGCCCTTTCAGAATCACTAGAAAGGTAAGCTTCCCGTTGCCGACAGTGATGGACGGTTCCTTCGACCCAGTAATTTCGAGCTCTACACACACATTGCTGCGTTCTGACCCAAGTTTCGCGTGAACATACAGCCATCTGAATTTCAGATCTGCATCCTTGACCGCATTCAACGCCGCGGCAACATCACCCTGAGAGAACATCTTAAGTTCCCTGCGATATTTCGAGTCTCTCAAACGTTCAATCTGGGTTGGATTAATGAAGTTCCCATTGGGAATCTGGGACCAGCAGATTGTGTCGGACATGATGTTTGTTGCTGGAATTTGTTCTTGATGACGATGCAAAGGATTGTGGTCATTTTCAAGCTTCAAGAGTGAAAACGATGCCTCCTTTTGTATTTCGTTCGAGATAGAAATGGACTCTTGAGCCAGACGGAAAACTCCATCCTAGTAAATCGAGATAGCTGATTAATCCGTCAAGTTTTCCTGTCTGGACCCATATGCCCTGGATTCTCGGATGGTGTCGCCAAAGAGTGGTTTTGCCCAATGCCATCGTTCACTCTTTGACCTGTCAAGCCTCGAGATTTCCGCATTTGTGCGATAAAGGTTCCAGTTTTTGTTAGGCGGCAAGAGAGGGGGTGCTTCACACAGTTGCATCACCTGGATCGAGGTACATGAACTAGTCGCAACATTGGGAAACGACAAAGATGTCAATCTCGAAGATAAAATAGAACATTGTGTACCTACCTTCACTTGTAGGTGGTAATGTAGCCCGCAAGCAGAGCAGTCAGGGGAACTGTCACGAAACTACATGGAGAATCTTGGTCCTCTAACGGATAAAGTTAGGTACTTGAATAGAGCTTTTGGAGCTTAGCATAGCCGTCTTCCATGTCTCATTGAGCAGTTGTATCTCAGTGCCTCAGTTCATTCGTTCTGACCGCGGGCAGCCTACTAATGCATTGTGAAGTACTAATATGAAGTTACAATGGATGTCCCATATCCTACATCAATGCATCCATTCCCTTCGTCGAGGCTTCCTAGTTCAATTATAACCGCGTGCCCAGCCACGGAACAAAGAGCGAGCTTCATGTACTAATCATTGCAGCAATGGTTTCACCTCAATAAGACTGTTTGATGGTATCCATAATATCCTATGGCACCACATTACCCTAAGCTCGCTCTGTTCCAAACAAGTAACTGTCGGTAATGAGCTTGTGATGGGACAAACTGGAAACATCACAGTTAGACCGTCAAGTTAACAGTAGTCCTACGGATTGCCGTAGCTGAGCGTGGTGTATGTTTCGATTTAAACCCCGGTCAAGTTGGATGCGCTTGATCAGGTTGCCTGCCTGACTCGCTTAACAAAGGTGGATCGAACATCTTTATTGTTTTATAACCCAGCTTGATCGAACGTTTTGGGGCAGCTATATTTGACTAATCCCCTTACTACTTACGGAGTAGGCCTAGTACTTCTAGTTACGAAGGCTAACTTCAATGTAGACAAAGTATCAGACGCACTAGTATCCATACATGTAGGGGAAATAGGAACAACATGAACAACCTGTTGTCATGAAACTTCATTAATTGACGAACGAGTAAGAGCAAAATCAAGTGAACAAGCAACAGAAAATCTCGAAATCCATGGACAAAGAAGTAAACAGCAAAGAATCGCAAAACAACTTGAAATCAAACCATGCAGAGAACAAAACAAAGAAATCAAGGAAAAAAGGCCAAACTAAAATATCGTCAACCTCCAGCCCTCAGATGCAGGGCTAACTTCTTCAAGTTGACCGTATTGCCCCGGGTTGATGCAATAAACCGTCGAAGGCCTGAAGGATCCCCGAGTCGTCGCACCGAAGCGAATATTTCGGCAATTCCCACCTGCAACCATCTATCTCGAGGACCGAAACGATTTCGTATTCATCACCCGGCTCTACGCCAGAAAGGGTAAAGCCAATTGGCAGATAAGTAGCGAATTGACGGGGGCCGCCTGGCCAGATTCCGACACGGTACTCGTTAGTACATGTATAACTCTCAACTTCGTGAGAATCGAGTTCCTCATCCTCTTCCACGACTTCCTCCGTATTATCCGACTCGTTAGCATCACCAGACTCGTTAGCATCACCAGACTCGTCAGCACCACCAGACTCGTCAGCACCACCAAACTCGTCAGCATCACCAGACTCGTACTCATAATCCGACTCGCACTCCCTGTGTTTCAGGATCGGTGTAAGAGTTAATTTTGCAAAGCCCTCGATTATGGAAGGCTGGCCCGACAAAGTAGTGCTAGTAATCTCAAGCTCTACACCCACCCGGCTGTCACCCGACTCGGAGGCAGCGTATGGTTGCAGATAAAGCCATCTGAACCTTACATTCTGAATCTTGTTGCTGGAGTTCGAGATTGCGGCATGAGCAGCATTTGAGAACGCATTATAAGTCCTGCGATAGTTCGTGTCCTTGAACAAGCGAGCATGATTTTGATTGAACTTTGATGTATAGTCGATGGAGGGAAGCCCATTGATTGGCATGGCGTCAGATGTTATCAAAAATAATACCTAGCAATCGATCTTGTTGTCTGGATATATACCTACTACGGTGATTAAGTTCGTGCTTCAGGTATGATGAAATTCCCTCTTTTTCTAAATTCATTCGGGCAGAAGGAAAGTACTCGAGTCAAACGGAAAATTCCATTGATTCATCAAGAAGCCGGGTCATTGCGTCAAGCTCTCTGTCTAACCACATATGAATGTCCTGAATGATCAGGCAGCGCATCCTGTCGACGCTCGGCTTCGCATGCGTCTCTCAGATCCATATGCATAATCCCATTGTTGATTCTTTGACCAAAACATCCGTAGAAATCCGGCATTCGTGCTCTACCATTTCTCATCAGGCGATTGATCGGTGGAGATGGTGCTTCACAAAGCCGCATCACCTGGATCGAGGTATAGATAGTAGGGTATGACTTAAAGGAACTATAGTGACACTAAGAAATGACAAAGAAATGTCAATCTCGAGGACACGATAAGTAGTAGCGTGTAACCTGCAAACAGGGCAGAACTTCTTGTCACCATGTTGTTATCAAGAAACCCCATTGAGAATTCTTGACACAAAGCTCGAGGCTTAATCACAATGTATGCTTCGACTGCGTAATGAAGTGATGAAACGGCTTTGACCTCCTATGGGCCGACCTGATTGACTGGTGTGCTGGAAGTTCTTTATTTCGCTGCTTGCTTACCTGTAGCTCTCCACGAATCAAGGATGTAACAGTCAACAGCTACCGCAACGGGGAATGAGCCTGCAGGTAACTGAAAGCGGCCCGGTGACACCAAAGAGTCACACTGGCTGGCTTCAATGCAGCTGAATCAATCTGTCATGTCTACCACGTTGGTTAGAGGACAAGGAGGCCACTGTAGGTAAAGCTCCACACCGACATCGGATACTAGCTGTCAATGAACGCGGAAAGACAAGCACCGTAAGCAATCTCTCAATCAAATGGAGCTCATCATTTACCTAATGGTTGACATTCTCAGTGAACTGACAACTAAAGAATGAAAACTGTAAACTGGGCTGTAAGAACCGACACAACTTGAAATCAAACCATGAAGAGAGTAGAGGAAACAATCAACTCCACCTTTAGAACCGTCAAACATTCGGGGTACCGGGCTGTTTGCTTATAGTATTGACACGAGGCTTGAAAACACCCTGAGAAACCAACTGAAGCTCAAATTCTGGCAAGAGCCAGGTGCTTTCCCAGTCGTCTTTGACGATCGTCCGGAACTTGTAATCATAGCCCGGCTCCGCCCCAAAGATGACACCCTTGATCGAAACAAAAAGCCCGTGCCTCCGAAAATTTGGCCAGACTCCGACGCTTTGATCCACGGTATCAGATACGAACTTCCATTCGAATCGTTCACCGGCCAAACGCTCCCATCCCGTGCCATCATTCGGTCGTTTGCGGGATTCCAGGCTCATTTGAAACCACCCGTCGTCGGAGAAATTACCTTTGCATATTTCCCAGCCAACTGGCCCGGTTATCTCAAGCTCAACTGTCAACTCGCTGGATCCCTGTTCAGGGCCCGTGGTCGACTTAATGAACAGCCATCTGAAAGACCATTGGGGACTTGTACAGAGAGGAATGTTGGGGGTGCGAAGAAACTTTCCGGGCTGACGATCCATAGATCTGACCTTTGAACTTTCTTTTTTCTTCGTGTAACGGTGTAGACTCAGTGGAGCATTGTCCCGTTGTTGAGGGCAGAATATGTATCGATTTTGTTCCTTAATGGTGTTACCGTCTTACATTTCAAGTCTGACGGGTCTTCTTGCTTTTATATGTCATTTAGGCAGAAAGTGTAACATCTGAATGAGACGGGGAAATCCGTCAATTCAGCGATACGACTGATTGTTCTGTGGAGTTCCCCGCGTGACTGCGTAGTGTAAGTATGTCTCGATGTCGGGAGAGTACCGTCAAAGCGTGGTTACCATCGAGTATGCGCAATGACATTGTTACCAGTCTTTAGCTCGAAGCATTTCCGAATACTATCTTTGTTAGTAGTCATACGGGATCATAGGTAAGTAGAGATGGATGGTAGGTAGTACTTCACAAAGCCCCATTCCTAGTTCAAGGTTTCAGTGTGAGCAAACGAATCGAAGTATCGAGGGTGAGGAAAGAGAAAGCAATGTCAATTGTACAAACACAATAGCATGTAATCGGCAGGAATGGATACGTACCAGATTCCAACACTCAATAGAATCTTGTCCATATTGGTGTTCAAAAACTCCCAGATTCTCAGCAGTAGAAAAAGCCCTAACCCTAACTCTGGTATATCTCGTCTCCCGATTTACAAGTCTCCGGTTGATATTTTTGGCTGATCGAAGATTGCTTATTCAAAGAGATAACTAAATAGTACGGTCAATATGGAATTGTGTTTATGTTCAGTGGCTTTATCAAATATCTCTTGTTGATTTTCCAGGTCGATGTCAACCGCTTATCCATCTGATCAGGAATGATCAACAACATTCGTAACCCTAATTACTTGGCAATGGCAGTTGAAAGCGAGGCATCAACACATGAAAATCAAACGTACTGAGTCAAACGTTTTACAAGGAAAAAGGAAGAAGATCTGATTCAAGTCTCAACTTGGACATGGAACAGAGAACAAGCTGAAGGAACCCCTAGCTCATTCTGCAAAGGCGGGAAGGTTAGTGACCATGAAAGCTAGTACTCCGTATTAGTATTTGTACGTCACTGTTCAGGGGGTCTGTTTCTTGAGTTGGTGTATTTGCACTTCGATAACCCCATGAAATGACAACGACGCAGGCTATTGCCAGGTATGTAGCAATAGAAGAGATACCCATCTGAATTCCATCGATAGCTCAAGTGTTCCGATGGAGAGGCGAGATTCCTCACTAGTGATAACATCGCTTGACTTTCTTTGGTGAGAATTGAACATGGTGATCTGCATCTATTTACATATATGCCAGCCGCCTATTTATTCCCAGTCGCAAAGCCATCGGGCCTTCACGGTGCGTCCGTTAAGATTCTTGACGCCAACAGTGACCTCCTCGCCCGGCACCAAATCAACGAAGTTGTCTTCCCACGAGGCTTCCTCGCCCTCCTCAAGAGGCACACCGAGGACAACTCCTTTAACCGGCGCATTCGTGCTAAGCACAACACGGTCTCCCTGAGGCTGGACGTTCACCTTGAGGTCACGCCGGAACCGGAGGTATTTCAGCGGCTCGGGCCATGAAACCCATCGAGCCAGCTGAGCCTTCGTTTTGGAATTCTCAAGGTAGGCAGCGATAACCGTCCAGTCTGCGTTGGGGATGTCAATCCGAGCAATGTCGGTTGATCGATTGGGAGCCAGCTTTACGGAGCGCTTTGGCTCGGGTAAGGCTACTTCGTTGCCGGTTTCGATGTCGAAAGCTTTGAGTTTCAGCGTGGCATCCAGCTCGGTTTGGTGCCCGTTCACGGCCCAGATCTCGCAGGCTCTTTTTTCCGGATCAAAGTTTATGACCTCCTGCTCTTCACCATGGACCTTGGTGACGACTCTCTCGATGCCAACGGTGACCATCTGCATCGCGCGTTTCATCACGAAGAATGCCGGCTTCGGGCGGAGATCTACATCAACGACTGCCCAGCTCATGGCGGGCCAGAGATCGTTGAGTTGCCAGACAAGCGCGCCGGCACAATATTCCTCCCCAGGACCGCGGAACTCGCGGCGCCAGAGGTTGTACGCATACGACATGGCCTCTGCCTGGAGAAATTGCGTGCAGTAGATGTAAGCGTCCAGAGGATGCATCAGGAAACGGAAGTTCTCCCCCATGTACATTGCGTAACGTCGGGTGTGGCCGGGGGCCTTGTCATGGCTCAGCCATGTGCGGGACTGTGAGTGGCGCTCCCGAGGGTCCGTAATGGCACTGTTGATGGTCCGCTGGTTCGGTGCCGACTCGAAGCCGAACTCGCTGACAAACCGGCCCATGTATTTCTTGTAGTCCTGGTAAGGGGCCATTGCGGCGTGCCACACTATGCGAGTTAGATTGAGGGAGTTCGACTACAATGATCGACCACTTACCATCCCAGATGTGGACATCCCCAACCTTGGGGTCATTGGCATAGTCACCTCCATAAGGGCTGCTCCTCACGTACGGAACGCCACGGCCAAGCCTTTCCATGATCTCGGGCAGCGTCCTCTCATAGATCAACGGAGCCGGGAAATCAGTGTGATCCCATGGGCCGGTCTCATCGGCCGGATCGTACTGCCAACCCCAACGATCGGCTAGCATGTAATCTTCATTGTTTCCAGCCCAAATAGCAAGTGACGGATGGTGCCCAACTCGGAGAACTTGCTGCTCGACTTCGTGCTTCACATTCTCAACGAAATCGGGCGACGCCGGGTAGTTACCACACGCAAAAAGAAGGTCTTGCCAGATGAGGATTCCTTCTCGGCTGCACACCTCGTAGAAGGCATCATCCTCGACAATACCTCCTCCCCAAACACGTAACATGGATTGGTTTCCCGCCTTGGCCAGTTTCAACCACGCTTCGTATCTCTCGAAAGTCATCCGGGGAAGAAGCGGGTCGCCCGGAATCCAATTGGAACCGCCGGCAAAAATTCGGATGTTGTTGATCTCAAAGACGAAGGACGTTCCCTTGGTTGCCTTGAGCGGATGCTCAAGAAGGCGAAGCCGACGGAACCCAATCTTCCATTCCTGAGCATCTGAATTACTCAAGACGATACGAAGGGTGTACCGCGGCTGGGCGCCGTATTGAAATGGATACCATAGTTGCGGTTTATCGACAGTGAAGGACGAGTCAAACTCGCCGTTGGTGCCGACACTCAGCTCCTTCGTGGCCACGACTGAGCCTGCTGGGTCGACTAATTCTGCGCGCAGATCGTTTCCGCCTTGTCCGCCCTCAATTGATCCCTTGAAGGATAGTGTGCTTGATTGGAGGTCTTCCGTCACCTGGGGCGTAACAAGCACAGTTTCCCGAGCAATCCTTGACTGGAAAATCTCCATATAAATTGGCTTCCATGGACCGCATGGCTGAACTGTCGGACCCCAGTCCCATCCCCAATGATACTGCGCCTTTCGCAGGAACAGCCGTTCACTGCCGCCAAAGTGGATTTGGGAGCTGTCGCCCTTGTACCCGATGCGATCCCGTTCTGCCCGGGAAAAGGTAATGGCGCTGGTGAACCGCAGCTCGAGGACAGACGGCTCCTTTCTATTCCGGACGAGATCGGTGACATCCACCCGATGGGCAATGTGCATGTTCTTGCTGAACAGGATGTGGGTGCCGTTCAGATACACATCGACTACGGTATCCAACCCTTCAAACACTAGGACCGCTCTCTCATTCGGCGCCACCTCGAACGATCCGACTTGCTGGCTCCGGTAGGTCCAGTCGGCATGGTTCACCCAAAGCGTCTTTAGCTCATTCTGGTCAACATAAGGGTCAGGGATGAGCTTGTGATGAAGCAAATCCAGGTATGTCACAGTTGGAAACTGCGACACTGAGAGATAGTCCTGCGCAATGCCATCGCCAAGGGCGGTGGTTTGCTTGAATTCCCAGCCCCGGTCAAGTTGGATGCGCTTGATCATGATGTCTGTTTGACCCAAGTAACGAATTGATTGAACGTTTGTTATCTTCTACGACTCAAACTGACCAAAACATGCTGGGAGCGCTCTATTTAACTGGTTCCCTGTTTCCTAGCTGGGTCTTCACAACCAAGTTGATGGAGTCTGGAGAAGCCCCCTCATAATCGGTACATGCGGCGTTTTGCCTTTTTGGGCACGGACTATCCGTTCCAGAGTAGGAAATTTTAAATTGAACATGCACACCCCGAGAACAGACAACCAGAGAGTTATTCAACGAAGGAAGAGAGTACGTAGGCTGGGTTGCATTTTGATAGGTGATTTGTTCAGACAATCGACTGGCAGGAATTCTAGGTACTAGTTAAGTACACAGGATGACCCCCCTGAGAGATCTTGGGAGTTCTCGAGTTAGGGTTTTGTTTGTAGTGTTTGTCTCATCGGGCCGTCGTTTTTCCGCCAGGCACCTCACTTGACGTAATAATCGAATATCAAGACTGGAGGCGGACATAAACGAAAACGAGGTGGACAAGGTCTCGTTTCTTTGCGGAGCGGGTTAACATTACGGAGTCATCTTCTTGGACATCTGAAAACACGGTCCGCATCGACACCATGACGGCCAACGAAGGCCGTGAGTTGACACCGACCCGCATTCTGCCACTCGTTCTCCAATCAGTGCGGGGCGGCGAACAAACCGAAGCCACCATTCGGAATGCATACGAAGCTGTTGCCCTTGTCGGCCATGCGTCGATGGTCGCTGCTGGGTATCGACTCGTAGGCCTGGGCGAGGAGCATAGCATCGGTATGTTTGCTAGTACCTCACCGGAAAGGATACACGAACACACAGCTGATTTCGACGGCGCCCACAGAAGCGACCACGAATACCGATGTCCTGCCCAAAGAGTGGAACGCACACGACACCTATGCGTTTCGATATAGACAACCTCAGTCATCAAGCGAATACTTGCTCAAGGTCACTCGGCTAGGGAACAACGCCGTGGTATTTGGATTGCAGTTTGACGAGGATAAGCCCACGTCATTCTCGTTGGCCGTGCAGGACTACGTCGAGTCCTCCAAGCTGCCTCTTTCACTGACCGAAGATGCATCAGAACGATTCAAAAAGATCTTCGCCTCAGAGTCCCGATTCGAGGATTTGATTAGTTTATTCAAGGTGCATGTGATCCATAAGTATGGATTCCCGAAACCAGAACAGGTCGAGGAAGAACGACGGGACCGAGAGCCGCAGGCAGCGAGAGTTCCCGAAGAAGCACCACGAAGGGATCCGCTGCGAGACGACCAGGAACCGCCTCCTGCCCGTCCGTATCCATTCGATGACCCTTTGGCCGCTGCACCCCGTCGCCCAGGTCCCCCACCCGACTTTGCACCTCCGGATTTCGAGGATGAGCATAAAATGAACCAACCGCCTCGCGGGTACGATCCACAAGGGAGGCAAGGAGAATATCCACGCCTCGGAGAGCGAGATCTCTATCCACCGGGCCTGGGGCCGCGCGACCCGCTCCGAGGCACCTTTGGACCTGGTTCTGGTACCGGCGGTGGTGGCATGCATCCAACGTTCGATGATCCACTGTTCGGCGGGCCTCAGGGCGGGGAGTTTAATCCCCAAGCACCTCCAGGTTCTCGCTATGATCCGGTCGGGCCGTGGGATACTACACCACCATCAGGGCGGCTTCAGCGGCCAGGGGGTCGTGGCATGGGACGAGGGGGATTTGGCGGAGGGTTTGGCGGAGGCATCATCTAGGACAGTGATTGTCGTATCGGTAACGAGTTGATGATTATGTTACGACTAGCCCCAGATTGTAGTAATATGATTAAATTGTCCCACGAAGTCCGAAATCAACAATGCCAGGCCAAGGTTCAGTAACTACTTGGCCTAATACAAGGCCAAGTACTTGTAGTCTACTTCATAGTAGTACCTAGGGACAGAAATTGTGAGATTGGATTTCTCCAGGTGTGGCGCAGAAACTAGCGCAATCTGGCCTAACCGCCTAACTAGCCTCAGTGTGGCGTCACCTCCCGCTGTTTTATCGAAACCCAAGCATCTTCAGGGAGACTCGATTGCCCTCCACCGACGACGACGTCGCTTTCCACGGCTATAGAGTCCCGACTTGATTTTCATTGCAGCACGAATCATTTGGCCTGGTCGGTAACGGATTTTCTTTTCGCGTGTTCTTGAAGATACCCCCTTGCTCAAGTCTCGCGTCCTGTCCGCCGCCCCTCTCTTCCCCCCCCAGATCTCTGCTAGTGTTGGCGTGTCCCCAAACCAACCATAACCACATTGTTCCGCCTCCGTTGCAACCATGGAAAATAACATGGAGATCGATACGGCGCGATCTCCAGAGCCACACCGCCTCTCGCCGGCGACGGACCCTGGCGCCATCCCGACGCTGGATGGCTGGATCGAGACTCTGATGCAGTGCAAGCAACTGTCCGAGAATGATGTGCGGCGGCTTTGCGATCGGGTCAGTTTACTCGCTCCGTGATGGCGCGCCGTGAAGAACGTTTTGTTGACACGAGGCTCGCGTGTGTTCCAGGCCCGGGAAGTGCTGCAAGAGGAGTCCAATGTGCAGCCGGTGGTAGGTGCAGACTCGGTCGAGCTGGGCAGATGCGGATGACTAAAGTGTTTCCGCGCGTGGAATAGAAATGCCCCGTCACCGTCTGCGGCGATATCCATGGACAGTTCCACGATCTGATGGAGCTGTTCCGCATCGGCGGTCCGAACCCGGACACGAATTACCTCTTCATGGGTGCGTGGAGATAGCACGGCATCCATCCCTGGCGAGCTGGTAGTTCCCCTGTCTAATACTTTTGTCTGTTCTGTAGGAGATTACGTCGACCGTGGCTATTACTCTGTCGAGACCGTAACGCTCCTCGTTGCTCTCAAGATCCGCTATCCCCAGCGGATAACCATTCTACGCGGCAACCACGAGTCGCGCCAGATCACACAAGTTTACGGCTTCTATGACGAGTGTCTGCGAAAATACGGCAACGCTAACGTTTGGAAATACTTCACCGACCTCTTCGATTACCTTCCACTCACTGCCTTGATCGAGAACCAAATCTTCTGTCTCCATGGTGGTCTGAGTCCCTCGATTGATACGTTGGACAACATCCGCTCGCTGGACCGAGTTCAGGAAGTGCCGCACGAGGGCCCCATGTGTGATCTTCTATGGAGTGACCCCGACGACCGGTGTGGATGGGGTATCTCTCCTCGGGGTGCTGGCTACACATTTGGTCAAGACATTTCTGAAGCGTTCAACCACAACAATGGCTTGACTTTGGTGGCCCGTGCACATCAGCTAGTCATGGAAGGATACAATTGGTCTCAAGACCGAAACGTGGTGACGATCTTTTCAGGTATGGAAGCTTTCTGTCTGCATTGAGCGTGTGTTCGCTAACGTCCCAAGCTCCGAATTACTGCTATCGCTGCGGTAACCAGGCCGCCATTATGGAAATCGATGAGCACCTGAAATACACATTGTAAGCATTGCCTTGTTTCCCACTATCTGGGATACCGAAGCTGACCACATTGCAGCCTACAATTCGACCCTTGCCCCCGCGCTGACCAACCAACGGTATCAAGACGGACTCCGGATTACTTCCTGTGAAAAACAAAAAACGATAGATAGACTTAATTACTTGTCACGACAGAAACTCGGAGATTCGTTTTCTTGTTCTTTCTTGTTATTCTTCTCTGATATCCCCGCTATCCCTCCGATCACCCTGATTTGTATCTGAGCCCCAGGGGACGAATAGATTGTCGGAATGAACTTGACTGATTCCCGGTGTTGTATTATTCTGTGTTCATCGATGTCATGTCTCCCCGATGCGGGCTCCCATGACTGGACGTAGGAATCTCTAGGGTCAATGCACTGTACAGGCGGTTCTTCAGATGTCCGCATGGGTCCTGAGCAACGGAATCAATGTTTAGGATTTGCCCTACCACGGACATACTTCGTACGAGCTTTGGGCCGTAAAATGTGCATCGTGTTTTTTTTTTTTTTTTTTTTCTTATTTCTTCGCCGATTTCACTCCGAAGAGAACGTGGCATATCCACCGGCAGATCTCTGTCGTCTCGATGGCCACTTTTCTCGCCTGCATTTGTCTATCAGCTATCTGCTGTGTGACCCTGTAGTGCTTAGACATGTTCCTGCAGGTGATTTGCTCCGGTTGGTTAGATTATGCACTGACAGTCTGACACTCATGTTCGAGGGTTCTACGAGTTCTCAAGGAAGCATCGAGCACTAATGCTGATGAACCAGTCTATCTCAATACCAGACACGGCTAGGGAGCTCGTAACAGATACCTATCTATAGGAAGACATGAAGAACTTGAACAGCGCAGTCATGGGTGCAGAAGCAGCATTCTTCCGGATTTGATTAAGCCTTTCTCCCTGCTAGCGTCTGATCGTCGTTCGGTTCCTTCACTGCTTCATTATTTGAGTGGTAGCGTCGAACCTTGGAACTGCCGTCCGGGACGTAAAACCGCTGATCAATCCGGCCAAACAGGTAGATGAACACGCAGGTGATCTCGACGCCAAAATTCATGACATAGAAGGCGGCCTTGTGCGTGTACCACGGCGGCTGGGTCGCAGGCTGCGGTGAGGCGTAGTTTGACCCCGCGCGCCAGGCGGCACCTGCCAGGAGGAGCAGCTGGGTGACGCCAACGATGAGGAAGCGAGCGGTATAACTGCCCTTGCCAAAGTGATCAATCTTCTGACCAGGCCTCCGCGGCGCCAGCAGCGTGTAGGCGATGATCCACAACGGCATCGTGGCGAAGAAGAGGAAGTAGCTCTGGCCGTAGAGTTGGATGTCGCGGTCGATGCGACGGGTGTTGGGGTTTGTGGTGTTGAAGATCTGAACCACAGTGACGATGACCATAACGAGCGTGAGCACAACGACAATATAGAGAATTTTGAAGATGATGGACAGCCCGCGGGACCAGCCCACTTGCGGGTGAAATGCACGGAGCAGTCGATGCGCATAGATAGTGTTGAGGATGAACAGCAGTAGCACGCCCGCGGCCACGAAGATCTGTGCGGCAATGGCTACACCCGTGTTGAAGGGATGGCAGGCCCAGGCGATTCGCATGGCACAGGCCGAGATCCGGGCTATGCAGAAGCCGAACGTCACGGCCGAAGGGATGAACTTGAGGCCCCGACGCAAGTTCAGCCGGAAAAGGGTCATGTGCCCGACGGCGCCGCAGGTGAAGAGAAAGAGAAATACCGCGCAGATGGGCACGTCAACCTTGACGGTGGGCGAGCGGCCCAGCGGCGCGCCCATGGGAAGGGAAGGAGGAACGGATATGGGAGGAGAGGGAGGGCTGGACTGCGGAGGAACGCTCATGGTAGCAGACAGTCTCAGTTCCTCTAACGACCAAGAAAAGGATCTGAGATCTTGGACGCTAACTAGACAAACGGTTATATGTTGATATCGAGTACAGAAACATCTCCATCTTACCAGTCACAAGTCGTCTGATTGATGCCACTGCAGTGAGTCGTTCAGAGAGGCCATGGGCCAGTGTTTTTGTTTCTGGTCTTCACGGAAAGCACCGTTCCTTTATCCGTATTTAAGCGCCCTTGGTATCTGGAGGTATGTCGGTGATCAATGCTAGAAAGCGCTCTGCAGGGCTGAGGACAAGCTTTTTGAGACAGCTCCACCATCAACAATCACTTGTCGGCTCTATAGAATACGAGGAGGCATCTCCATATTGATTCTCCGAATGGAGGAGATCTTCGGATGAATTCAGGTCTTCAAGTCAGTCTCAACACAAAGAAATGTCCTTTGAAGCCGTCGATTCGTTGAGTCCATTGAATCATCGCCACTGTCGAGTCCACGTCTCGTTCCATGTCCCCGAGTTCTAGTGCCTACAGTAAGTACTGTTAGTAGTAGTATAAGTTACTCGTTCACACTCCTCCCTGACTTGAAAAATCGTATCGCAGTCGGGAGAATTTCCTCGCCGATCCAATCGATGCCTGCAAATGTGCTGCTGTTCATGCGGGCCATTCCTCGTGCGCTTCGATCAACCTACCAAAATGTCCAAATGTGAGCGACTGATGTTCTGGAACCATTGTTGTCGGTGATCGGCCGTCCGACTCGCCCGACCTTGGCTTCTTCGCTGCCGATGTAGGTTATGTACTTCACTTAGACTTTGTTGGGTACAAACAATGTACCTTCCTCTATGGATAAGTACTGTAGGTACCTGCTTCCATTCACGCACACCAAAGCGCACCGCCACATGGAATGCCCACTAATCTACACCCATTAACCAAGCTAGTAGTAAGGCTTACTTTGTAGGTACAGTATGACGAATTAGTGGATGATCAAGATAACTACCTAAGTACACAGGTAGGTAGATAGGTATGTAGTCCAACTTGGTCTATGAATACAAATTAGCATCCAACCTGTGTAGCGGTGCTCTTGGGGGTGTGTGGACAGTGGAACAGGGCAACAGGCAAGCATCAAGCCTATGAGGTCCTAATCACAACAGCTTCAGAGCCTCTTGAAAGATACTCAACAACTTTCTTCCGCACAGCTCGAAGTAGTCTACTATTACTCCGTACTTTCGTCCATGTAGCCACTTGAGAACCGAGACTCATGAACTCATCGTTACTCGAGAGAATAAAATAAAGGCGGGAAATAGAGAGACACATTTCACCCCTCGCAGACCAGCAATCGGACCGATGCTGCTTGCTGCATCGGCCATGCCCCCCTGAAACGAACGAAGTGAGTGGAACGGTCCGAAGGCAAGGACCGACCGAACAGCTGCAGAAAATCTACGAGTAAGAGTCCCGGCCATCGCAGGCAAGAAAACGGAATACTGTAACTATTCCAACGAGCGAGACACGGAATGTTGTGTCAGCAACACCACTAGTCCCAATCAGGGCTAGCACTGGAGGGCCGAAGGCACTGAGGCAAGGCCCCGCTCCGGACCAATCCGGATGAGCCACCCCCGATTTGGGTATAAAGCACCTGCCTATTTTGGTTAGATCAAGTGCTCTTCATCTCTCGGCGGGTTCCCCGCATGCTGCAGCCCTGCAAGTGACATAGAACTGCGCGTCTTCGGCCCGCTGTTACGTTCGAATTGCTCCCCCCCGGTTTTGCCATTCGCCATGCCACATGAGAGAATAGAGCAAGGCAAGCGCTTGCGCGTGTGCTCAATATGTAACCGCAGCTTCAAGCGCACCGAGCACTGCATTCGCCATGAGCGCGCACGTATGTCATAGTCGCGACTTCGGTCAATGCGCCGCTAACAGCCTTGTCTAATATGCAGATTTCAAGGAGCGTCCGTATAACTGTCGGTTCTGTGATCGCGCATATGGCCGGAAGTTAGTTGTGATCAGCGACGCGTGTTTCATGGCCAATTCTGCTGACTCTTATCTCTGAAGAGACCTGCTAGTCCGGCATGAGAGGACGCTGCATGCCGACGCCTGGGCGAAAGCGCAGCAGTCAAATGCGCCGCGAGATTCATCTAAACATCCCGGTCGCCAGTATTCGACGAGCAACAGCGCGGACAACGTCCGCATTGGACTCTCCAACAAGCCGAATTCCAGTCATGGAAGAATATCAATTGCCGAGGAAGCAGTCATCCAAAACCATAGTTTCCTTCCCTCCCCCCGAGTATCCTCATCGTCGGATATTAGCGAACCGGATCCAGCCAGCGCAGATGCTGAAGTTGTCGGCTTCCATTTTCCATTGGATCCGGCACTCGGCAATCGCGGTAGCATGCCGACACCGATGGACTATCCTCATGACCCGTGCCTCTATCCCCAATCGTATGACGCTCAAAGCCGACCAGTACAAGTATATCAAGAATTTGTCTATGGGGATCATATGCCGACAGCCGCCAACTCAACATACAGCTCCCATCGCCATGAAACTTATTATGCCGACAATGATCATATACCCGTGGATCCCAGCCTAACCGGCAATTCCACCGAAAGGCCCCTAAGAACATTTACAGAACATCTGACCTTCTTCTCGCTCTTCCCGACCGCTGCCGCGGAGTCAGCCTTTGCAAACTACGTCGATACCACCCAACGCAGCCTGAACACAGCACAAGACCAATTGTCCAGTAATCCACCACCACGACCACGAGGTCGTCCTCCAAAAGTACCCAAGATTTCTCCAGCCGATCCGTCTCGGCACGTGTTCACTGAAGCTGCGAGGTCTCGGGTGATATCAGACATCACGGCACGATTATCCAAGGACTCTGTCCGAGACTTTCCCAGTGCGCAAGTACTTCACAGATACTTTGTTTCTTTTCTCACAATATTCAACGCCCACTTACCGATTTTTCACGTGCCCTCGTTGAGCATCGTCGAAACTCCTGCCCCGCTGTTGTTATCCATGTGCTCCATCGGAGCTCTTCTACAATCCGAGTTCGACGCTGCCAACCGACTACGAAGCTTGGCGAATGATGCAGTACGCCGTACGTCCACGGAGATACAGCGGCCTTTGTGGGAGGCGCAATGCATCCTTCTCTCGATCATACAAGCTGCTTTTGGAGGCGGTGGCGGGGGGGTGCGGTGGGCCATGGAGAAGTTGGGATTCTTCCGACAAGAGTTTGCCTCTCGAAGGACGTCCCTCCTTGGTGCTCCTCGCGATATATCCGATTGGTCAACTTGGATCGAGCGGGAGTCGACCAAACGACTCCTCCTGGGCATGTACGTTGTCAGTAGTCTCCTAAATCTCTCGTATGACCTGCCCCCCTGCATATCGATGATGGACGACCTGCAGATCGAAATGCCGGCATCTGAGCGTATATGGGTGGCACCAGACGCGGTTCGCTGGCAGCAGGAGATGGCATCGAATGCGGACTTCCATGGGCTTGATGTCAGTCAGGCCCTGACGCGATTACTCTACGACAATAGCTTCGACCCAGCCCGCGATGCTCGTTGGCCAGCGTTTGCCGTTCTCGTCCTCATGCATGCATTAAATGTCCGCCTGTGGCATGTGTCGCAATCTACACAGTCTTTCGAGAACTTTGCCATTGATCCAAAGATGGCTGAACAAATGAAAGATCTCTGCATTAGACAAACGGAAGAAGCCTTCAAAAGATGCTATCGAATCTTGGAGCAGTCGAACGGCTCGCTTGCGGATTCGGAGGGGGTTTTAGTGTTCAACGGATTGGCTGTTTTGCGGAGTTGCTTCGTCCGTGTCTTCACGAGCAGCGGCTCATTTAATCGAGCAGCGCTGTACCGAGACGATCTAAAGACTACGCAACAAGCGGCCGAGGAATTTAGTGGCGTACACCAAGTCCGCGCAGCGTTTGTAACGAAGGCAGTCGCAAAAGTCATTTCTGACTTGCTTCCAAGCGGTGCGGACCGGCTTGGACCCTTGTCAAGTCTCGAGTATATCCTGTCTGTATGGGACTGCGGTGAGTGTTCTGTATGTATCGACTTGGATGGATTGAGTGCTGATGTCACTAGCTTTGTTCTCCGCAAGATGGATTCATGCCTTGGAGACGCAACAACATGCCGCGCCTCTCGATGCTGCCGAGCAAGAAACTCTTGATAAAGTGAGGCAGACCATCGCGGAGAGTAAAGGTGAGCGGCGGGAGCCTGTCTCGCTCGCGGCCTGCGTAACGAGACGATGGGCCAAAACTCTGGAAGAGAGTCGAACGTGGGAAAGTAAGCTACTGCGTCTCGATGTTCATAGATGCGAGCTAACCAGTCAGTCACACGACGGATGATCTCCGTGCTGCATGAGATGGCGGCTCTGTACGAGAATCGGGAAATACGACAGCAATAGTTTCGACGTCCGGCAGCTTATCTTGCTAATCCGCCATGACCTTGCTTTACCCTGATTAGATTCAATGATCATGTTCTTTTAGTTCATGTTTGGAAGATGAGTATAGTGTTTGTCTATGTACAGGTTACTAAATCTAGATACCCGATGGGTGGTGTTTTGTCTTGTTTGTTCTGAGAGAACGCCGGGAAATTCTACAATGTCTTCACCATTTCCGATGGCATTCGCAAATCTTGGATCAGTCGATATCCATCACATGAGGACTAAATACATCGTATTAGCCTATTTAATCGAGGATTCGAGTGCCACATCAATCTGTAGATTAATGTTGCAATCCTGGTTGTTTCGTGCGCCATTACGGGATCAATGCGAGTCAGTAGGACGCGATCCCTGGATTACGTGGGTTCCTTCATGGCTACCATCGGTCAGACCTATACGACCGGTCCTGCGTTTAATATTTCTGCGGCATCTGATATGAGGCAGGTCGAGAAAGACACCAGAGACATTACTAGGAGCTAAGGAACTAGTAGGCCTTGTGAGGTACTAATATAGCCATACGAGAACTGAGCACAGGGATCTGTGCTGTAGATTGAACTTATTAGAGTCATGCATACTTGCCAGCGTCCATGAAGTTGACCCTAGGCGGCCTGTGTCAACTGCACAAAGGACGTGGAGCTGTGCCATCCATGCGGAGTTTTGGATCAATCGGTAATAGTAATCACCAGCGCATCGCTGAGGCAATCCCACAGTGTGCACCGCGGGATATTCTGATTTGACTCTTAAAGGTGTCAAGATGTCGGCGGAATGCTTCGGCAACGTACAATGCACACAAATGCCATGACTCGAAGCCGACATGGGACCAGGCACACGTGATGTTCCATGCCTTCATGCGGAGATTCAATAGGGTCAGCGAAGGTTCTCCGGAGTTTGCTGGGTAACTTAAATACGATGTGAATTTGGCAACTGGCGAATCACGACGATGAAACAGGCCCCAAATCCATGTCTGATCCACTGCTGCATGGCAGACCCCACACGGCAATTTGTCCTCCCCGAGCTCTTTCATCTCCAAACAAAAAGCAAAAAGTGCAGCTGAGGATAATGCCGAGGGGGAACATTTACCTTGACCCTCAATCCTCCAGACTCCCAGCAGGCGGAGCTCCTCCCCGATATCTGTGGATTGCTGTGGATCAAAGGAAAACCCCGCCGGGATGCCTGTGTCGGCAAGAATGCCCAGGCGTGAGAAGTATTTAAGCTGGGAGATTCACATGGTTCGGGGTGACATAGTCCATTAGAAGCATTTCTTCAAAGTCTCCAGGGCATAGTTGGTTGGTTCTGCGAGCGAGCACGTGCGACTCTTTCACCATGCCGTCGACCAAGGATCTTTCCGATCCCCAGGAATATCAGAAGATCTTCCACTGGGCTGAGACGCAGAAGGATGGCACCATCCCGTCCTTCAACAAGCGGAAAAATGATCCATACAAGGTATGAGCATCGCCGATGCTGTACAGGATAGTATAAACTGACATGAGACAGTACCAAGAAGGATTTGGCAATCACTTTGTCTCTGAGGCCATCCCAGGGACCATTCCGCAGGGCCAGAACAACCCACGCCAGGTCCGCTTCGGCCTCTATGCGGAGCAGCTGACAGCCTCTGCCTTCGTGGCCCCCCGCCATGCGAACAAGAAGGCCTGGCTGTACCGGGTGCGTCCGGCCGTTGCTCACCAGGGCTTCACCGACCTGCCGGACAACCCGCACCTCGAGTCCAACTTCCTGCCGATCAACCCCAAGATCCACGTCTCGCCGACGCAGCTGGCCTGGCACCCGATCGACATCCCCGACGGCGAGGAGGTTGACTTCATCGCCGGCCTACGCACGTTCGCCGGCTCCGGTGACCCGACCCTGCGCGAGGGTCTCGCCACCCACGTCTACGTGGCCAACAAGAGCATGAAGCAAAAGGCCTTCGTCAACTCGGACGGCGAGTTCCTCATCATCCCGCAGCAGGGCGCGCTTGACATTCAGACCGAGTTCGGCCCCTTGTTCGTGCAGCCGGGTGAGATCGTCGTCATCCAGCGCGGCATCCGCTTCCGCGTCGAGTTGCCCGACGGGCCCTCCCGCGGTTATATCCTCGAACTCTGGGGCAGCCACTTTGAGCTGCCAGAGTTGGGCCCGCTTGGCGCCAACGGCCTGGCCAACGCCCGGGACTTCCTTTCGCCGACGGCTCAGTACGAGGTGCGCAAAGAGCCGTGGGAGATCGTCTACAAGCTTGGCGGCAAGTTCTTCAAGAGCACGCAGAACCACTCGCCATTCGATGTTGTGGCTTGGCATGGCAACTACGTACGTTCCACTCCTCGCCTGGAGGATTCACTCCACAGTCTCCTAACGAGATATGACAAAAACCTCTAGGTGCCATACAAATACGATCTGACCAAGTTCGTCAACGTCGGCTCCATCTCCGTCGACCACATCGACCCGTCCATCTTCTGCGTGTTGACCGCCAAGTCGCGTGACCTGAACGCGCCTCTGGCCGACTTCCTGATCTTCTCTCCTCGCTGGGATGTAGCCTCGCACACTTACCGCCCGCCGTATTACCACCGCAACGCGGCGTCCGAGCTGATGGGTCTGATTTACGGCGAGTATGCTGGTCGCTCTGATGACTTCCAGCCAGGCAGTATCTCGTTTGAGTGCGGCAGTATGTATCCCTTTGTTTTGTCTACATTGTATATACTATGTTTTGCAGGTGACTGACATGATCACAACAGTGGTCCCCCATGGCGTTGCCTATGAGCAGTTCAAGGCCGCCTCCGAGCAGCCGCCGCCGGTGATGCGCATCTCCGAGGCGTCCATCGCGTTCATGTTCGAGTCCTCCCGCCCATTCACCATCACGGACTATGCGTGGAACTCGGACAAGAGGCATGAGCACGAGCCCAAGATGTGGGATAACCTGGTGGATAACTTCTCGAAGCATGCCAAGGAGGTGGAGGAGATCATGAGCAAGGTGAAGCTCAACGGCGCGTGATTGGATTTGAGTGATGTTTGATGTTTGCATGAGCTATGTGTATGGAGTAACATGAGCAATTCATCTCTCACTGTACTTTGCATCAAGATTGTTGATTCTCGATTTCAATTGAATCTTTCGATTGTCTAGTAGTTTGCGCGAGCTAATAATAATTAATTCTCAAAACTGATCCTCCCCGCCGTTAACTTCGTCATAATCCCCCCATAAACCTTGATCCCTGCCTCCCTTAAAACACGCGCATGGTGAACTCTCCGACGCCTTGAAAACTGCGTCTCATCAATCTCACGGGATTCGCCGTATGGCCCGAACGCAAACCTCTTCCCCCCGCCACTCTCCCTGAGCGGTGTCCACGGCTGCTCGCCGCGGATGAATTGAATCCACCGAGTGCGCATTTCCTGGCCGACAGCCTCCGCGCCCGGGTTGTGCGACAGATCAACGCTGCCGAAGAGGAAGAGGAGATCAACGGCGTGGTGCGCGCGGGAAGAGGGCTGGTAAGGGTTCTTCTCGTCTACCAGGTACCGGTAGACGGTCGTGCCCTGACTCAGGGCTTTTTCCGTAATTTCCTCGATGGGTAGTACGAAGCGCGCGTCGGTTACAAAGTCCTGCGCACCGAGGCGCGCGGCTGTCGGTCGTGAAGGGAGAACGTGGTATAGCTTGCGCAGGCGAGGGCCCCAGATGTTTCCGCCTTCTTCGTCGAAAATGGCGGTGATTTCTTCCGCGGAGAAGTCTTCGATCCCTCTTCGCCAGATGTTTGTCTGAAATGACTTTCTCAGTATCATCGTCACGTAAAACATTCCCCTGGTTCGTAGGGACATACCTCGAATTCCGTATCCCCGAGCATCAACTCCCTCGCTTGGAGGGGTCTGCTCTGCCAATCCCGAAGAGCCTCCTCGTCCTGAAGCCATATCCGCGAGAGATTAAACTCGTTTAATAGCTGCTTTAGGACGGCCTTACTGCAGTCGCGGATCGATTTGCCTTCGAGTTCCTGTGCCCTCTTTTGCAGTTGCTCTAGCATGCCCTTGCCAAAGTCTCGGGGGAGAGGTGGCGAAAGTGCCAATGAGCCAGACATCATGATGGCCCGCTGAACTGGGGGGCCCATGATGAGATGCGCGTGGACGTAGATTGCCCCGGCGCTTTCACCGCAGAGGGTTATATTATTCTTTCAACATATCAGCAGAGAAACAAGGACAAACATGATAGAGTTGAAGACGTACCGGGTCGCCTCCGAAGCCAGAAATGTATCTCTTTACCCATTCGATGGCAAGCTGCTGGTCTTTGAGCGCGAGATTTGTCTCCGAAGTGCCGGTACCGTCGCCGAAGTTGAAAATGTTCAGTCGGTAATGCATGTTGACCACAATGATCGGCTTTCCCATGGCGGCGGAATCCGCGACAATGCGCGAGGGGTCTATTTCTCAAGCTAGTTGCGTTTCTCCTTGCGATTCCCTCAATTTAAGTCTGACTTACCGCATATTCCGGAGGCTGCGGAACAGAACGTAACCGCCTGGGATCCTCCTTTGAGCCAAGTCAGGGAACGGGATTTCACCAACTCAGCGAGAAGAGCAAACCAACCATAAATCCAGACAAGAACCGGCAGCGGCGTCTCATCCGAGACATTCGCTGGCACCGTGACGTCCAGGTTCAAACACTCAAACTCATCCTCCTCTTCCTCTGCAAGTTGATACTCCTCAGGTATCCGGAGGAGATGCCGTACATCCACGTTCACTTGCGGGCAACGCGGTCTGTTATTGAGACGTTTAGCATGTTGAGGTCCAGAAAATGTCTATTGGCGGGGTTACCCGTATCGCGTCGCGTCAACTGTGTGGCCCCGAAATTCTTCCAAAGGAGCGAGATGAGCTCGCTCGAACCGGGCTGGAATTGTTCCATACTTGATGCCTCGGTAGGCGTTGATTGGGATGCCATCGACTGTGATGGTCTGGCCGAGGAGGGTTGCGCCAGATGGATGATGTTGGAGTGTTGACATGTTGCTTGAATCTTCACCAAGTACAGTACAATTTTGGTTTCTTCTAATGCATTTCTAGATGTTTGCTGAAGTACAATTATTTTACTTTATGCTCCACTCTATACCAGGGACGGACGAACATTCTCAACAAGTGGTTATCTATGTATGTGGGGTCGGGATATTTCCCGAGAAGCCGCCGATTCATCATTGTTCTACCAGTCATTTGACGAAAACAAAAGTAAATAAAAAAAAAGAAAAAAAAAATGCGAAGTACGTCACGAAGAGATGAGACGACAGTGTCAAGTACTACATGGAGTGTATGGCAGGTTAATCTTGCCCTAGGTTTCAATGAGGTTTGCCTGTGTATAAAGGATCCTACGAGTATCACAAGCATCTGCGGACATATACTTGACCACAATCGAATGAACTTCATGCTGTCAGAGACATCAATTGGCTGAATACATGGTACTTATATACTGCTCAAAGGAAGTCAACTGACGTATGCTCCTTTCAGCCACGATATGCCAGGAACACCTGCGCCAAAACATCCAGCGGAACCCCATGCTTCTCAACAAGCTCGAACAGAATCCCGCGCCGCTGGGACTCGCCGCCAAACGGCTGCTGAACCGTCCTGGCCGTGTGATACTCGCGGCTCGGTCCATACACGCGGGCCGTGAACTTTCCATCCACATCTCCAGCCTGAACTCCTGGCCACGGCGCGACACCGTGCACGAAGCGGAAGAAGTCCTCCACCATGGCCCGGCCAACTGCCCGCTGCTCTGCAGTCAAGAACTCGTTGAACGTCTGGAAGAAGTACGCAAGGTCCAAGATGTGGCTGGCTCGGCCTTTCCAGGGGCCGTCCCAAGGATTCTCCTCGTTGAAATAGTACACGTATGCGGTTCCGGGCCAGCCCCGAACGTATGTCAGCACTGGAGCGAAGAAGGTGATGTCGTTGATGAATTCGAGAACACGCGGGAATGCTTCGTCGTCCGATGCCGTCGCGGAGATACCGTATCTCCGGGGCAGTTCTTCCGCGGCCTCTGGATAGTCGGCTAAGACCTTCTTTACGGCGGTGATGAATCGTTCCCCGGCGTTATCTTTCAAAGTTGGGTTAAGGAATGCAAGGATCATACCCTGCAGAGGGGTTAGGGTTAGGGTTGAGGTATGAAGAAAAATGTTGACAGCCAACTTACGTCGATCTCCGCATCGCCAATGAGAAGTTCTTTGCACCAGGCTTTACCCTTCGGGTAAGGTTTGTTCTTGTCGCCGATTTCGGCGAACGTAGGGGGAGAAGGAATGAGATCATCGTCAACTGCAAACCCGATAGGAACTGTTGGGGGAAGCTTGGTGATAAGATCCTGGGCAGGTGTCTCCAGAATCGCCTTGATTCGCTCCTCGGGGGAAAGGCCATCCAAGCCCCAAGCCTTGATCGCGGCTTGATACCCTTGCTCATGCACTTCATAAGGCAACGGCGCAATCAGGAGGTTCGTTCCACTCATGGCGATGGCGCGGCGGACTAGGGGCTGATCGGAGTGGAGATGCTGAAGCACAGAAGCTAGGATTTTGTCAGCGTCATGTTTGCCTGGCACAAAAATCATCAAGCGTTCGAACCTCCACCGGCGCTCATTCCTGCCAGAGTGATATTATCTGGATCACCTCCAAAGTCCCGAATATGTCTCCGCACCCATTCGATGCCGACTCTTTGGTCCCGGAATCCATTATTGGCCTTGTAACCGGCACGTCGCAGCTCCTCGGATGTCAGAAACCCAAAGGCACCAAGACGGTAGCTATCATCGTCAGTAATGCTTTTCTGTATGACTATCGTTTTGCACACATACTTGATCGACACAGCCACCACGGGATATCCAACCTCCTTCGACAACTTCACCACCCGGGTCCAGTCAAACTGCGGCCACGAATTTGCGCCGATAACCAAACCGCCACCATGGATGAAGAGGAAAACCGGCAGCTTCGAA
Organism: Thermomyces dupontii; assembly: GCF_041956625.1. NCBI lineage: Eukaryota > Fungi > Ascomycota > Eurotiomycetes > Eurotiales > Trichocomaceae > Thermomyces > Thermomyces dupontii. The sequence goes on along the minus strand of NW_027192313.1, from coordinate 536,162 downwards.
GCCGATGTTGTGCCCTCGGGCACCGCGATATTGGCGTTCAGACAATGGATGTCGGATTGCGGGAGGTCTTTTGGCGGTAGTGTCTGCTGGATGGTGGACTGCTCAAAGGCACAGCCAGCGAGCATCGAAGCAGCCGTTGGTCTTGCGTTTTATCGTGTCAGTAAAGCCGAATGCTGGATTCCTACCCCCGCCAAAACAAACGGGAGTACGAGTAGTAGTCTTACCCATCCTTCGTTGCGTCGAGAACGCCCGACCCGGCAGGCCGAGATGTCACCAGCTCTGCATCCGCCAGCCGGTTCTTCAGCGTGGCGTATTGGATGCCAAGGTAATGAACCACGCCGTCAACAACGCGGCCTTGGATCTCGCCCAGCGCAGATGTGGTGATTTTTGCCGTCATTTTCTTGTAGAGGGAGTTGTCTCTCAGCGGCATTTCCTTTGTCCAGAGGTCAAACTACATTATAGCTCAGGATATCCGTACAGGAATCACTTCTCTCCGCGAGGGGTATTCCCCGTTCTCCATCCTGCTGTTTATCCACCATTTCACCCCGCCCATGCACCCCACAATCTGATAAGGGTTCGTCGTCGGAAATCCCCCAGAGCTTCCCCACATCACGTGCAATGGAAGCTGGCAAGGAGGGGTCCAGGCCAAGAGCAAAATGGCCGAACGATCGACCAATCATGAACCATCACATGAAAGAGTTCAAGGATCATGCGATTGTGACATTATTCAGCTGTTTACATGGCCAGATCTACACTTGGGGTAGGTTATAGCGACCGGATAGATCGTCATCGCTGAAACTGCACACTGTAACCGCCCGTTTTCTCATCCTTGGTGAACTTGAAATTGTCCGTCGAAAGACCAAAGGGCTTGAGGATGCCATTGCCCAACTACGAATCTTAGCAAGAGTCAAACATGTGTGAGTACTCAAGGCCTGAACTTACCTCCTTCAACTTCCCCATCATCTCCGCCATCTCCTTTTCGCGCGCAACCTGGATCCTGGCTGGTAACTCCCGCAGCGCCTTCTGCACGTATTTGCGATCCTGTGCGGGCAGATTGTCCATTGATGAAAGTTCCTTGTAATCCTCCTCCGCACCCTGCAGATTCGCCCAACCATCCAACTCCGTCCTAGCCCGCGCTCGTCGAAGGAGAGCTTTTGCCCGGATCCGTTGGACGTCTTTCCGTCGGGCATCCTCGCGATCTAGTCGCTCTAGTTGCGCTTTCTCATCTTCTCCAGCAGCCAGCTCGACGACTCCCTCTCGTCCATCGCCTCCGGCCTTGTTCATTGACGAGTCGGTGTCTTCGCCTGCTTCCTTCTTCTGTAAACATCGATCAAGACACGCAATGCTCGCGGTCGCCGCATCCACAGCGGATTTCCAATCCTGGAGCTTCAAATAGCACGCTGCGATATTACTTCGGAGCACCGCAATCTCGTAATCCAAGTAGTTCGGACATGACGCGAGTGCGCGATCGTATGTCGACAACGCTTCGGAGTACGCGGCCGCGACAAACTGTTTGTTGGCTTCTTCTTTGTGGGCGTTGGACTCTGCTAAGAGTTTCTTAGAGAAAAAGAATGGTGAAAGTCAGCTGGTGATGCGCTAGATATCGCAAGCGCGGGGTGCCTTTCAACTCACAGCTTCCTCGTCTGGAGGAAAGTGAGCGTCGTAGAACTCGTCCTCGGATTCACTGTCATTTTCTTGATTTTTATTTCGTGATGATGAAGCGGGATTCGACGTGAGTTGGTGTTGGACCATTGGAGCCTGCGGTTTTGGACCTTTTGGTTGTCTAACTTCAAGTTGTCTTGATGCCGAGCTGGACTTAGATGGGATTGATGGCATGCCATGCCTACTACTAACAAATAGGGAAGTTAGGGCTAGCCCTACCACCCAAGCCCTAAAATAGACACTCCATAGGGTTAGATAGTGTACTCCGTATTTTTCCGGTTCATCTTCCAAACGGGCCGCATGAACTTCGCGCCCCCTGTTTCAAGGTATTATTCGCGTCGAAGGCCCATGTCCTCATGTTGTTATTACACTCTTCAGCGCTCCCGGAATGTGTAAGACTCCGGATCGAGGAACACGGCAAAAGCCAAGACTCAACGGCGTGACGACCTGGCTCTCTGCGGGTGTAATCGTCGGAACTAATTTTATGACAGTCACGTGACAAGTTTATTAGTCATCTACATTATTACATAATAACTATTGTTTGTTTCCTCCGTTAGCTCATCGCGTTCTGCATATCGCGTCCGCTTTTCCCGCGGTACTTTTGCTTCACCACACCACGCTCATCAGCAAGACTAGTTTCATTCAGTTGTGGCATTAATCGTAACAGCGATTGACGATGGCTTCTGAAGGGAAGATTGAATTTCCTTGCTCCATCTGCAAAAGAAGTCGGCCTGCCGAAGACTTCGAAATCAACAAACACGGCAAAAGGAAAAAAACTTGCCAGCGCCATAGTCGAAAACGACAGCTGCATATCAATGAATGGAGAGATTTCATTCAGCGTCTTCGCCGTTGGAAAAAGGCTGTGAGTTGCCTGTGAAATTCAATATTTTCAGCGGGCAGCATCTCATTCTCGCTCTATTTCTCTAACAGGGCCAGAGCGAAGTTCTGAATGCTTCTTACACGTTCAATATGGATGCTCTTCCTGTTATGTTCGGCGATCTAGTGCAATCGAATGAACCCGGTTCCGCTGGCAATCCCGACTCGGAAACATCTCCATTGGCGACATTGAGCGCGGCATTGCGTGATTTCACAGAGATAATTTGGAAAGAAGGAGGCTTCCGCTTCAAGCACAAAGGATCAAACTTACAGAGCCTCACATATACATACCGTTGCTCTCAAGATCTCGCCATGTTCAAGGTTATCATTCAAACGTTGACCTCGAAAGGCGACGTGATGGCAGACGCATGATGCGGTTTGATTGCAAGAGTAAACTCGTTATGCGCGCATGCTTTCAGAGCCGGACACTGTCAATTATTATCCATCACGAGTGGCATCCTCCTTATGAAGATGTGCAAGTGCCACCGATGGTTCGGGAATCGATCAACGAGCTTGTCGCGACTAAAACGCCTTCGGAAATTTATCGTGAAATTCGGGGGATGCGCGAGGCGGAAACCGTCACTCGGTACCAAGTTCTCTGGCAAAGAGCAAATGCTGAAATATGGCAGCGAGATGCAGACCCTGTGGCCTCGGCAGAGAAGCTCCTATCTGAATACGGCCAATATCAAGGTCGATATGGTATCATCCAGGAGGGCAACGTTAGGGCATTGTGTCTCTATGCTCCGGAGAACATTATGCAGCTTTCCAGGTCGACCACGCAGCTTGTGATGGACTCAACCTATGGGACGAATAACACCGGCATAGACCTTTTTGCTGCTTGCCGAGATTGACGGCACCGGAGTTCCTTTAGCATATTGCCTAACGGAGGTTGTGAGTCCTAGAGGGGCCAATGCGCGAGGTAAAAAGAAAAAGGCTCGTGCAGATCCTGGCGCAACTTCAGTCGTGCTCTATCGGTTCTTAAAGCGGCTCAAAGATGGTTTTGGATTCAATTCAGCTTGTTTCGCCATTGACAAGGACACCGCAGAGATTGCGGCTGTGACCTCTGTTTGGAAAAATGCCAAAATTCAGCTGTGTTATTGGCATATCAAGCGCGCGGTCAGTTTGAAGTTAAACTCAAAAGAAACAGATAGCCAAGACAATTACTGGCCCGCAGAAGCGCAAAAAGTCATTCCTGAGCTGGAGATCTGCTGGGGCTCTAAGATACAACGCCGGCCGTCCGTCGAGCCATCTTTATCCTGCTGAATGTGAGTGTCCATCAAGGACAGAGAAATTAAGACGAAGGGCGGCTGGAACCAAGGACAAAGGATGAGAAACAGGCAATTTTGGACATGATGTGTCATCACTTTCATTTTCATCCTTTCATTCCCGATCAGAATGGCACATTCAAATCTTCTGATCTTATCCATCGTGAATGTGCCACTGAGATGTATAGGTGGTGCAGGCCTCGCGGCTATTTTCGGCTGTGGGCTTATCTTTTTGAGAATTGGTATCACCCAGAGCAGCGGGAACTGTGGGCGAGGTCCGCCGATCCGAAGCAGATTCCGACAGTCAAAACAACAATGATTGCAGAGTCCCACTGGTGGACGTTAAAACATGATCATCTCCACCGCTTCAATCGACCTCGCGTCGATTTATCGTGTTCATCCTCATAACGCGCGTTCTGCCCGATGCGGAGCACCGTTTATCGGCAATCCTGAGTGGGCAGACCCGAGTCCATAAGGCTCGATGGAGGGAAGCAATGATTTCGGAGTCCCTCTGGCGGAGGTTAAAATATGATTATCTCCACCGCTTCAATCGACCTCGCGTCGATTTGATCGTGTTCATCCTCATAACGCGTGTTCTGCCCGATGCGGAGCACCGTTTATCGGCAATCCTGAGTGGGCAGACCCGAGTCCATAAGGCTCGATGGAGGGAAGCGTTTAAAAGGCAATGGAAGAGAGATGCGGCAAAGTCAGTTGACCCACAAAAAATGATAATCTATCATACGAACCCCGTTAATTGGGTTTGCGGGTGCCGAGCATTTCTTCAGAATCGCTTTTTGACTTGTAAGATATTGTCCACTGTTACGAGTTCCCTGACCCGCAGTTCTTCCAGACTGTGAAGCGCAGAACAACACGTCCGTTTTGGAAAGGCGAGGGGCTCCTTCTACGACCGGAATATGCGCCGGCTGCGGCAATTCAAGGCCAGGAACCACAAGAAGACCAACTTCAAGAGTCGGACCTCGAGTCTGGAAGCGAGCTGGACTCGGGGAATGAGGCAGAAAGCGAGTTGTACCTTCATAATGACGATCAAGACGACGAGGGGTTGTGGGAGACCCGCGTGGAGGAAGGCAGGAAAATGTTAGCTGACATGCTAGAGCTCTACGAGGACCAAGTCGCGAAAAGAAATGTGAAATGGGTGGACCTGTTCCTCGCAGCCCATCAGCAGGATCGTCTTCTGGTGGAGGAAGCCAATTCCCTTCGTCGTAAACGAATCATGCCACGGAATTCGGAATATAGGCATCGACTCACTAGGTACCTGAGGTAATCTGGCAAGACGCGAAGCTTGGCGTGATAGGATCGTGTTGTTTTTTGTTGTTCACGGATAGGCATCATCGTTTTGATTGACAGCCTGATCATAATGCAGTTCCCATGTATTCACATTCACACCAATTGTGTCTGACAGTCGTTCTTTTTTCTGTACTGACGCTAGTCCCTATCCGGTGAATGAAATTAAAAGATCATGTGATATGTCACGTGATTCATAAATGTAGTTCCGACGATCACACGCCTATCCTGGCTCTGCCTGCCTCACGTGATTGCTTTCGTGAGTTTTTTTTTTTTTTTTTACTCTTTGGCAACTTTGCAGCCTTCTGTTGTTTCTCTTTTCCGCTGCACTCGATGTTGTACTGTCGTAACTCATAAGTTATGCGACGAGTATTTATGTCGTTCCTAGATGAGCTCCTGACACCACTCCAATCGAACTATGGGATCACGAGTATGGAAAGGTAATAGGGTTTTCGAACTACTCGTACAACGTACTACATGCTCCTACGGAGGAATTAGATCCGACAATTCAACCTGTCACAACCCACGATGCGCTGTTCACCCACGTTCTAGAGAAAACTGGCCCATTGTGCATCTAGAGATAAAAAGAAAAACTAAGAGCAGCCAAAATAATCATGAAGCTTTTTGCAGCTTGTTTTTGTCTATATTGATCACATTTCTGACTTAAGTACCATGAATCCACTCGCATTCAAGCACCAACTGGCATTCGAAGTACTAAAGAACCCCATTCCGACCCATTCCGATACAAAAGCTCAGGATGTACCTACTAGAAGCTAAGCCTTTTTTGGGTGGCGGACTGGAGGCTCGGCGTCCATTCTTGGTGACTCAACCGGCACTCTCCAGACTGCAGAGTATCAAATTGATCGTAGTCCTCGACAATGGCGACGAAACTCCCTCCAATCCGGGCCTGTCTCTTTGACATGGACGGCCTGTTGATCGACTCCGAGGACAAGTATACATTAATCACCAATGAGATCCTGACACAATATGGTCGACCTCCTTTGCCATGGTCCATCAAAGCCCAATTGCAGGGACGTCCCCAACCTGAGGTTAGTCATTCGCCATTCCTAAACGTAAGGCGGGCCCTTTTAACCCGTTATACAGGCTAGCAAGATCTTCCATGACTGGGCGCAGCTGCCCATTACCCCGGAGGAGTATCAGCAAAGATTGGTCGCCCTGCAGCACAAGTATTTCCCGACATGCCAGCCTCTTCCAGGCGTGATGAAGCTCCTCAAGGATCTCCAGTCGACCTTGTCCACAGACAAGCCAGTGCATGTCGCGCTGGCGACTTCCTCGCAGAGCAGGACTTTCAAGCTCAAGACGGATCACCTCCAAGATCTTTTCGCCTTCTTCCCCGAATCGAGACAAATCCGGGGTGACGACCCGCGGATCGGAAAGGGACGTGGAAAACCCTTGCCAGACATTTACCTGCTTGCGCTGGAAGTCATCAACCAGGATCTGCGACAAAAGGGTGAAAAGGAGATTGAGCCCCAAGAATGCCTTGTGTTTGAAGACTCCGTTCCTGGTGTGGAAGCAGGCCGGCGTGCGGGGATGCAGGTCGTCTGGGTTCCGTACAAGGAACTGCTTGAAGAGTACCGGGGCCGCGAGGAGGAGGTACTGGCCGGGTTGACGGGCGAGCACAAGGACGAAGAGAAATCCGAGCCGGAGAAAGAGGCCACTGCCCTACAGGCAGAGCGTGTAAAGGCAGGTGACTCTGGCAAACCGGGAAATCTCGGCGATGGATGGGGACGCTTGTTGTTGTCGTTGGAGAATTTTCCCTACGAGGATTACGGTATCACAATTCCATAGCTTGATTCCTATCAACATTAGAACCCATATGCATAGACCCGACTTATACCAGCAGGGCGTCGGGTAATGAAGACATTCCGGAGACATTGAGGCAGAAAAGATGGAAAAACAGTATAAACACAAAGCAGGGAATCGATCAAGAAAAGACTTCAAACAAACAGATTGACCGGTCGAACGCACCCAGATCACGCAAAGCATAAATGCGCAACTTGGCTCTCTTGCCCAGAAACAATTAGCTGCCATCGTGGAATTACTTTTGTTGTTGGATGGTATGTTCGTCCTGCCACATATATCCCCGATACCCCATGTTGCAAACCGTCAGTTGCGTCTGGCTTTGGTCTGGCGGTGAAGGTACCCGTCATCGTCATCACTGGAGCTGCGTTTGCGGGATGGTTGAGGCAGTGGTACTGACTCACCGAAGCGCTGAGGTATCACGTCCGGCTGATTAGTGTATCCGTTGCTGAATGGATTGACGACATACGAGTACGGAGGGTTCATGTTGGGCGTCTCATTGCGTATTGCTGTTGTGTCGAGGAATTGGCCCGTCGGGTACATGAGGAACTGTGGATGGTTCTGAGTCATTGGCTGTTGACTGTTTGGTGGCCGTTGGAGATGCTGCGTTGAAGCCATCAAATGCGGATTTGGGTTGGAGGTCGTGTTCTGATACATGTGGAATCGGTTGGGAGAGGTAATGGGCCCGGCACCGGGATTCATGTTGTAGGCCATTTGCATCATCGTGGCAGGGTTTGACTCGGGTACTGACGCGGACAGGAAATGCTCGCTGGGGACGCTGACGGCAGGGTGGTTGGTGGCGGAGGACTGGGCACGCTGCTTGGTCATGCTGGACTCGACGTTGGGTAATGCCTTGCCCCTGTCCATGGAGGCAGGCGTCGCTGGGGGGATTGGATCAGACATGGTCGGAGCGGTGGTCGATTGTTCGGTCTGGGCTCGATCAAGGCTGTTCTTCAGGTGCGTGCGTCCAGCCGCCAGGAGTTTGCCCTTGTTTGTGTTGAGTTTCGAATTCGATGCAGTTCTCTGGAAGTCGATGTCGATGTTAGCGGGCCAATATCACGAACAGGAAAAAGCAATGCATACCTTCATGTCGGCTTCGGGGTTGTCAACAAATATTTCCCGCGGTGTTGTGTCCAAGACACGCTTTGCAATCGCCTTGTAAGACTGTCCATGATTACTGTCAGCCATCCAAGAGTATTTCAAACAAGGGTAAGAAGGATAGACTCACATAAAGTGCGAGAATTGCTTGGTCCAGCCGATCCCGGAACAACGCCGGTCCAAGATTTCTGCCCTTGGACGTCTCCCCGCGACGGTCACTTGGTCCCTCGGTATGGCGATGGATCATCAGATCCAGGATTTCCCAAGCAGCAATCTCGATGCGCGTTTTGTCACGATTCTTCTGCCACCACTGAATTGGCGTGACCTTGTCCAGGGCCCAGCTGTCGCACCACATTGCCTTCTTCAGTGCTGCCACGATGCGAAGTTTCTGCGCCATGGTTGTTGGCACCGTGGGATCAGGAGGCGGAGTGGGATACCGATTGAAAACATGTGCGCGTGCCTCTTCCAAGCTGTGAAACTCCAACTCGTCTTCATTGGTTTGCGGGTTGTCAGCGCTGAGCAATTCGTCCATTGACGGCATGGGCTCCCTTTTGTCCTTGCGAGGAATACGCCGGTCAAATCCTTGCGGATCAGACAGGTCTACCTCCTGTGGCTTCTTTTTCTGCGGAGTTATAGGAGCGGACACTGGAGACGAATGTTCCTCCTTGCTGGATACGGCCAGCTCTGACGCCTCGTCCACGCTGATACTGATGGGTTGCCCGTCATTCGTCTGCTCGTCATGACCCTGGGTCTGCACTGGTTGCTTTTGCGTGGACTGGCTCTGGTTCGTGGTTTGTGCTTTGCCTTTACGCTTATCAGGCAGTCCGAAATACTTTGCAAGCTCCTCGTAGCTGGGCTGTGGCAAGCCGGATTCAGCACTTTTCTTGTCCGCAGCACGGGCTTTTGGCGCGGACTGAGACTCTGCTTTCTGCGGCGAGGTCGGTGGGTCGTTAGAGCCGGGCAGTTCGGACATTGTCAGATCCAGAGCTCCTTCACAACCTTCTATATCGATGTTGTTGGTCAATGATTCCGGGGACAATGCCAGCTGGGCATCCTCGAGGATTCCTTGTGTGGTTTGAGCGACGCGATCTTTGAAGGAACTCAACGCGTTCATCAAATCGGATTGCGTGAATCCCAGACTGTTGTTAATTTCCCGTTCTGATCAGCACGCGTCTGTTTTGCAACGGAGACAAACGTGATAAACAGAAAAGTGCAAGCTGAACTCACACGCGAGCAGGCTCGGAACATGCCGCCTCTGAAATGGAGACAGTGGTTGCCGGGGCCTCTGGACCGGAGGTTTCCGAGGAGTGAGACTCGGACGTCTCTTCGGACGGAGTGAACAGAATGTCCCCGAAAATATCGTCGTTCCAGAGATCCTCAGTCCAGGTATCGTCGCTGGACATGATGAAAGGCTGCTTCTTCTTCGCAAGCTCGCCAAGAATGACCTGGGGAAGCCGTCCAGCAGTGAAGAGCGGTATGGAGAGATCTTTCACCGAGCAGACCTAGAGAGCACGTCGGAAACTACCTATATTCACAAAGTAGAGGACGAGCAAGGTAGAAGATGAGAAACAAGAAAGTTGAAAGAGAGAAAACTTGGGAGATCTCAAGTCTCGAAACCAGTCTCTCTTCAGTGGACGAGGCTACGGCTTGAAACGATCATTCTGCTAAGGAGGCCGTTTTTCTTCCTGTTTGACCAAGGTCTGTTGAGTCAATTGAGTAAGGGTGTGGCTGGTCAATGGCCCTATTCAGATGTTGAAGTCTCAGTGAATTCTACAGTACCCTGCTTAACGAATATACATGTGTTGAGCTCGATCATCTTACGAGTAGCAGCCATTCTATTGAGTCTCAGCTCGTCCTAGCATACTAATCATTTTTCATAGTCCAGCAACTCTACTTTTCCACTGTTGGCGTGGCCATATTGTCGAAAATCAAAAGATCTTACCCCTGGCTCATGACTGTTCTTACTGTCCAGGCACGTTTCAATCAAATAAAGTTCAGCGGCAGGTAGCTTAAATTGAAGGTTAATTCCGAGAATCAGCATCTTTCGGTGAATTGAGTGCCAATCAAAATTACCGTCATTTAGCGGCTTAACTCACCACGAACAGTCCGCGAAACACCTGCTCCAAACCCACGATCCTTGATGGACAAATCATGCTCGTCCGTGAACAGAACCACCATGTTCTCTCCCCCAATGGAAGTTCAACCAGGATCTTTTTGTGTCCACCTGAAGATTTCATGGCTTGTCTCGTGTTCGTTCTAGAGTCGTTTACCCATTCGCGTCCATTCACACGGTACTCCGTAGCTTGAAACCTTTTCACATCACCGGAATATTCCGTGATCCAGCCGCCTTTCTTGATCTCCTTCATGAACCCCATACTCTGAGATTCAAAAAACTGAACCTAGTAGCATCTCCCAAAAGCCTCGTCGAGATATTTACACAGAACTCAACCTCAAGGGCTTCGTGCCCATTGAGGTTATAGTTCCGTTGATTTGATTGGTCGATCAAATCTGATGGATAGTCCGTGCTTAGGCAAAACATGTTCCTGGCGGATCTGTCGGTTCTGCCGCAAACCTCTTCAACTTTAGCTTGCTAGCGTTCTTGTGGCGAATGAGGAAGGAGCATGCATGGGATACATTCTGCCGCTCTTCTACGGTCATGATTTCAGGTTCACCCGCCATGAAGCTGAACATCAAATAATCAAGAAATCAACTCTCCAGTTATTTCTGTTGATTTTATGCCTTGTGGTCATTGGTGAGAGATAACTACTCGTACCCAAGTAAACTATCAGTTACTAACTGGGTAACCAGCAGACCCGCTCAGACCCAACTCCTCGAGATATGTATCTTGGATTCTTCATTCTGATCTTGGTCATGACCCAAGAGGCATTGGCGGCGCCGATGGCAACGATACGGGAGCCGCCGTCGCAGGCATTTCTCGGAGAAACAGAGCCCTCCCTCGCCTGGGCCCCCCGCAACGGGAATGGCGATTACAGATGCAGCGCTCTCTGCAGAAGCAGTATCCCATGAAATGAACACCAAGGAGTCCAACAAGGACAGCTATTATGATCTTCAACGCTATGTGTGTCAGCAACGAGTCGTGCATTGGTAGGAACTGTGCCCTAACCCTAACCCTCTCACTGACACCCTCTAGGAGCTGTGTGCAGAAAAATTCGAGATTCGAACCCAATGAGGCCGCTGAATCGCCAATCCACTCCTTTACAGAGCCCATATCCTCAAACTGTTATCCTTCCTGCAAACCGTCAAACCTTCATCATCATCGAGTCTGTGATAGTCAGGAAAGTGCCGCTGGCCGGAACATGTTGCCAGCACGCCTGCGTTTGGATGGAGCACAGAGCTGGTGACAGAATCTGGATTTGTTATTAATAATCGTTCAAAACGCGTGAAGATATTACTTACCATCATGCAGCTGCCATTCATATGTCGATTCCTGTTCCCCTACCGTAAGGAAAGGATCCTTCCAGACACGGACTTTGCCATCCGTTCCTCCGGCCCAAATCTCGTGCGACTCGGCTCCTTCGACGGCAACGATATCTGCCGTCATGCGCTGATTTGTGACAGCCTCTCGCCCTTGTAGCCAACCCAGCAGCTGTCCCGTCACTCGGATGTCGTAGACGAGCATGCCACGGCTCTTCCGCTCCGCGATATAGAGATACCTTCCACACGGACTCCAGAGAAGCTGCGTCACCCCGGAGCCGCCAATGCGAGCATCTGCCTCGGTCTTTGCAACACTCCAAGTGCCCATAAAATCACCAGTCCCTCTGGCACCATACAGCGCGACATTCCTGGTAAAGGTCCCTGCCGCCAGAATCGCGTCCTCACCAGGACTCATCGCTAAAGCTGACACTATCCCCTTCATTCCGATCCCTCCACCAACGATCTTCTTACGCTTGCTAGGAATAGTGGGCAACCAGCTGACTGGCCCATCGGTACCGGGTCTGGACACATCGAAGAAGCAAATCAGACTGTCCGAGCCAGTGATGAAATGTGCTCCACCCAGTACAGCCGGGTAGAGGAGTGAATGAGGTGTGATGAAGGCTTCCGTTGAAGGGTTGACCAAGGAGTAAGTAGCAATGGTCTGGGGCGCGAGCGCAGAGGTTAATCTGATGGGATGCTCGCGGACCGATGACAGAATGAGAGTGGTGGAAGGATCCTGTAACGAGAAGTAGGGGTATATGGCAGTCGCATATGTCGGCTCCACCGAAGGGAGAGTCGAGTAGGGCTTGAGATGTAGCGGAGCGTCGCGTTCGTCAAGGAGATCCGGGGGCCTACAACGCGATTAGCGTAAAAAGCTGAGTGAGCCGAACAAGTCGAACTCACAATACAAAGGTTCGGATATGGTTGTCCGCAGAATTCGTGATCACCGTTGTTCCATCTGGCACCCTGGAGTCGCATCAGCCAGCTACTCCTCCACGTGAAATCTCTAGATGTTGAGATATTATTCGCTTCTACCATTCGACGCTCTTGAAATAGTTGGAATCGATTTGGAGTGCCTCTGTCCTGGGTACGTCGTAAGTCTCCCGAGAAAGACCCGAAGCATCGCATGATGCCACACAGACTGGGTTTAATACACTGTCGGAGTCCTCGCCCATCTTGCTTGGGGAGAACTTTGTCATCGCTTTGTTACCGACGAATTTTACATCCGCAGTATGTCCCAGTGCCCGCCTCGATTGGGGTCCGCTAAGTGCAGAATCATTGTAATTGTTGGATGAGCGGCATCAGTATTGAGGGACATTGCCCAGTACTTCTTCTGAAGACGGACATTTCACACGGTTATTGAAGCTCTGAGAGCTCATCTCATCCGTCATCTGTGCTGGGGCTCCTCTAGACTTAAGTTAAGCTAAACCCAGCGTGGTATGCGTCTCTGATTCACCGCCCGCAACAGCTTTTGTTTTCACTCTCAGTTCTGACGAAGGCCCCAAGGACGCGACAAGTCCTCCGGATTGGATTTGTCGACGCAAGGAGGTTTGAGCAATTGTTCTTCGAATATCTCACGAGTTCACGATCAAATCCACCATGTTGGGCGCAAAGACGTCCGCTCCGTCGACAGGAGCGCAAACGACCACATCTGGAACCACCTCGTTGTTGTAAGTTGCAGCAGTCACTGCGCTGTTTTTCCCTCGCTATCTTTCCTGGTCTTGTTGATTGTGCTTCAAGAAGTGTACGATTGTAGCTGTGGCAGCGGAATCTATGTTCTTGAATTGTTCTGCTTTGCTTTTATCAGGCAACGGCTGGAATGCAGGAGCACCGCACAACAAAACCGGCAGTGCGAAAAACACGAGACCAAAGCTGACATTGATGTGTTGGAAAGTGGCTCTGCTACTTCAGGCGCCCCGTCGACATCATCTGGAAGTTTCTTCGGGAACACGTCGAAACCGACCACGAGCTTGTTCGGAAACACAAATACAACACAGCAACAAAGTGGATCGAGTTTGTTCGGGAGCACGACAAATACACAGCAGCAGAGCGGAACGAGTCTTTTCGGCAACACGACGAATACGGCACAGCAACAAGGCGGATCGAGTTTGTTCGGAGGACTGGGCGCCAAAACGACATCTACTACGGCGCCTGCAACCAGCAGCATGTTTGGCACTACGACGACGGCGACATCAGGGGTAGGATACTCAGTGTGCCATTTCTGGGCTCCCGACTTTCTTATGAACAAGCTTACGAACAACTCTGCACAGGGCGGTACTACGGGCAGCACACTTTTTGGCAGCACAGCTACATCGCAAGGTCAATCCAAGCCAGCTTTTCCCAGTCTCGGAGGCACAACTTCTGGCCCCAGTTTGTTGTATGTATTATGACATTCTTCCCTGGTATGACTACTGACTTTCCCATGCAGTTCTACGCAGAATACGCAGCAACAGCAGCAGCAGGACCAGCAGAAGCCCACTTTGTCTCTCTTTAGTGACAAGACTACCAGCAGTGGCCAACAACCGCAGGCTTCAACAACCACGCAAACGGTCGTTCCGGGCGTCAAGGTCGACGTGAGCAACTTGCTTCCAACTACCAAATTTGAAAGCTGCACGGAGGAGTTGAAGAAAGAAATCGAGGCCATCGATACCTTCATTCTCAACCAGATTCACATGTGCAACGAGGTCAATAGCCTCTTGCCCACGATCGCCGAGCAGGGCGCAACGATCCCCAATGATGTCGAGTTTGTGCAGGGAAAAGTCGATACGATACAGATCGCACTTGAGAACGATGCCAGGGATATCGATCAGGCGCGAAAACTCGTGTCACGTAATACAGCCGAAGCGCAGGTTGCATTTCGGGCGATAGACAATCTGAAACTCCCGCTTCAGTATCAGATGTCCAGTGGAGGGTGGTGGTCCTCGGAACAGCAAGTATCGGAGCGCCAGACGCTACGCTCATCAATCCGCAACCGCAAGAGCACGTTGGCTCTGCCCGACGATGTCGAAGCCGATCCGTCGACAAATTCGGTGAATGGGGTACCCTTGGATCTGGTCGATTACTTTTCTCAGCGCTCAGAGGAGATGTCCAAAGTGCTTGAGGGGTATAAGAAGAATCTCAAAGAGATCGAAGCCCACCTGCACGGGGTGGAGGCTACACTCACTCGGCAGATCAACGAGTTCATAGCCTCGAGAAACCGGGACAGCGTTACCGGTAATGGGAACAAGGCACAATCGCAAGTCGCCGAGCTTGCCGCTGTGCTGGGCGATGTAGAGGCTGGTATTCTCGGTGTCGCAAGCAGACTGGGCGGAGTTAAGGAAGAGGTTCAGGAGTTGCTTCTGGGGCCTCCGACACTGGGACTAGGTCGGTTGGGGTGATGTTGGAGGTCAATGATTTGATGATTTGTATTATAGTACGGGACAAGGCTTGATGACATTTACTGTGGCATGGTCTTTGGCGTTTGCTCGACGTGTGCGTGTATCTCGACAATACTCCATCGTTCCGTGAACCACTGTTGAATGACTAGAGGTAGATTATATTTCGGACAGTTGGGCGAACCACATGTCCTTTGAACGTACTCCACGGGAGCTTGTGCAATGCCGTAATCATCATTCATAGCAATATGTGAACAGAGGTAGAAGAAGGAATCTATATATACATGGATGGTATTTATACAGATGTTGAATGTTGATCTACGTATTCATTATTGAATCATAGCGGATGGATGGAATCAGGCAACGTCGCTGATAACATCCATGGCTTTTGTCTGCAATATCCCGTCCTTTGGAAGACTCTCTTGATGAAAGACGGTCTCCTCGGTGTTATCACTGTGTGGAGTGCTCGTTGTAACATGCGCTCGAAACCGATGAGGTTCAGGCCGGAAGGACTTGGTGGTGTCTACATAATCGTCGTGGTCGAAACTCCGGTAATCGTCGTGCCGTCGCGGGTTGCTCCGGAGGCGAATGCTTCCGGACCGGATATGTCTCCCGTCGCTGTAGGATCTGCTGTGCTTCGATGAAATGAGACCGGGGGCCACGGTTCGGAGGAAGGCACGCATGGTTGGAAGACAAGCGCACATGATGAGGAGATTGGCTTCGATGCAGCTGAGAGCGGTTAGCAGGGGGTATAGATATAGGCGTTGAAGAAGGCTAGTAGGGGACTTACATCCACAGACTGACAGGACCAGCACCCCAGGTCGGGTCGGCGGACAAGTTCAAGCTCTTGATCAGCAGCGCGAGCCGAACGATGGAGGTGATGACGGTTGCACCACCAAGTGTGAACATCAGCAGGACGCCAATTTTCTTCGACCGAGACATCTGCAGACCCAGGATCGTAGGAATGGGAAGCGAGATGATCAAGACGTCCGTGATGACACCCAACGCCGCGGTGGCTTTGAACAAGGCAGGTCGGTCGATACACGTGCCATCGGTCACGGTGATATCCCAGCCCATGCGGATTGGACTGCAGCTGAAGATGGCGCTGAAAAAGATGCCGACGTTCGAACCCACATTGATGAAGATGACCGCATACACGGACCACAGGAACCACTTGGACTGGCTACCCAGCTTGAGGTAGAACATTAAGAGGACGAGTTTGGAGAGGGCCGTAGGTGGCGCGTAAATGATGGGGTTCAGATACACGTTGAACTTTGATCCTCGATGGTCAGGCCGATTTAAATCCATCTAGAACAAAAACAAAAGCTAGCAACAGCAATTGCACCTACCAGGTTGAAGTTTTTGAACTTATCCAGGGGAACTTCCCATGCATGCACTCCAACATTTCCCTCCACGAATCCACCTGAAACAAGATCAGCACGAATTCGACGGCGAGCATCAACTATGGGTAGAAGGTTTCGTACGAGTTATGATGCCTTGGATTGCTACGGAGAACATCCATGCTATCACCAAACCAACTGCATCAATTGTCAGAAAGTCCAAAGAAGAACGCAACGCAATTCATCTGGGATCTTACAGTCTTCGAATTCGAATCTTCTTCGAACAATCCATTGCACGTACAGACGTTGCAGAAGAAATGTAAAAGCAAGGAAATTTCCAATGCCAACGATGCAGTACGTTGCAATGTGCGACTGTCTTTGCGGGTTATCGAAGTCGACCACGTATCCCTCCGGCGGCGGGATAGCCACCGGAACCCCATTCACCATCGCCATCCTGGCAACGTCTTTTTCTCCGCCGCGACTGGGAGAGGCGCTCAAGGTAGCTCGCGAACGAGAGCGACCATCGAGAGCGTCCTTCGAGGCGCGGGGTATATATGACTATGACTGGACGGGGAGGTCGAAATATGAGGTCAGTTGCCAATCATCGAACAAGCAGAGTCCGCGAGGAATCGACTGTCGACTTGATCGACGAAAACGTCCTTCCTACAAAGTAACGAATGGCATCCTTGTCTGATTTTCCAATGGAAAATTCGCAAGGTGCGGCAAATAAATTAAATCTCAGGCCAGCTAGGCTGGACGATCGACGGGAAGGCTTGGATTATTGGAGACATTCCGCACGAACCACGACCGATCGATCCAGACTCCGGGCATGTGGCGCTTAACAGTCTTTAAATCAGGGTCACAAAACTCACAATTGCATTGTTGCAGAGTTGTGGTGGGGTCCAATGCCGAACTATGCACACATTCTTGTCCACAGACTGGCCGATTGGATCGATTTTGTTCGTTACGAGCAACCGAGTCTTCCGTCTGTCCAATATCTTGTCGAAATTGATCTTGCATGTCTCCAATTATGCAAGTTAAAATGATTCGGAGTTTGTAATAACTTCGCTCATTTATTGAAGTCCAGTACGAAGTCAAATATTGATCCGTCAAACTGTTCCTGAATTCCTGAATGTCAGAATTAAATGATTAGATCGAACCTTAAGCGAAAGCCTAGTCCTGATTGGAGATTGCAACATCCACAGAAAAGTGTGGCCCAAGAGAAGACTTCAAAAGTGCTCGACTCAGGCACCAGGTCAGTCCTTGGGTACCCCGTGGAGGCGTCGACCACAAGGACAAAGGTAAGTGAGCGGGTCGATTAAGTTATAACTAAGATACGGAGTACTTACCTACCTTCCTGAAGAGTGAAGACACTGAAGTTTTGAGTTCAACCCTATAAAGTACTCCATACGAGGGACACACTGAAGACACAACAAGCTTCAAAGAGACTCTTGATGCGGTGGCACCAGTACGGAGGACAATGACGAAAAAAGGATAGGTTACTCGCCCTCATGGATGTTTTTTTTTTGCGGCCCTGAGCGCCCCAGCATCTCACAGCAGAGTACGAGTACTACTATGAAATAAACCTGATTCACGGCCAGCCTTGCTCGATGGTCACGAGAGACACAAGGTCACTGCTGTTCTGAGTGCAGTGAGCTGTCTGAATCAGACTTATCATCCGGCCAACGTCGTCACTGCCATTGACAGATGCCTTGCGCAGCATCGAGTCAACTCTGTATAATGTACTCATGATTGCGCATTCAGGCCAGTGGAGTGGTAACTTTAGCCTTAGGTTAGCCTGGTTAGGTAAAAACTTGAAAGACGAATCGCCGCTTCGATCCTGATCGGATTTGATTCAGGGCGCTGAAACGGCAGCGGCCAGTCTCCGATCAATACATTTCGCCCAGCAACAACATAGATCGAGAGCATATTAATAAGGAGAGAAGGATTCAGAAGTGGGAGTGATGGATGGCGTTACCGATGTTGATCTCAGGGAACCCCAGCAGCTCTCAGCAGGACACCCCTCGCCTATGACCCATGGGCTATGGGCTATGGGCTATGGACCATGGTTGATGACGAAGAACCCGTTTGGGACGGAAGCTGCCGAGATGTCTTCTTCAGGACTTGAAATAACCGAGAGGCGAGAGAGGTGCTGTGCTCGTACCTGTGGATCCTCGCTTAAATATAGGGTCCGCCGCGATTCGCTAAAAGCCCTAAGTTGACCGACTTGGGCTTGAATGGAAGCCGCTGGACGGTTGGAGACCTGGAGACCTGGAGCAAGTACGTACCTACTAGGTTAGGTAAGGTGGTTAGCAAACACTACTCCGTAACTATTTAAGTTAGTCCGATTTTTTTTTTTTTTCTTCTCCATACCCATCGTTAACTTTTAAGTAAGTAACTTAGTCTAACGGTCGATGCAAGTCTTTGCAAGGCAATTGGTTCGTTGCCTAACTCGGGAATTTTCGAATTTTCCATCCTTCTACGAGTACGGAGTATTTACAAGCATCGTTGGTACGGAGTAAGTTACCTACCTAGGTACCTAGGTACCTATGAGGAGTATTACTGTACCTCGTAGTAAGGTAGTTAGCTCATTTCAGGTACCAGGTACTCACTACTCCTTACGGTACGGAGTAGCTCCGTCCTTTTAATACATAGTGAGGGTAAGATTGAAGATCGGCTCCAAATCTGATTGACGCTGACTCCTGAGTCTGGGCTGCAGGGTTGGGGCTCTGAGTCTGAATGAGGTTCCGTCTGTCTGTCTGCCTATGCTATGCCCCATGGTCCAAAGTCATAAGATATCCGTACTCGTACTAATATGAGTACTCGTACTGACTCCCAGCCAAAGCCTTAACAGCTGCTATCACTTGCTTTCAAGGTGCTTCGCGTGCTGAACTGTTCAAGACAGCCTATAACTTCGAGGACTACATACCTACCAGATACCTACCTACCTCTACCTAGGTCCTCGGTAAGCTCGCTTGCCGATCTTGCGTCGAGTACTCCGTAGGTACTCGTAGTACAAACGACTTAAGTTTGTACTCGTACTTCGTCTTTACCCAACTTGTACTCTCACCCGACCTTCGGATAACCTAAGTTGATAGGTAACCCGTACCTACCTACTATTTTGTAGAGGTTTACGTGACGAGAAGTTCAACTTTGGACTTTCGGTACTTACCAAGTACTCCGTGGTCCGTATGTACTCTACATACCGAGTACATGTACTCCGTACTCCGTAGTCTACTTTGGTCAAGAGTCTAAGGTTGCTGAATTTTGAGCATTCTCTAAACTACTCCCCTGAATGATTGAATCTATCGACCTCCACACCCGACTATTCATCGATTCATCTTCGGCAAGATTTCTGAAATTGGACTCCAACGTTCGTATTAACCTACTCAGAGGAGTCGTACGTCAGGTACCTAGATGGTGGTCACTGTCGTGCGAAAAGCCCCTTACCTCCGGATTGGCAGAGAGCAGCCATGTGAGGTATTGATCCGTCGTTTGTCCCCATCGGGCATCCTTCGTTGGTTTGTTTCCCACCGACGCCCCGGGTCCATCGCAATGGTAGCTTAGGTACGTACCTTTCTCTACCGCCAAAGGCCACTATTTTCGGAGGTCTTGTCTTGATCGGCGCTTATAGCTTCCACATCGCGATCATTCACTGCCTCACGACCATCAATCGAGGGAAACAAGGTCTCCAGAAATGCAGTACAGTAGCCTACTGACGAAGTGCTATGCATTCTCCGTATGTCAATACAGCATGGGTTTTGAACTTGACCATTGGTAGGATGACGTAACGTCCCCACGATATAAAACATACGCTTTGAAACGCTCAGAAACTCCGTCCGGGCGTACGCGATCTCAATTGGCTGGACGATCTGCAGGCTCTTCCCTTGTGTGAATGTCGAAGAGGCCAGACGTTATCTGATCGAGCAATCGCAATCAATATCAGTGCACATCTGACGAGGAAAGTCGTTGGAAACTGTGAGTTAGGTACGATTCTTGCGGATACTCGCCTATTACTATTGAGCAGGAAAATGCAGGTGCATAACATTTCATTTGGAACAACGACATGAGGATGATCCATGCTTGACAACGAAACGAAGATCATCATCCTATTTTGTTAGGAGCTAAGCAAACTGGAGAGCACAGTACCGAGGAGTACAGTACTCCCCTACTAAGGGGCATCCATGCGGATTGTGACTGCTGAATGCCCATTGGACTCTTCATTCATCTCAAGTACACCACCCTCGGAGCCGGGCAGATAAGCTACTGCATTGAGGCTGTCAAGATGGCCCTAGCCCGTCTCCGGCCTCATCTGCTCGCTGAATGTTTCATGGTGTTTGTCGTCCTGCTATTGCTCTTGTTCGGCTTCAGATGCGAACCGCTTCACTCATCTCAGCAGCAAGGGAAAGAGGCAGGAAGCAGTTTCAATGGTCAGCTGGACGATATAAACAACTCAACTTTGGGTGTATGCCTCTGCAAGACCGCCAAGGGGCGCAACGATCTGAAAACTCGGCTGATGCAAAACCTTTTGCCTTATAGTTCGGAAAGATCTATGCCATCAGCCTGCCGTCCCGAACAGATCGCCGAGATGCAATGACCCTGATGGCTGCTACGAGCGGCCTGGATATTGAGTACATCCGCGGCCGGACCGGTGACGAAGTATCCGATAGAACGTTACCGCCGCCGGCAGCACGAAACTCCCTCCGGCCGGGTGACATAGGAAGCTGGAGAGCCCATCTAGATGCCATCTCAGCGTATGACTACCATCTCTTGCCCCTACGGGGAGATTTCTTCAGACCAGCATTCCGAATGGAGAGGCTGACTCGCAGAATGTCGATGACGTCAGGGTCGTGAAGAACAATCTGGAGACCGCTTTGATCATAGAAGACGATGTTGACTGGGATATCAACATCCACCAACAAATGATCGACTTTGCCGCAACCACACGGGCTCTAACGCAGCCACTATATGGTTGGTCGTTATTCTCCTACGCGGACCCAGCGTTTGAAAACCCCACCGCGTACGATGGCCAGCCGCCGGACCTTGATTTTGACGCTCTCCCGCGGACTGTGCCGCCGAAACGGTCTCCGTATGGGGACAACTGGGACGTTCTCTGGATCGGCCATTGCGGCGCCATGGCCCCCAACGTCAGCCTCAGCAACAATGGTCTTGGAGAACTGTCGAAACAACTCCGGCGCGGGCGCGTCGTGCACCGAAACGATCCCACGGTGCCTGAGCGCGACTCCATCTCGATCCTTGAGCAGGAGGTCGACCCACGCGAGACGGTGCCGGAGCATTCGCGCATCACTCACTACCCGCTGCATCAGTTCTGCACCTTTGCGTACGCAGTCAGCCAGAAGGGCGCCCGGCGGATCCTCTACGAGCTGGGTCTCAGGAAATTCGACCTGCCGTTTGACCTCATGCTGCGGGATATCTGCATCGGCCATGGTCGACCGCGGAACGCCATCTGCCTCACTGTCGAGCCCGCTCTTGTCCACACGCACAAGTCCGGCAGACATAGTACGCATAGCGACATCGACACCACCGAGCAAAATGACCACTCGCTTTTCGAGAAACCTTTTACGAGAAACATCCGGCACAGTGTGCGACTCAATCTGGCGAATTTGCTGAGCGAGATGAAGCCGGTGTTTGACCAGTATCCGGATAAGCATGCGGCCGGTGATGATGCACGGAAGGATGATACCTAGATTTTAATTGCTCTGATAACGTTTTGTTTCTGGTTTTGCTGTGTATATGTATTTTGCGACGATTTATGGCCGGATACGTTTCCCATGACGGGTCGACGTTATGATTGTCTTGGGGTTTCTAGAATGTCAAGGGGATCTAGATTGTCTGGTGATTGGTTGGTTGTTCGTGCCATTAGTACCCCGGCCTAGTCAGGAACGTGGAAATAGCAGGCGTGAGGACCAGGATGTTCTGTTGATTCTATGCTACAGCCGGAACATCTCACTTCGGCTCCCAACGCCGTCAAAAACACACGTGTTGTCTAGCGGAACATACTGTCTTGTCAGCACCTTGAGGGCTTCTTGGGCGACAAGACCCCCCGTCAGCGACGAGATGTTGTGTAACTCGCCGCCCTCGGTGCGTCGAAGTTCACGTGAAGCCTTGGTTACCCGTTCCAAAACGTCTTCGGGGATGTTGCTGCCGGCGTAAACTACCGACAGAAGGCTATGGACAGTCTGCGACCAGGCGTCGTCGTTATCAAGAGACTCGCCGGGTAAGCTGCCGTTCTGAATACCGTCGACGATGGCATCCAACGCTTCGAATGCCACGTAGATCGGAGCGACGGAGTCCGGGTTCTCCAGGGCACTGCGAATCGCCCAAAGTGTCTCCTGAGGAGCATTGCTGCCGATCCGCGGAATGGATCGTCCACGGATCAGCTTGACGTGCGATGCATTCTTGCAGAATACCTCGACTTCCCTCTCGTCGATAAGAGATGGACGCGGACCCAGTTTGGCTTCGGTTTCCCGCACCGTCGCCAAGACTTCCTCCAGGTCCTGTCGGGCTTTGCGCTTGTAGATATTCTGTAATGCAACGTAGTCGGCCGACCGTGCTTTCATGTCGGGCAAAGAGCCGGGAAGAGGAAGCACGCCGTGCTTCGAATAAAAGGCACTCAGTGCCGACGCGATGACCCAGAAGTTGTCGGAATCCGGGGCAAGATTGCGGCACTGTTCCATCTCGAAAACTTCCCGGATATTGCTTCGCAAGGACCATGGCTGGATGCTTCTGAGTACTGCCCCGACAGCCTCGTCGAAGTTCTCCTCCCCGCCCTCGGCGTTGTTCGTCCTTGTCTCGCGGCGCAGCAGTTCCCGGAATGCTGCTTTCTCTTTGTATGTTTCAGGGATTTTACCATCATGTTCGGCCTTCCACTTCTCTAGGAAATGCAGAAGAAGCAATACGTACGGCACGTGGCCGTGGTCATGGTCGTCCATCGAATCAAGATTGCTAATGCGCTGGGCGGCTTCTTTCAACTCCGGCCATGGGTTCGTCACCCGCAGGTCTTCCGCGGCCTCCGGATCAGGATGTGTCTCAACTATCGGAAACTCGGCAGGAAGTTGCAGTGAGAATGTCGAGTAGAACCCTACAGACCGGGTGTAAATGACGGGGATGCCGCGCTGGCTGGCCGCTTCATTGATCGCGTCAAGCGACGATCTTTTGATCGGTCCCGAGACAATGATCAATCTATAGTTGTCGATGAATCGGGGTTGTTTGAGAAGATTCGAGATCGACTACGGCGTCGGTCCATCAGTACCGCATTCATAATCGTTCACCCCGCGCGATGACGCTAGTACTCACCTCGACGCTGAAATTCCCCTCCACGTCCGGATTCAACTCCCTCAGAAACTTGCATGTCTCCTCCGCTCTCGATTTCCCCAAGCTGCTTTCCTCTAGGAAGAAGTTCACACCCAAGTCTGTCTCAGTGACGATTGCTGAGTCCACTACCGTGAAACCGCCGACGCCCGGAAGCACCAGGTTCTTGAGCGCCTCGACTCCGGCAACTCCTCCCACAGGGGTGCCTTTTCCATCGATTGGCCCGTCCGAGTTGACCAGCAGGACTCGGGACTGCTCCAAAGCCTGTTGTCCGCTCGCTGCCCAGAGTCGAAGCTGGCGGTCATATTTCCGTTCCTTAGCAGACGGGGCCACCAGAGCCCCCGGGAAAGCGTCGGTCATTTGGCGTGAGAAGAAGTACTCTGCAGTTTTGGGTCAGGTTTGCTTGTCCTCTTGTCGGCGGTCGGACCTTTGTTGATTAGAAATGGTTCATGGTTCGAGCCAAATCGATAAGGCATTAAGCCGCCGGAGAGACTGTCGGTCCGGCATTGTTAGAGGTGGGGGTATGACGCCACTGTTCAAAGAGCTTGCCCAAGAACGCGCCTAACGGGGAGCCCTTAGGCCAGGCTGGCCAGCCCCTATTCTGCTGGGAACTTAGGGCTGCCCTCCGCTAAAAATAAGCCTCGGCCAGAAAACCGTAGCGGGTGGCGGAGGGGTGATTCTGGGCGGGATCGTGGGGAACTTTTTCTTTTATGACCTTCACCGAGATAACCTAACCATAGGTTAAAAATAAAATCCTTTTATCCGGACGCATGAGCAATAACTAAACGGCATCGAGGTTCAAAATACGTTCGCACTGTCAAATGACTAACTAAAGTCACATCTTCATGAGACTCACCGTCTCTGGCTTTCTTCGTTCCAGTCTGTGTGTAAAATCCGACTCCAAATCTTCAATCATGGCCTGCTGCCAGATAGCTTGTCCAAAATACTAATAATTATCCGCCTCCAGAAAGCTACAATCCCGGGGCCACTGTACATATAACACCATCGCCGCGTTCGCCGTCCCCCCACGAACACTTCCTTCCACTCGTTTCCAATCTACAAAAGCAATGGCGAGTGTCGAGCAAGCCAAGCGCAACGCGGCCCGGGTCGCCGTCGAGAACCACTACCCCAAAGACGCAAAATGGGTGGGCATTGGCAGTGGTACAACGATCGTCTACGTCGTTGAGGCAATCAAGAACCTGGGCGTTGACACATCGCTGACCAGGTTTGTCCCCACGGGCTACCAGTCGAAGCAGCTGATCATCTCGGCGGGGTTGACGGCGGTGGAGTTTGACGCGATCCCGGAAGGTGTTGTGCTGGATGTGGCGTTCGATGGGGCGGACGAGGTGGACGAGGAACTGAACTGTATCAAGGGCGGAGGGGCCTGTTTGTTCCAGGAGAAGATTGTTGCGATGCAGGCGAAGGAATTCATCTGCGTGGCCGGTTTGTTTGTTCTCTTTCGTCTCCATTTCAACCGTTTTTTTTTTTCGTACGGCTCGAGCGGCGTGCTGACTGAGGGAAACTTTATAAAGACTCGCGGAAACTTCAATCACGCCTCCTCACGAACTGGAAGTACATCCCGATTGAAGTCGCGCCCATTGCCGCTTCCCGCGTGCTGCGCGAGTTGAAGAAGCTCGGCAGCGTAAACCCCGCCATTCGACTCAATGCCGTCCCCAAGGAGGGTCCGCTGAAGACTGACCAGGACTTCTACATCATCGACGCCCCCTTCGCGCCGCTTCTCCTGTCATCGGATATCCAGGCTGGCAAGGTCAGCGGCGAGAACGGGCAATGGGAAGTCGAGGCCCTAGCCCAGAAAATCAAGCAGATCCCCGGCGTGCTGGAAGTTGGCATTTTCTCCGGTCTGACGGGACCGCAGGCCCGAGCCGCCGGCGTTTCGGGCGGACAGAAGCCCATTGCAGCGTACTTTGGGATGCCAGATGGCTCGGTGACGGTTCGGAAAGCGACGGCTGGAAAGTAACGCCTTGGAGTGAATGCACGGCGAGATATATGACGCATAGATCCTGCATGTTACACGATGGAAACAAGGATTACCTCGAAAATAGAATGATTTCTACTGTTTCTGGTCATGATACATCTGTCAACATATAGACATTCACAGCCATTCAATGCCGAACCCCAACACCAAACATAGGAAAGACATGACTTGAATCCCATATTAAGCGAGTCTAGGATATTATTTCGTACCTCGGCCCTTGGCTTCGGATTCGCCAAGTTCCCGAACATATATTCTCACCGTTCCCGGCCCAATGTCTTCCTTCCCATCCTCGAATCCCGGGCTGACCGCAATGGCAAGATACTTGCCATTGGAACTGAACGACAGCGCGGCGATGCTAGACGGGTATTTCTGATACTGCCGAATCCGGAGCTTCGCGATTCCGTCCCACAGCGCGACGACGCCGTCGCCGCCTCCGGACGCAAAAGTGCCGTAGATCGGATGGAACGCGAGCGCATTCACGGGGTAGACAACATCGACGTCGTCGACGGTCTGCCGGTGACACTTGAACGCGTACTTGCGCGCCTGCGATTCCGGGGACGGGTCGAACCATTCCACCGCGACGCGGCCTTCGATGCTGGATGATGCGTAGCCCGCATCGTCCGGCATGCAGGCCACTGCGCGGGTCATGAATTTGAGGCTGCTCTCACGTCGCTGCCAAGGCTCAATGTCTACGCGATTGACAGCGGGCGGCTGCGCGTCCGCCTGGTCTGTGATCAGCGCGAGGCTCTTGAGGTCGTAGATGTGCAGGGCGCGGGACGCCATGGCCACAACAAGCTTCGTCCGCGAGAGCGAAAGGGAGAACGGTCTCGAGGGAAGCGGAATCTCCGCCGGTGTTGAATCGGTCCCGTCTACGCGGTGAACGTGCAGCGTCGAGTCCCACGACGCAGATACAACGATTCGATGATCTCGACTGTAGACGACAGACTTCACCCCGGCGCGGTGGCTGGATAGGACGCTTTGAGAGGAGGTTCTGGCATCGATTCTTGACAAGATGGTCAGTGACACAGTGACTCCGAATCACAGAGGAGAAAGCACACCTTCGAACATCCCAGTCCAATCCCGCCGTGTACAGCTCGTCCTCATTTGCGCCGAAGCAGACGTCGAGTACTGGAGCCCGGTGCTCGAATTTCTGCAGCAGCTTTCCTTCCCCAACCGCGCCGTTCTCATCCCGTAGGTCATACAGATACACGTTCTTGTCCCAGGACGCTACTGCGAGCCGTGTTGAGTCTGGGAATGGAGAGAATGCGATGGCCGAGATGGCGTCCGAAGGCGGGGACGCGACGATGAACTGATCTGACAGGGTTAGTACCAGTCTGAAATGTTCGGAGTGAAGTGGTTCTCACTAGAAGACATCTTGTCTTGGACTGACGTCTCAATTGACACGGGCCAATTGATCTGTTCGTTATCATCGTGGAGCTTGATCGGAGCACGCTCGGCGGAGGCATTTTCTGCCGCTCTACACCGCCCGGCAGTATGTACAGAACTCCAGCATTTCGAAGCTCCCCGCAGGGCGATGACAGAAGTCTCCAACAGGGCATTTTGAAACGAGTAATTAGGACCGGAATCATTCGCGGCGCGCAAGTACGGTGCTGCTGAGACAGCCTACCATGCCGTTTGCTCAGCTCGTCATCGGCCCACCGGGAGCTGGCAAGTCGACCTACTGCGATGGGATGCACCAATTCATGTCGGCCATCGGCCGGCAGTGCTCGGTAGTCAACCTCGACCCGGCGAACGATAGGACGACGTATCCGTGTGCGCTGGACGTGCGCGACTTTGTCACGATAGAGGAGATCATGGAAGATGATGCGTTGGGGCCGAACGGCGCGGTGTTGTATGCGCTGGAGGAGCTGGAGAGGAACTTTGACTGGCTCAAGGACGGACTCAAGGAGTTGGGAGGTGTGTATATATGCTTGGTACCCTGGCATGCATGCGGCGCTTGTACGTCATCACTGCTAACGCGCTCGTTCCAGAGGATTATATTCTGTTTGACTGCCCCGGACAAGTCGAGATTTTCACACATCATTCCTCGTTGCGCAATATATTCTTTAAGATTTCAAAACTCGGATATAGAGTAGGTCCAGCTCGACTGCCCTCAAAGTTTTCACTGCTAACGAAGCGTTGGTACTAGTTAATTGTCGTCCACCTGGTCGATTCGTACAGTCTCACTCTGCCATCGATGTACATCTCGGTCCTCCTTCTCTCCCTGCGCGCCATGCTCCAAATGGATCTCCCACATATCAACGTGCTTACGAAGATTGACAACCTTTCCAACTACGCCCCCTTGCCGTTCAAGCTTGACTTCTACACCGAAGTGCAAGACCTCAAGTACCTCCTTCCATATCTCGAAGAAGAAACGTCTCGACTGTCGCATAAAAAGTTTGGCGCTCTAAACAACGCAATCTGCGAGCTGGTGCAGGAGTTTGGCTTGGTGGCGTTTGAGACCTTGGCCGTGGAGGACAAGAAGAGTATGACGCATCTTCTGCAGGTCATTGACCGTGCTAGCGGCTACGCGTTCGGACCTGCAGAGGGCGCCAACGATACGGTCTGGCAGGTCGCCATGCGAGAGGGCTGGGGCGACCTCAGCATTCAAGACGTGCAGGAGAGATGGATAGACGCCAAGGAGGAGTATGATGAATACGAGCGGCGGCAGATGGAAGAGGAAGGACCAAAGAAAACCGCTGATAAACCGCATGATGAGGACGAAGACGACAACCTGGATGACTTTAGAGGCTTTGTTCCGGACGCCTCAGTGACGATTGCTGAGTCCACTACCGTGAAACCGCCGACGCCCGGAAGCACCAGGTTCTTGAGCGCCTCGACTCCGGCAACTCCTCCCACAGGGGTGCCTTTTCCATCGATTGGCCCGTCCGAGTTGACCAGCAGGACTCGGGACTGCGTTGGAGAAAACCGCTCCAGATAACCGCAATGATGAGGACGAAGACGACAACCTGGATGACTTTAGAGGCTTTGTTCCGGACGCAGGTGTCAAAGTGATTCGAAAATCAGAGAATAAAAACCAACCCAATTCATCCGTATAACACTGTCCAACTGACGGGGTATCTCGAAAAAAAAAAAAAAAAAAAAAAAAAAAAAAAAAAGAAAAACAAAGAAAAGAACACGACGAAACGACAAACATACCCCAAATCCTTCCGAAATCAATCGTCGTCCTCATCATCCATGACATCGTCATCATCATCGTCCACGACAAAATCCGCCGCCGCACTATTACTATTACCACCATCACCAGGGACCTCCCCACGACCCAAACTCAGAGCATCCCCAAGACCTTCTTCTTCACCGCGGTCGGCCATCATCTTCCTCGTCCGCAGAATCTCCCTCCTCGCTCTCCGAATCGCCTCCTCCTCCGCTTTCCGCATCGTCCCGGAAACCCTCAGCACACGAAACACGCACGGCGTGCCGACATCCGCCCCGGAAGGAGAAGGTATCCGATCCATAAACGACAAGGCCGCCCACACAATCCGAAACGCCGCACGAGGACATCGGATAATCGCCGTCGATGTCGCGGGTGAGAAATACTTGACTTTTGCAATCCACATCAAATCAACCATCAAATCCCCCTCCTTCTTTTGAAAGAATAGAAAAAGAAAGAAAAAGAGAGGGAGGATGCCGTCACTTACCACCTAATCCACCCGTCCCCAACCTCCCCACCCCCCAATCGCCGAAATTCACCGCAATTTCCTCCCGAATGAGTTTCGCGAGAAGCGCCGGCGTCAAGTGGTTCGGTGAAGGAGCGTGGATCGCGACGTGTGCGGGGATATCCGCTGTCCGCGCAGCGATCTTGGAGAAATGTGGGTTGCCGCTTGGGTAGAGGATGTCGACGAGGAGGTAGCGGTGTTTGATGCGGACCATTGTATCTTCTAATTACTCTCTTTGTTCCATGTAATGATTGAGGAATAGAGAGATTAGACCGATAGAGTTCAAGATGGTAGATAGTATACTTGTGGAGGTCCATTGAGCTCGATTCGTTCCGATAAGAGCTTGCTGCTGTAACTAATAGTTATTACCATCAACGGTAATACGTGTAATATTCCGAACATAGTAGTCGATTCTCACTTATCCCAAGACGACATTCATATTGTTGAACAGCTGAATATTCCATTATTGACACTGAGTCCATTAACTATTCCTGGCCATGACATTACCAGGTTGCGGCATTACACATCGAGTACGACAGTTTTCCAGCATAACACGCATGTTCCCTCGACGATTCAATCCGATCGGATAACCTATGAATTGCGCAAACACCGGCCCAGCTTATTAAAAAGACATAAGAAGACAATGAAGACAAACAAGTAATGCATGCCCTTTCGTTCACCGTTTAGATGCTGACCTCGACGCGCCCCTCCGTGCCCGGCGCACCCTTGGACAGGTTGGGCATGAGGTACGTGATGTCGTCCCATGGGTGGCGGTACAGGCCCGTGCGCAGACGCTTCTGGTCGAGATGGTGGGCAATCAGACCAATGCTGCGGCCTAGCACAAACAGACCGTTCAAGACACCCATCTTCATGTAGTCCTCGGCCTCTTCGGCGGAGAAGGCGCCCGAGTTGCGCATCAGATCCACGAAGCAGACCGCAATGCAGCCGTCGACGTTCAGGATCAGGTTGTCCTTCTTGGACGTCGTCACGGTCTCGACGGCAATGGCGTAGTCGAGCAGCTTGTGGCTCGGGAAGTGCTTGCGCACGTAATCCTTGACCAGCTCAACACGCAGGTCAGGGTTGTTGCGCGACTTGACCTTGTGGCCAATGCCGGGAACTACGCATCTTTGTTAGTCTCGCACAGTAGATTAGTAGTGTTGAATGGGCCCACTTACTCAGCTTGTTCTCCTTGCGCATGGTGTCGACGAACTCACGCGGGCTGAGGCCCTTGTCGAAGGCCCGCGTGAATTCCTCGGCAGCACCGTCCAGCGCACCACCGAAGCGCGAGCCGATCGTGAGCAGACCGGAGACCAGCGAGCTGATGAGGTCCTTGCCAGCACGGGTGGTGATAATGGTGTTCATGGCACCGGACACGGCCGGGCCGTGGTCCGCCGTCAGCATCAGCACCATCTCCAAGAACTTGGTCGCATACGGCGGCAGGCGGCGACGGAACCACAGCAGCGACATGACACCTCCGATACCAATGTCCTCCTTGAAAACGTCCGAGATGGGCATGCCAGCATAGAGCAGCTCCTGCCCTCGGTCATCGGAGATGGTCGAAATGAACGCGGCCGGCTTCCGGATGAGACCCAACTCTTGCGCCCACGAGTAATCCATGGGGATCTTGGGCACCGGAGGCTCCTTGGCCGGGACGATAGTGCCTTCGGCAACCAGCTTCTTGTACAGGTCGCCCAGAACCTTGGGCAGGTCCTCGAAGGTGTCCGGAACGTAGAATCCAGCCTCGCGCATGGCCTGGTTCTTGGCAACGGCCGTCTCCAGCTGCGAGTTGGCCGACGCACCAGCGTGACCAAACTGCACCTCGGTATTGAACATGCTGGCGCAGGTACCGATGGCCCAGGCGACAATGGGCTTGGTGATGGTGCCGTTCTTGACGGCCTCGATGACGCGGTACTCCTCCACACCACCGACCTCGCCCAGCAGGAGCAGGATCTTGCACTCCGGGTCCGCCTGGAATCGCAGCAGGTGATCGATGAAGGTGGTGCCCGGATAGCGGTCACCGCCAATGGCCACACCCTCGTACACACCGTCGGTGACCTGGGAGATGATGTTATTGAGCTCGTTGGACATACCGCCGGACTTGGACACGTAGCCAACGGAGCCCTTTCGGTACAGCTTCGAAGAGACAATGTTGTCCATCATGCCACCCGTGTTGCCAATCTTGAAGCAACCAGGCTTGATGCCGCCGACGGTGGCGGGTCCAATGATGGTGACGCCCTTCTCCTTTGCAACGACCATGATCTCACGTGCTCTCTATCCCAGAATGGTCAGCAATGATTGCATCTAAGGGAAGCTACGGTTCGCGGCGTACCCGCTCCGGAACACCCTCCGCGATAATGGCAATGGTCTTGATCTGAGGGTATTGCATCAACTCCATGGTGGAGCTGTATACGGATCGCGACGAGGCGAAGTTGACGACGGTGTCCACATCCGGATGCTTAGACATGGCCTTGCCGACGTCCTGGTAGACGGGCAGCAGCGTCTCGCTCGTGCCCCAGTACCTGGGTTCCTTGTCAATTCTGCATCTACGGAGGAAAATCCCATGGCGCCTACATCTTGCTGACGAATTGACCGCCAAAGGTGTAGATTATGGCGGCCACGGAGGGGGTGCTCCGCTTGCAGATGAAGTCGAAGTCGAGCATGCCCTGGACGGCACGGGGTTGCATACCGCTGGGAGCACACAGTCAGATTCTCCTGGCCGGCAGCATCGACGGTCACAGGCGCACTCACTAGACGAAGCATCGTGTCTTGTTATGGAACAAGGTATGCTCCCCCAGCGGACTCAGCACCCGGCTCGGCGGGTTGAAGCGAGTGATGTTGTCGTTGGCCGAGCGGATGCCATTGACGCTGGAGGGATCGAGGGAGGGAGCGAGGGAGGGCATGGTTGTGAATGACTGTCACTGCATGCATGTGAGCTTTTTGGTGAGGTTTTTCGAGTCAATGATAAGCTTACCAGCGGGAGCTCTTGGATGGAGTTAGTCAGAGCAAGGAATATAGGAAGATTGAGGAAAGACCGCAAGACAGCTCGGCCTGAGCAAAGAAAAGCTGGGAGGATGAAGGTATGGAGCTGTCGGGGAGGGAAAAAAAAAAATAAAAAAAAATAAAAAAAAAAGACAATCGAAAGCTTCAGGGCAACACGGCGTTGTCCCGGTATTGCCACGGCCGAAGAAGCCTAGAAAAGCAGGGAGAATGGTGGGAATCCGACGGTTTGTTGGTGCCTGAGCTCAATCACCGTCTGCTCAAATCGGTTTAGCCCTCCCCAATCGACCTCCGCCTGCTTGTGATCGCGGTGGGCCGGGCGTTTTGTGGTCATGACAGGACCGTGTCTGTCATTAACAGCATTGAAGGGGCGGTCAGAAGCGGGAAAATGCGCGTTGCACCTGCATTGAAGTTACCATACAGTCCTGTATTACGCTGACAATACGCAAAGTGGGATGGAATGTACTCCGTAGATCTCATCCCAGATCCGCCGGGGCCACTCTCGGAGTCCGGACTGCGGAGCCCGAGCTGTCGTCGACTCTTTCGACCTCTTCTTGTTGACACGTTGTGGTCTGGCAAGAAGAAAGAATCCCACCACCAAATTTTCGGTTGGACGTCCTTGCAGGGAGACTCGGACACTTCAAACGGCCGAAAAGAGGACCGAAATTGTCATTCATTGGTTGTGCGGGAGAAAAGAACCAACCCCCAACAAAACATACATACATACCTACTCCGTACTGTCCAGAGCTGAACCGGCGTTGGGTCGAGAGTTTTTCACGAGCTTCTCCTCTCAACACGCCGAGCCGGCCAGAGCTTTCGTGTTTAGGCCATTTTTTCTGTGTCCACCAAAAGACCAAGGAAGAAAAAAAAAAAAAAAAAAAAAAAAAAATAAAGCTCCAGACTCTTCTCCTCTTCTCTTCTCAATCCTTCCTCCGGTCAATTCGTCACTCCTCATCTTGGATTTTCCCTTGTCCTCCCTCTCTCATCGTTCCTCAATTCTTTCTAACCAGGCCTGTCGTTGCCGATTGACGGCCTGTGTCAGCGACAAAAAGTATAATTTCGTTCTCCCTTCATTCAGTTGCGAAAGCCCTTGACTCGCCATGTCCGCCAAATCAATTCGTGAGGCCGATGGCAAGGCCATTCTCAACTACCACCTCACCCGCGCCCCTGTGATCAAGCCGTCGCCGCTGCCGCCCCCGACCTCCCATAACCCTCCCCCAAAGTTGGCCTCCATTTTCTTCTCGGAGGATGCCGATGTGGAGAGCGTGCTGAACCAGGCCGAGGCTACCTACCCGTGGCTGCTGGAGGAGGGCGCCAAATTCGTCGCCAAACCAGACCAGCTGATCAAGCGACGAGGAAAGAGCGGCCTCTTGGCACTCAACAAGACCTGGCCGGAGGCGCGCGCCTGGATCGCCGAGCGCGCCAACAAGCAGATCCAAGTCGAGACGGTGACCGGTACGCTGCGGCAATTCCTGGTTGAGCCCTTCGTGCCGCACCCGCCCGAGACCGAGTACTACATCAACATCCACTCCGTGCGAGAGGTAAGGTGTTGAGGACCCAGGGCATACCATGACGGATCCGCTGACGTAATGCCCAGGGCGATTGGATTCTCTTTACCCATGAGGGTGGTGTCGACGTCGGTGACGTGGACGCAAAGGCCGAGAAACTCCTGGTGCCCGTCAAGCTCCAGGACTTCCCCTCGAACGAGGAGATTGCGGCCGCCCTGCTGAAGAACGTTCCCACGGGCGTGCACAACGTCCTGGTGGACTTCATTGTCCGACTATACGCGGTCTACGTGGACTGCCAGTTCACCTATCTGGAAATCAACCCTCTGGTGGTCATCCCCAACGAGGATGCCACGTCGGCCCAGATTCACTTCCTCGACCTGGCCGCGAAGCTCGACCAGACCGCCGAGTTCGAGTGCGGCACCAAGTGGGCCATTGCGCGAAGCCCCGCCGCGCTGGGCCTGCCCGACGACGCGCCCAAGAACGACGAGGGCAAGATCAACATCGATGCTGGCCCGCCGATGGAGTTCCCTGCGCCATTCGGCCGAGAGCTCAGCAAGGAGGAGAAGTTCATCGCCGACATGGATGCCAAGACCGGCGCTTCTCTGAAGCTGACCGTCCTGAACCCCAAGGGCCGCATCTGGACCCTGGTGGCCGGTGGCGGTGCCTCGGTGGTGTACGCCGATGCCATCGCCTCGGCCGGCTTTGTCAGCGAGCTGGCCAACTACGGCGAGTACTCCGGTGCGCCCAGCGAGACCCAGACCTTCAACTACGCGCGCACCATCCTCGACCTCATGCTGCGGGCGCCTCAGCACCCCGACGGCAAGGTGCTCTTCATTGGCGGCGGCATCGCCAACTTCACCAACGTCGCCACGACATTCAAAGGCGTCATCCGGGCCCTGCGGGAGGTGGCGCCGGCGCTGAATGAGCACAAGGTCCAGATCTGGGTGCGCCGCGCGGGCCCCAACTACCAGGAGGGTCTGAAGAATATCAAGGCCGTTGGCGAGGAGCTGGGCCTGAACATGCATGTGTACGGGCCGGACATGCACGTCAGTGGCATCGTCCCGCTCGCGCTCAATGGCAAGAAGACCGACATCAAGGAGTTTGGTGAGGCATAGACCTGACGTTTTCTCAATGACCCTGCATGGCGTGCTTTACTTTTGATTCCGTGTGCGTTCTGTATCCTGTACTGGTGTTTATAATATGGTCACGGGCATGGCATGGTATATGATCCGTTATAATTTGGTCCAGTCCTGGTTCGCCAGCTGGTTAGGTCGTTGATAGAGAATCGACGTCCTCAGTACGAGATTCTGGCACTTTGAAGTTGATTTTCCCTTTTATCTACGGTGAAAGTGACTTGGATGAGAGCGTTCAGATGTAAGGATTCCAAAGTGAGCCGTTGCTCGACTGGTATTACTTTCTCGGCCAAGAGTGGACGTACAATGTCCATCCAAAACCTAGATAGATATCGGTCCACACTTGAAAACCGACGCTCATCCTCGGCTCATTGTAAAACATCCCGTTTCTAAAAGTAGGATCACATTGTTTAAGAAACACATGAATTTCAAGTCGGCCCTTTTGGCACTGCTAAGCCTGAGAACCATGGTCCCAGCTGGATTTTCTCTACCAACCGTACGGAGTATGTACAGAATATTTGCATTCGTAAGGGCATGTTTGACGAAGAAATGGGCCCTAAGGTGAATTAAACGATGCAAGCACCCGAGGAGATGCCGCTATCCACGGGCTCTGCAGCTGATGACGATCTTGATTTCTTTCTCAGTTCAAAAGGTCTGATTTTTCGTGAAGACGTTTTACCAGTGTCCGAGTCCGAGTAGGAGTTGTTTGGGTGTAGTGTTTCGGGGATTGCTAAGCGACTCCAAGCCGAATTCGCAAGGTACTATGGGCCTTTTTGCGTACAGTATCTCATAGATGATCAAAGAAACCAAGGAGATTGAAAAGGTCTAGAGAATAGCATCCCGAAAACCGAAGAGCACGGAATACAGTACGTTGGTGTATGTATGCCTGTGGCGAAAGCCAAACTGCAGGATGAAACTCCGGCATTACGCGGCAACAGACAACTGGGCGCGAAGGCGCTAAATCAACCAAGAAAATTCGGAGAAATGTAGGCTAGTCCTGTAGATAAGTTAGCAGCGGAGTCGTGGACTTTGGCATCATGTCATGTCAAAGGGCGGAAACCCCAGGAAACCTCGCGGCTTTGCGCTCAGCTCACGCCATGTTTCGTCTTTGCATATTACAACCACGAGTCGGAGCTGTGCTAAAAAATAACCACCCATGCTTGGTCAATTGGCCTAACGTAACCAAATCGATCCTGCAAACTCAGATGATTATGGAGATCATCGCCCGGTGCGCCAATCAGCGTGCCAAACCTATGGACTGAATTGAATTGGACTCAGCTTGGTCTGTGGCTGGTTTGGAGCCTCAAACCCGGTCTAAGACACATGAGATGCATGGAGCAACTCGTCATCGTCGTAAGCCACCTGGGGATGTCAGTCTTGAATCTCAATCAGGTCTCCTTGGAAAATGGTACACTGAATTGTAGTAACTCATCCTCCCACCACGATGAACCGAGTACAGTAAGGTAAGTACTAAGTACTGTTGGACGATCAATCGAGCGGCCCCAACTTGGATCAATCGTCCTGGGGATTCTGCGTTAACCTAGCCTACCTCGGTAGATGCCGCCTTCGGTCTACAAGCTGGCCGCGAAAGGCCGCTGGATGGCCGTGTTGGCTGTGCTGCTGTTTGCGGGACTGATCTTTCGTCTCTGGTGGAGTTTACTACGTCCATCTGCCATTGTTCAAGACCTACCTTTGACACCGGTCGAATCCAAGCCGAATTCGACCCATTCCAACGATGGCGATGTCGTCGCGGGCGACGATAGTACCTCGAGTACCCAACCGTCCGATTCCACCTCCATCCAATGTCCTGATATGCCCGGTATGGAGGACATCTTGGTCGTCCTCAAGACCGGGGTTACCGAAGCGCTGAACAAGGTCCCCGCCCAACTGAACACAGTGTTGCGCTGCACGCCCAATTTTGTCATCGTGTCCGACTACGAGGAAGTCATTGGCGGCGTCAGGACCGTGGATGTTTTGCGAAATGTGAGCGATCACATCAAGCAAACCCACGCCGAATTCAATCTCTACAACCGCGTGCAGCGCGGTGGTCGCGAGGCGCTCCGGCCCGAGGATTACGGGTCCGATTTCAACAGCCAGTTCGGCCGGCTGGGCAATCCCGGCTGGATGCTGGACAAGTGGAAGTTCCTACCCATGATAGATGCCGTGCTGCAACGACAGCCGACGGCGAAATGGTTCGTTTTCATAGAGGCAGACACGTATCTTTTCTGGGAGAACCTGTTGTCCTGGTTATCCAAGCACGATCCCTCGCAGCCCAAGTATCTGGGATGCCAGACGGCGATCGGCGATGATATCTTCGCCCATGGAGGCTCCGGGTTCGTCATCTCCAACCCAGCCATGTGGAAGGTCTCCAACCATCTAAAAGCTCGGGTGTCGGAGCTGGAGGATTTCACCGCCAGGGATTGGGCAGGCGATCATGTGTTGGGCCGTGTGCTCCGTGACGTTGGTGTGCCGTTGACGTGGTCCTGGCCCATGTCCCAGGGGAAACAGCTCTGGGACCTGGATTGCTTCTCCGAGGCCTACGGCCGACGAGTGTGGTGCCACCCTGTGGTGACATTCCACCACATGACTCCGGTCGAGATCCACGACATGTGGACTTTTGACCAGAAATGGCTCGACTCGGTAAGTTTGTTCCCCCCTTGAATCCCCGGCTCTGCTGACCATGGGCCCCATTAGCATCGGTCCGGGATCGATCCGGTCCTCTTCCGTGACATCTTTATACACCTGGTCCTCCCAGAGATCGGTGGAGTCCGAGACAACTGGGACAACCTCTCCGGCGACGAAACCAAGGACGAGAGCAATGCTGATCGTAAATTCTCGGCAGAAGAGTGCCGGGACAGGTGTAAGGCCAGGCCTGACTGCTTACAGTACACCCGTCACCCGGACGGACGGTGTCTTGTGTCGCGCGGCGCCATCCAGGGCGAACCCAAGATCAACGTGACATCAGGCTGGATGATTGACCGCATCACGGCCAAGATGGACGAGTATGGAAAATGTGAAACTGTGGAATATGTTCTATGACCGGACGGCATTCAGATCTCCTTCACGATGATGATCTCTTGTCATCAACTCCGAGACTTGATGATCAAGCCATGTCCAAGATGTATATAGATGTGCATCTCACTCAGGTAGGGCAAAAGTCACGATGTTGTACAGTACGCCTTGCATGATAATCTCCTTACTTGAAGTGTTACCGCATGATCAATCTCCCGATGCGTATTCTATTCTTGTGGCTATGGCTGACGTGGGACAAGTGAAATCGCAAGGTACGACCAAACCCTAACCCTATGAAGACTGATGAGCCCGGCAAGGCCCTGATGAGTTCATTCAGAAGCTACAGAAACTAGAATATCATGCGCAACGAGGAGAGTACCGTCTTTCTCCGTAGCCTCAGTCCCCCTGCGCGAGTCCCGATATTACTCCGTACTTTCTACGATTTCACCAATAGGCGGAATGTATCCTCATCGTTATCAACATTGGCGCTGGAAGAGCGGTAGATTTCGTCATGATCCAAACAAATATCTTTTCTACAATCTTCACGCGAATAGCTCTGCACCCACAAAGTCCAGGGTTTTGCCATGTCCTACCCCTCGGACATCGAACAAAGCTCAGCAGTTACACTTGGTCAGGCTCTTCTAGACTTTTCAAGTGCAGAAATAGTATCATGAGAACCTCCTCACCAAAACTGAGCGCCTTCGATGTCGTCACTGCTCAGTCACTGGAGGACAATGCTCGAATTTGCATGTAACCCTCAAGTGAGGCCTTGGGGACAAGACGGGATAACGAGCTCAGATCAAGCCTGACACTTGCTTTCTCCCAACTCTGCGATGATATTTTGTGAGCGATGAAACGGACGAGAGATTGTTCAGGGACTGTGTGACAGGCAGTGCCTACTGGTGTACTTAAAAAGCGTTCAAGTCCAAGAGTGTCGTGTACATACTTGCCTTGCCATTGGGCACAGCATACTAAACAGAGATCAGAAAACGCTCGATTCACTTCCAATTCCAGAATGCAGACCTCTTTCCTTCTCTCCCTCCTGGTGGCCGGCCTCGGTTCGGCGCAGTTCGAAGACATTCCCTCCTGCGGTGTAGGGCGATATATATATCCTGGACACAAGAACCTCGGACAGCAACGATAGTTCTGACTGATCATTCTAGCTCAATTGTATCATAGACGGCATCCAAAACGATGGCTGCCCCAACATCGACGATTTCAGATGCCACTGCAGCAAGCCCGAGCTGGTACAGTCGATCCAGCCGTGTGTCGAGGCGGCCTGTAATGTATCCGAGCAGTCCGGTCCGCAATCCCTTCTATCCTTTCAGAGCCAATTGTTTTTTTTTTTATCACTGCCGTGCCAATGCTGACTCGGTTATCAACGCAGCGGTCTCCTCCGCCGTCGTCTCCCTCTGCAGCTCCGCTGGCGTGCCCATAACCGTCCCGCCCGTCACGGTGACCTCCTCCGCCACCACCACTCCGACGGGTGGTGCCTCCACCGTCCCCGGTGCGAGTCCATCCGGTTCCGAGAGCACCGGCTCCGGTGGTTGGACGTCTCCAACTGCGTCTGTTTCGGATCGCTCCCCGCCCGCGGATAGTATTAGTACCATCACCTCGGCTCCCGGCGCGTCGACCACGCCAGCAGCCTCCTCTTCCGCCCCGGTTTCGGGCAGTTCGTCCCCTGTAAGCGATCCATCTCCTGCGCTTCTCGCCAGTCTCGGTGCTGCTGTGGACCTGAAGTTTGATCTTGGGCTTGTCGCGGCCATGGTTGGTGTTGCGGCCTTTGCGCTGTAGTAGGACATGTGGTTACTGTAATTGGGCCAGGATATGTGAGCTAAGTAGGTAGTTCGTTTTCAATTGCAGTCCTCGCCTCCTGGAATTTTGGCATTGAGGATCGGAAAACTGTCACGATTGGATCCGGAGCATCGATGAGGTTCGACAATCACCACTGCGATCAGAGAGAATCCAATCGCATCAAATATCTGTACATTCGCGTTAGTTGACGTGTGGTATGCATACAAATCATTCTCCTCGTGTCATCTATAGACCGACATGAAAAATCAGATGAACGCCAAAACGCCGCCGAAACACAAACAAG
Organism: Thermomyces dupontii; assembly: GCF_041956625.1. Lineage (NCBI taxonomy): Eukaryota > Fungi > Ascomycota > Eurotiomycetes > Eurotiales > Trichocomaceae > Thermomyces > Thermomyces dupontii. Next base: position 496,236 of record NW_027192313.1, on the reverse strand, counting down.
CACATTCCATGCCATAACTCCCATCACGTCGAGCAATCTCAGGAGATCAGCTCATCAATGTAGGCGGTATCTCGAACGCCCTTCTTGTCCCCCTTTAGCAAAACCGCGAGAACCTCAATCGGCGGATTTAGATCCAGGTTGTGTGCACGATGCCACCGTTGAAGTCTGGAGATTCCTATGCAGGGCTAAAGAGTTAAGTAAACCATTCCGTACATACCAAGCAAGAATGCAACGTACCCCATATTGACTGGAGAGATCGAAATGCCGCAAGATCTTCTCGTGCAAATCGACACCGTCCTGATGCACTGTCGTCAAAAAGAACAATATCGTTAGTGCCATCCAAGGAATATCGCAGGCATATAGAAGGGTACCCTACCCCGTGGCGTCTTCCTCGACTTCTCCTCATTACTCCAATACTTTCTCAACTGTGCATCTGCGATCTGCAGCGCTCGGCGCTCCTCCTCAGTCTGCGGTTGTGGCTCTTCGGTGACCGGCGGGATTGGCTCCTCGGAAAGTTCGGGCGACGCCGGGGTTTCTGGCGTGGTGGCCTCGGCAATGATCTCCTTGGCCGCTGGCTCGCTGACGCTTTTTGAAGGCTTTCCCGGTGTTGATGTTGTCGGCTTGGTGATGCGGGACTTGGCCCCGAAGGAGAGAGTTGACTGTTGCTGACTTTTCTTCGGGCCCGCGGCCGAGCGTCCGTTTGATCGTCGTGGCGGCATGTTTCTCGCGTGTGTGACGAGGTTATGGATCAATTGTCGGATCTGGGCATGTAACGACCACCAGTGTCCTTCTTGGCCTTGAGATGCTTTGTTGAATGTATCGTTCGGGACAAACCTGAGGCGGAGTTGCTCGTTGCCTGCGCAACGCCTACGGCTTGGCATCGTCATCCTATTAGCTCAGGGTTAGGGTTAAACCCCCAACATTTCATTTCCTCGACTAGTTATGTACGAGTACTCCGTATTCAACTTCGAATTCTTCCTTTGAACTTGCTTTGAACCAAGGCCCGGGTACTACATGACTAAGTGATGTATCTCAGGTTACTGTACGCCTGCTTCCTTGAGCGCGTTTGACACAATCTCAACCATCTCCACAACTTTCTCTTCCTCAAGTCGCTTGCCTACCAACTGCAGGGTAACTGGTGTGCCATCGAAAAATTCAGGGTCATAAACGTCCTGGATGATTGCATCAGACTCGTTCAGGGGCTTCCATTCGGGTCCCCGTTTAGGGTCTAGCGACTTGGATGCAAACGTCACAGGGAACGTGCATGCCGCATAGTCTAGTAGTAGGATTGGTCAGTCTGAGTGATCTTTGTATGTTGCCCTGACGAAACTGGCACTCACCTAGCGTGTTGAAAACACTCGTATAGCCAACGTAATGCTGCACCTCTGCGAATCGGAGCGGATTCGCGACGAGCGGCCAGACGGGCGCAATGATGCCATCCATTACGCGTCCTCCGTCCTTCCCAGTGGCCATCCACCGTTCGAGGTACGCTTCCTTCAACCGTTCCCGATTCATGATCATTTCTCGCAACTTGGCAGGTGTCAATTCCTTCGGGTCGGCCTGGAACTGCTGGTGGATCACCCGGAAAATATCCTCATCGTACTTTTCGAGGAGCGCGATGAAGGCATCGGTGCCGAGGAGGTCCAATCCCTGGCCACCCGATTTGATCAAAGCATCATGGTCGATGGGTTCCCTAATAGGGCTGTTGGCATAGTCTGATTATAGGGATGGCATCCACAACTTACCAGTCAATAACCTCGTGTCCGGCGTCGGTCAAGACCTTCCTCACTGTCTCGATTGCCCGGGATATCGGCGGATGGGGCGTAATGTTGCCGTCATTCGCCAAAATACCAATCTTCAGCTTCCTCCCAGGCGGTTGAATCACATTGCGCCGCCACGGAATGGGGAGCATCTGCGGATCATAGTTCCATGACGCAACCCGTTCGGAGCAAACGGCCTCCGCGAATATTTTCACTCCGTTCAAGGACCGACACATCGGCCCAATGACACTGTGGAGAAAATCTACACCGGCCAACCCGCCGTTGCTGCCCGAACCGCTGAAGCGTCCATGAGACGGCTTGAGACCGTACAGGTTGCAAACCGCGCTCGGGATCCGGATGCTGCCAGCAATGTCGGAACCGACTCCCAGCGGCGAGCCCTTCATGGCAATCAACGCTCCTTCGCCGCCGGACGAGCCTCCTGGTGCCGCTCCCTTGTTGAAAGGGTTCAGCGTCTCGCCGAAGATGTTGTTCCGAGTCTCCCCCATCGCCATACCCGTGGGCACGTTAGTTTTGACGTAGATCACGGCCCCGAGATCTCGGAGGATGGTGACGATCAGCGATTCCTGCTTGGTTGGCTCATTGGCAAAGACCGCCATGCCGACAGATGATGGGTGCGGTGGAGTGACAAATTGGTCCTTGAGAGAGATGGGCAGGCCATGCAGGGGCCCGACAACTTGACCCGTCTTCTCTTGGTATTCATCCAGAAACTTGGCCCGTTCGAGGCCCTCTTTGAACAAAACCTCGGTCACGCAGTTTGTCTGCCTGGTGTATCAGCGGGCACAACTCCGGTCATGATTGATGGCTAGTGTATGATGGAAATAGAGTACCTACCACTTTCTGAGCCACAGCGGCCGCCTTGCAGAAGGCCGTCGTCGTAGCCACCGCTGTCATCTTGCGGTCTCTGATCCGCTGCAGAATCTCGTCGACATCAAGGTTGATGATCTCCAGTTCTTCGGCTGTCAGCACGCCTGCCTGTGCCGTCACGGATCGAAGGTCCTTGGGCAGGTCCTTCACGTCGAAGTCGGGGATCTGATAGGCAGCATTGAGGGCCTCAGCTCGACGCTTCTGTGCAATCGCCGCAATTTCTTGGTATTTTGGGGCCATGGTGGTAGTGGGTGATGGACGTTGAAGTGCGCGTTCCGATAATCGGTTGAGGTACTGTACCCTAGGGCAGAGATTCAGATATATATGCAAATCCCAGTACAATCAGCCTTGTTCAGGTCTACTGAGAGTACTCTGCAGTTTAATTTATACCGTACAGCAAGTTCAACACGTGGAGAGGGGTAGGGTTCCTTGTCGGGTCTCTCTGTCCCAAAGGACGCGGGGATCGAGCCGATTGATAAGCAAGGGGGGATTGTGAGAGCATGATCCAAATGTAGAGTACACATTCCTCTTTCAAACATTCCCATTGCAGCAGCTGTTGTTCCCTCTCCGGAGATCTGGAACCGTCATGAAGCCAAGAGCATCGGAAGGATCAAGTGGATTGAACCTTGGTCGTTAAGCGTGCCTCTTGAGAATCTCAGGCCGCCGAACAAGACCGCAGAACCACGGTAGCTCCTGATCTCAATTGCCGACACTCTGTGCCGAGTACTAGTGACCAACAACAACAGCGTTCACCTTCAACTTCAGCTTTGAAAGCTTGATACCGGGCAAAATGAACAACCGTCCGGTCGAGCAGGCCCTCGCGACGCTACTGCCCACTCATGCCGATGATATGCCGCATGAGTTGGTCAGCCTAGCGCGATCTCTCCTTGCCCAGTCGAGGAGTTACGCCGCCAGCCTCAAACCCGAAGAGGAGATTGCCAGACCGTGGGCTTGCGCAGAGATTGCTTGCAAGCGGTATGGTTGATCGAGTTTTGTGGGCGAGAATTTGTTGTCGCTGACCAACGCGCAGTCTGAGTCGAGTGCTCAGACTCCCGCCACTCCTCGGGAATCCACCGTGTCCCCCACGCGTGTACAAGAAACTCCTCGCGTATCTCGAACAGAACCTCCAAGATACTTCATCGCCCCGACGCCGACCCAGAGAGCCCCTATCGGCACGCGCTGCAGCTCCCTCAACACCTACCAGGGCGGCGAACATGTCGACCACGAAGACCCCGACGAGAACTGCGACGCCGCGAACAGTGCACAGCACACCCTCAAAGGCGACGCCATCGAAACCACCGACACAAGGGACAAAACAGCCGGATACCGAGACCCGTAATGCCTGGCGGAACATTCCGGATGCGCCCATTTGGGTCATGCCGTCGATACGGACAGTGTGCAAGATAATGGCGACACCAGCACCGCGGATGAACCTGTGGTCACGACCTCCGATATCGCGGACCTTGCCTCCTCATATCTTTGCCGGCGTCTCATCGATACTACATTTTGTCAGGACATCGGAGGATGCCGACTTTGAGGTTGACTTCCTTGACATCCTCCGCAATTCGCGGGCAAAGGAAACGATTGCCTACAAAGAACGTGTCTACACTTTGATCGTGGCCGTATACTTTCTCGTGCTGGCTCGGCGGCGCAGCTCGAATCCCGCAACAGTCGCAGCGACTTACACTGAGAAGCGACCCGAATCTCAAAATGATGCGGAAGAGCCAACAATGGATAAAAAGACTTATACGGAGATGCGGCAAACCGCACTTTCGAGCTTGGGCCTCGAGCCGTCCAACAAGCAACTTGGTCAAGACGTTGACACTTGGATCGCCCTCATCGAGAAACGCAATTGGGCCAAGGATCAAGAATGGTATCAGAACATCCCGCTGGCGGGGGAGAACGATGCTGCGGATCACGAAAATGGACTCTACGCGCATCTATACGAGAATGATGGGGCAGAGAACACCGCAGTTGTCAAGAGACAGCGGACGGCTAAAAGCTCGTACTTGGATCTCTACCGGCAAAAGGGCGAAGGTGTCCTGCTCCCCGGTCTGGGGACGATGATGCAGCCTCGAGTGGACTATCTGAGCGAGGACCGGAGGGAGGATTATCGAGCATGGAAGGGCGATATGTTGAATAGGATCCGAGCAATGGAGAGACAGGAAAAAGGAAAGGCAGTTACAACAGGAAAGAGAGCGACAGCAGCAGCAGCATGAGCCATTTTGACTGGTTACGTATATTGGATGATACCCTTGTCCGAGAAAAATCTTGATCAACGCGACAACCATCTAACATCCGAACTATGCGTCAGACGGAAGCGTTCAATGTCGTGCAAGCCATGAATTTGGAATCTCTTGAAGGGACATCTTCAAGGAAATGGAATCATCGCCCTCCGCCACGCAATGGAAAGGAACCAGGGAGCAGACGGAAGGAGTAGCAAATGAAATGGACAGCTCAAGACAGCTCGATAATGATAACTTTTCATGCGATCACAGACTCGACTCTGTGAGCACCATTTTCGGCAGCAACAGCAGCTTGAAGAGCATTCCCGTAGTGTCCACCTTGCGCGTTGACGTCGGCGCCTCGCTACAACAACAGCTTCACTATGTCCTCGTATCCCCTCCAGGAAGCCGCCTGGAGAGCATTTCCAAAGTTTACCACCTCGTGCATTGACATCAGCCCCGGCCTGCCGCTGCTGCTGCACGATCCCCTTGTGACCATTAGGTGGTCGATTAAAAAAATGAACTTAAAGTCCCCATAGGGCTGGCCGTGCTTGACCAGAAAAAAAAAATGAAGGGGCTCTGAGGTCTGACTGGCCGCTAGTGAGCATGACAGCGGTCACTGGCGAGGCTGAGGCGCGAAGTCCTGACTCTTGAGGGCAGAGAAGTTAGAGCAGAAACTGGCAGACACTACTGTAGCTGAATATTTTCTGGTAACACTTTACGAAAGTTTAGCCCAATTACAAATCTCAAACGATGAGTGCGACAGGACGAATTACTGCCTGGTAGTTATAGGTGGTAGGCATAAAGTCACATCTTCATCTTCCACAGTCAGTGATAGTAGATGGCTAGAGGTACTATTTCAAATAATAATAATTGTAGTCGCCCACCACAGGCAGGGTTAACACTGTATCAATGTAGAAATCTCCCCAGGGTCAATACCAGATACTTCTCGTTCGGTGGTGAGGAATGGACTCCTTCCCCTCCTTCTCCAACGCCTTCATGGCGTCATACAGGAAGAAATCAATCAGGATGGCGTTCAACTTGATTGTCTTGTCTTCGCTCGTAACGTCCCCATTGTTGTTGTCGCTGGTCTGAATGTATGTCATGTGCGCTGCCTCGGGATGCCGGCGAAGTATTTCTCGCCGAATCAGTTCAACACACCAAATGCTCACACCCCGAATTTCTATCTCCCACTTCGATCCGCTTGGGATCTCCTCGAACCTACGGATGTGCGACTCCAGGCGCGGTGAGTAGAGCAGAGACCCTAGACTATGAAGCATTTGGGGGACACGGTAGTCTTCATGGTACTAGTGAGTTTCAAATTCGAGACCGAGTGAAAACCTTGTGGCGGCTTACCGGCAAACATGGTAAGTTTGTCAATGTCGTCAAACTGGCCATACCCTTGGCCCTCGAAACAGGCCCATAGATCTGCGACGAGAATCTGGGCTCGCTTGTAGAAGCGCACGCGACGCCCATCTAGACTGGCTTCATCTCGGAAGCAGGGAAACCTCTCTGCCAAGAGATTTACCAACACAGCCGCCGACCTGTTGGCCTCGTTGATGCAGTTCAGAAAAGTTCCGTCGAACTCCTCGTTCAATATACGGCCCGCTTCTCGCAGGCATGCAATTCGTTCTTCCAGCAGGGGCATTTGCTCATCCGTAGCGGAACGAAATACGTGTTTCAGTAGATCATCACTGCATTCATCTTCCTGGCACCAGAACGATGGAGTCGTGATTGGAATCTCTGCGAGTGTCAGTGACCGATAAGAAAATAAAAGTGGCTAGCAGCTCGAGAAAGACTCACCCTCATCCAAAGCTCTTTGCAGTGCAGCAACTAAGCTCCAGTATCCGGTCCACTTCTTCCCGCGGTACTCGACGGCGAATCGCTTCGATTCATCCGTCTCCGTCGACCAGAAGCTGAAATTGAGCAAATCCATCGTGAAAACGAAGTTAACCGTGGCCTCGTTTTTGGTCTTGGGGTGTAGTTCATGCTGGGCCCATGTCTTGATGGAATACGACTGCTCTTTCATCCGCTCCCATATCGTCTCCGCAGCTTCTTTGGTCTTCTGCGGATCCAGAGCCACGTCGATGGCATTGTCATAGATATACTCAGCATCCTTCAAGACCTTGGTGTCCGCTGGAATAGGCGCCTTTGACGCCCCTTTGAGCCCCAGAGACTGGCGTAAAAGCTCCAGAAGCTCTGGGTCTGCTTCGTCGTCGGACATGGCCTTTCCCTCGCTATGTACTCCGTACTCACTGCTAGTACTAATATTTCTCGCCTTGGACTCGGAGTTTTGGGTCGTCAAGCCAAAGTCAAACCAGCTCAAATATTATGTACCCAGTTCAGATCATCCTGGATCAAGAAATCAGCCCATCGATCAAGCAGCACAGGTAATGACCCCATGTACTCCGTACCTCATGGAAAAACTGGCCAGACAGGGTACTTGAATGTTTAATGTCCCTCCTGTCGTATTCGTCAAGTAACTTTAGTAGTCTTGTCGCTTAGGTGGCCTGCCTGCGTGTCCACGTCGCCTCGATGAGAGGACTACGGCTGGAACAGAAGTAAATGGCTCGTAGCAACAGCGCAGATCATCAAGCCCGGCCTACAATGTCTACTCGCACTCGCCTTTGATGTACCTACTCGAGTGGAGATGCCGAGCCAAGGATTGGTTACAGTAGTTATTACATAATCAGACTCTAAACTCTGATTGGCATTTGGCCTGTTAACTGATTACCTACGGAGTACTCGTAATTAAGTTACGTGAGATATTAACCTAATACTGGACAATTGGGGAACTGCAGAGGTGGACACCCCTCCTGCTCCAGGTTCCGATGCAGATGCGCTCATGCGCGACTCCGAACGACTCCCAGGTTTCGGGGGGTTGGAGGTCCAGAAATCGCTGAATCCATCCCTGTGGCCATTGGCATTGGCCTCACGGTTGATAGGGGGCAGGCAATCTTCGAGCCAGTTGCAACAACCAGCCAAGACTATACTTGCATGTTGATTTCCGCTCTAGCTCAAGGGACAACGCTCATGAACGTCATGACAGGGGATACTGAGGCTGAACATCATGTATAGTAGGTTATCTGACGATACCGACTAGTCATGTACATAATAATTACTCTAGTTTGAGTTGTCTTCTCAGAGTCTGCTTGGTATAACTGCCTGACGGAGCAGACTTGGACCGGGTGCCGCGTCGGTCGCGTTCGCGACCGATCGACGTCAGAATTCCGCAGCCTCAGGCATGCCATCTTGAGTCCACCACCATTGATCAATCGTAATCCAACCCTGCTGCTTATTGTTCTCCCTCCCTTTCTCCTCTTCGTTCCTTCGCGTTCATTGCGCGGTTGAATCAGTCAGCTCCCGGCGAACAAGTCCGTAGGCTTCTTTCTCGGACTTGCTTGTAATATGGGGCGAGATACGCATCTGAAGCGGTCCTTGGGGACGCTCTCAAGGACCATTCGAGAGGTGAGTATTGTAGACTCCAATTGCATTTTCCAGAACTTCCTTTATGGGCATTTCAGTACTAACCGAGCGCTCCTCATAGTGCCGTGTCTTACTAGTGGGCGCAGGAGGCATCGGTTGCGAATTGCTCAAGAACCTCCAGCTCACCGGCTTTGGCGAAATCCACATTATTGATCTCGATACTATCGACTTGAGCAATCTGAATCGGCAGTTTCTCTTCCGTCAAGAGCACATCAAGAAGTCCAAGGCCCTGGTACGTCGAAATGGCGGCTCTGTCAGTCAAATCCACTGGGAAGTTTAACGGTTCTTTGCCGGCATACAGGTCGCCAAAGAAGTTGCGCAGAAGTTCCGGCCGGATACGAAACTCCACGCCTATCACGCGAATATAAAGGACAGTCAGTTTACTGTCGACTGGTTTAAAACGTTCAATATCGTTTTCAATGCCCTTGATAATCTCGATGCACGACGCCATGTCAATCGGATGTGTTTGGCTGCTAATGTACCACTCATCGAGAGTGGCACGACGGGTTTCAATGGACAAGTTCAGGTGATCAAGAAGGTGACTGGATATTGAAAGTGCGCCGGCGCGAGGGCGGATGCTGATGTGGTTATGTGCAGGGTTTGACCGAATGCTATGACTGCAACCCGAAGCCAGTGCCCAAGTCATTCCCCGTCTGCACGATCCGATCTACACCCAGCCAACCAATTCACTGCATTGTCTGGGCCAAGAGCTATCTGCTCCCGGAGCTCTTCGGAACGAGTGAAACGGATGAACAGGAATTGGATCATAGCGAGGATGCTGAGAATGGTATATATACGTTCAGGACGTGCGGGAAACTGGAAGAGACTGACTTGGTACAGCGGAGGAGATTCAAAATCTTCGACAAGAAGCACAGGCCCTCAAAGCCATTCGCGCTTCAATGGGCACTGAAGAGTTTGCCGAGCAGGTCTTCACAAAAGTCTTCAAGACGGACATTGAACGACTACGAGATACAAAGGAGATGTGGAAATCACGGGATCCTCCAGTGCCTCTAGAATTCAGCAAGATAGAGCAGAGATGTGGAGGAATAGACCGCAGCGTGTCCAAGAATGACCAGCGAGTCTGGACCTTGGAAGAGAATTTCGTAGTATTCAAAGACAGGTAAGGATACGCACAAACTCTTAAGGGGATGTATAACTGAGAGCCATTCAAGTCTCGAACGATTGAGCAAACGAATGCTGTCATTGCAACGGCAGAGTAATGATGGTGTCCAGCCGATTATCACATTCGACAAGGACGACGAGGATACTTTAGACTTTGTTGCCGCCGGCGCTAATTTGCGATCTAGAGTATTCAACATCGAGGAAAAGTCCAAGTTTGATATCAAGCGTAGGTTTCCCACGGGGGCAAGCTAACTCCGGACGTTACTAACGCGATCGATGCTGCGCAGAAATGGCCGGGAACATTATTCCTGCTATCGCCACAACAAATGCGATGGTGGCTGGTCTTTGTGTGCTTCAGGCTTTCAAAGTCTTGCAAGGGAACTACGAGCAAGCCAAGATGATGTTCCTCGAGCGATCCAGTCTCAGGGCCATCAATTCCGAGAGTTTAAGGCCACCAAACCCTTTCTGCCCCGTTTGCTCAGTTGCCCAGGGCCGAGTTTTTGTAGACTTGGAACATGCGACGCTAAATGACTTGGTGGAGAGCGTACTCAAAGGGCATCTGAAGTACGGAGACGAGTTCTCGGTTAGTACCGAGCAGGGAGTGATCTATGATCCCGACCTGGAGGACAACCTCCCCAAGAAGCTGGCCGAGTTTGGAATCAGAGCCGAGAGCCTGATCACGGTGATCGATGAGGCGGATGAAGATACGCGAGTCAATCTGGCGCTGCTAGTTATTGAACGGTATGCATTCCATTTCTTCGGATGGTATCACGACGCTGACTAGTTGGCAGACAAAAGGCTACACCAGAAGACAGTCCGATTTCCCTAGATGGAGACATCACTATCCCGCCAAAGCCTAAGCAACCGGAGCCGGCTACCGAGCCGGCGGCCAATGGTACTGCCAATGGTACAGAGGCAGCACAGCGGAAACGCGGGGCTGAAGAGGCTGGGATGACTGAAGCACAGCCGAGCCCCAAGCGACTGGCCAAGGGCAACGGGGATGCGTCAGAGCCGATCGTAATTGAGGATGATTCTGGCGCGATTCTGATTGACTGAGTCCTTCGATCGAAGGATATGTTGTATTCTTGTACATTATTGTAGGCAGGCCACATTGTTTTTTTTTTTTTTTCCTGGAGGACTCTGGCTATTTTCCCTCACGGTATGGCGGGTGGGCGTTGTTTTGTGTGCTTTGTGTTTCGTTTCCATTCCTGCATGGTCAGACTGGGATATTCGGGAGAATAAGCATTGGCAGGGAGATAAATGTGTTGAATGATAGCCGATGAAATGGCCCGGATAGCCCGCAGTTTATGACAATCATACTCGACGGTCCGACTGCAAACAGCGTACCAATGAAATATTGTAAGGTCAAGTAGCGCTCAGACCGCCATCGAGATTGAGTACACAGTTGTTGGCATACTCGTTCGTGGCCAGAAACAACGCTGCATCGGCAATTTCGGCCGGAGTTGCGAATCTCCGGAGCGGGATGCGATCTTTCAGCTGGGACACACGCTCTTCGCTAAAATCTGCCAGAAAGTCATTATACGTGATGGTGGCTAACAGGTGGGGAGAGAAACTACCCTCGATAAAAGGGGTGTCGACGTAGCCGGGCACAAGGGCATTCGACCTCAACACCATGCCCTTGCCACGAAGAAGCTCTGCAGCCTCCACCGCCAGCGATCGGGTCAGGCCAAGCAAGCCGGCCTTGGACGCGGCATAGGTCGCGGTCCCGGTGACGCCGCGCAGGGCGAGGAGAGAGGAAATATTGATCACGCATCTGGAGCGCGGCGCTGATGAGTCTCGAGTGCGAGCAGCGCGCAGGCAAGCCTTGAGCAAAGCTCTCGACGTCATGATTGCCCCTTCGAGATTCGTGCGCAGCATTGCGGAGATATCATCGGGGCTCGTCCGGATTAACACTTTCGAGACTGATGCTCCGGCGGCGTTGACGAGAATGCCTACATTATCCTGCAGGACGGCATAAGTAATTGCACGAGGAGTGCGGAGTGCGTTATTCCACCCTCTCAATGGGAGGACGAGAAAAAAAAAAAGGCAGTTCGTACCATCTCCTTTTCAAGATCCTTCAGCCATCCCTGCTGCACATCATCGTCATTTCCTCGCCCACTATTCTCCCCTGCCAGCTTGGAGACGTCCCCCGGCAAGACCGAGATCGTACTACTCCTCTCGGGTGATAGATGATGTTCTAATCGCTTCTTCGCTTCCATCAATCGATCATGCGACCGTCCGACGAGAATAATTGCTTTGGCCCCCTCAGCGAGAAACCGTTCGGCGATGGCATATCCGATTCCAGACGATCCTCCGGTGATCATACATGTTTGGTCCATAAGGCGCTGCGGAGCGGTCGATATGCCTCGCCCCCACGGGATCGGCAGCGTTGGGCGCAGAATGGCCGCCCGGAATAATGGATTCCGCATAACACAGAGGAAGCCTGAAAGGCTGAGAGTGCGACAATGATTGGGCCCCAAGAGGATGGATCGATTTGGCTATCAATTCCCACAAGCAACAAAATTAGCTTCACAAATGTCAACACACGGCACTTTGGCAGTTGGCACTGACCTGATATGGCTCGAGCCTAATGTTATAACCCTAACTCTAACTTAATTAGGAAGTACGTAGTACAGTACTTCATTTGCTCTGGGAACAACGATTGGATGGAAAAGATGGAAATGTTAACTGTCAGAAAATTCCCCAGTGGAGGCATGATCAGCATAAACTTTTGTTGCCACTTGTTAGGTAGTATCTTGCTCTGCCTCTCATTCAATCTTCTCTCTACGGAGTACTTGCAGGGTATGTGGGCGGCATTCGACATGGACGTTCACAACTATCCGTACTCCGTACAGTACGGTTAGGTAGTGGCTCTCTAGACGAGAAGACTTCAGTCAAGAGAGTACGGAGTATACGGAGTAACTAGTTAGACGGATCAAATTATGTTGATCATCAGACATAGCGCTGCAGGAATGGACTGTGTAAAAGGATTCATTGTCCTCTGCGACTTCTTTGTTCGTTCGCGAAGAACGAACCAACCAACATCTCCACAATGTGTGGCAGCCGCAGGAGACGTTGTCCTGTCTGCTCCCATCTTTCTCTCGAATCCTCTTCTCTCCACCACGATGACTTACGCGTCCCCGTGCCGCCCCCAGAAAGCTCAACGGGGATGCGTACAGAGATTCGCCAGCCATGGTCAACTTGAGATTGTCAGTCGTCACATTTGGCATAGCGTCGTTCGAAATTTGAGTATAAGTCCCTCGGTTTCAGAGACGCCCGCAATCTCGAGCACTGTCAATAACGCCTTCCTGAACTCCGTCCTTCCGACCAAGAAACTACATACAGCAGTGAGACAGGTCCGGCTGTGCTGCTGGAACAACTCGCTGTCTGCCAGGTCCCAGAGAAGGAGAGACGACTTGGAGCTTGATAGGAACAGTCGCCACCTTGACGAGTCCTACCTAGTACCTAACCCTAACCAAGTTGGGTTACGTAACAAAGTTCCAGTTCTCACTCGTAAGTTAGTCCAAATTACCTTGACCTCAAGGACGGCAGTGGTTGGTGATTGACACGGGGCTCTGCATCAATGAACTGTCAAAGGATCCTTCGTCCTCTGGGACGTTTGGAGCAATCGTCCTTTGAACAGAGGCCATGGTCCTGTTCACATTCAACAGCGGCAGGAAAAGTTACTTCCTGTCCGTTGCCGTCCTTCTCGCGATTCTCCTCTTCTTTTCGATGCGACAGCAACATGCCTCGGTGCGGCCCCTGAGCACTGAGGCTCAGAGGAACCCGAGCAAAGCTCAAGACCATCCGCCCAAGGCTCAGGAGCATCTGCCTAAGCCTCAGGATTCGTACTCGTCATCCGAAGCGGACCCGGTTGTCAACCCAGCTTGTCCTGAGTTGCGCTTGGAAAACCCCGACATCAAACTCAGTCGCAAGATCAATTACGTCCGCCGCTGCATCAAACCAAAGTACGACGATGGCGTCGCCCGGTATGACCGAGGTGATGGCCGTTTCATCGACAAAATCGTCAACGTCCGTGGGCCTTTGATGACGGAGAAGACCCCCGTGAATCTGGAGGAGTGCGATTTCGCGGAATTCACCTCATGCGACGATATCATCGAGCTGCCTGTCCAGCGACCATACCCAGAAAGAGAATTCGGCGAATTCGTCTTCGGCGTTGCGACCACCTATGAACGCCTCGAAAAGTCCATACCGCAGTTCAAGCATTGGCTTGGCGACAGTGGCGCGCCGCTGATTGCTCTGGTGATTGACAAAGAGGACGAAATCCAATCGAACACGTTAGATTTCCCGCGCCTCGCTCGAAAGTACGCCGACGCAGGAATGACAGTGAAGATCGCGCGACCGCATGGAATGGACCATTCGGTGGAGAAATCACATATGATGGTAATTCGGGATATGCTAGCCCACATTGACGCCGAAGGTAACGCCAGCGGGACGCGCTGGCTGGGCGTCATCGATGATGACACCTTCTTCCCGTCGTTGTACGCGCTGTCAGAAGCCCTGTCACATTACGATCATACCGTTCCGGCCTATCTTGGAGCCGTCAGTGAACATCTCGAGCTCAGCACAATTGGCGGCCCGGGGGCAGCGTATGGTGGCGCCGGGATTTTCTTGTCAGTGCCCCTAGCTCGAGAAATTGCCCCGCATCTGGATTCGTGTTTGAGTGGACGCGGCGGTGACATGCAGATCATGGATTGTATCTACGACCACAGTCATGCGCGGCTTCTCCCGGTTGTAGGACTGCAGCAGACAGACATGGCTGGTGACATGTCCGGCTTTTTCGAGTCTGGCTGGCGATATCTCAGCCTACATCATTGGAAGTCGTGGTTCCATGAGCCCGTAGAGAAGCAGGCAGCGGTCGTGAACATCTGCGGCGACTGTTACCTGCAACGGTTCTCCTTCGAAGACAATGCAGTTCTGACCAATGGGTACTCCATCAGTGTCTATCCGCACGGCTATCCGGATTTTACCCGAATCGAGGGCACATGGCAACATGCCCTTTCGGACAATCGTCTGTTCCAGTGGAGTATGGGACCATTGAGACCGCCAATTTCCAAGGAGGACAAGCTGTCGTATAAGTTGGTGGAAGCCTTTACCACCGAAGACGGGATGTTTCGCCAGATTTTCGTTCGCAAAGGCGACCAAGAGAGAAATGAAATTGATGAAGTGGTTGATCTTCTGTGGAAAGTGTAATGATCAAATAGAAGAGCGATTCAGTTTCTCACGCGTATATTATATGGTGATGCTTGCCAGTTTTCAGCTGTATCATGTCTTTTAAAAGCTGATGTCACACACAGGAGTTCGTAGAGCTCAAGATGACGCTTACATTCGACGCAAAGGTACTAGGGGCATATTATGCGGCAGCCACACGGATGTCTCCTCGATACCCCATGACAGCGTTGTTGTCAAAGCTGACAAATGGATCCAAATCATGGACTTGTTTGATGTACAAGATTTGCCTCAATTCTCAAGCCATGGCCAAATGCAGCCCGTCACTTCATCACATTTGGCATTCACGTCGACACTACTTCTAGTTCTGAATAGTAGTTCACTGCTACATACGGTAGTACCATTTGACGCGGATTCTCCATGTGTACTATTAACAGCGCTTTTGTGTTTGACCAAAAGCGACTATCCCTGCTGTCGATTAGGCCGATTCATTGCTTTTCTAATCAGCATCACAGGACGAGTACTTACCATATGCCAGTATATAAGTACTTGCTCTGTCGGCTTTGTTTCCAATAGCCCTCATTCCTCGTACATACTACCCGTTTCAAAAGCGCCGCCATTCTCGTATTCAGTCTATAAATCCTCCGAAGCTTCTTGCAATACGGACCAGGTACACACAGCAGTTAAGACCGGTCTGCTGTTCTGCTTGGAAGAGCTTCGACTTTCGAGCCAGGTCCCCGGGAACCAGAGAGGGGCTGTTCGAGTGTTCGACTCCACTAACCGAGGGACTCGTAGTTCCCTGTAACCCTAACCAAATTGGGTTAGCTAACTAACTACCTAGGTAGTTACATAGTTAACTCACCTAGTTACGTTAACTCTATTACATAAGCAAACCTTTAACGCACGGACCATTCTACAGAGCATAAACTTTTTTGACCAGCTTCACATCTTGAGGATATCTCGGGAGAATGAACCATCGCAAAGCTTGTCCATACTACTCTTACGCTTCCTTGATGCCCTTCAGACCCAGGGCAAAATGTCCCAACCCTCTGAATACATAACGCTGGTCTCCAGTGACGGCTTTGAGTTCATTCTTCCCCGCAGCTGTGCCTGCGTATCAGGAACAATCCGACGGATGCTTGATCCATCCAGTGGGATTTCCCTCTTCCACCAGAATTGGTCTCTAGTGTCACGAAACTGACATTAGAAAACATTTAGGTAAATTCTCCGAAGCATTGACTGGTCGATGCGTTCTGGAGAATATCAGGTTTGTGGGCCCCCCCAGATCAACCGAATCCTTTTTTTTTTTGAATCGAAGGGTGATGGATTGACGGGGAATAGTGGCGTTGTACTTGAGAAAGTCTGCGAGTACTTTCTCTACAATGAGAAGAATAAGGAGCAGAGCAATGTGCCGGATATGGAGATTCCGTCGGAGTTGTGTCTCGAGTTATTGATGGCGGCGGATTACTTGGATAGTGAGTTTTTTTTTTTTTTTTCCTTCGCATTTGGCCATTGATGCTGACATTGCTTCTTAGCCTGATTTGTTTGAATATGTACATTGCAGGTTTGTTCCGGATGGGCATGATATGGCGGATAACAGATTCAAGGGATACGGCGTTGTCGGTGTGTTTGCTATTCTTGATTTGTTGAGAAATGGTTACGGAATAACCAACGGTCCTTTCCTCCCGTGTCGTGAATTCCCTGGCTAGTTTTGTCCATGCCATCGGAGAAAATCGACATGTGTCTTCCTTATAGACACAAGTCCAAAACCGTTATGGCAGAACGAGCATCCTTTTGATTCAGCCCTTGTCCTCTGCCACTGGACATGTCGGCTTTATTCCAGGGGAGACATACTTGAGCCGAAGCCACAGCGGATATTGTCATAAGTCATGAATGAAAATGTCAACGCCGCCAATCTCATCAACCTCGATTCTTCCCTTTGGACTTTCCACGTTGTCCACCTTTGCTGCCCTTGGGCCCCTCTCTCGCAAAGATAGGCGTCTTCGAGAAGCCAGCATCGCAAACCCGGAGGTAGCTTACAACACCCTGATCGACGACAGCAAGAATCACGCTGCGGTAACCCTGCCGCAAACGTGCGTAGACATTGCGCTCCATTTTCTCTCCTTTCGGTGGGTCTAAAGGTGTGCTTTCGAGCAGCGCGCGGAGTTGGGAGAGTGTGGGGACGGACGTTGTGCGGGCATTGACCACAGCTATGCGGAAATCTGGGTTGCCCGGCGCGGACTTCTTATACGGCGTTGATGGTTTGTAGACATGATATGATATCCGGAAAGGTGGATCGGTAGGTCTGGGTGGAGGGCGTTCAAGATCGACGTCCTCCGTTGGAATCAGTGCTAGGCGGTTGTAGACGTTGACTATTTGAAATTTGTCAGAGTCTCTCTCCTCCTTTTGACTAGCATCAGATACTAACCATAGCTTGTTGGATAGCTCAGCCCGACCAGCGGGCCCCGCGCGAGCCGACGAGACCGATCTAACCCAAACAGCTGAATGAGGTAGTTTGCCAAAGATCCAACACTTCTCGATCCAGAATTCGAATCGGGGCTGCCACGTATGCTTGGATCGTCCGCGACCGTCTCATCCCACGACGGCGCCCGGACGAGCGTATAACCAAGACGTTTTAGCCCGGAGTAGACAGCGAACCGCTCCAAAGTCAGACCCCCACGCCCAATCAAGCAGGTATATGCCGCTTGTAGACTCATTGGGACGCGCAGCGAAGTCTTCTCCGGATCGTCTTCCGACGCATCCCACATGATCTCCAGTGATCCGCGCTCCAGCAGGTACAGCGCTTCCTCAGGCAACAGCCAGATGCGGTTCCAGCTATCGGCCTGACCGACTGCTTTGAAAACCTGACCCTTGGGATTGCTTACACAAACACATGCGTCGGGCGAGATTCGTGGTCCCTTGGCTTCTGTCGACGTGTTACCGGTTCCGCTCCCCTTAAGAACTGACGCCGGCGGGGTAAATCCACCCGAAACGTAGACTCCAATGACGCGGTGTCTGGGATGATGCAAGCGCGGATGCGAGAGGGCTTGGTGCATGGCGGCGCGCGACGCGGCCAGCACATCGGACTGGTAGAGTGTGGGGTTAGGCTCAAAGTCCTTTTCACCACGACGGGGGAGCACGGCCGCATTGGTGTTGGAGTCACTATGATTTTCGACATCGAGTCAGTATGAGTGATATTATGGCATTGACTTTCGGGAATGGGGGATACTGCGAACAGTGACAGGCTGTTCAGGAATCGAAAATCCTGTACTTCGTCGGACAGGTCATGCTCAACCTGCGGCACCGACTCGTTTGGACCGGGAATGCGAATAACATCTTCGTCTGCGTCGGCCATTGCAATGCTCTTGACGAGGGATCAAAGGCGTTTTGCATGCAACTGAACTTTTGACTTTTTTTTCGCTGACATCAATGCATATACGCTTGGTTATCAGATCCAACGGTGGAGCTGCCGAGCCGGGTGCGGCTATCATCTGAGGTTAAACCAAGAATGGTTTAGCGCCAATGGCCCCA
This sequence comes from Thermomyces dupontii, assembly GCF_041956625.1. Classification (NCBI taxonomy): domain Eukaryota; kingdom Fungi; phylum Ascomycota; class Eurotiomycetes; order Eurotiales; family Trichocomaceae; genus Thermomyces; species Thermomyces dupontii. The sequence goes on along the minus strand of NW_027192313.1, from coordinate 478,037 downwards.
ATGTCCTCTTTACCACTCGGGAACCGCTTTGGTAATGTACTTATTCACCGAGCTGGAGAGACAAAGGCTCACAGCCCACCACCAGTGCGCCTTCGAACAAGAAACATGTCGTCGCAAAACTACAGCGAGATTCTCCTCAAAGTACGTCAAGAGGCTCTGGATCTTGATTCCACTACAATCAGTAGTAACAGATTCGTGCTATAGCTGTCCACCAACCTGCAAAACACCCTCAACACCTTTGGCCCCTCCTCCCCGCAGTATCAGGCCGTGCTCCAGACTCTCAGAGACTATATTCGAGATATGGAGCGGCAAACTACCTCGCCTGATCCAGAGATGCTGAACTTTGCAATGCAACTGCTGAGAATACAATGATATGCGAGGCACTGTCATCATAGAAGACCGTATTGGGCACATGAATTCATGATTTTTGTGACTTTCAAAGAGAGAAATACCTACTGAAAACTGAATGCGCCTACCCCGTGTCCAACAATCAAACAAAGTGGTATCCTCGAGAGCATAACGGAACCAAGACAGCAAAGAATATTGCCTGCACCGCGTGTGATAATATACCATGTAACTCCAAATGCCATGCAACGCAACGCCATCAAAAGTCACAATCAAGAAAGAGCCAACTCAGGGTATTCGGAATTTTTTTCTTTAGCAGACGGATCCACACGGTATAATCTCATCGCTAGTCTCCGCTGAATCCAGGTGATACCAAGTAAAGCGTGGCCAGTTGTAAAGGTTAATCGATCAGTGGTTTCTTCATGTTTCCTACCACTGTCACTCCGATACTGCTCAATGCATTGGGGTCATTGAACCTAACGATACGAGGATGCGGCAGGATCGGGTTGTCCGGATTGATCGTCGCAGCGTCGCGCGCCGCTTGCTCAATGGCTTCCATTTCCTCTCTACAACCCGTATGGTCGATCGGACAGACCACAATGGGCTGTCGAATAACGATATCCCTTGCGCCGGTCAGATGTGCCTTGAACCGAGATCAGTATCCAGTATTCGACAGCCAGCAACATGCACCAATGAAGCGCACCTTGACGGTAACGTAATACTCAATCTTATAGAGAGTAGCCGTAGTGGTGAAGCCGCTCACCGCGTAGGATGGGAATGCCGCCTTCCCCCGAGGTAGAATGCCATCGGCATCTCTTAGATCCTTCGTCGGATACACCAGCCCGAGCGTTGTGAGGTAGCCTTGATCTGGAAGCCGGACGCCCACCTGCTCTGTCTTCTTCGCGATGGACTTTACCTTTCGTTGCGGCTCATCGCCTTCGTGATTGAAGACGATTTCCTCGTCAATGCTAATGCTGATCTTGTTGATTGTGACTTTGCGGGCCTTGCTGAGCCAGTCCGGATTCGGCGTAAGTTTGACATATACGCTGACGGGATCAAGTGGGCCATAGGACCACCGTGGTAAAGACACGCCCAGCGTCACCAGATGATCGGACACCTTTTCCGCAGTCTCGGGCCGGTTATACATTCCAAACGTTGATAATGTGTCGTAGCGCATGATCGGCACGGGGAAAGTGTGTTTCCGCTGCTCGGCCGGGCCTTGTTGCACAGTCACAACCATCTCGTAGTATGTTTCGGCGGTTCGGCTGGGCAATTGCAGACTGGCGGCCGGCACCCGTCGCGATGCTTCCGTTCCGCCCCGACCACACGGGATGAACAAAACGAACGGTAGATCCATGGACATGACTTCTTCGTAGTCGCGGCCCGCGGCGCATCGATACAGCAGCATTTCCTTGCCCACTCTTTCGACGATCTCCTTCCGCGGAGGTGCCAGGTGTTTCTTCGTTACCGAGTCGGCGGACGGGTGAATCGTCTCTTTGCGCTGTAGATATATCGTTACGAAGGACACGTTGACCGGGGCGCTGATGCCGACGCTGGGACGGATTTCAACCTTGCCTTCAATCCGCGGCTGATGAGGACGGTCAGCGCAACACGCCCCATTCATTGGTTTGGTCCACGGCGATCGGTTCGATTCACACGAAATTGCACTCACCAGCGTCGCCGAAATCCCCGGATAACCGACCAGAAAATTCCCATTCGGGGGACCAGACACTCGCACGAAGGCGGCCATGTTGCAGCGGCGCGAGCCTGGCCACCATGGGTGATGGCCAGCAGCAAGCGGGGCACGAACCTGACGAACCTCGTTGACGGATGCAGGCCAAGTTCTGAACTATGTATAAACAAAATGTCCGAGGGATTGAAATTCGGCCGGAACCCTGTGAACACGCAATGTTCAGGCGAATAATGGGCGCAACACAGTGTGAGTGCTGAGGATCGGTACGGAGTACTCTCTATTAAGTTGTTATTCGAATGATGAATGACGAATGAGACGGAGATTTGTCAGGCGGTGCTGTTGAAAATTGGACCCGGCTGAAAGACGAGCTAGGTTATGAATCTCTAGACGAGGATGAACACCCCTCTAAATGTTGAACGATTGCAAGTACTGTACGGACCAGATGATTCCGTGTGCCGACGACAACCAACAACCTGCACCATAATACAGTAAACATCACCGACGTTTTCCCAAGGTGGACCAGGGGCTGAGAGAGCTGAGAATGGAACGGCTTGTCTGGTCAAGGGGTTGGTCCACCAGGCTCCATCATCTTCACTCGTCAGAACCGTAGGGCAATAGTCTGGACAGGTACTCCGTACCAGTAGTACTACTAGTTAACTAACATATTGACTTTTTGCTGTCAGTCTGTCATTAATTCGTCCCTCAATACAGTACAGAACGGAGTATGTTTGTACTTCTCAGCTTTTTATCCCGCTTCTGGAACCATTGTCCGATCTCCGAGCCAGACCGCCAGACAGCGGACGAGCAGACAATCAATCAATACTAATCTCCCGGGCTCCTCGACATACTTATCTCCACAGAACTGATTGTGTCACGTGATCCAGGCAAGTTGTACATTGACCAGAACAAATGATCACAAAAACAAAGCCTTTCATCCAGTCTGCTGGGTAGTACCGGTAGGTGCTGTCCAGCCTGGCAAAAACAACGGACAAGAAATTAGCACAGCCGCAAGGAGGAACGAGCAGCCATTGGCCAGGATGACATGCCAGCCACGCAGGGACACGCAAAGGGGCAAGCCAAGGAAAAAGCATTTCTTCACCTAAAGAAGCACTGCTACCTAAGAGCGGAAAATAACCTCAGAGGTAACTCGAGCCTCCAAGTGCTTCGTATGGTTGCAGCCGTCGGAAGCTTGCACACTTCAAACACGGAAATCATCCGCCTATCTCGCTGGCCAGGGAATTATCAAGGAATTCCACAGTTGCTTACGGCACGAAGACGCCGAGTGCCGTCTGCGTCTGCGGCCGAGCGAGACGAAGGACGGCGACCATCTGGTAATCTCAGGGATATGCTCGCCACACCGAGCGCAATCGAGAGATGCGTCTCGAAACACCGTTCTTCATTGACGTCTGCCGATGGGCAGATCGACAACTTCATTTACAACTCGATATGGCGACGGCCAAGAGCACAGCAGATACATGCTGGAGGTTTCAGTGTGAGGATCGGATGAAAGCGTACTCTAACGTGTCCCTACAGACCAGATACAGGAGACCGGCAGTTTGCACTCGAATAGTCTTGTGGATCAATCTAGGGTCACCCTCCTCACGTGGTGCTCCGACCGTCTGAGAGGATGGTACCGACCCCGATGACGACGTGATTAACAGGATAGACATATCCTCAATACCGAACACTCGGTGACACTTCCTTTTGGGCCTCTCCCCAGGGACCCGTCCATTTTATCTATCCATTCGAGCCGAACCATGTAAGCCGACGGTAGAAAAGCGCATCCCCGGCCCAAAGCACCAAAATCCTTCTTCGACGACGCCGGATGACCCACGCTCTCAGCCCAGTTTAGAACCCTCGGACCCCGACGAAAGAACAACTACTTCCCCCTCAAACGAGATACCGAGGGATCAGGGACATGGAGTTTGAACCAGGCACACGAAGTAGTCGATCGAGGGAATTCTATTCTCCGAGTACATGTATTATCATGAGCGCAGTTAGTGCAACCGAACGGCGTTCCCTTTGCAGTCGCTGTTGCTTCGTGCATTACCACCCGACAGTTCCGTTCTTCTCTGCCAGTCCTGTACTCTTAGGTCTGTCCGTTTGCGGACCGAAGCATGTGTCCATCATGGATACGAGATCATGGCCGTGGAACACGAACACATGCAGAGGCCCTACCGCCGCAGTAGGCCTAGCGTACAGTTATGTACGGAGTAGTACATGGAGTAGGTACTGTTCTGTGCACTGCTAAAGCTGCGGCGAAGTCCTCGCTGAGGGGTCTGGCGGCGGGGACGCCTCTTACATAAATCTTCAGAGGCTGCAAGTACGACAGACAACAGTATTATTCTGCCGACATGCCAAACTCCCAAGTGTTTGCTATGAATGCCGGGACAGTTCCTTGGGGCCAAGCTTGTCTAAGGCTCCCATCAGACACCAGGATGCCGCATAAGGAAATTCACATAGGGCAATTATGATCATCACCTCTGGCTCTTCAGGTCTTGATCAAGATTGGTTAGTTGTTGATTGATTTACCTAGTAAAATTCGCAGCAGAGTGCCAAATCCCAGCTATGAGATTTTCTGGCTCAGCAGGTTCTTAACCAATGTACGAGTACTCGTATAGTTATGGCTATTCTCACAGGTTTCTTCCCAGTTCACTCGAAGTATTTACTAATTATGGCTTAGCGTAAAACAATTCTCGCCATATTCGGTAAGCAGCTCTGTGAAAATATCTCTTCAACTACTCGTAGTTATGCTCCGTATTCTGGACGGCATAACTAGTTAATTACGTGTACTCGTAGTTTCGCCCCCTTCATCCGTTTCCAGAGCTTCCATCAGCCCAACAAATGACGGGAGCGGGAAAAAGTGCCAAGTCCCAAGGCCCACACGATTTTACAGCAGATACGTTCAAGTCCTGGACATAAAAATAACCTAATCAATTTGCGAGAGTGTTGGCGAGCTACCATCGATCCCGGAACTCCTGAGGAAATGCGACGGAGAGACAGCATATTATTTTTAGTTGGAAAATTGACTCTTACCTACTTTACCAGGTGATAAACTAATAATCTTTTTGTTTCTTTCCATCCCATCCCAGAACATACCTATTTCACCCATGAACGGGTTGATCATGTCCTCATGACGATGCCAAAGTCCATTCTCCTTGGACGCCAAGGGACCCTTGTCCGCACGATGAGACATACTCGTCTCCTCCTTTTCGCCGTGTTTGCGACGTTTGTGATCTTCTACTTGTCTCGAAATACCGCAGCAGCCAAGAAAACACCGCTCACGGTCCCCGAAAACGCACCGAAAGATGAACCCAAAGTCGCACCCAAGGCACGCATCGCTAAGGTGTCCATGGCGTACGGGGATAACGTGCTGTATGACCGGGCGCTGGAAAATCACAGACGTCATGCAGAGAGATGGGGTTACCCTATGTATACACTGCGGCGGGACGCTCTGAAGGGTTATTGGAACAAACCAGCTTGGATGCTCTCTCTTGTGGTACAAGAACTGGCGAAACCGCCGTCGGAAAGCGTGGAATGGATAGTGTATGTCTTGCGAGTCGACAGATTGTTGACCAAACACTGATTGGGACACCGCTTTCTTGAATAGTTGGGTAGATGCGGACTCTCTCATGGTAAACCCGGCAATTCCGTTCGAGATTTTTCTCCCTCCACCGGACCTCGATGATATCCATATGATCGGCACCAAAGATCATAATGGCTTCAACTCTGGGATCATATTCTTCCGCGTGCACCCATGGACAGTGAGCTTTCTGGCGGACACGTTTGCTTATCCACTTTGCCGACCCCAAGAGGACCTTGGATATTCTTTCGACCAGGAAGCTATGGCGCGCCTTCTCAAACGGCCCGACGGTCCACCGGCGGGCCAGGGCTATGCCGATCAAACAGTGTTCATGCCTCGACCATGGATCAACACGTACGAATTCCATCATGGCTATGAAGGGGGGAAGGGAGATATGCTGGTTCATTTCCCTGGCTTGTTCGAGGATCGAGCGCCGCACATGGAAAAATGGCTCAGTGAATTGGAGAGTAACCAGCAGGACTGGGAGGTACCTCTAGAGGAAACAGAGTATCCGAACCGCACGAAGATGTTTTGGAATGATATTCGAGAAGCCAGAAACCTGGCGAATCTGGTGCAAGAGGCAATTGCGCTTGCGCCGGAGGGTACCCCGACTGATGCTCGACGTCAGGCACTCGCCTACCTGCGCCATATTCTGCGGACTGAAACAGACAATTCCGAGGAATTACATAAAGCGATGGATCTACTGAGGGTGGCCATTACTCAGGACTCTCAGAGTGCGGAAGCTCAGAATCAGCAAAGCGAGATCCAGTGAGGTTAGAAACAGGAAGATGAGAAACAGCAACGGCAGGGTCAGCAAGGTCAGAGTTGAACATATTCGATGACTACTACTACTGAAATAGTTGGGATTTATGGATTGATTTGCGCAAAGGAAACGGGACGGTGGCGGATTCGGGGCCACTGGTTGTGACTGATATTTCATGAGTACATATGCATGCACTTTTGGATAAGACGAGCATCTGTGTAGGTTCTGGCGAATGGGTTCGGCACTGATAGAGGTACTTACCTATGTATTCCTAGGTAAGTTAGTGCTGTCTTGAATTGTGATAGCCTTACTTACAGAATCACAGTTCCTTTGGAAGAGACCAATATGAAGCATTCAAACAGAAATACCAAGAATGATCGACCTATGCTTATTAGTCATGGGTCCTTAATTAGTTCCTGCCACGACAGTACTGTAACAAAGCTCAATTGAGAGCTCTTCCCATTCAAGCAATCTACGACCACTGTTTAGACAACGTCGAAATGGATGCAAACGACGAGTCTGTACTCGAATATGCTCGGCGTTGCGGCATCGCTGTTGATCACCACAGCATCTCGCCCCTATCTCTCATCAAGCATCTACGCGACTCCGACAGCGACGAGTTCAAGGACGATCTCGATGGTGCCGATTTTTCTAGTTCCACCACAATGGATGCCATCAGCTCAAGAATTCGAAGCGAAAAAATAGAGGTTAGTAAGGGCGCAGCTGCGTACCTATCGACCATTCTCGGCGAGATATCATCGATCACCCGTGGTGAGAAAGAGATGAGCGAAGCGGAGTGGTGTGCCTGCTTTCCAGATTACCCTCGTCGACGAAAGGAGGATTTGAAGGTTGACATGCCGCTGTTAACATCTGATGAAGAGAAGAGCATGGCTACGTTCGCAGCACGACCCGTGGCAGAGGAAATGGTATTCGATGCACTTCGTTCGTTGACAGAAACAGGCAGTTGTGAGGACGAAGGTGAAGGACGGGCTTCTCCGGAGTATTTCGCTGCATTGGCAACAGAGATTGAAGAAGACCTGCAGCATGAGAAATTGGATTGCTCGAGGGACGCAATGGCTGTACTGCGGGAAGCTCTGAGAGCTGATGAGGGGGCGCACGGACGAGAAGTGGATGAGCTTGTTGGTGCCGCAACGGTAAGGGAATAGAACGCATAGCTCTGATTGCAGGGTCGAGAACGCGGCTGATATCTGTGTTAGAGGCGTCCTTGCAGACCAATTTCGCCCTTGTACCTCGAAATCGATCGCGGATCTCTCTCTTTTCTTTCGGGCGAATGCCAGTCCGGTAGTTTGCTTGATTTGCCGCCATCTGATTCAACTGATATGGCTCTCGAATGTCATCCACAACCTTGGCAGCAGGCAGACACTACGAGCTTGCTGCCTGACACTGGTGACGTCGAGTCTATTCTATCAGATGAAACTGTTCCGTCCGAGGTGGGATTATTAGGAAGGAGGATCGGTGCACTGATGAGCACACCAGATTCGGAGAAAGAATCAGCGGACTTGTCGAGTGGCGATCCGTCAGCCCTGGGGCAACCAGCAGCTGACAACTCAGCCAGGCTATCAAAAACTGGTGAAAACGCAGAGAATTTTTCACCATATTCTGATAAAAGATTGAGCGCTCGCTGCGCTGCAGGAGCATTTCCTACAGTTCCCCTGAAAAGGAAGCAAAGCGTGATTGATTGTACCAGAGATTTTCAAGATGTACGTTCCACGGCTCTTTCAGTTGACAGTTCCAAACGCTATCCAGAACAGGTTCAGGGAGATCGTGGAAGTGTTACGTCTCCGAGATTTTTTGCAGGGAAAAAACTAAGCGACTGCACCAAAGTATCCCATGTCGCAGCATTGCAAAAACGACAAGAGCAAGAAAACATGTCCGTATTGGGAACCTTGGACTCATTCATGCAAATTCGAGGGAAGACTGTGAAGCGGAGACTGAACAATGCGAGTCCGAACTTTACACAGTCCATGATTGAAGGTCGAGCTGAGCCGTCCGACGATCAAAAGGAGTCGATTGAGAGAAGCGCGCCCGAGATGCCACAGGACTTGCTCAAGGCACATGTTCCCGATATTCCCAGCTCAACCTCACCCTCAATCCTGGTCCTTTCCTCAGCCTTGCTTCAGTCAGATCTCGATCTCGTCCGTCACTTTGAAAGAATGGGCCCGACACCACAGCTTATATTTCGTGAATATCAGCGCAATCAGAGAGTGCCTCTATCTACGACTCATACGGGACTTGAGAATGAAGTGGACATTATTGTGTCCCCACAAGCGGGGATTCTCTTGACCACCTCTCAGGAAACAACACAAACATACCTCCCTGGACACCCGTCGCTTAGCAGAGGATATTCATCGCCACTTCAAGAACGCATTTCCAGGGCGTCACTTCGCTATGAGCGGCTCTACATTCTTATCCGAATCCCAGGCCATAGTATTGATGCACGGGCTCTCAGTGCTATATCTACGCTGAATGGGTTTTGCATGACGTTAGGCACATGTGAGGTTAGGCCGCTTCTTGTCGCTTTATCAGACACCGAAAGATGGATCAGCGCCCTTGCTTGCAAGGAGGTCATTAACCTACCATTGCCTGTGGAACATGTATTTCCAGAGGGCCAAGAGGAAGAGACATCATGGGAAGTGTTCCTCCGCCAGATGGGAATGAATCCCTTTGCGGCGCGAGTTGTTCTGGCAATGGCGACCGAAGACAATGAAGTCAGCCAATTATCTGCTTTTGTGGAGATGGAACCCCGGAAGCGCAGAAACCACTTTGGGCCTGTCCTCGGCGAACGGGTTCTGCGTCGGATCGAGCGCGTGCTGGAAGTGGATTGGCAGATTGACTGGGCAGTTGACCTTTGACGACTTCACGAACATGGCCCTTATATTTCAGCATATATATCCTGAAAGTTTAATCAACAGTTTAATAGAAGATTTCAGTTGCCCCTTCCCCCAGCTTTTTCCACGGCGGCGTGATATCTTGGCCAGCGTTAGGTGGCCCAGGGAACCGGCCGCTGCTGCAACTGTCCTGGATTTCCTCGCACTTTTTGCTCCATTCAGTGCAATAGCCATATCCGGTTGGCTGTGTCTCAGCCCAGCAGTTGTCGCTTTGTCTCCAGCAATCATCCGATGCCTTCGAATGCGTCAAATATGCACTTTCAAAGCAACCAGCGAGGGACACTTACAACCCAGCATTCTGCCTCGTCATTGTAGGCCGGGACCTCAAAACCGCACCAATTGCCGTTGACAAAGATGCATCCTGCAGGCTTGAGGCCTTTAATTTGGGTTCGATCCCGCTGCACCTGAAGATGGGAGTTGCTTTCTCCAGGTAGGTCAGCATTGGACCTCGGTTTGTACACGGGAGGCCCGAGAGGCGGGTAAGGCAATTTCAGAGGCTTGTCGTAAATATTGAACGTCAAGGCGGGGTTCTCGAGAGTGTAGGTGCCTTCACCGATGAAGACAGTCTCTGGGCGACGACCAGGGTTGGTGGTGGTGACATTGGATTCGATAAACACCTGAGCACAGCCAACGTAGAACTGCGGGTCAGGCGGGTTATCACTTGCTGCATGGAGGGCAAGCAGCTCCGTGCGGACGAGATAGTAGCCGCCCTCGATGTCGTCGGGAACCCGCACGGAGATGTGGCCGTCATTCTCGATCATCTTGGTGGTGCCCCATTTGCCGTTCTCGCGGTCGTAGACCGACTCCCAGATCTTGAACCATCCGTCACCAGCAGCGTTGTTGCTGTCGGTGGCTGAGGAGACTTTTTTCATGTACACGGCTGCAGGGCCCTTGTGCGACTCGTCTAATGGCAGCGAGTTCACGTCGTTTGGCGCCTCGCGGAATTCAAAGGTAAGGATCGATGAGGTTTTGGCAGGGCAGACCCGCGACACGCCTTTCTCGCCATCGATGCCTTTGTAGTGTTTCTCAAGGTTTTAGTAGCCTGGAAGTAGGTTGAATTTGATGGGGAAAGGGGAACATACCACAGGCAATATCCTTGCTTGATACGGGACTAACATAGGTGTTGCTTGTGTGCCCGTCCATGTTCATCCGGATGCAGACACCGTCTCCCTGGTTTTTCGACATACAGCGTAGTCATTACGGTATGAGCCCGGACAAGATTTGAGAGCACAACCATGCTCAAGGCCAGCTCAGCTGGCCAGGTGAAGATGTGCGACAACATCGTCCTTTCCAATCTCCACTCCCAATGGAGTCCCAAAATGTAATGAACGACTGAACGATGGTGGTCGAGGAGAAATACCTGCACCAAGCAGAGAGAAGGCCGAATATTTATAAACCGTCAATCAGATATATAGTATGATGAAAGTGCACTCTCATTCACTGTCCCAGGTCCGGAGTGAACCCTAGCTTCATTTCCCTGCCGGAACCCAAGACCTCATTAAACTTCTCGACATTCCGATGTGTTATTGACTCCATCGTATAAGAACGTAGTACTTCAAGATTTTGCCCTACCTCTAGCAGAAGATGTCGAATCACTTCGGTTCTTTGTTCCAAGTGCTCTCCCATCGAGGGAAATTCTTCGCAGTAGCACATGTTCAACCCTCTCATCAAAAATTGCTCTGTGAAGCGGTACTCGAAACATGTGGCGTTGTTTCAATTCACCAATATTGTCGGTGTGTTGTCGATGGTTAATTGTTTTGAAGGGGCAAGTAGGCGCTCCGTGCTGACCAGCGAGCCTGGGGCGAAACATTTCATGTTGTTTCCCGTCCACTGTGCCACATCCATTGGAAGAAAATCAAACCACGTTGGAGGCAGATTGTCTACATGGCATTGAAACGAGGGGAGAGACATTCAGAATGACTTGGAAGGGTTGAATAAGAGATGACGTTTCTCGGGAGAGGTAGATTTAGGCCTGATGATTTCGTGGCTCCTTACTCTCTTACCTACCAGCAACCATACAATTTCCTTCCACAATAGGCTTGTCTTATGGAACACAGTTGAAGGCACCACTGAAACTGAGACGGCTCATAATCAAGCCTGATATCTGCATTACAGTACTAGTTGGAAGGAAGCACACGTCTCCCAAAGGTCAACTGAACTGAAGCTTGCCGTACCCAAACCCACTTGAATGAAACTCCCTTCGAGACCGACCAAGGACGTCTGCCAGGCCATGGAGCCCCCGCAAGTAATAGTATTCACTGCATTGCCATATACTCTGTCAAGGAATGCTACAAGCGCCATAGGTCTGGGCGTAGCCGTACATAGCCGCCGTTGATGAAAACTGCATATTCTAACCTAAATCAGACCCTCTTATTGGCATGTTGTGATATACAACGGATCAGAAACTTTCTCTCCTTTGCGGGCATGAAGACTTATAAGCTTAAAATGGACACCGTTCAACAGTTTGCAGGCAACGGAGGGTTATTTAGTTTGCGGTTGGGGAAGTTCGGAGCCTCTGGAAGTACAAAAAGTCTATACGGTATCGCAGCAATCCGGGTCCACAGCGACGACAATGGCGAAGAATGGTGTCAACAGGTGTCTGGCCTGAAGTACATAACCGCCTCCATCAGCATCCAACCTTCCCGTTTGAACGTGCAAGGACAGCTGCTCGTCTTCTAAGACTCCATTACGAGTACTCCGTAGAGTACTTTGTTCAGTGCTTTCATGCCGAGAACTCGTACGAAAGCACAGAATGGACAGTTTAAGTTCTTGGTAGATACATTGGTACCTACCTTGGTAAAGAAAATTGCAATCCCAATGGCTGCGTCCCTCCACCATTCCTGCCTTCAAAGCAGTTCCATGCTTCACATCTGTGTCGCGGAATCCGCATTGCCTCCGTACGGCTACCGCTCATGGACTTTGTGGTCACGGACTACTTCGGGTTGAAGCGCTATTCAAATCTCGATATGACTCTGGTCGGGGCTGAGGGACGTCCTTTTTTTTTTGATTCAGGCATACGCGTGATGCGTGATGAGACCGCCAACGCCGAGCGGTGGCCGCACGGAGTTGGATTCAACGAACAGGAAGGAATGATTGTGCGCAACTACCTGATACGTTGCCTCTGATCTGTGAAGCATGAGGCGGCTAGTACTAGTACTCCCATGAGATACGTCTTCGGGGACCCCGCTCGGTGGCATATTCGCAGGTGAGGAATGGGTGACGAGAAGGTACAAACCACTCGAGACTTGAGAGGTTGTTCTCTCCGGGGCCCAGCGTGCCTTGAAGACTAGCAAAGGCAAAGGGCATTCGAGCCAACGGACGAGCGGTCAAAGCAGTGCCAACGAGCTTGAGGAATACCTAACCGCATACAGTAAGCGGTTGTGGTGTGGGAGCTGGGAGCAATGGCCGGCGAGTCGAAGTTTCCAGCTGTTGCAGACATGCTGACATTACAGTCTATTGATATGTCTTCCACGGCAACTTTTGGTACAGAGGTGAGGCCGATTTTAGCAGTGATAATGCGACAATGACAGGACCCTGCATTATCAACCGACAGTACGGCGGACGGTGAGTGAAATCGGTAAACTGATGGTCTGCGGATGCTCGACAGTCGGTTATGTGTCCAAGTATATCACACTTGATGTTGCCCATTCAGTATTTCCATGCCTGGAACTCCATCCTTGCACCGTCATTCTTATATATGACACCAAACGAAGCAAAGCACCGACGAAACAAGGTCAAACATATACAAAGAATACCAACCAATTCGACACATTCTAATACCACTTTGAGATCCATGTTGCATGGCATCAGCTCACTCTTTATCCGGATATTGGTCGTAGACCGGCGTCATCTCGCTCAATAGATTCGGCAGGTTCAGTCGAACGCTATATCGGATATTTGGGCTAAAAGCGTTCTCCATCTCGTCGCTCTCATCTTCCGAGATGTCGCTGAGAGCACTCTTTTTGAAGCCACGGAAAGTGTGGAAAATACCTGGATCGACCGTAAGACAAGTGGCTGTTCTCGGGCGATCACCCACACCCACACAGATCTCGCGGAGCATGAGATCGAAGGGCTTGTCAAATTTCCGCAAACCTGTCTCGTAGAGGATGCGACGGGCACCTCGCTGACTGACCGCGTACGCAAAAGTGCAAAAGAGATCTAGGGTATGATGCGTGACCCGCGTGTGATCCGGGAACATTTGTCGAGGATCGAATTCCTGTTCGAAGACGGCCAAGTGATGGCGCTCCGGCACCGTTTCGTCATTATAGTGCACCACTCGACCTCGCGGGAGTGCCCGCGACTGGCTCCGTAAGGTTTCGTCACTGAGATCAACATTTGGAGCCATGGCACCGCAATGACCAAGCCACAATACATCCCAATTATCGCCGTATGGAGAGTGTTTTGGCGTCGTGGTTCGCGGCAGATTGTCGAAATCAAGGTCCGGTGGTTGGCCCTCATACTCCGTCGGGTTCTCAAACGATGGGTCCGCGTAGGATGACGATGACAGATATAGCGGCTGTGTCAGTGCCCGCGTGGTTGCGGCATAGTCGATCATTTGTTGGGTAATGTTGAGATCCCAATCGATATCATCTTCGATAATCAAGGCCGACTCGAGATTGTTCTCAACGACACTTGATGGCAACACCCACGAGTCAGCCAACCCACAGCGGTAGAATCTCCACTAGGGGAATAACTAGCCATACGCAGAGAGCGCACTTAGGTGACTCCTCCAACTTCCAATGTTTCCGCTTCTTTCCGTGGCATGAGTCGCGGGCGGTGGTAGGGCTTTCTCGTTCACTTCATCGCCCGTCCAGCCAGGAATGAACTCGAGTTCCAGGCCGGTGACGGCGGCCATCAAGGTGAGCGCATCGCGGCGATCTGTTCGGGACGGTAAGTTGATGGCGTAGATTTTTCCGAACTGCAAAATGGACAAGCCTGAGTCAGCTTCCCCCTTTCCTTGCGCCGGCCGATACTCTGACGTACCCCTAATGTGGAGTTGGCAACATCATCCAGCAGGTTCGTTCCGGTCCCGAGTCGTTTAGCTGACAAGGTACCAATCGGTTCACTTCCAAAGCCGAAAAAGACCAACAGCAGCACGACAGTCACAAAGCTCACAAGAACGATCAGGAGCCGAAAGCGGCCCAGGATCATGATGGCAGTTCGGTTGGCGACCCTGCTCGAGGGCGCGAGAGGAAGACCCCGGATTGTGATTACGGAAGATCAACAAGAACAAAATCGACCAGAATAGCGTCCAATCCTGCCAAGTTCACCATTCCGACCGTTATGAAAGATCCAACATCATCCTGGTATGTTCCAACCGTTGTTTGGTTGAAAGATGGGATTCCCAAACCCTTTGAATCGATACGGCAGAGGTTCCCGTCCAGTCTGCTTCTTCTTCTTAGTATTGGCTAAAGAAGTCCTCACGTGCAACTCACTTACTGTTTTTGGCTTGGTCAATCTCATCGATTCCTCATTACGTAGTAAGTACTTACAGTACGGAGTAGGTTCAGATAAAAGTAACTCATGGGTCTCTCGCATAATGAATTATGAGCAGCCTCGAACGGCCTGCCTCTTGTCAACGATTAACGTGAACTTACTCTTGGAAATTGTGTCTTCACTGTAAATCTACAATGACAGTGCTGCTAAGTATGATGAACATTTGACTGCACGGCAATCTTTCGGGCCTCTAAACTCCCTACGGAGTACTCCGTACTCCGTATATCACGTAAAATACTGTAATATGCTTTCAACTTACTCGTAAGCAACACGCGAATTTGCGAAGCGCCAATCGTACTACGAGTATACTCAGTACGGAACTTGTCGCAGGCTGGCAGAAACTTTCTGCAGAGATGTCATTGATTCATAGTTGCTGGAAGTACATACATAGTGGTTTAGGGTTGTCCTGACCAGATGTGCTTGATACTAGGTACCTCTGTGTCATGATTTGCTAGCTACATAGTACAAGTAGTAGTATCCCGGTGTTGGGTGTGTGGAGCCGCGGATACTAGTACTCGTCGCTTCATACAGTACCAACATCACAGTGCTGCTGCGAAAGTCCATGGCGTCACTCACAAGTCACGACACCACGGTTATGAAGGTAGAACACAAACATGACCTCCGAGCTTAACTACATAGGTTATGTAGTAGTCTATGTTCAGTACTACTCCATAACCACTTGTAGTGGCTATTTTAGTCTAGACTCCAGAGTCGCCTGGAACCAGCTTGCTTATCGATAGCCTAGAGTCGATCGATCTGCGCAGTGCCACTGCCTACTCATAGAGATGCTCCTCCGTTCGGTCTTCGGAGTATGGATTCTCTACAGGGTACGGAGTCCATGGCTGAAGTCAAGGTTCAGTACTCGTCTCTAGGTGCAGTCATATCCTCGAGAATGTGTTCCTACTCTGAGGCCACTCAATGCCACCGCGAGCGTTAGTCATTCTTACCTCTTCCCGGCGCTTTTGGGCTCCTGATAATCTAACTCGTACTATTATCCTTCTTCAAGGAGCGATGATCCTGTTAGTGGCTCAACGGATGAAAGACGAAAAAGATGTACTGTTTGACCAACCCCCCAACTTTTCTGGATGAGAATGTGAAGATGGATTAGCCAGTTGATGACAGCCATTTTCTTGCAGATCCTGTTCGGCACCCTCCTCGAAACGAGCGTATAAATGATTTGGCAACAGTTCGAATAAGTTGAAGAGTAGAGGCTTGTGCTTGGCTGATTGTTAACAGCGTGTACAGAGTTGGTTTTCACGCCTTGCCTGTTGCAAGATGTATCCTGTTGGATAAACAAGGGCCAGCTGTATCCGTATTCAGGGGTGAAATAATACCGGGTATTACCAAAGTCAGGTATTCTATGTTTGGTAACAGCGTCCTCGCTTAGTTGGGAGCACACACATATAAGGGGTACCCCAGATACCTAGAGCGTACCAGATAGTGCTTTGTTCGTGCATTCCACCATTACATTCACGCTACCGCATTGTCATCTCTGCGTCTCTTATCCTACGATTCTCGTCATTTACATGCTCGTAACTGTCTCACTTCGAACATATCCCTTAGGGCATGGCAAGATCAGGATGCCCGTGTTAGTATAGTACGGAGTACGGAGTGTTTTTACGGGTATTCGGTACCGTACCTACCTTGTATGGAATTTTACATTAGGATGACTGCAGTATCCTGCGGCTTCACACACTCAACACCTTCCCAGTTCCCATTGTTGGAACATTATTGAGTGAGATTTGAGGATACAATGAAGTGGGTTACGCTTCTAGTCGCGTTATCTCTTATCTGATTGGAGATCTCACATTCAATAGACACTATACTTTGCGAGTTGTGAGGAAGTTTTTATGTGAAGGCTACCCTCGCTCGCATGGAGGGGGGTATTACTGAGGGTATCCCTCCCTTTTCAGAACTTCGCATTCCACCTCCCTTGTTGTGTCAAAGAGAGAGTATGTTTGTGTGTGTGCGTATGTTTGTCATTGAATGTGCACTTGTCCCATGCGTAAGATTTACTAGTACTGGCCGTCATTCACTTTGGGAAGGGGCAAATTGCACATCAGTTCCTTCCCTGGAGCGCATGTTAGGGTTTGATACCCTAGTGCAGCGTACTTCCACTCCTTCCGGCTGAAAAAAAAAGCCCACTTATCCCATTCTTCAATGGCTGACTAGATGTAGTTGCTTGACTACTATCTTGTTAGCTTTCTCTCGTCCTCATGGCACAAGCGTTGGATGTCTCACTACGTTGTAATTCGCTGAAATGTCGGGCCTCGCTGAAGGAGAAGGCCGTCGTGACTACCTGCTCGTTTGTCTCTCACATCTGTTTGTTCAGATCACCATCTACTGACCAAACTCGAAGACATATATTTTGCCTTTCGTGTGCAGATCGGTTGGGCTTGTCGAAAACAAAAGGTCCCATGAGACAGTGCCCGGCGTGTGAAACGATGCTACCGAACCCAGATGATGCCGTCTCAACTGTTCTCAACCCAACAGAAGACTACAAGTCTAGCGTTCTCAGCGGACTAGATCCTTCGACTATTGTGGATTGTGCCGGCCGTGCTCTGTCATTCTGGGTGTATCAGACCACGCAAGAGATGTATGCATCGATGCATCCTGATGAGTAGAGTCCGGTCTCGGCTAAGGTCAAAGATAGCTGCTACCAGGAATATCTAAGCAAGAGCCTGACCGAGAAGTACAAGGTTCTGGACGGTGAAATGGAGCGAATCGTTCATAACGCACAGGCAGAAATTGAAGAATTGAGAAACAAACTGTCCGGTATATTGTCTTTTCCCATTGTTGACGAAAGTCTCTAACAGTACCAAGAGATGCAACTCAATCAAGAACAGCTTCAGAAGAAGAACGACGAACTCATCGTCATGTATCAAGAGAAATGCCGGAAGCACACGCAAATGACCAATCTATACAATCTCCTCAAAAGCAGAGCGATGAAATCTCAGATAAAAACTGCAGCCTCCGATTCAGTCTCTCGCGCCTTGAGTTCCATACCGAGAACTAGGGCAATGAACCAAGGAAGCAAGCTGACAATGCCCCAGTCAGAGCGGGTACCTTCGAAGTACTTCAGTCCCAGGCAAGAACACAGCGGCGTTGAGCAGCTTTTCCGACATCAGAGAAGCGGCAGCGCCGGGTCGGGGGCCGACATCCTGTGGGAGAAGACGTCGATGCCTCCTCCGAGGCTGCCCTCCTCAGAGTGTCAGTAGCTCTATTTCCCAATCAGACGCTGATCGAGCAGCTCACCTGGCCCGTGAGAAATAGTACAGTCCCTGCATCGTACTCGCCTGCCGGCTCCTCCGAAGGCAGTCGTACGGGAAGGACGAGATGCGGCATATCGACAAGCCACACCGAGGCGATTGGGAAGGTTTGAGTATTCAGGGTAGTCTTGTGACATGCAATGTACCGTATAGACTATGATGATCAAGAGTTTGAAGACAATATGCGATGCATCGGCAATTGCAGTTTTCAGTCACTATACAATGGAAGAATTTACCCGTCATATCTTCAATCATCTTCTTCTGTTCCTACCCATGCGACAAAACACGCCGTCATGGACGCAATTCTGCTCCAAGAAGAAAAAGAAAAACCTTTGCCACTGGCAACATTGTTTACACGTGTATTGACTACGGGGAAAGGGGCCGATTTGCTGGTGTGGATGGTCAGGACGATCTATCCTTCCATTAACGAGTCAGAGTTGCGTACGGAGTACTTGATACAAAACCGAGAGCTCAGTTCAAACACCATCTTTTATGCTGACAACCCATCACGTACCCAAGTATGTTGTATGTTATCCTCCGAGAAAGCAATGTCTAATATTTACAAAGGAAAAAAAAAAAAAAAAGAAACCACTCACCACCAGCAGGATCAAGCAAAGAAACATGACACCCTGTGAATTATCCATATGCACACATATCCAGGAAAGACAAAGGAAGACCGAGGAAGATTGAACCAAAAGAGACCTTCAATCAAGGCACCCATAACCGCACAAACCCAAGCACTTCCTGCCGACAGGTTACACAGGTCGCGAAATTATTCATTGCGAGACTGACGCGACACTCCTCGCACACGCAGAGACACCTACAGGGCCATGTGATGATGGAGCGGGGGTTGGTCTGGCACACCACACACTGGGGACCATCCGGGCCGACGCCTATTGGCCAGGAATCGTCCTGCTGAGAATTCGATGCGGTCTGATTGGGATGCTGACGATAAGGATGACTGTCATGATCATGAGCTTTGGCTTGAGCTTCTCGCCGTCGAGCCAGAATGAGCGCTTCAAGCATTTCGGCCTCCTCTTCTGCAGTGGGTGGGCGGCGGTTGTCGCTTGCAGATAACGATGACGATGATGGAGGCACGTTTTGCGGCCGTACTGGCAATAGGACCCTGGCCCGTTCGAGTTCCCGACGTCGACGGTATTGGCTGCGGGTCATGATGCGGTTCTCGTTCTCGGCGGCTAGGTGTGCGGCGAGAATGCGTGCTTCTTCCTTGCTCTCCTGATCGCGCGGGTCTAGAAGACGTGCAAGGGATGCGGTGTCTAGGAGAGTCTCCCGCGGTGATCTCGCTGGAAAAGGATCTTCTTGGGTGGGAGTGCGCCGGCCATCGTCGTCATCGTTGGAGTCCTCCCACTCAGAGTCTGTCACTTGCGAGGACACTATGCTTGTGGTGTCTTCATCGGTATCCGTCGGCACATAGTCGGCGCTCTCGTCTTGCTCGCCCCACGATCCCCCGATCTTCCACCAGTTGTAAAGCTTGGTGTCCAGGCGGGCCTCGTCTGCTTCCTGCCAGTTATCTCGATTGGAAGCCTCGCGCTTCCGCATTTCCTTTTCCACGTCAAATTCATTGTTGTCGGGAATCTCAAACTCCCCATTGTCTCTGAGGATAAGAAAGTCAAGTGACGCCGGCTGGTCCCGCGTTGGACCCTTGTGCCGGTTCCTGTTGCTGTCCATCAATTTTGACAGCCACTGTGGTCGGAATGTGATGCCCATCTTGCCCAAAAGCCCGCCAATTGCGACAGCAACCCACTTGAAGACCAATAATGAGATGCCCCTAAGAAAAGCACACGCCTGGCTAGCCCGCGTAGCGCCTTGATAGGCACCAACCCCACCAGCAGGTGAAGCGCTGTGACCGAAGCGATTTACTCGGCTCACTTTCCCCAGTTTCTTCTCACGTCCGTATCCGCTCTGCCAATCTTCTTTAGGGCCAACGTCAAAGTCGAGTATCTCGCCCGTCTCCAGCTGCACATCGGTTCTTCCAGCCCTTGCCCTCCGTGTGGCCTCAATCTCAGTCAATCGATCCTCTTCCAGCCACGTGCGCCGTCGCGCAACCACGCCCCGACCCTCGTTGAGAAAAACGGCATCGCTAGCGGCAGTGAGGGTGGAGTAGCCGACCTTTAGAAGCGTGGTGTAGAAATCCTCGTGCATATTGAGTCTGAGATGCTGGAGCTGGCTCGAGCTTTGCATATTGTTATACGCCAGGGACAGCCGTTCGCGGAATGATGATGGCTGCGGAACTCCTGGGGGAAGCGCGAATGCTGTAATCAGAACAGCAAGCCCGTAAATGCAAGCACATGCCGCTATCCCAACCAGAATAAGAAGGTGCGGAACAAATCCCACGATGCAGACTGTTGGGAACTTCAAAAATCCGGTCTCAGAACTGATCGTCGGACCTTGAAAGATCCCCCACGCGATGGCTCCCATAAAACACAACCCCCAGAAAGTCGTGTTCACCAGGCGGTAGCGACTCTGCTTGCCAAACACATCAAGCACATGCGCCGCCAGAACATTGCAGCATGATATTAGAACGATCAGAAGTAGTTCTGGGGTGACGTTCATCCGCTGTAGAATTTGTGATCGAGTAAGAAGATGCATCGACGACTCTGACATCTCATTCGCTAGTGGTAAGTCCTCCTTGGTTGAGGCGTTCTTGGTGAGACCAAACAGCCCCAAGCCAACCACGTGTCCAATGGCCGTCTCAGCTTCCGCGAATGCGAGAGAGTGTTCGAAAATTGTCATGCCCGCTTCAGTGACAATCGGCCGGCCTTGAAGGGCACAGGACAGAGTTTCAATGAAATAACTCAAGCACAAGACCAAAAACACCGGCCACAGTAAGGAGAAGGAGCCGTATGGTAGCTCCGAGCTCCCTGGCAAGCGATTCATCCCAAGAGCGCTACATGACTCCAAATCCGACTCCCATGATAGCAGAGTCGAACTAAACGAGTACAGTGAGCCTCCGCTGCCGGAATGGTCAATCAACAGCCGCTTCTCGGGTCGGCCGTAGCGGATAAGTCCGTAATCAGGCGAAGTCTGACATCGCATAGCACGTAACAGACGTAGTGCGTGTGAAGCAAGAAGAATGATCGGGATGATCCGGAGCAACAAACGTTGACGCCATGAGAATCGCAGGTGGCGCCGAGTTGATGCGTAGATCGTAACACGATTTAGAATCAAGGCCACGGCCACACAAGCGAGGGACCACCGGCTCGTCAGGTAACCGAAAAAAGAAGTAAATCCTCTGAAAGTGTTCAGCACATCCGATAGATTCCAGTTTCCATCCCTCCCAACCACTCCAGCCGCGCCTCGTGCCCCTTGATTCGTGACAGCAGCAGCGGCGGCGGCACCTGTCACGATCTCTCCATCACCTCCACCTGCAGCTCGGCCGAGAAACAAGTCCAAGCCAGTCCGGTTTATCAGTTGTCGAAGAACGGTCGAATCCCCCTCGTGGGTAGCACGGAAGGGCAACTTCAGCAGCTCGATGGCAAATGCCAAGCTCGAGGCATTGCGGGCGGTCGTTGAGGCGTTCAACTGGGCATCGACTGGGGATGCGGAGGGGAACGCAGCGGTTGACAAGGCGTCAAAATCGGCACTTGTCATCCTGCCTGGAATAGCGAACGGGTTGACGTTGTGAAAGAACGTTCAGAAGTTACTACGAATACAAGACCTACCATCGGCATTCACTGCAGCCGAAATGGTGTCACCTCCAACCGCAATCTTTCCTGGATCATATCTTTCCCGCAAAGAGCGGAACGAGAGTTACCATGGAAATCACGTCAATGAAACGGTTGAACTTATCGCATGAACAATGGCATGCTGTTGAGTTGATCGGGATAAAGGGTGATGACGGATGACACTTTTACCGTTACGCTCAGGATAACTACGTAACTTACCAAACTTGGTATGTAATTGGCGGTTGGTGAGGGTTTCGATTATGTAATGCCGAGGCTCGCAACTAGGTTACCTTGTTAAGCCAGTTGGTAACTAATCACGAGACGGCTTAATTCAGATGATCCCAGTCAAGCCAGTTGGTGTTCAGCAAGGCAATTTGCAAGAACCGCTCCCATAGTCTTTGTCTTCTAAGTTTCATTAACTACTGAGAATATCGACTGATTGTTGACCACAACTATCAAGTTACCCATAGAAGAAAACGTTCCCGGCTGCATCCCGTCGAGCGCCTTTCATACTGCGCTCAAACTCTTCCCCTGGTTCATACTCACGCCAAAGGCTAGCCGGATATATGTGCTTGTTCCTATCATACCAACGTCGGTCGACGACCTTTGTCAAAGTGGGATCAGCATCTGCTCCCTCAAGTTCATCATCACTTGGTCGCGAGAGCGGGTCCGAATCTCTCTTTGGCGGTGGCTGATTTGAATAATCAAATAGCAGTCCTCCGTTCTTGCTGAAGCTTGGAACTTTGTTGGCAATGAAGTAATAGAATTCATAGTGCTACGCTTCATGATTAGCACCCTGAACTGGCACATGCTGCATGTTTTAAAGAACAAAACTCACATGAGGCACGATGATATTGCCCCGAACAAGCATCAAATCGTCGACACTGACCCGGGCCCACTCACGACGATTGTCGCGCTTCACCCGTCCGCTGCTCTGCGCTCCGCCGACACCCAGCTCAGCGCCGACTTTGCGACATCGGTCGAGGAAGAGCCAAACATGATCTCCTTTCTTAACACGGACCTTTCCGGCAGGAATGATTGTTCCATCGTAGAATACAAATGGTATTATAATCTCCGTCGCCCTGACGGCTTCTTGCATGGCGAGAAACTCCTTGCGGAGTGCCTCGCGCGTCTGAGCTTCCGCCTCTAATGCTGCTTTTGTAAGAGCTTTAGGTGGAGGAGGAGCATTAGGGTTGGGAGTTATCTTGCGCGCTGGTGGCGTCGAGCTTTCATCGCCCGGAGTTTTCGAGGCGGAGCGGTCGCGCGTAGCGGCCTTGGTCGAGTCCTCACCGGTATCATTCTCGACATCATCCCCGTCATCTCCAAAAGACAGTTTACTCTTTGTGAGAGCCTTCTTTTTCTTCTTGGGCCGGCCCTCGGACGAGACACTGCCGGATGTCAACCCACTGTTTTCGCACCGTTAGCATCATCAGCACCACGGTCACTCTCGAAATCGTGTCATAGGCAGGGAAAGCCGCGCTCGGCAGTGGAACCTTGGAACTCACCCGTCAGTCACATCGCCCTGAGAAGGTGTAGCACTTCTTGAGTTACCAGATGTGAACCGTCCCAAGCTCTTGTCGTGAGCTTCTCGCTCTTTCTGCTCGAGCACCTCTGCGCGTCGCTTGCGAAACTCGGAGAGGTCTACGAGACCGACAGTTTGCGACTTTAGCAGGTCCTCAGCCGACGCGCTTTGATTGGTAAAAGACCGCGGAGTCGAGGTGCGGCCCTGATTGTCTGTCGGCGTAGACATTACGCTGTTATTGTTTACTGCTAAACAATCATGTCCTCGGAATGCGAATGACACCCCAGGACATGACGGAGATTCGGTCTTGGTTACGGATTTCACGTGATTCAAAAAGCTAGATTCGATGACTAAGCGTCCTTTTCAATCACGTGAAAAAGATCCACCTCTGTCACCTTTGTTTTGGTCTTCGAACTTGATTGGTCCTCTTGACGCTTGTCCTTGGACTTTGTCGAGCATCTTGAACATCGACGCGTCTGATTGACAGACAACCACCATGGAAGAAGACGACGATGATCTCTATGAGCCGGGAGATTCCCTCCCGCAAAATCAGACAGGCCAGAAGGAGAATGGCGACCAACCGTCTGACGCTGCTGCCAAGCCCGCCGAAGGAGAGGAGTACGAGGTAGAAGAAGAGGAAGAGGACGATGTTTGTACACCGAAGTTTGCAGCTCGGGAGCAATTGCTAATTCGTGTCTCTTTAGGATGACTTCAATATCATTACGGAAGCTCCTCCAGATGCAGCACCCGCAATGTATGATCTGGTTTCTGGGCAATGATTGGAAGCAAATCTAACAGGACGCAGCCCTCAACGACACTCTGCGGCAGCCGAATCACAACGACCCGATTCAGTCGATTCAGCTGCAGCTGGGGCAAAACCCTCTACGCCGGCAGTTTCCAGGCCCGAGAGCGCGTCTCAGGCGAAACCCGTCGCAACACTGCAGTCAGGGGCCTCGTATCCTGCGATCCATGCGTCGAATATCGACGTCAATGTCGATCCGGTCCATCCAGCCACGGGAAAACCCATTATGGAGACAGACCTCGACGCCGACTTGATCTCAGAAGAGGAAAAGCCATGGCGACGACCCGGCACGGATCTCTCCGACTACTTCAACTACGGGTTCGATGAATTCACGTGGGCGAGCTACTGCCTGAAGCAGAAGGAGCTGCGAAAGGAGGTCACGGATCAAAAGAAGCAGTTGGAAGAAATCCAGGCGTTCCTCAACATGGGTGGACTGCCAGGTATGCCTGGTGCTCCTGGTGCTCCATCCGTCAGTCTCCCAGGAATGCCGGGAATGCCGGGCATGCCCGACATGTCACAAGATATGATGCAGGGTATGCTGGCTGGCATGATGTCTCAAGGAATGGACCCGTCTCAGATGGATCCGATGTCGTTTATGCAACAGGCCCAGGGCATGATGGGAGGCCAATCGGGAGGTGGTTCCCAACAGAACCAAGGCTTTGGCGGCCAAGGTAATCAGCAACAAATGGGGTACGGTGGCTATAATCAACAAGGAGGATATGGCCGAGGGCGAGGTGTCCGACGATGGTAGCTGAAATGTCGCGGTGGGTCGGCTGGTTGGCACGGCGTTGTTGTGTCTGATACCTATAACGACATATGAGCGGGATGATGACTATCTAATCATGGAATCAAAGCGTTGCTATATTTACGGCTACCGAGTAATGCTATGCCAGACGTCCTTTCGTTCGACCCAGTAGCATTTGTCAGTATCGGACGAGCGGCTGCGGGGTGATTAGATCCTGCGAGTGTAGCACTGTACTTTTAAAGTATGAAATGGCGGCTCATTTGGAAGCATTGTATTCTGCCCCGTGGGAGTCGAGACTTTGTATATACACTTCCATTCGAGCGACGTTGACATCATAGCCCTATGAGAGACCTGTTCTTCATGCATGTAGTTTGAAGATCATGCACTACGTTATATGTACTTCACACTCCAATTACTACAGATTTGGCGTAGAGCCGATGCACCAGTTGGAGAGGAGATGAGGCAGTCAAGTTGCCAAGGCATATTGTACAGGATGGTACATTATTTAGTATACATGCAAAACAGCCGATTCCGCTGGAAATGACATTATGCCAACGGGTTGCGCCGACGCGTTCGCCCTGCCGTCTTCCCGAATGATAAATAACACACAAAAAGAATCTCAGCGTCTAATCATCACACCGTCAAAACAGTTCCCGGCCGCATGGATAACCACATGACTCAACGGGAAACGCGAACGACATTACTCGTTGATCTTGGCAAGGATCCTATACGCATTGTCAACGGAATTCACCAAAAAAAGACCAAACAGCGGAGCAGGGGAACATACTCAGAATCCCGGAACAAGGTGTACTCTTCGTCATTGACCTTGACGGGGCTACCGCCGTACTGCACGCCATCAGCTCTACTCCCCCAAGCTTTGAGAGGAAGGGATCCTTATCCATACCTGAGGAATCAAGACCTTGTCGCCGGGCTTCACGCTCATCGGAATCTTGTTGCCATTCTTGTCCAGAGCGCCGGGTCCGACAGCCAGAACGGTACCTTGGTTGATGTCCTTGACGCTGCTCTCCGGCAGATAGATGCCGCTAGCGGTCTTCGTCTCGGGCTTGATCTTCTGGACCAGCACGCGGTCCAGGAGGGGAACAAGCTGCTTGATGTTTCGGAGAGCCTGCGTGTTCAATGGCGAATATTAGCTGTGTGCTTTGCTGGAGAACCAAGGTGATGAGCTTAGTTGGAGCTCCTGTGACGTACCATTGTGGAAGAAATAGCTAAGAACTTGGCGGGAGCTGTAACACAGCCGACACGAAAGACAGGATGAATGCGAAAAAGGATCTGACAGTGGAGGAACGGAAGCTGAGCAAGAAAGTTGAACTTGCCGCGGTGATGGGAACGAGAAATTTCCAGAATGCCAAGACTCGATGGCCGGGCGGTCAGGGGAAGAAAAGCCGAGAACAAGCGAGGATTGGTGCCTGAGGCACTGAAAGGAGCTCATTTCCGCACACCCCATGCATGAACTCGCGGCTGATGACCTTTAGGCACGGTTAGCAGAGAAACAACGCCAGTCGAGGCCTGAACAATGTCGGTAACAGTACGTCATTTAAACTCCTGCTTTTGAATCCATGACTGACCCTGCAAAACAGTTACATACAACCCACGGTGATCTCAAGGTCGAGGTATTCTGTGAGACGGTGCCAAAGACCGCCGAGGTGCGAATACCAGTCGAAGCTACTACCAAGGTCCATGCCGACTGACGATTGCCTTTCTTCGACAGAATTTTCTCGCCCTCTGCGCTTCAGGTGCATACAATGACACACCTTTCCACCGACACTTCCCGGGGTTTATGATCCAAGGTGGCGACATTTCCTTGAACCCCAAGGCATCGTCGCTTCTCCCCTTCGGCGAAATACCCAAGGGCGGTACTTCCATCTACCACCCTTCGGCGCTGAACCAGGAGATTCACATACCGGCCCTCCGTCACAATGCCCGCGGTGTGCTGTCCATGGCCTTCAGGCCCGTCAAAGACCGCACGATACCCGGCATGCAGAATGCAACTGGCTCCACGGTCAATGGAAGCCAGTTCTTCATCACGTTTGGGCCTGCCCCGCATCTTGACGGCCAGAGTACCGTTTTCGGTCGTGTGTTGAATCTCTCGCCTCAAGATGAGGGCGGCGATGTCCTCACGAAGCTGGAGAAGGCTAAAGTCAAGGTTGACAAGAAGGGACGCGTCACGCAGCCTCCCGAGGGTCAAGAGAAAGAAGGAGAGTGGGAGGCTGTGAAGTTGAAGTCCGTCACAATCCATGCAAATCCATTTGCAAAGTGATCTATCCGCGTCCTTGCCTGACATTCTAGTACTTGCCACTTCATTGGCACGGATCGAGACCGCAGCTGGGAACCTCAAGTTTCAGCCATGAGAATTTGCGCCTCTAACCGGTGACTGCCGTTGAAGCGTCCTGAGGCCACTTTGCCTTCCACGGTCAGGGAGGTTTCAATGGCTCGGAGTTCAGTGCTTGGCAGAGGGTTCCTGCGAGCTGCAGCAGACGCCTCGCGTGGTACAATCAGCCCGAAATGGCGAACCAACATCTCATCGATGTGCAATACAAAACGTCCAAAGGAAAAAACTACCAAACATTAAAAATCTTCGTGTCGCATCGTATATCTACAAAAATCGTTCCATTGATAACCCGCACATATATACGTCCTGGTGATCACATCAGTCATAACATGGAATCATAGCAGCGTACTGTCACACTTAGTTCCCATGCCGCCGACATTGACACCAGCACCACCATAGTCCGTTGCGCCCATAAACTCCGGCCAACGATGAATATCAGCATGCCAAAGTACTTTTTCTTAAGCCCAGGCTGCTGGAATGCCCTTCTTGCAAAGTGCGAATACCCCACCGCCGCATGAATCATGAAGCTTCCGCCGCCCCTTTCTTATCCTCTTTCTTGTCTTCCTTATCCTCCGTTTCGACGTCATTCTCGTACCCCTCTACCTTCATATCCTTCAGACCGAGTTCATCCTCCTCTTCGTCGGTCCGGGTATAGTCCTCTTCGTGCAGTTTCGGATCAGGATCCGGGAGACAGAGATTCTGCACGAAGCTGTTGGCAAGAGGGTCCTCCAGAGTGATGGAGAACTTGAAAGTACCCTGGATGGCCGCATCCAGGCGCTCGAAGAACTTGGTCCAAGTCTCCTTTTCCGTGGTGCTCATCGAGTCACCAGCGCTGTCGTCACCAACGTCGAAGATCTGCCCGTGCAGCTGATCCCGCACCTCTGTCAACAGACCTTCCACGGTTGTGAATCGACCGCCCAGTGTGCCGGGCTGAACCGACATTTCTAGGTCTTCACTGTACAGTGCGCATGTGTCCGATTTGAGAATGTCGCGCTTCAGGTCTTCCATGTCATCCACTTTGAGGGTGATTCGCTTGCCCTTCTCCGGGATCGCGCCACCGGTTTTGACTTCATTCGACCGGTACCCGCAGTGATCGCAAACAGTGCTCCAAATGAAGACTTCTTTGAAGTAAGGAATGCTGACTTTCTGCATGTTGACCACACAGTGCTTGGCACACCCTGGGCATTCCGCGGGCAAAGAGTATACTTTACCGTCAACAATGTCGAGGTCTTCCGGATCCCCTGCGGTCATCGTGAGATTTCCAGATTCGGTCTGCTGCGGATCAGCAGCGATGCCAAGAGCTTCGTTTTCCTCGCGGCTGCGCGGGTAGTCCTTCCGTCGGTATTTGTTTCCTTTGTCATGAGCATTCGGTGCAATCCATGAGTTGCCGGTTAGATCGTCGAGCGAGACAGTGAAAGGGAATGCCTCTCCATTCAACATCTTCTTAATCTTATCGATGATTCCCTCCAGAGCCTCATACAACTCAGGAGCCTGTATCTTCCTGAGCGGCTGGTCGCTTTCAAGGGAAGAGCATATCCTCATAAGAACACCTTCCACATTCGACAACTGGCTCTCGCCCTTGGGCATCTCGAGATCCAAGGTTTCGATTCTGAAAATCCCAGTATCGCTCTTGATAACCTGGCGTTGGAGGTCATCCTGATTCTCCACTACCAGTGTGTACTTCGTTCCCAACGGCTGGATTTGCGACGCCGACTTGACGGAATTGTCCTTGTGAAAGCAATGAGGACATTCGAATGATTCCAAGATAACATCGCGGAAATACGGAACGCGTACAAGGAGCAGTCGGGTCGTGCCCTATGCCATACGTCGTTAGAATCTGACCCAAAAGACGTTCGCCAAGCAATGACAATAACTACTTACATTTTCATGACAGTTCATGCACAGACTCTCAACTTCCACAACACCCGTATCATCGTCATTTTCAACCACCTGGCCTATAGTTTGAAACTGCGCATCCTGCTTTTGCACCTTGCCGTCCTGCGCGTGTCCCGTTTGCTGATTTGGGCCTGGAGCTTCACCAGGCTTGACCTCCTCCTTAGACATTGTCGGCGCGGTACTCTTTACTTCTCCCGTATCAAGAAATGCAGAACGAGGATATACGACAGGACAAAACTGGGAATTGAATGGGCTGTGGCGTCTCTGACTTTATCTGAGAACGTGCTCGTGCTCTCATCGAGACAGAAAAAAATACTGGCCACAGCCCGAACTTTCGCTGTGATTCGCCGCGGGGTTCCGGTTTTCCTGAAGATCCCAACCCCGCGCTAAGCCCAAATAGGATAGATCGCATCGGCGCCGGCAAATCGTGATTCCGAGCTTGGCATCGCAGAGGAAGCTACTGCTGCAGAAAGTCAAGAAGATCCAGAGAGGACGATGACGACGCTTGTGATCGCTGTTTGGAAGCCAGCAGCGCCTGTAGTCCGCTTTGTTTCCGTAGCTTCGCCCTCCGTTTACTGCTGACATTGTCTAACGTCGACTTGGCTACTGCTGGGCTGGGTCCTGTGCCAGGAGCTGCAGTCGTCGAGGCATCCGTAGGAGACTTTTGGACAGGAAGTGAAGGGGAAGCTGCTACGGCAGCGGTTTGTGCCGAAGCATTTGATGGATTTGGATTCCTGTTATTTGGCTGTTGGACGGGCTTCACCGCTTTCTTATGGCATCTCAGACATTCGTAAATGACTGCGCTGCTTGCTGGGGTTTTGGATGGAGCGACGTTCCGCTGGACTTTGGTAACTCGTGAGGATTCCGGGCGACGAGGGCTGCCACAGGCTGCACAAAAATTTTCATGATGCCGTGGTTTGAGGGGTTTGAGGTCGGCCAGCACAATACGA
This sequence comes from Thermomyces dupontii, assembly GCF_041956625.1. NCBI lineage: Eukaryota > Fungi > Ascomycota > Eurotiomycetes > Eurotiales > Trichocomaceae > Thermomyces > Thermomyces dupontii. The sequence continues at coordinate 448,028 of NW_027192313.1, read as the reverse complement.
TTATGCGTGTCACCAAGATGGGCTGCGATGGAGGGGCTCTGGGAACTCAAGTGAATCGCCGCCTGTTTCAAAAAATTCAATCGTAGACTTGTTTCGCTGGCAGACATTGTCGGTGAGATGGAGGGAGATTGATGCTGAATGTCAGAAGTTAGAAAACGTCGAAGAAACCGAAGGTCAGCGCAGCTCTCCGCTAATTTTGCACCTCCGCTGCGCAAACCTTCCTGATTTGGTTCGACCCTGGCACAAAATGATCATCCTGTCATTATCCTTTGCTCGGCGGGAGTTTCTGTCACTCCTGGATTCATAAATCACTATTTCTGTGCCCTTGAAATGCTTTATCCTTTTTTGTTCTCTGGTGCAACTTGATCTGCTGGGCCAAATGCTCTCAGCTTTGTGGTGTTCCAAATCTGATCAATGATTGCAATCTCACTTGAATGAGTTTGCGCTTAGGAGGTTTCTCTGAACTATCCATCTGCTTGGATCAACTCTCTGAAACGTAGATTTCACCGTGGTCCTCTCAGAATGGCTGAACGCGCCAACTTGAAGGTGCGAGTGGCCATTGAAGGCTGTGTAAGATCCCAATTCTCATGTCGCAATTCCCTCCGCTTATGATCATCTCACAGGGCCATGGAAAACTGAACGAAATCTACGCTGCTGTGAAAGAGGCAGCTTCGGCCAAAGGCTGGGATGGTGTAGATCTCGTCATCATTTGTGGCGACTTTCAGGTCAGCTCAGATTCAGTCCTTCAACTGTTCGTTGTGCCTAATTTTCTTCTAGGCCGTCCGTAATGCCAATGATCTTACATGCATGTCTGTCCCCATGAAATATAAGGCGATGGGAGATTTCCATGAATACTACAGTGGACGGCGCAAGGCTCCCTATCCCACAATCTTCATCGGAGGCAACCATGAGGCCAGCAACTATATGTTCGAACTCTACTACGGTGGCTGGGCGGCCCCAAACATCTACTACCTGGGCGCTGCGAATGTTATTCGCTTTGGCCCTCTCCGGATCTCCGGGTTGTCGGGCATTTGGAAGGGATACGATTACCGTAGACCACACTACGAACGCCTACCGTACAGAGGAGGTGATGTGCATAGCATCCATCACGTGCGGGAACTGGACGTTCGCAAGCTACTACAGATCCGTACCCAGGTGGATGTTGGCCTATCTCATGACTGGCCCAGGCACATCGAGTATTTCGGCGATTACAAGACCCTCTTTCGCAAAAAGGATCGATTCGAAAATGACTCCCGCAATAATCGGCTTGGAAACCCCGCTGCAAGAGAGATCCTTGACCGGTTGCGCCCTCGTTACTGGTTTTCTGCTCATTATCATGTGAGATTCACTGCATCCATAACCCATGGTTTGTCTGATGCTCCGTCTCGTAAGAAAAGATCCCCGACCGGGAGTCTGCCGGACGATCTTCCTGCGCCAGAGCCAGCATATGACGGACCAGTCGTCTCTTTCGAATCCGAACCAGATCAAGAGAATCGTGCGACTGACACGAAAGAGGAGGCTCGAGGCGTGTCGGACAATCCTGACATGTCTGCCCGTCTCGCAGCGTGGAGAAACTTTTCCCAAGTTGCCGCTCGTCAGGAAGCTGCCGAGCTCCATGAAGCTCTGGATAACCAAACCCGGACACAGAATGCTCAGTCTGAAGTAACCTATGAGCTTACATGGCGCAAGGTCACAACGGGCGAAGACCTGACATCTCGACAAGTCACGGACGTTGTGAAAACCGGACCCAACGACGCCCAAGACGAGCAGAGCCCGGGTTCGAAACAATCTCCCATGGTCAAAAATGCCGATGAGATCGAGCTGGACTTGAGTGACGCAGCCAGCAGTCCACCACATGAGTCTTCTACTGGTGTCACCAAGTCAGCTGAATTGCAGCAAGACACGCCCCGCCAGACGCCTCATGATACAAATGATGACGCCGATGGCGCTTCCGTGTTGCCAAGCAAGCGAGCTCCATCGGTGTCGGAAGACGAAGTGCCAGAAAGCCTGCGCGCGCAGCTCCCCGCCAGCTTCAAGCGTCAGCGCCCCGAAGAGCCTAAGTCCGGGTCTTTGCCTGAGGCTATCACCAACAAGTCAACATCTTTCCTCGCACTCGACAAGTGCCTTCCCGGACGGCATTTCCTCGAGTTGATGGAGCTTGAACCCGTCTCAGATCAAAAAGGAGTCAACGCAAGCCGCCCCTTCCGCTTCCAGTACGACAAGGAATGGCTGGCCATTACCAGAGTGTTTGCCGACCACCTCACGCTGGGCGATAAGCGCCAAAGGGTGCCGCCTGATCTCGGTGAGGAAGTCTACCGGGATCGGATCATCAAGGAAGAGGCCTGGGTTCAAGAACACATCGTCAACAAGGGCAAGCTTGACATCCCCGAGAATTTCGAGATCACCGCCCCTGTGTACGACGAGAGTGTTCCGATCAACACGCGGGATATGCCCAGGGAGTACAATAACCCCCAAACGGCTCGATTCTGTGAGCTTGTAGGTATTGAGAACAAGTTTTTCATGTCTGATGCAGAGCTCGAAGCTCGTGCCGCCGCTCGATTTCCTCCGAGGCATTATGGCGGTCCTTCAAACTGACATGAATGTCGTGAACGCGGGTTGGCGGCCGAGGAGGGAGGCACCGGTCTACTTGCTTTATAAGTGCAGTATCTTTTTTTTTTTTTTTTTTTTCACTTGAATGTTAGTTTGTGTCTTTGACTGCCTGGCTGCATGTATGTACTACTTAAGGTGGGTGTCTTTGTGAGCACTCGGTAGTGGTCAAGATTGAGAATGCAATGTTTACCCATGCGAGAATGACTCCATAATACATCAACAAACCATGCATTCGGCCATCCGGATCTTGGAAAATGGCATGCATAATTCCAATCATACATCGAGCTATACTAATCCTCAATCTCCTCGATCCTCGGTCGTGACGCGGCATCCCTCGTCCCTGACAACGGATCCACAGCCAACCCTGCGAGACGATCCCCGAGATGCAGCCGCGGCTCCTCAGCTGCTGCATCGCCACCGTCCGCAACCCCTCTTGCTCCGATCCCCCGGAGCAGACTCTTCTCCATCCACGCCTCGAGACTCTCCACCAGCACACGGATATGGCCCCGAACAATCGTGTCAGACTCACGGCTCTCGACGAAGCTCAATGTGCGCAACATGGTCGGGATATTCCCAATTGTCGCGGGGCCCTTGGCAGAAGAAGCAGCCGAAGGGTCCTTGCCGGGATCGAAAAATGAAAAACCGAAGCCGAGACGCCTCCGACGATTGGTGACCTCATTGTCCATGGCTTTGAGGAGATCGAGTAAGAGGACGACGCTGGCACGGCGCAGGATGGCGCTCCCGGGCTCGGGTTCCTGCGTCAGGATGGACAGCGCGAGGTCGACTGCGGAGGAGGCGATCGCCGGCCCCAGAGCGGGAAGGTTTGTTTGGATAGCGCTGGCGAGGATCGAGAGTGCCGAGGCCCGCACGCGGATGTCGTCAGGCTCTTCATCGCGAGGGGCTCCCGCTGCCCATGCCTCGAGGATGCTTGCGGCTTGTGTGGCCTGTTCCGGGGTTTCTTCGTCGGAGTCATAGGGAATTGTTTCCTTCTCCGACGACGTCGGCAAGTTGGTGGTGATTTTCCATCCCGGTGGCATTTCGTTCGCTTCCTCTTCTCTTTCCCTTTGTCTTCGCTCTTGCTCAAGCCGTCGGCGGCGTGCTTTCTGGGTCTCGGGTTTGCGTCCTCGCCGTCCCGCAATTTCGATCATTCCTTCGCCAATGATCTGCGCTGCTTCACCGACCAGCGCCTCTCCGAGATCTTGGACCGTACGAAGGAGCGATTCGCCAACAAGAAGCCTCTGATCGAGAGTGCGTTCTTCTTGTTTGTCGGCGTAGCGTTCGACTAGGGCTCTCACCACCGTTCGCGGATGTTTCGATGCAAGCGTGCCGATCAGTTTGATTGCGTTGAGGTATATGAATTCATCCTTCTTGCCATCCTCTGCTCCTTGGTCCGAAATGATGGACAGAAGAAGAGATAGAGTGGAAGAAATATCCAGAACTGGCGATGATTTCGTGATTAACTTGGAGAGCAGAGTAAGACCCTCCGCTTGGACTGGAGGAAGATCAGAGTTAATGTTCTTCAGAGCCTGACGATGGGTCTCGAAGTCGGATTCGTGTGTTTGTGACGGTTTTTTGGCTTTCTCTTGACCATCCGGAGAACTCAGATGAATTTCAAGAAGCATTGAAGACGTAGTTCCTTGCTTGGAAAGCGACGTTGGCAGATGTGGGATCAATTGGTCCAGCTTTGCCTTGATCTCCTGAAAGATGCGCAGCAGATCTTGAGATACTGGCAAATCAGGGGACGCGAGAATAGTGGATAGCAGACTGAATGTTGCCGATAACGACTCTGAGGACTCTGTCTGTCCCGCTTCGTCTACTGAACTCCCCTGGTTCTTTGGCACGATGTTGGCCAACGACTCAAGCGTCGGCTTGCCGCTTTGTTGAACCCGTCTCTTTTTTTCCTTCTCTTCGACGACCCGCAGTTCGCTGTCAATCAGCTGCTGCACCAATTCAAGGACTCGGAGCGGGCGTCGAGATAGAGTGTCCTTGAATTCGCTGAGGAGCTTCTCTGCCAATTTTGCGCTGACGAGTTTCTCTACCACCGAGCTACGATAGTCCTTCTCACCAGAAATTTTGATCTCGGCAGACCTTTCGGACACCGGCTCCAGGAGCCATTTCTTGCTGACATAGAGAAAAATATCACCCGTTCGCTCCTCGCTTTGCGGATCGCTGCCGAGAAACTTTGCAAAGTTGTCGGCACGAGAGTCGAGTGACTGGACCAGCTGGACAATATCGAAGCCTTCCTCGCGCCTCTCAACCAACACGATGCCACCTCCCGGGTCCGAACCATAGGTCCATTTTGTTCCACCGGTATATAACAGGTTATCTGCCAGTTTCTGGAGCGGTTGAAACCCAACTGACAGGCCGAAGTACGTCTGCAGTAGAGAGAAAACCTTCCCCTTCAAATGTTTCTTGTCATTTTCTTGGACAGAGCACGCAAGACCCCACAAAGGCAGTAAAATTGGCTGGACCAGCCGTTTCACCAGACCTGGATTAGGATGCTGCAAGCACAGTGCACAGAGTCTTTCGATGGCGAGAAAAAGAATTGACTCAGGAACTAGGGTATGTGGCAGTGACCTGGATGCTGTATCTGATGTAGTGGGTTGGGCAGCAGGATCGAATGTTCTCAGCCATCGACGAGACTCGTCATCGATCGACGCTGTAACAGCCTTGAATAAAGGCTCAATGAAGATAGAATATCCTATGGTGCCCGGGGCACCGTATGTGCGTTTTCCCAAGATCCCATTGCCGACAATATAGGCCGCAGCACGTCTGAAGTCTTGGTCTTGAGAGTCTAGCAAAGCAAGTAGCTTTGGTGCAATATTTTGAAAATACGCCGTAGGGTCAATGCCCTGGGGAACGGATGACAATAACTTTGACATCTGCATGATCGCCTGAACTGTGATTGGAGGCCCACTGGATGATGGCGCCTGCGCTTCCTGTCCGAGAGATGGAGCAAACTGGGAGGCAACGAACAATACTGTCTGCACGACCCCGTCCTCCCGCAATGGTATATGTGAGATGCGACTCGAGACAACTCCCTTGAACCAAGGTGCAGCATCATGTCGCAGAAATCCCGATAGTGTAGGCAAGATAACCGACGTAGGTGTTCTGAGAGAGTCAGCATCTACTGATCTAGCAGTCAGAAGCATAGATTCTTACTCTTTAATAATATTGTCCAAGGATGTTCGATATTTTACTTTCTCTTCTTGGGACAAGCTCCGCGAGTTGTATGCGAGATCAGACAGGGCGCTTATCACGTCACTCAGGAGACGGCTGCGAACCATAGGCCTGATTCCCTCGTGATGGTCATGCCAGATAGCGAGCAATGAGGTCAAGATACGGTGTAGAAGCACTTCATCCCGCGGCGCTTCTGATGCAGCCTCGGGCACAGTCTTCGCAATCAGGCCGGTTGGTAGACTGGAGAGAACTCTCTTCTCTAGGGGGATGCCGACTCCGGACGAAAGCGACGGATATATCCCTTCCAGCGACAGCAAATTCAGCAATGCATTAAGCACCCGTTGCCTCTTGGCATCTTCCAGGGCAGGGTCACTCGTCGACGAAGAAGCACTTTCGGGATCTACAGGTGTAGCGTATCCATTATGAATGTCCGTCAAAAGTTGTAAGGTTCTTTCTATGACAACATATCGGGCAGCACGCTCGTCTTGGGATACAGGAGTCGGTAGGTTCCGACTGAGGAGCTCGACAAGAGAGCCAGCTTTCGCATTGGGGATCTCATCTTGACAAAGGTCAGCTCAGGAAGCCTTTGAAGTCCGGGATAAAAAAACAATGCGTGCCTCTTTTGAGAACAGGACGCAGAAATTCATTTGCCGCCCCGAATGCTGCTCTAAGTTGTCCTGAATCCACCATATTTAGCCGGGTTGATGCGACAAGGACGAGAAAATAGGTACCAATGACGTTGGTCTGCCTGAGAAAGTTCTTGCCTAAGGCACTAAAAACGCTGACTAATCAAGACCCACATGGATCGCGTCGCGTCTCATAGGTTAAACAGTCTCTCCCTCCGACGATTGCACGCTCACTTTCCAAACTCCCAACCACCGTTGCAGTCTGGAAGTCGAACAACTCTCGTCCTCTGACGTATCCTCGAGTCGATCAACGACTGCTCCTTGCCGATATGCGATTCTCCATTGACCCCAATACTTTGCTGAGCACGGTCGAAATTCGGTCGCTTGCTTTGTTTACGCGTCCTCGTCGTCCACCGCTCTCTTGCCAGACCTTGGCGTTTGTGCAGTTCATCCTCCCTATAGTTCTCCGATCTTTCATCTGACGTTTTCTTGGGTGCCTTGGTCTCGTGTCAGGGCTGCTCGGTTGGATGAGGATTGGAACTTAACCCTAAGCTCTTTGTCGGTTCGAGTTTCACGGTCGTGATTGGGTATCCTATTAGCATCTTCGAGCTTCGAGTTTGAGGATGTGAAAAGGTACTCGATTCTCCAGAGCCCGGAAACGGGCAGTAAGTGGGGATTGACAATGCAAGTCCCAAAGGGACACGCGTTCTGTCTTCCTCTGCTGGACGTGCACGGATCAACAATGGATGTTGGCTCTGCTGGCGAGTTGAGAGAGAATGTCGAGAGAGAGTGGGTGGGGCATGTCGGGCATCCCTCTATGGGCTGACCTTGGGAAGCGACACGACGTGATGGTGGGTGTCATTGAACACAACACTCCTTCGCATTAGAAGGAAAGTCCACAAACGGCCGGTGAGTCGTCAGTTGTAGCGGATCCACTCGCCGGAATCAGGGTTCTCCTCGGCTCCTGCCCAAGCTGAGCTAGAGAGAGTCCTGTCGCGAGGTTCGAAGCATCTCGATCGATGAGTCCGGCATTGCCTGGCTGGTCTTTCCACTCGGGATAGGCATCAGCTGGGTTGACGTGTTGTCTCGTTCCGGTTGATACCCATCAGCGTCCATCTCATCATGGCCTTCCGAGCATGTTCCCAACTTCCGGATGTCTTGGGGTTTCTGGTCCCTGCTCTCCAACTCGACCTCTTAACCGAAGCGTCTACATGACGTCCGCTTGTGAGCCAGCCGCAAGTCGCGGCAAAAGCCATAGACTTGTGCTTCGTTATGAAGATCCTGATCCGCCGTGTTAACCATCTCTTCGCAGGTTCATCCTGCGAATTGATTGATGGGCGCCGACACCAATGGATCACCCGGTCATCTCCTGGAGTGGTTTTTGAAGACATTTTTGTCCGCTCGTCAAAATGCCCTCCAAAGCTTTTCGGCGGCGGAGAGGAAACAAAAATCTGTCTCCGAGGATGCTGTATCACACACAAGAGGAGCGTATTCTTCCCGCTGCTCGCAAGAGCTGTGGGGTTTGGACGTCGGGGACCGGGCATTGCAGCATCTGGATTCGGCATGTAGTTTTGCGAAGCTTGGGTGATGGTGGATTCGGGCCGGGATGCATGGTCGATATCTGGGATATGTGAACGGCGACTGTGCGGCAACCAGCTCTGGTGGTTGGACTACTAATCAAGTTGCCTTTGCCACTGGCAGACTGACGGGCATCAAACCACTTTTCTGATCCTTTATCACCGGGAATGACATCCTGTGGCTACTCGATGTATCTCGGGAGTACCGTGTATTTGTCGGTTTACCAACGCTGGTCTTCTGCCAAAGATTTCGCCATTGTGCCGCGCATTATCCGGTCATTGGCTGCCATCGTGGAGGCCAGCGCCACCAGGGCAGAGCTGAGTGTACGACGCCTGGAAAGGGACCTCTCTCGAGTGAGGATCAAGGCTTCGGCCTGTCTGGACTGGGCCGTCTGCATCTCTCTCGGTCGCGGTTTCGCTGACTGAAACGCTGGCAAGGATGGCCGGCAGTCTTCCCACAGTGGCGGAATTAGGAGATTGGATGGAGCTCATCAAATTCATCGGGATTCTCTCGAGATGGGTTGCCATGGGTGGCATGTGCCCCGGGGTGAAGTGAGACCAGGGATGGGGAGATTGCGCCGAGTTGCTCAGGGCAGGCAATGGCCGTTCTCCTCGCCATGGGGGGAACGGCCATTATTTTTTTCTTTCTATAAGTGTCCCTCTGCTTCTCTTCTCTAAAAGCATGGCTAACTACAGTGACAGGACGCATCTCTCCCCGCAGGATATGTGCCTTCCCTGAAAATGAACCTGTGCTGCTCCTTCCTGCAGCACGCCTCTCCCCTGCTCCTGCCTTTCCTGGAACGCAGCAGATATAAGTCGCCCCCATCCTGTCCTCGTCCTCTTCTCTTCATTCTCTTTTCATGTCTTTCGCTTTCGTAGCTTTGACGACCATTCGTTTTGCAACACGGCATTTATCGTTTCATCGACGTACTACATCTCTTCCATCGCGTCATCGTCTCCAGTATGCCTCTCTTTCGCAATTTGCTGTTTTTCCCGCTTGCTTTCACTGTTCTGCCCACCGCTTCAGCCGAGGAGCACGAATTCAACGCTCTCAGTGGCCGAGCCGAGCAATTTGGCCTATCTCTGGACGCTCGTGCCCGTAAAGATCCTCCGCTTCCTAACCAGCAGAGGTGTGGTAAGAAGTATGGCACTTGTGAGCCTGGCTTCTGCTGCTCGATTTCAGGTAAGTTTAATGCAAGGAAACTGAGTTATTATACGACGCGTACTGACCACAGTCATAAGGCTATTGTGGTGCGACACCTGATCATTGCCGATCTCCGGATTGCCAGATCGACTTCGGCACTTGCGATGCGGACAAGACTCCGCAGGGTCCTTCTACCGTGGACATTCCTCGGCCTCATGTGGGCTCGGTGCCATATGGTCAGAAGATCTTCTCTTGCACCGTACCGAACACCATTGCCTTGACATTTGATGACGGTCCTAACAAGTACACCTCTGATCTCCTCGACATTCTCGATCAATATAACGCCAAGGCCACCTTCTTCATTTCAGGAGTGAACTCTGGCAAAGGCCAGATTGATGATTTCAGTCTGCCGTGGGGAGCGCTGATTCAGCGTATGCACAATAGCAGCCATCAACTCGCCAGCCACACTTGGTCGCATCAGGACCTCGACAAGGTTTCACCTGCACAGCGTCGGGAGCAGATCCTGAAAAACGAGGCCGCAATCCGTAATATCATGGGAGGGATCCCCACTTATATCCGGCCTCCGTACTCGAGCTGCGGAAACGAGTCGGGCTGCATGCAAGACCTCCTCGACCTAGGGTACCATGTGACATATTTCAATCTGGACACGGATGACTACAACAATGACAGCCCTGACAAGATCCAAAAGTCAAAAGACAATGTCGACCGCGCATTTTTTGCTCGAGAGCCTCCGGGTCGACCCCTGTTGGCAATCGCTCACGATGTCCACGCGCAGACTGTTTACAACCTCACTGCTCACATCCTCGAGCAGGCTCACAATGCAGGGTACCGCGCTGTGACTGTTGGCGAGTGCTTGGATGATCCCAAGGAAAACTGGTACCGGTGGGACAAGAAAAAGTAGATGGGTGTTGGCTTTCAAATGGTGTTCGAGCGGAGATTGTTAATCGACGGAGCATCGGGGTCTGGCTAATCTGTATGTTTTGTACTGTAGTCCTTAGTTCGAGATTCATTACGTTGTAGGTATCGATATGCATGTATTGTCTTGGTTGAATTGGTTCTCGATGGGTTGATAGCTTAATCACAAATCGGGATATCCATGGAATCTCTGCCTACTTGGACAACTGACGGATTAACTATATACAGGATAGGCCAGCAGCTGAAAACCTGATTCACTTACGGACTACCTTCAAGAGCGGCGCAACCCGCGCCTTACGACTCAACCCCACACGATAGGGAACCTTGGATGTGACTGTGAAGGACCCAGGTTTCCCAGAGAGCAATTTCCGTGCAGAGTCCTGAGGTGGTGGCGGAGGCTCAGCCAAAGGGTCTGGTGATGGTGACAGCTCGCCCTGTGGCCGATTTTCAACGCCTACGTCCGCCGATGTCTTCTCAATTCGAGCCTCGGGGTTAGACGATGGAGGTTTCTTCGACGGCGTGTTGGGAATGTCCTGGAGTACGGTTGTGTTGGGTTGTGGATCGACGTCGGCATCAATGTCAGGTTTGGGCGTTGAATCCTTCTCTTTCCTCTTCTTCTTCCGGCCCCGGGTCTTGGGTTCTGCGTCCGAACTGTCGCGCTGGCGGGTGGTTGGCGCTGAGGCGTCTTCATCGTTGTCAATCCAGATCACGTCCTTGTCAACTCCCGCCGCGATGTTGTTGGTCTTCGCGTCCGGGATGTCTGATGTTGTCTTGCTGCGCTTTACTTTTCTCTTCTTGGTGCGTTTGTCCGACTCGGTGCCGGTTGGAGCCGGAGATTTCCCTTCCTTGTCGGCATGTGTTGATGGTGCAGCGGCGACCGCGGTCTTTGGAGCATCATCGGCCTGTTTCTTTTGTCGTCCCCGGCGCTTGGTGGGCTGTTTCTCAGCCCGCTCCTCTTCAACGTTCCTATCTGTTTGTTTGTTGCTGTCACTCGTCTTCTGTTCCTTTGCCATGCTGCCGTTCGTGTTCAAGACATCGTCTGCATCCGTGGATACAGGGACGGGCTCTTGGGTCGTCGAAACAGGGCCGACGCCGGGCACAGGCTCCCGCGAAGTTTCCGAGAACGGCACCGTTGGCGGTGGCGTATCGAACTGCTCCTGGGATCGCGGCTGGGAGTGCCCGGTCGCAGCAACACTAGCGCACTCAGACCGAATGGACTCGACGAAATTGTACGAAGCACCAGTTTCTGCGCTGCTCACCAGCCACCACTCCCCTCCATTCTCTGGTGAAATCCTCCGCCGCTTCGCTTGGCGTTCTTCTGCGTCGTCCATAGCCTGGTGCAGATCACTCGCCGACGGGTTAAGGCCCGGATAGTCCACGCTCTGAGTAGGTGACATAGCGAACGAGGGCCTCTCCTCTCTTGCCTCAACGGGCCCAAAGTTCATTGCATTAACTCCAATCTCATTGTCATCCGACTGCAAAAAGCGGTCGAAGTCAACCTGCGGTAACTCGGACTCTGCGTCTCCGGTAGTGCTCACGAGCAGCGAACGTGTCTCCACGGAGCCGAGTCCATTCTGAGGATTGATTTTGTTGTTGGTGCTGTTCGCGTCGTCTTCCTCTTCCTGCAGCGGGTCAATGGAGGTCGCGACGTCGGAGCCGTCTTCGTCGTCCGAGTCCTGCACGATTCGTTGGCGAGGCATGGTGTCTGGTACGACGACGTAGAAACTCTGACTACTGGTTTCACCGTTGCTCATTGATGTTGAATGTATGGACACGGAATCAAGTGAGACGTGTTCATCCAAACCAATTGGATTCCCGCAGGCCGACCGTCGAGCCGGGAGACAAACGCGTCGAGTCGCGTGGTCACGTGAAGCCAATGGAGATAAGTAGGTACCTACTGTATGTCTTGGCGCTTTGTCCTAGCCCTAAAACAACCATGGAGAACAGTGTGCCACACTCTGGAGGCATTGGAGGCATGACTCCACTGAAAAGATCACAATAGTGCTTACTACAGAGTACTGGCATAATCATACGAGTACGTTATCAATCGATTGAATTTCGGAAACTTCATGATTTCACCCCCAACAACTGAGCCATACTAACCACTACCTAACTACTCCGTACTAGTAGTACTATCTTGTGCTCATCGTATCAAAGACCTGGCAGATGCTCCATCAGAATGTTCGATCCGACTTGGAAACCGCTGGAGTAACCATGTAGTTCTTGGCAGACCTCAACGGGGAAACTAATGGAACATCATGAGAACAAGTTGAAGTTGAATTTGGTAGAATAGTACTCCATATCCCGTATATAGTAGGTACTGCCAGACCACTACTGCCGGTCACGGCTCCTGCCTCGCGTAGTCTGCATATTGAAAGCCGCCCGATCCATAAATTCCTTCCCTTTCGCAGACAAGATTCCGCGAGGACGCGCGATCTGCGTGTTGTATCCCGCCTGTTCCACCAACTGCGCCTCCTTCTCAGTCATGATGATGGGGACAGGCAAAGTGTGCTGCTTCTTCTGGTTTTCCTCTTCCTTGGCCTCAGGCTCTCCGTTGGACGCGCTCTTCAGAGATGGCGAAAGGGCGATTGGTACGCCTCCGGATGATTCTGCAGGTCCAAATCCGTTGGAATCATGGGACTCCTGATTGTCTTGGTGGCTGAGGGCTGAGTAGAAGCTTTCACGAGCTTTCTCCCCTTCCGGCGATTCCTCGCGAGCCTTCCCTTTGGGGGATTGTTCGTGAGCCTTCTGCTCCGGAGCTTTGCCGTCGCTCATGTTGATAGTATCTTTTTAATGCGACAACGTGATTAGTTTAGCTTTGAGTAATACCCAAGCCAGGCGGAGAGACATACCCTTTGGCACGAGGCAATAGAGTGGCTTAACGTATATATATAGCAACTCGGCGAAATCTAGCGATGTTATCGCTGCTCGGGGTTAAGAAAGGAGAGGCCAGGAATCTCGTGGATTGAATCGTGGATCAAGGATCGATATCAGCTTCTGGAAAGCTTTATATACATTCGAGGCCAGCCATCTGCGAGTGAGCAAGACGAAGAGTTGCCGGTCTGTGAATGCAGCACTGTGACCATCTTGTTTTTGCGAATAATGATGAAAGATGAGGGTGAGACGGAAAGTTGCTTGTGAACGCGACGTTACGGGTGCGCCTCTGAGGATATGTTCATTCAGTGCATCAGCTCGGAGGTGAGGTTCAATCGCAACACGCCTCTCAAAAGTCCAACTGTCTGACAGGCAAGCTGGAATGAAGAGGATATGCCTCGGTACTACCTACTGTGCCATGCTCGTATGAGAAGTAATGGGTAGTAGTTCGGATCTCGTACAGAATACATTGGTCGTTGAAGAGATCCTATATTTCTACCATGCATGCATCGGTGAATTACATTCAAAGGTGACGTAGCAGAGCATCTTACCAGAGCTGGCAGCAGTGAAGCTGTAGTCACAAAAACGCAACGCAGAATAAGTGTCGCAGCTGGCGCTGCCGCGTCGCATCGCGGAACCCCAATGGTAGTCCGCGTGATTGTTGGATCCTAACCCTAACTGTTTTGGAGTACAGTCCGCATCCCTCGCAACGAAATGATCAGTGGGCGGCAACAGAAACTAAGTAATTGAACTCATCTGTCTAGGCATGCCCTAACGCATCATGCTGCAAACGACTGGCTCGGCCAACTCAAGCCCACTCTGTTCATGGGTAGCATTGCCAATAACATCAATTTAACGTAAGGGTGCAGCATTCAAGTAAAAATCCAAGTTTCCAACTGTTTCCTGGTGCGCCCTCCGGAAACGAAACTATGGTGAAGCTATCAACGTGGGTTACTCAAAATCACGTTCATCTCAGCTGTCAATTGATTTGAAATCGGACGTAAGCATATGAACTGACGTTGTCGTGTCTCTGATTTCACTCAACTTGTCAGCTAATTGCCAGGATTCGATTGATTATCGTCCAACATGAACAGAGATGTTTCTTCATCATGCCATGTAAGATATTCCACAACAACAATCAATGATCAGTACTGTCATGAATGTCATTACGCCTGTGTATTATATAGCCGCTGGCTCAACATAGATATGATATCTACTCCACCTTCTGCCTCATCACCCCCCGTCCGAAGAACTCACTCACGGTCCCAAACCGATCCCGGCTCCGACCAAGCTCCCTCGTGAACAGATCATGCTGATCCGCTGCCTCAATCTGCCGCCGCCGAATCGCTTTGATGGTCGCATTCTGTGGCGCACAAACGGGGCATTCAAGGGAGGTCTTCTCGTCCACGTTGATGCTGCCGTCCTCCGTCGATGCAGATATCCGGTTAACGTTCACGTTCAGACATCGCTGGTGAAAGGAGTGTTGGCAGAGGAAATGCACCGTGGGGAGGTCGAGCGCGCGACCACAGGATTGACAGCGACGGGCCTTGAAGACCACGGGTCTTGTGGCGAGTTCATCGAGTTCTTTCTTTTTGGCTTCAGTTTCGGTTTTGTAGCTGGTGATTAATCGGCGGTTCTGAAATTACATACAGGTCAGTCATAACCCTAACCCTAATGTCTTTGTATCTTACCGTTGCGATCTCTTTCCTCTCCCGTTCAATGGTGTCTCGGAGGTACTTTTTCACCATGCCCATCGTCACGACACCATTATTGCTCAGCGCTTGGATGACCTGCAAGGGCGACAGCAAGCCGTCCTCGTCAATCTTTTTCAGGACTGCGTCCAGCTCGTCACCCGCCTCTTGCAGGATCTGCGGGTGCGAGGAGAAGTAGGCCAGCGCATCGACGTACAGCCGTGGCTCCTCCGGTCCATACTTTCTCAACGCCTTGATCACGCCCTGCGTGTCTCTGGCAGATGCGTACGAACGGAAGATATCTGAGCGCAGGCCGGCTTGCTCCTTCACTAGCGTCGTGCCCTCCTTAAAGTCGGAGAGGTAGGAAAGGAGCAATACGTTGGACGTCGATATTGGGATCTAGAGTCCAGTGGTCAGACAGTGACCTGTGGTGGTTGGCATTCCCAAACTTACGTCCTTATCCTCGAGGAGTTTCTTTGCTTTATTTTCCCATTCTTCTCGGTTGCTCTGGTCCTTCTGCCTCTTTCCGCGGTCCAAATACATCTCAAAGAGGGTAGTATAGATATCGACCTTGTCTTCTTCAGATGGCTCGGATGCCACCAGGGCCTCGAGAAGTGTGATGAATTGATCCGGATGATCGACAAATAATGAGAATGCTGTGCTAGGTTTCGGAATTTCATACGACGGCGCAGCCTTGGCGTCTTCATCCTCCGTTATCACCTGAGCCTCGGCTGGCTTGGACTTGGTCGTCGTGCTCGAAGTGACATATGGCAGAGGTATGAATGCTGCTAAGCTCTGGACTGTGCTTGTCGGCTGTGCTTCGACTTTTGCAGGCTCCACGTCCTTCTTTGGTCGATATTGGCCAGTATAATAATCAATAAACAGCTTCGTGGTTTCGTCTGGGCAGTGCTCCAGAAGTACTCGGGCATATTTCATTAGGTTCGGATACGCCTGTGCTCTTTTAGAAGGGCCCCACGGCCAACATTGGTGGAAAATACGTACCACAGATGCATCCAGCCGCCAGATGAACTCGAGGGCTTCCGCGTACTTGCGTGAGTCTTCAATGAGGATGTCAACCACCATGTCGTGTTCGCCATGCTTCGTCGCCAGGTAAGCGGCCTGCTCGAAGTACCCTCCCTGGCGACACATGGCAATGGCGGTCTCAAGGTCGAACTTGAGCTCGCCGGGAGCTTTGATGAACGAGTCAAGCTTTGCTGTGTCTTTTAGTTTCGCATAGCAGTTGAGCAGGAGCGTGGTGTGATCTGCGGATGCTTTCTCATGATCGTGGAGTTCCTCCAGGTACTCGATTAGGTTGTGAATCCTCTGCGTATCCAAGAACTAGGTCGAATGAGCCGCCTGATCACTTGCACCTACAGGCTGGACCTACCTTTCGAATGACTTGGGAGGGCTCAGTGTTGTCGATCGCCCGGAGATACTGCTGCATCGCGGTATCATAATCCCCCTTCTGATACAAGTAATCACCATACTTTCGGAATATCACGTTCTGCTGCGCAACGTCGACACCGGCCTTTTGCGCGAGGTTGATCGCGAGAATGTACAGGTTCCGCTGGAATAAGATTTCGAGTTTCTTCTGCAGGCTCTTTTCATGGTAACGAGTGATCTGCCAGACCTGTAAGCTTTGGTCGGGTACATCGGGTGAAGTCGCTGCAAACCTTTCCATCAACGGTAGACAGGAATAAATCGCCCCATATTGAAAACACACTATGCACGGGCGAGAGGAGATTCTCGGAGTGGGCGATAAACTTCAAATCCGTGTCAAGCAGAGTGAATGTTGACGTATTGAAAAGGTCGTCGGCTTGGCTGACTCCAAGCGCGCCCAAGGAATCCGATTTGGAGGCCGTCCTTGGCGGGCACACCAGAGCAACATACCCTCTAACTACCCGCAACAGGCTCTTCGGACTATCGAATGCATAACTCGGTCCTCGGCCGCGAGGCCCAAAAGTATGGATTGCGTCTTCCCGGGCGATCAGAACATCGCCCGTATCGCGGTCCAACGTCATGCAGCCCAATCCGCAACCCGCATCTTCGAGCACGCGCGCCGGCTGTCCCTGTCCTCGCCCCGCGATTGTCAGTGTGAGGATGCGGTTCGTAGTGGCGATGTAAAGCAGCATTGAATGACCGCTCTGGATCTCCAGTCCGGTGATGGGCTCCTCGGACTCAAACACAATCCGTTGTTTCGTACCGCGGTCGTTGATCAGGTCCCCTCGAACGATAGCGACCGCTCCATTTGCGAAGCCGACAGCCAACTGGGATAGGTCATCTAGTGCCGCAAACGCAGAAATCTGTCACCGTGTCAATACATTCCCAGACCATAAAATAATAGTCCCGTGTAGTACGAACTGGAAATGGCCGTCGTCCATTCTGCACCGTGACTGTCGAGAGACACCGTGGCCCGCCCGTCTTCTTATCGAGCTTATCCAGCGCCCATACCTTGAGCACCGGCTCATTGGGCAGGTCCTCTGCAATGGTAACCAGAAGTGATGTACCCTCGATTTGCTTCATATGTCTGATCGCGCCGGCATCGTGCGCTTGAAAGGAGCGGACTACTCGGAAAGCCGACGATAAGATGTGGACATTCCCGTCAGTCGTGCCGAGGATTAAACTGTCGGAGCCAGTACGTATACACGCGACATTGTCCTGCGAACCAGAATAGGGCAAAAGTGAGTCGCGACGCTCGAGTAGCTCGATCCAGAGAGGTCATACTTACGGTAAAGATGGCCGCGGTTTCTTCCGGAAGCTGTACAGGGGAGACCTCGAAGAAGTTGAACGCTTTCCACTGCCGCCTGTTAGTACTAGTAAGGAAGTCACGGAGAAGTTCGCGAACGTACCGATACTAAAGCCATTTTCTGGAGCCCGCGCCTGGGCGAAGTACAGGATCTGGGGAAGCTTCACGGCGAGCTTGGTATGGTCTGCGCCTTTGCGGTGCAGCACTGACCTTAGTAAGCACTATCTCCTTATCAGTTACCGTATCTTATCACCGTTATCTTATCTTACCGAGGCATCCAACATCGATGCCATCAACTGGTGTATACAGTAATACGAGGTCCACTATTCTATCACCTCTGGGTTAAACGTCTGTTATCATGCTCAATTATCCAAATCTTGTGATTCAAGTACACCACGGAGTAGCAGGGTCTTTGCCACAGAGGAGGGATGAAAGATGGTCACATTTTAGTATTTTTCACCTTGATACCAAGCTAAGTAATCGACGACACTTCGGCTTGTGTGTGAGATTGGCTCTTCCCACTGCAGTTCTTTAGCTCTTTGTCAAGATCCCAGCTTTGACGCAGCCAGCTTTGCGTGTCATGAACCACCTGGTCGAGATCCATGTTGTCGAGCCCGACTATGTGTCCCTGTCCATCGGGCGCTTCAGTCGACGGGGTTGGCCCAGACAATGTCAGTGGCCGTTCTGCGAATGACTCCGACCTTGACCTTGATAAGAGCGCGGGTTTCAGACTCCCCGTCCCCGTCGAACGGTTGTCAGTCACCCGCCTCTCTGATACATAGGTGTCCTGGGCCACGGAGATGAGGGAATCGGCAAAACTGACTCTCGCTTTCTTTTGCTTAACCCTTTCCCCACTTGATTGGGCTGATTGGCTCTCACCGAGTCTCGCTTGAGCCGGGGCCGCAGCATTCACCGGTGTCCAGCCGATTGCCGGCTGGGATTCTCTGACTCTGTGAGAAGTCTGAGCTAACCCTGCAGCGGCCGGAGACGCTGGCCGTCCAAATAGCGTGCTCTTGCTTTTCCCGTCGTGATTGGAAACAGAATCAGAAACGTTCTTTGAAACAGAATCATCATGGGACGCCCGGGGAGGCCCATCATACAAAGCATTAGAATCACCTTCATGGATAGGAACAGCGGTGGAGTGTAGAGATGTGAAGCGATCAGAGACTTCTATTCCTGCTACAATCTGAGCGGACGGGTGGTATGCAGTCGAAGTTGACCGGCTTAGGTCGAACGTTGATTTTGGGTGCGCCTGGGAGTCTGCATTTGTCCTTCCCGCCGTCGATGCTACCGTATGAGAACTGTCATCATAGTGATCTTGTCCATTGTCTTGACTTTCGATCGAGGCAGGGCGGTTGCCAGCTTCTGATCGACGGTCGTTGGATCGGAAGAGGTGGGAAGAAGTAGGCACGTTCACCTCAGAGGGTCGACTCGATACCACAGAAGGAGATGGAGAAGATCCAAACTCCGTAGGAGGTACAGAGGAGTTTCGAAACGAAGGCGGCAGCGGTTTATTTGTGGTCGTGCCTTGTGATATTTGCCCTTTTGATGTGCTGGGCTGCTTTGCAGGATGCTCATCCGCTGCAAGTTTGGATACAGGGATGGGCCTTGAGGTCAAAGGCTTCGAGCGTCTAGCATTTCGAAAATCGGCCAGATGTAGCTTGTCCGTGGCAGGGAGGTGCTTCCGATGTTTCGTCTTGGTTAAGGCAGTAGGACGCGGACGGTTCGTGGAGTCATTCCTCAGGTGATCAGATCCGCCCGCCTGAGACTGGAGCGACTCCTCCGAATTGGGATCTTTCCTGAACCAGGCTTGGGCTACGGGGCTGGCGCTTCGTTCGTCCTGGCGACTAGGTCGAACTTGCTGACACTGCAAATTCGTCTGCCCCCCTGTGTTCCCATTGCCCGACTTCTCTCTCGATTCCAACTGTATATGGCTTGCTTCACTCCCTGGAACCGGCTTCCTAAGCTTCTTCCAAGGATTCCGCCAACCGTTCTCGAACGGGCCTTTCAAAGACGCAGAGGCTATGTACAGCTGATTTCCCCGGAGGTACGATTCCCCTAATAGCTCGATTCTCCTGCGCTTGGTGGCGCGCGCCGCCTCGTCCAACTCCTCATCGGAACCAAGCAGGGTATCGCCGTCGTCGTCGGTGACTGGCAGCTCTTCGAGAGTCAATGTTGGAACCTGACGACAAGGGTACATTGGCAGAATCGCTGCTGCTGCGGTGTCACACGGCAGTCATCCAGAGCTGGGCTTCCAAAGCAGTCCAAAGATCATGCATAAAACCAAGAGACTGGGAGGTGTGTTTGTCGCATGAACAATCCCCGCCGCTCGACCAGGCCAACAAACAAGGAGAGAGGGAGGCCTGAAAGTCAAGGCAGCAACGGCGATCAATAATGCGGCAAAACCTAAACTGCCGAAAACATAGTAATCCACCAGACGCGGTTGACTCGGTAGCTTTGCGCTTAGCACAACTCCACTACCGAGCTCCAGAGCGTCGGGACTCGAAAGCATTCTCAGATCTAGAAGGCCACTAAGAATACTCCCATCGTATATTCACAGAATAGATATCTACAGGACGGTTTAACTCATCCCTAGAGTGTCAAAATTCAAAGCTCGCATTGATCACGCGTTTGCATGAATGCAAGGAATCGCGCCAAGCCCGGAAAGAGGTTTCGCCGAATGCCGATGTTTAGTCATGATTTTCCCAATCTGGAAAACTGTTGTGGCCGCTAAGCATCTTAGCCTTGGCGACCCCGGATCCCATCGCAGCGAGCTTCGGCGGGCGGTGAAGGAGACAATTTATCCAAAGCCCTGGAGACACCCGCTGCATGCCACCACAAACACTCGCAGACCAGGCGGATTATTTGTTGTATTTTTTCCTCTTGTGACCAATCTTATGTCGTCTCTCCTCTCGCCCTGCAGTGATTCCACCCGCTCCGCTCCATGAGTGTCCGCAACACAATGCGACAGCCGCAATAATCAGTGTTTGTTATTATGGGTCAACGCGACGGCACAAACACAGCAGCGCGCAAATCCAAACCCGCTGCGATGGCCAAAGAGCCCTGGCTGGAAGGCCTTCCAGAGGTGGACTGGGTCGAGAAGTCTCCGTCTTGTACACATTCCCCAACGCAGAACTCCAGTCCCTCTCGACCCTGGGTCAGGAATTGCCAGGGATGTGTCCACCGAGCGCGCTGGGCCCAATTGGCCCAACGCGAGGCGGAAGAAAAGAAGAAGAAGGTGTCGCAGGTCTCGCCGCGAGCGCCTAAACAAACACCCGGGAAACGAGACGAGAAACCCCTGTCGCGACCATGTAAACTCAACTCTCCAGACAAAACTCCGTCCAAAATCCCGTTGAGAAGTAACGCCAAATTGGGTACGCCGTCGCGCGACAAACCAACACCCACACCGATGAAAAAGATGGTCACCTCACGCGCGCCTCCGGAGGGTTCGATCAACACTTCAAACCAAGGAACAGTCCAGGTGCGACCCGTCAGTGGCGACGCCAAGGGAACACCGGAATGGCGGCGCAGACTGGTGCGCGGCGAAATGTCATCCGAAGGCCAGCGCGACTTGTTCTCACCAATGGGCCTGGAGAACGTTTTCAAGCCACCTGCGAAGGCCTCCGAAGCGCCACCACAGCCGGCAAGCAATCGCAAGTCCTCCACTGGCGATTCCGCGCAGGGGACTCGCAAGACTGCAACGAACATCGGGTCATCACGCGCCGCATCGGGAAACAAAGGATCTGAGAAGGGGACCTCTACGGATCAAGCAGCAGAAGCCTCCCGTTTGTCCGGGCAGGGCCCGGACGGAGAGTCCAAAGTCAGCTGCAATCGGTCAGTCAGCGAACAGGAAGATTCGCGCAACGAAGGGCTCACGCCAATCTCGCTGTCCCAAAACAACACGGTGGCCCGTCGTACCGCGTCCGGAGTGCTGGAGTCCGCCCTGAAGCGGCTGAGCAGCGCTGCCGGCACGCCAAAGAGCGCCGACAGAGACGATGCTGTTAATGATGAAGGGTCGCCGATAGAAGACATTGTGGACGTAACAGTGCAGTCGCTGCCGCCGGATCTCTCCATGGGGACGCAAGAAGACAGCGGATCGAGGCGCAATGGCTCCTTCCGACAGCGGCCGCTGCCTCAGGTACCAGTGGAGCCTCAGTCATCAATGCTTACGGCATCAGAGTCCATCTCCAGCTCACAGTCACTGGGAGATTCGGCCGTCATGGACTCTCAGTCAACACATTCTGTTACATCGTCGACCCTCACCCCGCCGCCGCAAGCCAAGTTTGGGTCGCGCAGACGCGACATGACGAAGATGAATTCGTCTGGGAGCCCATTGAAGCTCTTCGGAGACCACGACACCTTTACGAATGGCAAATTGCTGCAGCGGATGAGTCAATTCGAGGAGACCTTGAACAATGCTTCGGATGAGGATGATCCGACTTCTTCGCTTGGGGTCAGACGCTTGCGCCGCAACCGCAGCCGAGCCAGTACATCTCGAGGAAGCAGCGAGCGGCGGTCAACTCAGAAAGTCGCTCAGTCGGACTCCCAAGAGGCGTCCTATCGCCGAATGAGTCGCTTCGGGAGCGGCCAGTTGGACCATTTTGGGTTTGCGAAAGAGACCGACCCGCGACTACATCTGTCTGAAGAGAGCGATGTGCAATTGCAACTCCGATCCCGAAGGTCTGTGAGGAGCAGTGTAGAGGGATCCAGAGTCTCTGAGGGAAAGTTGGTCTCCGGTCTGTCGCGGAGAGTGACACCGCGGGGCCTGACGCAGAGTCGATCTCGGCCGGTATTGTTTCGAAGGTCGCATCACAACGATATTGACGCGAAAAGGACATACAGCTCGCAAGGGAGAAGATCCATTCTGAAACGCCGCCGAACTGTAGAGCCAACTGCCGAGGACAGCCAGGACGACGATCTGTTGCAGGATTCTCCAAACGGACCGTCATTGCTGGAGGCAAACATGCAACGCCGCGGCATCGACTACCGCAACTTTCCCCAATCCGTAACA
Source organism: Thermomyces dupontii (assembly GCF_041956625.1). Lineage (NCBI taxonomy): Eukaryota > Fungi > Ascomycota > Eurotiomycetes > Eurotiales > Trichocomaceae > Thermomyces > Thermomyces dupontii. Next base: position 425,633 of record NW_027192313.1, on the reverse strand, counting down.
GCACACAATTTCGGTGACTCGCCGGCTGGTGCTTCCTGGGATGAGAGTCCAAGGGAGAGTAACCCTCCTCTGCATGGGAGTGGCAAAACTATAGATGAACGCAAACGTTCTTTGACCACGCAGGATTTCCTGGATGAGGCCACTAAGGTTATGAGCATCATCCGTGCCAAGGGCCGATACAAAGGAGGCCTGGCAAGCGTGGAAGAGATGGACAACAGGAATGCTAAGGAGGATCAATCTGACTCCAGCCGAGAAAGTCTCTCCAGACCTCCTAGTCGGGAGGGCAAGGACGACCTGCGGACACTACGGGAGCCTCGGCAGCTGAATCCCCGAGTCCTCAGCCACCTAAGAAAGTACGCCGACAAGGATGATACAGACGGCCTGATGATGTCGATGATGTCCCTGCGCCTGGATGGCAAACCCGACAGTGAGGAAGCTCGTCAAAGCAGTGGGAACTTCAACGATAGCCAGGGTCTCCCGCCGCGAAAGCGGAAGTACCCCAGTCTGTCCGATGACGAGGAAGAGGATGAAGATATGGTGACGGGAAGGCCCGGTGACTCGACCAGGAATTCAGTTCCGACTGCGTCCTCGGGCGCCTCCAATACCAAAGGTGTCATTCAGCCTGAACTGGTATCCCATCTAATTCCAGACCAGGTGAACGGGCTCATCTTTGATCCTGCCACGAAATCATGGGTGAAACGAAAGTCGGGCTCTGGGTTGGGCTCACGATCTCGGAGTGAAGATAGCGAAGATGATCCGTTCGGCAGTATACCTGACCTCAGCGTCGATTCGTTAGAGGAGAGGACTCGTATGGCTCCCACCAAGTCTGAGCATAAAAAGACAGATAGTCAAAACACGGCATCTGGCGTTGAGAGCCTCGACGGACAGAAGGAGACCAAGGACGTTGAGCATGAAATCCGAATCAATGAAGGACGAGCGCAGAATCGGCGCTACCAACCGCGCGTGGTCACCATTAGCTTTTCTTCGCCGTTGGTATCGCACATTGCATACACGGATGCGCGATCCGAAGCTGCCTCCCACCGTGACGAGAATCAAGCCGACTACAACGACTCTACGCACGGCCCTCGCCACACGTCGCCCAAGGACAGGCCGTTCAGGGGTCGCCCGGTATTTCGGATTGACGAGCAACCAGAGGATTCGAAAACAGGGATGAGCATCGTGCGTAGGGATGCATCAGGACAAGTGACCTCGACTCCGTCCGACAACGATCCCTGGATGGCAGGGCCCGAGTACCACAGTTTCCACCTGAGTCCGCTGCCCGATTTTACGGTGAATCAACTTGATGACCCGGTGCAGCTGGAGCTGAGCTATATCGCTCAGCGGACTCATCCATCATCGCTGCGACAGATCCACGGCGCATTCGCTCTTGCCACCGAGGACCTGATCAAGCATATCACAGACGTTGAGCCGTACGAGCCATATTGGGAGGATGTCCGCCGACTAAACCTCAGCGGGCGGGGCCTCGTTACACTGCATCGTCTCAATGAGTTCTGTCCTCGGCTGGAGGAGCTCGACGTCTCGGAGAATGAGCTGGGTCATCTCACAGGTGCACCGTCAACGCTCCGCCATATCCGGGTTCAGCGCAACCACCTAACTGACATGACCGCGTGGGGTCATCTGACCAACCTGCAGTATCTGGATGTGTCGAACAATGAGCTCGAGAGATTGGATGGCTTCTCGGGTCTGATTCACCTCCGGGAGTTACGGGCGAACAACAATAAGATCAATAATATTGACGGCATCCTCGGTCTGGACGGACTCCTGCGCCTAGAGTTGCGAGGAAACGAGTTGGCAACTGTCGATTTTGGAAGATCTGAGCTGTAAGTTTGTCTGTCATTCAGGGCTCTACAGACTATATATATACTGATAGGTGCATAGCACTCGATTGGGGGAGATAGACCTCGGGCATAATCAACTGACGGTCATTCAGAATCTCGAATGTCTTCCAGCGTTGGAGCGTCTGAATGTCAGCTTCAATCATCTTGAAAAACTGTGCACGAAGCCGCTGCAGCGACTCAAGGAACTACGTTTGTCGTACAATCGTTTCCGCTCGTTCGACGCGGCGGCCTTCCCAGGTCTGGAGTTACTATACGTTGATGGAAACTATCTCATGACGGTCCAGGGATTGGAGCAGTGCAGCCACCTGGAAGTACTGTCCCTTCGCGAACAGTTCGCGGATGGACCCTCAGACTCCGCGCCTACGCTGGATCTTGATATCGGCGTCATGGGGGAGCTGCGCAAGCTGTTCCTATCATCTAACCGGCTGTCCACCCGGACATTGCAGCCTTCAATTCCGGTACGGAGCCTGCAGCTGCTTGATGTGGCTAGTTGTGGCTTGAGGACCATCCCGAGCGGGTTCGGCAAGCGGTTCCCCAACCTGCGCGTCCTGAACTTGAATTTCAACGCCTTGAGTGACTTGAGTGGCATCATCGGGATCCGCGGGCTGAGTCGATTGACTGCGGTGAACAACCGGGTTAGCCGCCTGCGCATGGTGTGCCAAGTAGTCAGCCAGGTTGGGCGGGTAGACCCCAATGGCGCGAGTGTGCTCCGGTCGGTCGACCTCCGTGGCAACCCCCTGACCGTGGGCTTCTACTCGGCTCCCATCACGGGCCATGGGCGGGGCGAAGGGCCCGTCAAGAAGCTCGAGTACATGCGCCACCAGCGCAAAGGGTCATATGAGAACGGGCCCGAAGCTCTGGCTACCATCGGGGGGAAGCGGGACATCGCCGTGGATCGGCTCGACGACGAAGAGAAACCCGCCGACGCACGTGGGCCGGAGATCGACGATCCATACACGGTGCCGCCGGCGGACGCGCAGGCCGACCAGAAGTACCGTGCTCGTCTAGACGAGTCGACCAAGATGCGGCGCAAGGTGCTGGAGCTTATGATGTACGCGGGCTCAGGCGGGGCAATCCAGATGCTGGATGGCTTGGAGCTGAAGCCGATCCTCGAGGAGGATCGGGCAGAGATGAACCGGATTTGGGACCGGCTGGAGGAGTTGGGCGTGCTGAAACAGAAGTCGGATGGGACGGACGGCCTGTGATTATTGTTACTGTTTACTTTGCACTCTTGTTCGGGGCGTGGTTTGGTTGGGGCGCATGCATTGATAACGGATCTGGGCGGCATGGTGTATCATGGAGTATGGTGTATCGATATCATGTGTTTCTTTACGTTTTACGAAGTAAGATATGGCATGCAGGATGCGGGTATGAATCTGAAGTTGTCATGCATCCTTTATCTGCACTTTTTTTTTTCACGTTCCACGCTCCATCTGTCTGGTCCTCTGTCAACTCCGGTACCAGGATGTCCCTGGTTCCCTGCTGAATGCCGGTAGGGCTACTCCGTGTCCGTGATTCCACTGATGGATGTATCAAGTTCGACCAATCCTCACCCACAACCCTTGCATCCTGCATGGTCCAGACGCACGTTGAAGAATGGTTGGCAGGGTTCGTCACTATCAATCCGGACTTCCGGAGTGTTCCGTGCTCCAGACAAGGAAACTCCAGACTTAATAATTTGAGAACCTAGTATACGGAGTACATACGGGAGTAGATACTAGTAAGATGGTGGTCTGCGCCCCGCGGATGTCGATCCAGGGAAGACATTCCGATAATCCGGCGCTGCGCCATTTGCTTGTCGCCCTACCGTCCCCCTGGGCGATGGCGGTCTTGCCCGCTTGTCCACGCAGCCCTCTTACCCTCATGCGTACTTGGTTGGCTGTCATGGGACCGCTTATCGAGACCGCCAACAGTGCAGATTGCAGAAACTCACTCGGGGCGGGGCCAGGAGGGATGATCCATCCAGGACGGGGGGATCAATGGATCAATTGGTAGTTATTATAAGCACTCTAAAGGAAACGTCGTGCACCGTTCCGTGAGAATCTGTCGGTCTGCCCAACGCTGCAAGGGCCGCTTCTCTGCAGTCTGGAGAAGATGGTCGAGCCCGAAGGGAAGGTGCGTATTGTAAATTTGTATGTAACTACTAATCCGTAATTCGGTTTTTATTCAAATTGCAACAATCAATGCAAGAGCAAAATCCGCCAAATTAGTGTCGGAAGATCTGTGCTCGGACATACTATTGGATGATTGGAGGAAATCGTGAGCGATCTCAACGAATCTGATTGGTTGTCCTCTGTGTTGGTATGAAAAAAATCGATTTGACATGCATTCTGAATTTGAAATGATAACCTTCCCCCGGATGGCGCATCCGCACTAAACCCTATTCGAACAGCGGCATGAGTCAGCAGCCTCTCACAGGCCGCGGCGGGCCAACGTGGGTGTGGCGTGTGGCTTTCGGTTCTTCTTCCCCACCAAATCGTCTTCTCTTCTTCTCTCAAACGCCGACCGATAATTATTATTTTGAACTCAACGACGGGGAGCTCTCAATTCCAGTTCAATAATCGCTTCCCAAATTCATACTGCAGGAGACGCAAATAATCCTCCCTCCAGCGGCTAAATACCACCCTGCTCAATCCCTAGGTTACTCTCCCGCATTCCTCATCCCCTTCCCACCCCCCCCCTCCCTCCTCCTCCTCCCAGCCTAAGCTATCTACCGCCGAATCATATCCTGCCCTGCTTCATCCCGAAGCTAAGATTGAAAGTCTAAAAAAGCTAGAGCAATCAACTTAATGCCCGCTATCGTCGCTTCTGTTGCGGTCGATTCGTTTGGCTTGTGTCGTCTATAGCCCTCCGTGGCGGCCTGACCAATGTCCTTCCCATGTCCAGTCCTGGCGCCGCATCCGATCATTCTCCCACGGGATTCGAGGTGACGCCGGCGACTGCCGCTGCAGAAGCAGCCCATCATGCAGCATCGTCCCCCCAGGTCCGTTGCTCGTCGCAGCCCGAGCGTCACCAGCGGATCCCATCACCCACCAACCAATCCCACGATGAGCAGGCCCGGAATTCCGTCCCCCCGGTGTCGGCGCCTCCGTCTCTCAAAAGAGCCAGGACGGTCCCTTCGAGCCGTTCCTATTCCTCGTTGCACCCCCAGTTCCCCCAGCTGTCCGAGCGTGATAGCATTTTTGCGACCCATTACCTGCCCGAGGACAGTAGCGATGCCACGGCTACCTCGTCACCCTCCGATCATTCCCCCTCGCAAGAGTCGGTGCGTCCTCCACAGCTGACCGCTTCTTCCCCGGATGACCCCGTGCCACCGACGGCCCCCGCCCGTCCCAGTGTCTCTGACCCTCCGAGCCTGGAGCCCTCCGTTGCGCCCTCGCCCCATCCTGCCTCCGTAGACGACGTCGAGCCGTTGGCTCGGAGTCCCAGACCGCGTCCGGGCTACTTGCGCGGCGCCACTGAGGTCCTTCCTGCAGCCTCGGGTGTGTCGCTCGGCGGCTCGCACGTTGGCTGGGTGCGCCAGCAGGAGTCGGTGGAGAGCTCCAAGGTAGCGGGAACTCATCGCATCGCCATCCGGGAAACTTTCCATCCATTGCGGAAGACCGCCTCCGACGACGCCGGTTCGCAAGGGGCAGACCGGGACAACGCCTCGAGAACCGCACTCGGTGACCATCCGCACCCGGGGCATGTGCCCGTGATGCGACCGTCACTTGGCGAGCCCTGGCCCGCGGCCGCGCACAGCCGCAGTCAAGGAAACGTGATTGTCGATTCCAAGCTCGATCTGCATCCGAGTCGGGGCCGCAGCGCGCGTGTGGAAGAGTCGATTGAAGCCAATCTGACTCATACAGAGCCGGCTCACGTCCGAAGTCGCAAATCCAGCCACTACCTGGGTCTCTTCAAGGAGAACACGTCTCCGGACCGAAAGAGGCGCGAGGGGCGCGAGAGGGCGCTGGAAAAGATTCGATCCGCGCATGAGGAACGGGTGGAGCTGGATGATGCGCAGCAGACGCCCCGTCCGACGAAGGCTACCCTTCACACGCAACCCGCCGCGGACACCCCAACTGATCGACGGACTGTCCGCATCGATTCTGCGGACGACGATCTTGCCCATCAACGACAGACGTTGCCTCGGAATCTTCTCGAGGAAATCCGCAACTTCCATCTAACCACCGGGGGCAGTCGTGGCGGGTCATTTTCACAAAGCATTCCGACGAAGTTTGATGAGCAGCCGCACAGACAAGGCCTCCAGAGCCCCGTCGGAAGCCCTCCTGGAGACTCGAGTGATCGTCCCGATTCCGCTCCAGAGGAGGATGATGATGAGCATATCTCTTCTGCCCTCTACTTTCCTCATGAGCCGTCAACGGCGGAGCACGGCGAGGGATTTCCCCGCTTTCATGGCCAAGAAGCTCACCCTCCTGCTGCGGAAATACCGGCGCATCACGACGGCGACCATCGCGGTCGTGTAGACATTTCGTTACACTCCCGACGGGAGAGCAGCATCTTTCGTGGGGACTACCATCCAGTAGCCGATGCGGATGCCAAGACGTTGGGAACGACAACGCCCGAGTACAGCCACGAGTCGACCTCCGAGTCCGAGCTGGTGTCGGCCGACGAGAGCGCGGCGTCGACGCACGACGAAGTCTCCAGCCTGACAGACGATGCGGACTTGACGCCCAAGGCCACCCCGACGCAAACGTATCGCCCGCGCCGCAAACATGCAAAGGCGGCGCCGGTAGGTGCTGTGGAGCTGAAGCCGTATCGACACCAAGTCGGCGGCCATACCACGGTTTTCCGGTTCTCTCGGCGGGCAGTGTGCAAGCAGCTCAACAACCGCGAGAATGAATTCTACGAGCGCATCGAGAAACGACATCCGGAGCTGCTCGTCTTTTTACCTCGGTATGTACCGGTCTTGATAATTCTGGCATTTCAGATAGGCTGACTCGAGCAGTTACATTGGCGTGCTGAACGTGACGTTTTCCAAGAAGAAACCCACGAAGAAGCGTAGTGACGAGGACATCCGCAAGGCTGGGGAGGCTGACAAGCCAACGGTTGATGCCAATGGACACGCCCACTCCAAAGGCCACGTATCTAAAGAGCCACATCAGCCGCGGATCTTCAGTCAGCAGCAGGTCACGGGCGTGATCCCCAAAGTCATCCTCGAGGACAACCGGCACATCATTCCGTCCGACCTGTTCCTTCGGCGGCCGCGTTCGGAGGGAGACCCCAAGGCGTCGCGGAAGGCCCTTTCTGAAGACCTGTCTGATCTTCATTACGCCAAAAGTAATTCTAGTAGTACTATGAACGAAGTGCATACTCCCGGGCGCAAACCGTCCAACACCTGGGGAGCTACTACTGTAAATCGAAAATTACAGGAGCAGGTCCTTCGCGAGGTGTTTAGCCCGACTCCGATCCATCGTCACCGGCGTCATGGTCGTCGACATCCGGGCCTGTCCCGTTATCAGTCTTCCGACGACGGCAGACGTCGATCTGATGGCCATACGCGAGATCAAACTCCCAGTCGACGGGATGCCGAGAGCGACAGCAAGACATCTCCGAAAAGCAAGGCCATCGACATTGTCAAGAGCACGCATCGCGACGTCGACAAACTGTCTTCGTCTGCTTCCAGTGCCTTGGAGGGTCGGTCGAGGTCGTTCAAAGATCCCAGAGCCGCATCTCCTTCGGACTCGAGTACGGTGCAACGGAAACGGGTTGTGCGGAGGCGGCATTCGGGGAGTGGACTGCAGAGGCGCCGCAGCATCACCAGCAACGATCAAAGCGAACTGATGTTCTTCGAGGATGATGGATATGGCGGGGATCAGGAGGATGAGATCTTCACCATGGACGGCGACACCACGGCTGCCCCTTCGCCCGCGGAGCGAGCGCCGCAGACAGACTCGACCAAACAGGCCCCGGCGCAAAATCAGTCTGCTCCCTCTCATCAGACTGAACGGCATGAACCGCGCATAGACCACATCCCCGTCCCGCCCAATCCGAAAGAGGCGCAGACTAAGCGGGACGAGCGCGTGCAGTTCTTTATTCTTCTCGAAGACCTCACGAGTGGGATGAACCGGCCGTGCGTGCTCGATCTCAAGATGGGGACGCGACAGTACGGCATCTACGCGGACGAGAAGAAGAAGAAATCGCAGCGCCGCAAGTGCCAAATGACGAGCTCGCAGAAGCTTGGCGTACGGGTGTGCGGGATGCAAACGTGGAATGTCAAGAAACAGCAGTATAACTTTGAGGATAAGTATTACGGGCGCGATTTGGCCGCGGGGCGCGAGTTTCAAGACGCCCTGACGCGGTTCTTGTACGACGGTGTAAGTTACCGCAGCGTGGCGAAGAAGATTCCTAGCATCCTCCGGCAGCTGGCAATGCTGGAGAAGATGATTCGAAAACTGAAACGCTACCGCTTCTACGCCAGCAGTCTTCTAATCTACTACGACGGCGAGCCGTCGCCCTCCAAGCATGGAAACGATGATTCGCGGGAGTCGGAAGTGTTTCTGAAGATTGTGGACTTTGCCAATTGCGTCACGGGGGAGGACGGGATACCACCGGACGCGCCCTGTCCGCCGCAACACCCGGACGATGTTGACCGGGGCTACCTGCGGGGACTCCGCTCGCTGCGCATGTACTTCCACCGGATCTTGAAGGAGGTCACACAGGAAGACTATGCGGAGCGGGGCGAGGCGGAGGATTTGGGGCATGGGCAACGCAGCTCGAGCCCGTCCAATGCCGCCGATGGTTTGTGGATGGAGGATGTTGTGGAGGACGACCCTGGCGAGGTCAGCTTCTAAGTCCGTTGCTGGACGACGATTTTCATTCTTGTTTGTTTTCTACATGCTTTTTTTTTTCTCTCTTTTTCCTTTCTTTCCTGATGTATCATTCATCATGTTTTTCCTGCAGGCTTACGGCGTTTTGGCCAAGATGAGCGGTTAGATGGGGGTTTTATTCATATACCACGGTGGTTTGTCGCTTTTCTGATTCATGGTTTGGGAGAGTGTATGAGAGATTATGATTGCAGGTAATGTGCTGTGATATACTGGAAGACAAGATGTCTTGGGTGATTGCTGTCATGCACCTTGTAGACTGGTGAATCGAGTGAAGTTGAGGTGATAAGTGTATTGTAATCATAATACGGAGTACGGAAATGAGCCACAAACAATAACGACGTGGAAATGCGGGAATCCGGTATTGTACGGTAAATTCGACCAGATAAGGCTAAACCAGAAACAGTAAAACGCGCCAGCTCATGACCTTATCATCGGCCCCTTGATTGAGCTGCATGTTGACCTCGGTCTGAGTACTTACTGTCCATCTCACTCACTCGGTAGGGTGGGTGCATTGATTCTATTACATACCTATATCTTTGGAACCGCAGTGATGAGTCAGAGACCTACTCCCCGCCATGACCATGCCCAACCGACGACAACGATTATTGATAAACGCGACTTTGACGCTCACCGCTCGCTGTTATCGCAATCGCAGGATGGCAATGATGAAGATGGAGATCATGAACAGAACAGACGACGCCGATTATCTTTGCGACGATCGATAGCTCTGGGGGAGGGTTCTTCCTCATCTGAGAGGGAGGATGGAGAAGAAGAAGAGGAAGATGGCTTACTTCACGACGTTGTCGAGACGATCGTCGAGCGTGATCGCCGGAGACTCAAGAGGGAGATTACGCGGGGAGTGTCGTTTGTTTGGAGTGTGATTAGCTGGTACAAAAACAAAACGAGAGAAACATTCCCAGGAATCAATCTTTACATAGGCTGATGGATGTATATAGTCTTGGAGCAGGCAGCATCACCACCTTCTCCCTCTACGGCCCCCAATTCCTCACCCGCCTACACTACACCCAGCGACGCGTCAACGAGGTCTCCATCGCCGCGGAAGTCGCCATGTACCTGCCCGTCTCGGTGGTGGGTTATCTCTGCGACCGGTTCTCCCCCGCGCCGATCTCGGTGGCGTCCGCGGTGCTCTTCGGCGTGGGCTACACGCTGGCCGCGTTGGTGTATCGTAGCGGCCCGCCCGTCGATGTCGGAGGCGAAGGGTGGCCGCATGCAGTCATGGTCGTGGCCTTTGCGCTCATTGGCGCGGGAACCTGCTGCCTGTACAGCGGCGCGGTGACCGCCTGCGCGAAGAACTTTGGCCGCAGCCGTCGGAAAGGTGTCATGCTGGCGGCGCCGATTGCGGCGTTTGGGTTGAGTGGGGTGTGGCAGAGCATGGTGGGGGCGTATCTGTTGAAAGAGCGCACGAGTAATCATGTGGATGGGGTTGAAGGGGTGGATGTGTTTCGGTATTTTGTGTTTTTGGCGGTGTTGTTGTCCGTGACTGGGGCGGTGGGCGGCGTTGCGTTGCAGGTTGTTGATGATGAGGAGGAGGGGGAGGTGGTGGTGAAGGGAATGGAGCCCGAGGATGGGTTGTTGCGGGAAGACGAGACGTCGTACGGCACGTTTGCGCAGCCGCCGACAGCGGAGGAAGAAGAGCATCGCCGAGCAGTGCACGAGAAGAAGACTTGGCGGCTGAACCACCAGACGCGGCTGTTTCTCCGCGACCAGACGATGTGGTGGCTTGCGCTAGGGTTTTTCTTCGTCACGGGGCCGGGGGAGGCTTATTTCAACAACGTACGTAAAGCCCCCCTTCAGATACTCCGTACAGCGGAAGATTGATGGAACTAAATTCTATGTCTAGCTCGGTACCATCATCGATACAGTCTGGTCGACAGACAAAAACCGACCACCCGCTGGCCGCGCCTCGACCCACGTCAGCGTCATCGCGCTGACCTCGACCACGGCGCGGCTTCTGATGGGTTCCATCACGGATATCTTCGCGCCTTCCCACCCACAACACACTCCCGCCAACAATCGGCGCACTCCAACACTCTCCCGGCTCGCCTTCCTGCTTCCCTGCGCCCTCCTCGCCGCTTCCGGCTTCCTTCTCCTCGCTAGCCCGTTGCCACTCCACCACCCAAATGACGGGGGGGCACTGCTCGCTGCCAGCGGCCTCGTCGGCTTCGGCTACGGCGGCGCATTCGCGTTGATGCCCATCGTGATTTCCGTTGTCTGGGGCGTCGGCAACTTTGGCACGAACTGGGGGATTGTCGCCATGGTGCCCGCCGCCGGTGCGTCGTTCTGGGGGTTGGTATACTCGGCGGGGTATCAGAATGCTTTGGATAAAACGTCCGAGCAGTGTCGCGGGTGGCGGTGTTTTGGATATTGGGCGCTGGGGTGCGCGGGAAGCCTCTGCGCGGCGGTCGTCGTGTGGGCAGTCGCGTGGAGGGTTTGGGTGAAGAGGGGGGTTGTTGTTTGACTTGGATCTATATTATAGACTTGATCTTTTTTTTCGGTATGAACTGCAATTTTAGAGTTGATTCCAAGTTAAAAGTCGGTCGCCCCCGGATCCGTCCCCATCAACACCCGGTACATCCTACGGCTCAGCGCCGGTCCAATCCGCGAGTCCGTCGCGGCGCCGTTCCGATTCGCCGACTTCGGCACGTCCTGCAACAGCAGTGGTCCATCCTGCGGTCCGGCACGCCGCATCGCGCGGAACAGGTCCGTGACAGACGGGTAGCGCGCCGCGACGCCGTACGCAACAGGGGCGGTCACGCGATGGATCTCCTGCAGCATCTTGACGAACGTGTCTGCTTTATCCTCGCCGGTGCGCACTTGTCCCGATTCCATGCAAAATGACGCCGCGTCGTGCTGCTGCATGCGCTCCCGCCGGTAAGGCACCGTCGATATGTGCTCAGTGAAGTGCCGGATCCAGTCCGCCGTGTCCGTGCCGCCGGCCTCAGTCTGGTGGATCAGGCAGTTGTGCGTGACTTGGAGCTGGAGAAGCCCGTCTTCCACTGCATCGTCGTCCGTGATCGATGGGGCGGTCTGCTGCCATTCTTGGCTCCCGGATTCGTTCGATGCGCCGCCTGCCATCTGCCGTCGCACTGCGGCTTGGTATGCCCGGTTCCGCGAGTTGCGGTTCTTGCGCATCCATGAGTCGAGCCCCTCGATGAGGTAGATTACCGTGCAATTTGGGAACGCGCTCTTCATCCTCGTGACGTGCAGTTCGAGCGTTTCCCCTCTGCCGCCATCGAGAACCATGTCGACAAATTCCTGCGCGCGCAGCGCGCAGAGAACATGCTCTTCCTCCTTGACGTGCGGCGCGCACGGCTCCCAATGGCCCGCCTCCTCGTTGTATGCCGCCTTGACCTTACGCCGCCACTTGACAACTCCCGGAATCGGGCTCTCGAAATATGTCAGTTCCACGCCGAGATGCCGCATAAACTCCTCGACCTGATTCCCGACGCTGGTGTCCCGAAACGTCGTCGCCAGATCTATAATCATCTCCGGTGTTGCCACCTTCTTGTCCACCTTGAGCTTGTTGACCTCCGCCAGGTCTGCGGCCAGCTGCTTCTCCCGCGCTTTTTCTTCCTTTTGTTGCCGCTTGCGCTCCCTTTCGGCTTCTTTTTCGCGTTCACGCTGTGCTCGAGTTGCCTCGCGTTCCCGTGCTTTTGCTTCTTTCTCCTCCGCAGAGAGTTTTGAATACGTCTTTTTCACCTTGGGCGGCGGCTTTTGTGAGTCGACTTCAACCGGCGACGATCTGAGATCCAGAACCTCCTGGTCGACTTGTTTTTCTTGTCTTTCTCGTTGCCGCCCTGGGGCATTAGAACCGGTTGTTAATTTGTCACGGTCCACTTGTCTTTCCCGTTGTCGTCGTGGGGCAGTTGAACCGGTTGTCGTCTTTTTCTGAGTGGATTTCCGCGTTGTCGAGCTCGTCTTGTTACTGTTCCCAAGACTCGCCAACAGCGCCGCCGTTCGATCTGAGACGCCCCTCAGCAGCGCCGGCGGCTTGTCATCATCATCATCGTTCAACAAACGATCCAACGCATCTTCTCCCGTTCCAAAGGAATCTGAAAAATCCTCAATCTTATTCTCCTTCCCCTCATCGTCATCATCATCGATCGTAATCGTAATCCGAGTGTCCGCCTTTTGTCTTTGCTTGGTGGTTTCCCGCTCTGGAACCGACGATGAGAACGACATTATCGGATCCGACTCGAGTCCTCCCCGAGTTTGAGTTCTTTTCGTAGGCAACTTTGGAGTCTCATCAAAGCCAAGAATGAGAGACGAATCATCGTCCCTCTTCCTTCGCTTTGTCGGCGGCGACGGCTGCCCAAAACCATCTTCTATGAACGACGGCGATGATAATATCGACGTGCCAAAATCGAACGAGTCAAACTGCGGCGTGATTGACCGTTGCCGCGCTCGTGCTGGCTGTGCTCGGGGCGGGGATGTCGCTTGCGGACGGGGAGGAGAGGACGAGAGAAGATCAATGACCTCGGGCATTGTCTCAATGAGAGCAAGGGGCCAAGGTGGGGCCTATATAGGCTAGATAACAATGCTGTACACTGTGTTCTTCTTCCAACGACTCCAGGAATGACGACGTACAAAGTCATTCCTCAACCACGCGTGAAGGGGAAAGGCACGCGTGTAACGTGTCGAGTCGCGATAATTTCACTGTGCAATTTATTGATCCAGGTTAAACGACTGTGCTGTATGAGGTTTAGCGCGATCTCAGCTTTCTCCTTTCCCGATAGGTACGGAGTATGGAGGAGTATGTCAGGACGACTGGGTGCTGGCCAGCCGCAAAGGGGAAAGGCTATCTGAAGAGATCATGATGATACTATTACTCCATACTGTCATACATGATGCGATGAGATCCCTCGAATCTCCTCAAGAGGAGAACTCAACGAGTCGGGAGTACAGAGACGGTGAGCCTCCGGGCTGACTGAGGCGTGGTAACGCGCTAGACCAGATGAGGCAAGCAGACTTGACATTGTCGGCTCAATGAGAGAAATTCTTAGTTTTTATTGGTTGAGAGTGAATTACAGTCCTCTCTCTCATCTGGTTGGCTTTTCGAAGAACGGGTCTCTTATACGCCGTACATCATTGGGCATGAGGGGTTACGCGTGTTGGTCAGAGGGTATATTAATGAGGTTCCCATCACTTCAAATGAGTACCACAGTATCTCGATACATAACGCCTTTCATTACCAACACAAGCAAACCTGAACCCCTCAACCCGCATACACTCTCTATCCAAGGATAATCTCAGTTAGAATTGAGAAAACACGATGACAAGCATAATTCAATAGAAAGTCAACTATCCCTCACTGTCCCTCCAACACCAAGCTCCACAGTGATTATGAGTCAGAGTCAGGTTGACTCATGACTGTATACGAAAGTATTCTGTTAAGACCGAAGTTATGCTGACTTGAAGCTTTCACTCTTTCTGATACTGAGTACTATTGATACTGAGTAGTAGTACTACTATTCGAGAAGGAAACCACGCCACATGAGCGAGACTCGGTCCCAATCAACAATGTTCACACGCCAGACTTACAAGACCACAAACCCATACGAGACCAAATTCGGGTACGCCAGAGCCGTGAAAAAGGGACCTTTCATTTTCGTCTCCGGGACGACCTCCATCGACCCTGCCTCCGGTGTCGTCCTCCACCCGACATCGGCGTATGACCAAACGCACCGAATCTTTTCGGAGATAGGAAGAGCGATTGAAGCGCTGGGAGGTGCGAAATCAGACGTGGTCCGCGTGCGCATGTTCGTGACGCGGGATGAGGACTGCGAGGACGTCGGAAGAGCGTTGAAAGAGGTGTTTGGAGAGGTCGAGCCCGCGGCTACGATGATTGTGGGCGCCAGATTCGTGCATCCCAATATGAAGGTGGAGATCGAGGCGGATGCTGTCGTTTCGTCAGATTGAGTCTGGCTTATCCCATACGACAGAAGAAGATTGCCTACTGGAATTGGTCACTTGGTCTGATGTGTTGCAATCTCGTGGACATAGACAACACTTGGAAATATATTTTATGAGTCCAAGGCGGGGGTAAGCACTATGGAAAGGGACAGACTGGGATAAGACAAAGTGGTGCAAGATAATTCAGAACTTGGAACAATCATATCACCAAATCAGAGCAGATAGGCGAATCTTTCGCTGTCACGCAGCAAGTTTTATATAATTCAACGGCTATCAACGCCATGGAGACCTACTGTACAAGCCAACATCTTTGTACGATTGACTATACTTTGGCCTTTCAAAATAGCCTAAATACGCGCAGCGGTCCCATTACCTCATGTTCAGCAATTGAAAGTCACTTAATGGACACCTCAGCAGCACGACGAGTAGCACACTAGGTCCTATGAGTCGTATTCTACAAGCGACAGTCCTGTACATCGAGCTTTATGAAAAACATCTTGAACTGCATGTCATTAACAATTTCCCCGTCATCACGTCTTGTAGTCTATACAGAGTACTACTTTCGTTAGACTTCGAATCTTCAACCCTGTTTCACAGGACTCACTCTTAGGGCTGTCCCGAGTGGGGAGTGTGAATCTTCAAATTTAGATCTGGGACAGAATTGATTTCAAAACTGATTTGAACAGAACCTTAAATCATACTTGCAGAGTCTAAAGCGGCTTGGCTACTCTTGGCACTGCAAACCAAGTACGGAGTAGTGAGTACCAAAAAAAAGGAAACAAGGAAAAGACCCATTGAATGGTGCTAGTAATTTTTGCCGTGTACAAGATTGTATCAGAAGGTAATTAATTACAATACCATACAGCTAACTTGTAACTTCATGCCATCAATAGTATTTGTGCCACATTCATACCGCTCACTCCATTCTCTCAGCATCGTCCTCAACATCTTCAAATCCATCATCGAGCTGCTCTATCTCCAGCTCCGTCCCTTCGCCCTCACCAGTTTGCGCTCCGACTCCTCTCCGATCGTCGTCGTAAAATACTCGCACGGAGAGCTTTCCTTTTCTATATTTACCCTTGAACTTCCTTTCATCGTGGTCTGTTCTTTCTTCTCGGTATTCGTTGCCTCCTTCCAGTTCGATCACCTTTTGTATATGGCGAACCATTCGCTCAATCCAGCCTTGGATCGTTGTCTGGGGGAGGTCATTCCAGGCTCGTTTCCAGGCCCTTATTGCTTCTTCCCTGGTCACCGGAGCACCACGTGAGGTAGTCCGCCGTTTGAGCCAGTTCCAAGCTGGCTCGATCATATTGAGGTCAGGTGAGTTTCCAGGCCACAGAATCCGCTGCACTTCATAGTAGTTATAAATTTCTTGCTGCGAAAAGTGGACATGTGCAGGAGCATTGTCCTCCTGTACAACTGTCCCCGGACGATCCTTCTGGCATTCTTTCGCAAATGGGATAAGTTTAGGCAGGAGAACTTCCTGAGGACAATGGTTAGCCAGTTATATAAACCTAGACTTGATCGCATGCCTCACATTCCGATCCCGCCACCAATCCACACCTCCCTTGGACTTCCGAACCAGTTTGCCATTTTGCCGAGTGAATTTGAAGACAGGTTTCCTTCCTCGCTTCCCCGGTTTGAGGCTCTCCATTTTGGAGACCTGCTCGTTGAATCCTGCTTCAGCTATTTTTTCCCGTTGCTCGTTTAGTTCCTTTATGGTTTCCTCTGCTTTCTTTCTGTCCGCCGCTGACTCTGGAGATACATGTGACACGGCCCCTTCTTGTCATAGCTAAAACAGCCCCAGAACATGAACTCATGTGCCCCTTTCAACGCCGGCGAATGCACGTGGGGTCTGTTGCCTCGGACGGTGTTCGCCAAAGTCCCGGACCGCCTCGGCCATGTCCGAGGACCACTGACGTTTCGTCGGACCAGATAACGTTTTTCCAATCTTCCAATGTCCAGTGCTGCTGACGCAGGCAGAATTCAAGTCTTTTTTGCTCCGCCTTGTCCAAGAGACCTGGCTTCACAGTTGGTTTAACCTTATTGAAACCATGGCGTTTCAAAACACGATGACAGGATGAGCGAGAAATACCAGCTTCATAAGCAAGATACTCCGTAGACTTCTCTCGACCGGCTCGATCTTTCCTAACTGAATTCAGAATCTTTTCCTCCACCTCAGGCGTAACGGACCTGGGACGGCCAGGTCGAGGTCTTTCCGCAACATGCTCATCGACGATCACACCCCCATCGTAGCCTTGTTCCTTTGCTTTTTTGACCATCTTGCTGATTGTGCCTTTTGGCACGCCAGTAATGGCGGTTATATCATCGTACTTGAACTTGGCAGTAGTAGCCAAAGTCAGGACCTGAGCGCGCGTAGCGATAGAGTAATGTTTCGTCATCTTGCAATAGCGATATCAAGCAGGACCTGGCAACTCACAAGACGGCATATGTATGTTAGCAAGCGCACACGTCCAACCTCCTTCAACTCTTGTCTCCAGAGCGAACCTAACAATATGCTAAGTATCGTTCTGAATTCCTTTCGCGTATGTAACAATTAGCAGTTACTTCTCTGATTCGAAGGAGAATCGAAAGCCCTTTTATGTAGATTGTCTTCGGGATAGAGTACTTCCCTTCCGAACATTTTGCGGACGGCTAAGCATATTTGATGCTAACAAAACATGACGTGGCAAGGGTTCATTTGTCGGAAACCTCCTGATAATCTATGCCAGCACTTCTGTGCTGTGCTTTGAGTACTCCGTACCATCAATCGTCAATCTGCAAAGGGGGCTTCTTGCTATTACGCTTGCACGTCTTGTTTCTCTTCCCTTGGTTGTTGAGTAGAAATTCATCAACAGGGAGAAGCTTTTTGCATATTTGGCAATAGTTCTGCTCATATCCTTGAGTGGCCATTGCGGGCGGTCAAAGGAGCAACACAATGAATGGAGAATATTGGCAGTTGAGGTTGCAGTTGAACAAGGAATGCGACAAACCAGGATGGTGGTGGGAGAACGCGTAGGAGGAATCAAAAGGGGAGGTGTAAACAGAAGTGCGCTGCTGACTAAAAACAAATCACGTGGATCAGTGTAGTAGTCATATTCCTCTTAACTAAATTTATGAAAATTCACGTGATTTGTCTTCTCCTTTCTTGCTCCTTTTTTTTTTCCTTGTGTTCAGCTCAGTGTCTTTAGGCCTTTATGTCTTCTCTTGTGCCGTCTTTTCCGTCTTTCAGGCCGTTTAGGCTTTTAGCCGCTTCTTTTGCATGGTTCATGTGTTTTCAGCACTCTTCAGCTCGCTTGTACCGTCCTCTTTAGGACGCTACTCATTTGTGTAGGTTTTTTCTCTGGCTTGGCATCATGTGTATATAGAGCTCCGATTGCCCATAGAGTCGGAGAGCCGAGTTCTAGCTAGCAAGGTCTTGTGTTTGGTTGTCTCTCGGTCCAGGATAAGCCCAGTTCTGTCCGATAACTAGCTTATGTCACGTGACATAGCACGTACTGCTTAATAGTCATATTCCTCTTAACTAAATTTATGAAAATTCACGTGATTTGTCTTCTCCTTTCTTGCTCCTTTTTTTTTTTCTCCTTGTGTTCAGCTCAGTGTCTTTAGGCCTTTATGTCTTCTCTTGTGCCGTCTTTTCCGTCTTTCAGGCCGTTTAGGCTTTTAGCCGCTTCTTTTCCATGGTTCATGTGTTTTCAGCACTCTTCAGCTCGCTTGTACCGTCCTCTTTAGGACGCTACTCATTTGTGTAGGTTTTTCCTCTGGCTTGGCATCATGTGTATATAGAGCTCCGATTGCCCATAGAGTCGGAGAGCAGAATTCTAGCTAGCAAGGTCTTGTGTTTGGTTCTCTCTCGGTCCAGGATAAGCCCAGTTCTGTCCGATATCCGTACTCCGTACTCGTAGTGTACTCCGTACATACTGTTGTAAGGAACTACAAACACTTGCACCAGCTCTCACCAACGTGCTTGTTAGCTTTTCAAGCTCAAAAGCTCCGTAACCATTTTTCAATGTAACAACACAGATTGTGTGAGAAGGGAGCCCACCTGTCAAAATGTCCAGTGCTGACTCCCCTATTTCAGGTCACTCACCAGCAGCCAGCTTCGTGCTATACTATCCACATCGCTCAACAAGCTGTCTTCGACTCATTCTCCCAGATCTTTTTCTCCGTGCCCTCATCATTGACTTCAACCTCCATCCCCCACGACCAGGGAATGAACAATGAGGTGCGAGAAACTCGATCTCCGGACTATCACTGAGATGGTATCCTCAGCATGCGAACTCAAACGCTGTCAACGTCGGTCGAATCCGAAAACAAAGTCGCAGTCAAGTTGGGATAGTAGGCTACTTACTAACATTCCACCAAATGAAAGCAGAAAAACGTGAAAAATCGTCGCTGCCAACAACAAGGTTCCCCGTGCCACTAAAAGTTTGCAATCACCTTGTTGATCCAGAAACTACTAACAAAAGAGATACATTCGAGGTAGAGATCACGAGAAGTTGTTGCCGTCTCAAACGCCAGCAGAGAGAAAAGCCCATTAGAGACGCAAATTGTCTATCTATAATGTTTTTCTCACGCCAGATGGCAATTCAAGGATTTCTGGACCTTCTAGGAATCAAGAAGAGATGTTGATGAGATTGGCTCAATTGCACTTATGCACTATGTCAACTTGATACAAGGATGATTGATCTCATCTTCACAAAGCCCGGGATTGTATTCACTCATGCCGATCCTCAACCAAAGAATTTCCTGGTTCGAGCGGAACGGATTATGTGAGGTGACTTCAAGACAACCTTTAGTGACTGGAATCTATCTGACAAGTACTAAAGTTCTGGGAGGTATGCAACTCGCCGATTTATTGATAGCCCAAGCCTGCTGGGCTGGAGCTTGTCCCGGACATCTTGGACCTGTACCCACCCAATACCCCATGCTGCAAGTGATACTCGTCGGTATTCTAGAAAAACCGCAGGCTGTGCACGATAGTCAGTACACAGTGACTGTTCCACGAAAGAACCTACTATCGTGCATATCCGACAATCAGCCCATCAAGGACAAAACCAAGTACCTAGATTACAACCACCTCAAAAGAACCGCAACCACGACCGCCATAACCGTCCCAGCACCCAACAACACATGCTGCACCCCCCAAAACGGCCTCCGCTCTGCCTCCCGCAACCTAGCCAACTCCTCCTCGAGATTCTCCCCCAACGCATCGAGCGAGAACCTCCCGCGGGCTCTCCTCCGCCCATTCTCCGCGATCCGCTCCCGTTCTTCTTCGGACATCTCCCACAGCACCTTCTGGATGACCTCCGTCCAGGCCTGCACGTCGTCAACATCCCGCAGCCAGCCCGTCTCGCCTTCGACGATTGTCTCCAGCGGCCCACCCGTGTTGGACGCCAGCACCGGCAACCCTGCCTGCATGGCCTCGACGGGCACGATGCCAAAGTGTTCACGCACGGGCGTGTAGAGCAGCAACCGCGCGGTGCGCAGCAGTGTTTCCTTGAACGCGGTCGGCACGGAGAGCAAAAAGAGCACGTCAATCGAGTCCGGGACGGATTGCGCGGAGACGACCGTCTTTGCTGTGGCAGTCTGCAGGCCGAGGTCCTGCGCGAGGCGGTCGAGTTCTTTGTGGTACTGCACGTTCTCCGGGACACGGGTGTCGTAGCCCCCTTTGAACACCCATGGTCATCAGTTTGCAAAATCAAAACAGAGAAAAAACAGGTAGGGGGGTACTTGTTACCGGCAATCACCAACCGAGTCCCGCACCGTGCCTCAAGCCCTAGCCCATGATACGCGCGAATGGCCAGCTCAACGCCCTTTTTCCGCTCAAACCGGTTGATGCTCAGCAGCACTTTCTTCCCACCCCACAATTCCGGCCCATGCATCTTGCTTTTCTCCTCCCGTCCCACACACGGATACACAATCCGAATATCCCCCAACCTTCTCCTCCCAAACACCTCCCCAACAACCTCCCTCGTAAACTTTGAGTTCGCGACGACCCCATCCGCGGCACTCATCGCCCACCCTTCGAACCAATCAAACGGCCACCGGTAGACCCTCTTCAGCACGCGCGTTATGGGATTCACCTCGTCGCGCCTTGCAAGTAACTGGTCGGGGAAATGGCAGTAGAACAGAATCCGCTGGGGCCTCCTCCGCACAAGCCACTCGCCCACAGTCTTTAGAATAGGCAAGCAAGCAGGAAGCTGATCAACGATAAAGATATCGCTGCCAAACTTGTCGCTGTTCTCCTCGCGTGCCATCTCCCCCAGCAAGGAGATGGTGAGATGCAGCTGCCTCAAGATCGCCATCAACAGATGCAACCTTCCCAGCACCCGCGGCGGAAAGATTGTATTCCCACGCACGCGGACGTCCAGCGTGCCATCGCGCGCCTCCTCGAAGCAGTGCGTCTCGTCCCGGTGCGACGTGTAGACGATGACGCGGTGGCCGCGGTTCTGGAGCGCGACGGCGACGTCGATGATGAGGCGCTCGGCGCCGCCAATGCCGAGATCGGGATGAATGATGATCACATTGGATCTTGTCATGATCGGAACGGGCCTTCGGTGGGAGGATCCCCCGAGGGCCCCTTTTCTCCAGCTTTCAGTCCCGTGGCATATTGTCATGTGATAGGCTTGTTGCTTATCGATAAGCTTATCTTCTCACGCATCTTATCGCAATCTTTACCACTCCCATCTACGATGGATGAGTCGTGACCAAGTTCTTAATCATACTGGAACGGATGGAGATAGGATACAGTAACATTCAAGTCAACATACACAAAGAATACATGTAAAGGCCATGGCGAATTTCGTCCACGATCATCATTTGCAGTATACCACTCAGAAGGGAAGAGGATATCAAAACGTGGGCGGGTTCCAGTAAACCGACAAGTCAAAGAACAAAAAACAGGGGTATGAGAAGATTAATCAGATACATGAAAGAGAAAAATAAAGAAAGTAGAAAAAAAAAACAATCAGAAACGAAACAGAGGACAGTCCCGGGCATATACATCAGGATACCTGGCAAGGTGAACCTGTTTTGGCCGAAGAACCCATCGTACAAACATCATCAAGCCAGCCCATGACAAACCGCCTTTTGCACAAGGGCAGGATTGGGTCATCAGAAAAGTTAAAGCGAGGATGATTAATGTATCTAATAGGAAAGGAAACAGTGGGGTGCATTGCCAGCTCAGAAGCAGTTCAGCGTGCTCTTCTTCTTCTTCTTGTTGATGGCGTTCATGCGCTCCTCGAGCTGCGCCCGGGCAGCTTCCGCCTCCCGACGGGCATTCCGCTCCTCCTCAACGGCCTGCAGCGAGAGTCGAGTCGAGTTGCGCTCCTTGCGCAGCTGGTTGAGCTCGTCCTCATACTGCCAGGCCTTCTTCTTCCATGTCTCCATGTCCGCCTTGAGCTTGTTGCTCTGCGCCTCCAGATCGCCGAGCGCCTCCTCGAGCGTTGCCGTGAGCTGCTTTTCGGCGTAGAGGTGCTTCTCAATGGTGCGGATCCGAGCCTCTTGGTCCTCGACAAGCTGCGCGTTGACCAACTCCTTGCTGGTATGGCGCGAGCTCGGCGGCGAGATGCTGCCCGCATTGCCATTCGTGGTCGATGCGATCGTGGGCAGAGGAGGCAGGGGAATGGCTGGCGGCGGGGACGGAAGGGAGGTGGTCGACGTGCTCTTGCGCAGGTTGGAGCTCATGGAACTCGTGCGCTCGACGCCCACCTCCTGATTGCCAAAGTTCTTGATCTGAAGCTTTGCAATGATTAGTTACCCATCCTGAGAGGTTCGAATGGAAATGGATCTTACCTCCAGCTGTTCGCACCGAGTTCGGTAGGCTTCGACCTCCCGCTCCAGCGACGTGATCTTGTTCCGCGCCTCTTCCAGGGCCCGGGCACGCTCCTCCTGGATAACGGACAGCCGGTTGTGGTGCTGGTCAAACGTGCTAGTGATCTGCTCCTCCAGCTCTTCCACGAGACGCACGCTCTTCTGCTTCTCAGCCTCGACCTCTTGCAGCGCCGTCTCCTTCTTCTTGATAACTTCCTCCTTCTCGCGCACGACGTCCTCCAGATTGGAAACCTGCGCGGCGAGTTCGGACACTCTCGACTCGTGCCGAGCGGCCTTGTCTGCCAGCTCCCGCACCCGCTCGTCATCCTTGTTGTTCGCGGACTTGGCGGCCTCAAGCTGCTGCAGGAGCTCCTCGTTCGTGTCAACCAGCTCCGCGTACTTGTCCGCCAGATGCTGCTTCTCCGATACGAGATCCTCAAGCTGATCGGTCAGCGTCACCGGAGTGACTTGAGAGCCAATCACCTTGGAGATGGACTCGAGCAGCTTGCCGACCTCATCCTTGGATCCACCCATCTCAGTGCGCAGGGCCGACATCGCCTCGTTATGCTTCGCCCAGAGCTCTGCGACCGCGGACTCCTTTGCAGCCTTGGCCTGCTCGGCGGCTTCCGTAGCTGCAGCTGCCTTGCTCTCGAATTCAGCTGCCTTGCTCTCCAGCTCTGCTGCTTTGTTCTCCAGTTCGGCCAATTCGTTCTTATGTGACTCCTGGAGTGCGTGCAACTCGTTCTTGTGAGACTCGACGAGCGCCTTGTGCGTATCCAGCTGGTCCTCAAGCTCGGCAATGCGCGACTGGTACTCTGCCACATCGCCATCTTTGGCTCCCTTGCCGGAGGCCTGTTCGAGCGCCTGTTGAGCCGCCTGCTGCTGCTGCGCGGACGCAAGCGACGCCTCCAAACCGGCAATGGTTTCCAAGTGACCGGCAATGGCCGACTTTTGCTCTTCGATCTCCTTCTCCACCAGGGACTCGACGACGGCCGCCTGCTTGCTCTTCTCCTCTTCGAGGTCCCGGAGCGCAGCAGCCTTCTCCTCGGCGAGCGCCTTCAGGGCGTTTGCATGCTCCTCGTTCAGCGCCTTCAGGGCATTTGCGTGCTCTTCGTTCAGCGTGTTCAAGGCGCTTGCATGCTCGGACTGCATCTTCTCAATCGAGGCCAGCGCAGCCTCCAGTTCCGACGACGTCGCCTGCAACTGACTCTTGGTGTTCTCGAGCGCCTCGACGGCAGACTTGTGCTTGCCTTCCCACTCTGAGAGTTCCGCCTGGAGGGCCTCGAGCCGATTGTCTTGCTCCTTTGGTTTCTCGGCGGGAGCCTCTGCACCCGCGGTCTTGTTGCGCTCTTCCAGAGCTTGGTTGAGCTCCTCCAAAGCCTGGTTGCGCTCCTCCAGAGCTTGGTTCAGCTTCTCAATCTCGATGCGGAGTTCCTCCTCCCGCCGCTCGTGCGTCTCCTGCATCTCCCGCATCCGGTTCTCATGCTGCACAATCTGCTCCTGCAACTGAGAGACCAGCCCCATGTCCATTGGCTTGGCGCCCTGGAGACTCGAACGCTCACGCGTCAGGCCCGAGATGATGGTCGCCTTGGTCTCCATCTCTTTCTTCACGCTGGCATTCTCGGCCTCGAGCGCCTGAATCCGCTCCATGCGCTGATACAGCTCATGCATCGCGGTGTTCAGGTGGTTTTCAAAATTCTGCATGGCCTCCGGGCGGTGCTCGAACTCTTCCGCAGCGATATTACGGAGCGCCGCCAGCGAACGGTGTGCCCGGTCGACCGTAGACCCTAGGCTCTGGCTCGTCACGCGGCGGATGACGGGGCTCGGAGTCACCGACGTCGAGGGGGACGGGCTTGACTTGTTCCGAAGCTGTGTCTTGAGATCCTCGACGAGGGCGAGCGTCTCTTCATGCTCCGCCTCGAGCTGAGCGTACTTCTGGGCCACCAGACTCATTCCCTCCTCATGCTCCTGGAGTAGACGGCGGAGTTGTTCGACCTCCTCCGCATTGGTCTTGGACGTGCGGTGGGACTCGGGGGCTCCGCCATGAGTCGACAATTCCGTATCCTCAGATGCTTCCTGCGAGGTACCCGACCGCTCGACCGAGGACAACTCCGAGGAGAGCGAGCGCGAAGATACATGCTGTCCGCCATCCTTGGCTTCCGCTTCTGGGCCAGTATCTAAAAAAGACGATTCCCGTTGCAGTCCATTGACAGCCATGGACCGCGCCTGCTGCTGACTCTCTTCAAGGGCTTCCTGCATCTCGGCCATCGCGCGCAGAGCCTCTTGGTATTTGGCAGTCATGAGATCCAATTCATTCTGCGTCGTCTCGTGCTGCATACGGAGATCCAGAAGCTCCTGCGTCACGTTCTCGAGCTTCTCCGCGACGAACCGCGACTGTGCCGGAGTGGACACGAATTCGTTGGCGGCATCGAGGTCCCTGGTGGCATCCTCGAGAACCTTCAGCCCGGAGTCGGCGTCGACCTCTTCCTTCTCCAGCTCGTCGTTGTCTGGCGCGGTGTCCCGGAGCTCGGAATCGTCGCCTTCGGGAATCGCCGTTTCCGCCGCCTCGGCCAGGGTGTCCAGTGACAGATTCCTCGATTTGCGCCCGATGCCCTCCGCCGCGGTCGGCGCCGCTGCAACCGGCGCGGGCTGCTCGGCGGCCGCGTTTTTCTCCCTGATATGGTCCAGCTCGTACAAAAGGTTGTCGAGCTTGCCGAGGCTGCGCTGGCGATCGACGAGGTGCTCAAGCCGGGCAATCTCGCGCTGCATCATCTCCATATCCTGGTCGTTCTCGGCGAGACGCTCCTCCAGGGTCGAAATGTACTCCTCGCAGTTCGCCTCGTTCTCTCGCGCCCGGGCGAGCTCCTTGCGCAGCTGCTGGATGATGGCTGCGTTCTTTTCCTCGCCCGAGGCATGTCCGTCGAGCTTCGATTCGAGATCGCGCAGGTAGCTCTCCGTGCTGGCCTCGCGATCCAAAGACTTCTGGAGACGCGCCTGCAGCTGCGCATTCAGGTTCTCGACATATGCGCACCGGGTTTCGCGCTCGAGCAGCATGCTCTCCGTGTTGGACAGCGAGGTCCGGGTGTCCGACAACGAAGCTTCGAGGCTCTGGATCGTCTTCTCGTATTCGAGGACGACCTGCTCGACCGATTCGGCAAAGGAGTGCGAGCGCTTCAGCCTCTCGATGGAGCTGTTCTCCATGGCCGCGGCCAGCTCCGAGGGATCATCGGTGTGGGAGTCGGTGACCTTGCTGAGTTCAGCGATGAGTTTCGCGTGCCGCTTGCTGAGCGCGCTGTAGCTCTCCTGCATGTCGAGCAGATGGTGCTGGAGCTCCAGCTCACGCTCCGTTGGTCGGTCCGAGCGATCCTGGGACGCCGTGCTCTTCCGCTCTGCGGCCTCGGAGTTGCGGAGCTGCTGGCGCAAAAAGTCGATCTCGGCCTTGAGGCGATCGATGACTGCCTGCTTGTCGCTCTCATCGGTCACCTGCTGGATGCGCGGCTTGCTCTGGATCGCCCGCGCTCGTTGCGCGTACTGCACCGTGTTCAACGTCTCGCTCAGATGGAATTCGGCCGGGGTAACACAGGCAATCATGTAGGTGATGGCGTTCCCGCCGAGCGAGTCTTGGAGAAGACGGGTAAGTTTGGAGTCTCGGTACGAGACGTGGGCGCCAGGGTGGCGGGAGGATAGCTGGGAGATGACCTTGCCCAAGCTGGCCAGGCCCGCATTGATCGAGATGCCTTCCTTGGCCCGCTCGCCCGAAGCCCCGGTGTTCTTGAGTCGTTCGCTGCCCGCGAGATCGACGAAGTGGAGCTTGCTGTCCACGGTGACGGTGGCGGCCTCGGAAGAGAGGGACTCGACGGGCATGGACATGCGCTTCTCCTTGGTGGACAGCATGGATCGGGGCGACTTGCGCTGCACGAGATTCAAGCTGAACACGGCGTGCGAGCGAGACGACTTGGCGTTGATGGCCGTCGCATCGGTCTGACGAATCGAGGAACCAAAGTTCAGCGCGCCGATGAGATCGTCGAAGGAGTTGATCTGGACCTGGCGGAGGCCGGTCAGGATAATGCGCCCCTTGGCGTCCTCACGGATAGTGACGGTGCTGCGCTCTTGGGGAGGGGTCGAGTCGGGGACGAGCAGGTCGCGCAGCGTCTCGTTGTAAATCTGTCACTGCATCAGTGCATTGAAGCAATCCCATCATGGGCGGAAGGGTCGCACCTCTACATAGGTGGCCACCATCTGCCAGTTCCTATCGGACGGCGGCTTGTTACTGTTGAGACCATGCGGCGACGAGATCGAGTATCGGCTGGGGGTGCGCAGTCCCGTCGACTGTGAGCGACTCCGGGTCTGGCCGTCCAATTTCTCGAACAAGACTTGCGCCGCGCGGGGAATGATCCCTGTCGGAGCAAAGTGTCAGTCAAAGCGGTCGAGCCAGATTTCGCACGTAGACACATACCCATGGCCTTGGGGTCACTCTGTTCATTGGGACCGGAGGTACCCATAGTATAGGATTTCCCGGCCCCGGATTGCCCGTAGGCCAGAATGGAGACATTGTATCCTTGCAGGAAGGAATTTACGCTGTCGCTGAGATACTCCCAGATGCCTTGCTGATCGGTGGTCTCGGGGAACACTCGGTCGAAGACAAAGACCTTGCGGCCCTGGGGCACATCGACGGCGAGACTCGTTGGGGATGTGACATGGACCATGGATCGTTGGAAGCGCTGGGGAATCAATTCATAGCCCGGATCGCCGGGTTTCAGCGGGGGCCGCACACGGACGGCTGGAATGTGACTGACATTCAGCAGTGCGCGGGAATGGAGGGATTCTGGGCACACTCACCGACTTTGACCGCAGTTTTGCTCTCCTCATCGGAAGCACGACTGCCACTTGGCCGGCTGCCTGTGCTCATGCGACTGTTGCTGCGAGGTGAGCGGATGACGGCACTCATGGGCCTGGTGGGAATGCCCGGAGGGGGCGAGCCTGGCGGAGACATAGCCATCTCGCTCGGTGCCCTTCACGAACAGCCCCCGCGGAAGGCGAGCGGTTGGATATGATCGTTATTGGAGGCGGAGAATGGTTGCGCGCATCAATCGTGTGACGAAGCGGTAGGGATCTCAGTGTTGTTGGCGGGCGTTGATGGTGATGGTGAACTAGATGCAGAGCAGACAATCAGCCGAAATGCCCCCTTTTTTTTTTTTTTACCAGACGGTCTGACTGTTCCCAGCGAGCC
The DNA here is from genome assembly GCF_041956625.1 of Thermomyces dupontii. Classification (NCBI taxonomy): domain Eukaryota; kingdom Fungi; phylum Ascomycota; class Eurotiomycetes; order Eurotiales; family Trichocomaceae; genus Thermomyces; species Thermomyces dupontii. The sequence continues at coordinate 397,965 of NW_027192313.1, read as the reverse complement.
TGGGTTGCCAGAGAGATGGTACCGTAGGTGAATGGACACTCACAGCAAACAGAGAGCTGCAGCTCTTGGTCGGCAAAGAGAGCAGAGCTCTGAATTCTGAAACAGAGATGGTGGTGAAGAAGACAGACCGATGACAGGAAATTCACACACAACTTCCGACGCCGTCCAGGGCCGGGCTGCTAGCACTACGGCAGAGTAGTCTACTCTGGGGGCAGCGCAGCACAGGACGGGATGGCGGGAATCTTAGCGTCTGGCAGAAAGACTCCAGTCGAGCCAGTCAGCTTCCAAGTCAACCGGAGGACTTAATTAAAGCCGGTCTTGGGCCCCAAGCAAAGAGCAATAAAGTAAAAAACTATGCCGCGACAAATGGCCTTTCTGTGCTAGACAGACCGACGCCAGGACAGTGGACCGGCGCAAACCTAAACAGGGACTCCAACGATGTGCGGCTCAGGGGGAATCCTGTACGAGTCCATACATACATACTGTCATGGATGCAAACAGGGCTGGTTCTGTTTCTGTCTGGACTCTGGAACAGATCTTTACCTACAGCGATTGCAGTTTACAGAGTTCTAGAAATAGTGCACTCTGTCAAGGCGATTGATTCTATGAGGATCGGTCACTGTACGGGATTTGTCTGTTGTCTGTTTGGATTGATTTTCCCCTGAATTCTGACTAAGCAGGGAGAAAGTCACATGACTTTGAAATTGAACTTGTTCTTTTTTTCTCTTTTGTGTTCGCTTTTCAAATCAACTGTCCACTAAACTCAAAGTGGCCTAGTGAGCAACCAGTGTGGGGCCCAGTTCCATCTCCGCAGTCCGGACCTGTTGGACAGTTGGAGCCAAGCCACCTTCCACTTCCAGGAGAAAAGGGGCTCCTGCCGCCATGGTCCGACACGGGAAATCGCAGAGATTCCGTCGGAGAAGCCATCTCCGAACTGGCAATGCGACTCGGACGGGAGGAGGCTCTCGATAAGTGGATTTCTGTCCTTCTCGTCGCCTCGAGTTTACTGATCAGACACACAGGTCAGAACTCTAACAAGTACTCCGTACTCGTACATACTCCGGACATAACTTGGCGATGTTGACGCTCGGCGAGAAAAGGGGGGTAGCCTGGGGAAGGCGCGATGCTGGTTGGACCTTCCTTCCGGAGCCACTGCAAGTGACTGCATGCGGTCCATGGTCCGGAGTGGGGCCATTTCCTGTTCCTGACTGGGTGGAACGAGCGAACCATCAGCCACTGTGGCTGCCATCCATTAACATTTGCTCGTCTCAGCATGGTTAGGGCTTAGGGTTGAGATCAGATTCCACAGGGATACAGCCAGCAGGTTCATCTGGCTCTTGATCAAAAGCAAAAGCAAAGCGATTCTTCCTTCGCTCAGAGTCAGAGAGTATATCAAAGAGTCGATGGAGTCACCATGCACACGCTTCCGAACAATCCACTATAGGCCCCCCCCCTTGCCTGGCCAGTGCCAGTGCCACCCCAAACAAGCCCACAAATCACGTGTTGCTGCAAGTTTCCTGCAACCTCCGAATCCATCGCGAACTCCGAATCCAATGACATGTGTCAAACATGACAGGCCTGGCTGCAGGACATCGGGACGGTCGCTGCTCCAACGGTCGCCGATCCATGCCGGATCGGACTAGCTGCATGCAGTCATCCTGTCATGCCCCCGTCACGGTCAGCACGGCAGAGGTGAGAGAACTTCAGGGGTCCGGTTGCTTGCTTGTTCTTCCGCTGAGGTCTGGCTGTCTGCCATGTTATCACGACATTCTGAGAGATTGTGAGCTCATGCAAGAAGCACTGAGGACAGTCCCGACCCCCGACATCCATCATCTCTCGCGGCCAAGCAAAGACGCTGGATCCCAGTGACGATCAGCAAGGGGTGCGCGTCTCAGCGTTCAAACTGCTGCCATTGATACGAGAGATCAAAACCTTCAAACTCTCTCGTTTCAAATCTCTTGCCCATCAACCTTGACCGTCGAGCCCAGCAGTGGCTGCGCGAGAATCATATCCGCCAGCGCGGAGAGATCGAACAACTGCGAATCGACGTCAAACAGTTGGCGGAGCAGGACTTTCAGCCCGTGAAAATCATACTCCGGCTGCGGATCGAACCATTCAAAGTCGACATTGATCGTATCCATTTCACTACTGCTGCCCGAGTCCTGTTGGTTCTCATTTCGATCAGCTCCAATGGGCCGTGTAGGTCAATAAACAACAACGCACATCGCCGCTGTCCTCCGCATCCTGACGACGGCTAGCAACATCCGTCATGGGGACATCGTCGTCGCCATCTTTGAGCTCTTTACGCTTGGCCATTTTGTCAAGCAGAGTTTCTCAGTTTCTCAAAATTCTTTTTGATTCTGGAAGTCATCTCTGCCAGTTGTCGAGAAAAAATGCGCCAAGCCTTATCACTGTCCCTCGCTAGTCCTAATCCGGCAATTGCCATCTTTATCTAGTATATTACTCGTATTGTCATTACAGCAGTTGACATCGCCAACCCGTGCTCTGAACCGTGCATATGGACACCCAAAGTTATGGATATTCAAATTCAATCAACATAATGTACATCGCGCCATAGCTCCTCAGTTCCTGCTTGAGCATCGAGCTGGGCTGCTGGGGCTAAGGTTGGAATCCGGGAATCGAACTGCTGACATAATCACGTACTCGTACTGCCTAGTTATTACTGTAAATGGTAATTACTGTCTACGACATTGCCTGATCAGGCTTAGTTCGGAGTTCCGCTTGAACAAGCTCACGAGATCGAGGCATCCAGCTCTAGCCAAACAACCGATCAGTATCGACATGCCTCTCGGAAACAGACCGACAGTGCTTGCTGCAGCCTGCGAGATTCTTCAGCCTCTGTTAGTGTTGGACCAGATCGTGAGATTGAGTTAGCTTAATCAACAACCTCTGAGTTGATCCATCATCGTCCATGTGTTCGCCAGCCACGGCTCCGCAGTTCATAACGAAGAACGGACCTCCATAGGCCTAGAACGAAACGTGGCAGAGTGGATATCGTGAACACCTCCATTGATCGACATCTCCAGAAGACTTCAGATTGGATACGAAAGCGAGCGCCTCTCGGCAATGTTTCTTCAGGCTCCGAGCAGCATCCACTTGTCGGCTGCGGAATTCGGAGTGGAAAAGCTTACATACAGTACTCCGTACACGCCGATTCCTGCCAAATGGTGTGAAGAACATCTTCGCTTCGGGGTCTAGGTTACGTTATCTAACTTACATTCATTCCTGCAAGCTTTCAAGTTCCCCGTTTTCTACACCGTATAATTCGTCCGGCCGTCGGTCCGGAAGGTTGTTCCAGAACAACCTTAACAACGCCGCTTCAAAGTTTGTATGAGATTGACCTCGAGCGATGACTCAAAACATATTAGAGTTTGGAAGCAATCAATTTTGCTACACCGTGTCACCGACAAACTGGCATTCCAATTCGAGCCGTACTATACTCCTTGCGAGTCAGATATCAGCTCAAAAATCAAGACGTCATTTAGTAGTTATAGTTATGTACTGTATGTTAATTTCCCAAACATTTGACTGTCATGCACAGTCTAGAAGTGCCCAGACTGTTCGTACTAATTTCCAATGTCTTGGAATCTGATCTGGATGGCCGATGGATTTGATCCATCTTCAATGCAGGACCCGATCCGACGGAACGAAACCATCTCCTTCTACATACTATTCCCTCAACACGGGCTTGGGTCGACCTGCAGGCATTTTCTCTCATTTTAATAACAAGGAAATCCAGACCGCGCTTGTCTCAGGATCTAGCCCTATAAGTGGTGTGAGATCAAACTCACCGGGCTACGAGCCCACCCGTTGCTTCGTCGTTAGGTTGATCATTGGGCTCTTCTTCAGACCGAGGCCGAGGGAACTAGGCGTAGTAGGCCTACTGAATGCTTGAACCTCCGAGTCCATCTAGATTTGGCCAGACTCAGGCATAATAAAAAAACTGATATGATTGGTTTGGCCGCTGGAGATCTGGCGGATATAACTAGCAAGTTTAGAGAACGGTGTAAAAATAAAACCTTGGACCCTTCAAGGACGAGAGGAGGTTGGTTGGAGATATACAGTTACCTATATCATTTGGATGAAGTCCCTGGAGGGACGGAACCTCATCTTGACCATAGCCCGCCATGCCGGAAAAAAGGTGATCACTCGTGAGAACATACAACAAACATCCATAGGCCTATCGATTCGAAGAAGAGGAATCCGTGCAACTACCACGCGCGGGGATATCAATCAAGTAATCGCAATCAATGCAAAAGCGACCGACACCAAACTCCCATCCCAAAAGAAACGCAATACATAACCCACATCCACAAAACGCCCCGAAGCACAATACAGAAGCATAGCCCTATTTTCAAACATGCCCCAACAACCGCACCCGATACAAACACGTATAATTCCCACCCCAGTTCGACAGTACCCGTATCACAACCTTATCCACCCTCAGCGCCGGATGGTCGACCACCGCGTTGAGCGGGAAGGACTGCCGGGCCGGCGGCTCGGGCTCATCGTCGTCCGCGTTCGTCAGCCGTCCGTCGTACTCCCACTTGCCGATTCGGAAGAACGATGGGCCTAGGAGCGGGTCGTCGGAATATGCGGTACGAGGTTCGTCCGGGTATGCGTTTTGCAGGGTCGTCATGATGGTTTGAAGGAGGGAGGAGGCGGATGATGACTCGTGTGTGTCGACGCCGACATTGAAGGATGAGGAACGAAACCAGCGCTTTTTCTGGCTTGTGTCTTTGGTTTGAGGAGCTGTTTTGTGAGGTGAATGCGGCTGAAGTTTGAACTGCGCCCAGAGCTCCATCTCCCGAGGCGCAACCCCCGGGTTCGTGGATGACCTCGCCGGAATGTGTTCCACGACGACCTCGTCGGGCACGCCGCGTTGGCCCAGCACAATGGCGAGTTGCCCCTGGCCAGCGTTGCCCGGCGCGCTGCACCAGCAGTCGCCTTCGCCGTCCCACGCCGTCAGTGCCGTTTCTGGCGGGTTCGGCCGGGGTATTTGCTGTTGCTGCGGCCGGGTGTTGCCGAAGAGTAGCCGTCGAAAAAGCGTCGGTTTGCGTCCGATGCTGGGACTGGTGAGCGTCCGGTCAATGGTGGTGCCGGCGCCCAGGGTCAGAAAATTGACCTTATGGGTAACCTCGGGCGGTGGTGCGGGTTGGACCGGCGTCACGCGCTCGACGTGGCTGCGCTCGCTTTGAAGACGGTGTACGTCTCGCGATATCGTCGACATTTGCCGGCCGAGCTTGTCGACCTCATTATATAGCTGTTTGAACAGGACCCCGTCGGATGCATTCTGCGGGTAGTTGTATCCTGGTCGGCTCAATGGAGGGAGTGACGGCAACTCCACGTTGAGGATGTACGCGCCAATCGCCGATAGGGCCGTCAGGACGGCAACGATAAGAAACCAGTTGACCTGTATTCGTTTTTCAGCAGGAACGAATGTAGCTGGGCGCCGCGCTCTATCGACCTCATCGGAGCTTTGCGCGGAATATGCGGCGGAGTCGCCCTCGCTGACAGCTGCAGACTCTTCATCCTCGCTTGCCACTGCAGTCGAGATCACCGTCCTTGTAGGTGCTAGCCGGATCGGCGACTTTTTCAGAGGAGAATCCACAGTAGATATATCGTGGACTGTGTCATTTCCAAATGTCAAGCCTGACAAGCGACGCGGTGGCGCGCTAATATTCTTGCCCCTGGGCGTCCTTCGATACAGCTCTGGACGCACCCTCTGCACATCATCGTCATGCAGCTGCCGTTCAAGCACCCAGGATATCGTCGACTCGTCGTCCACCGAGTCCTCACCGTTGTCAGCTTCCTGCGCTTCCTGCGCCTCCAGAAGCGGATAGGTCAGATCCGGCTCGTCCACCGGCGAGCTCTCTTCCGAGGTAAGCACCGAGTTCATGACCGGCGCGGTGGGTGACGATGTACTGGAGGAAATTGTGTGCTCGATAGGGGGTGTCGGAGTGGGTGTGGAGGTCTGGGAATCCTCCGGGACTGCGGAAGGAAACTCGGTGCGTATCAGTACCTGTTTCTTCGACGGCGAGCCTGCTACGCTTGCGGAGGCTTCGCGGAGAGTTTGGTGAAGCTGTCTCGCGTCGGGTGTCTCGCCGCGGCGTTCTTCCCACGTTGATGTTTCTGTCGATGGCGATGGAGACCGCGTCGCGGCTGGTTTATCGGCGTTATCCTCGGAATATACTTTGCCTATCCGCGATCATCAGCAATCACTGCCGACCCCCGCGTGCTGTCCATAGGTAAACCGTCAAACAAACCGGAGCTGTAATCGGAGTTTCCTGGCCGAGGGCGCAGCTTCGGTGGCATAGTGCACTAGGAGGAATCCGGGCACCTCTTACGGATGCTAATGTCTCGGTCCTTCAACCTGCTCGTAATTGCGGAGACTTGGGCTATCATCGGGGCTGCCGATGTCACCGCGTGCCAATGGAAGATCTCTGCTATTACGGTGAACGCGTGTAGTGAAGACCCCCAGTCACACGGCCAGCGCTGCACAGGGCCAACAATTTCCCTTTTTCCCGCCGGAATATTGCAGTCCTCTCACGACAATCGCCCCGCGAGACTCCTCGTTGCCGATGACGCAGTTTTCAATTCGACTATGATAGGTTCGGCCCGCGCGCTGCGTGCACTCGATCAATGGGCGTCGTCAGGTTCATAAACTCTCCGCGGGTAATGATCAGAGGTAGCTGTCAAATTCGTGAATCCACTGTCGCATATGAACTGCGCTTTCTTCTGGCCAGTCTTGTATCGAGCTTCCCTACGCGCCTCAAATCAACGCGACTTTGTTTTGTGGTCCGTGCGTCTTCTGAGTTTCCTTGTCCAGTAGGTAGTATATTACTCGTATTGTCATTACAGCAGTTGACATCGCCAACCCGTGCTCTGAACCGTGCATATGGACACCCAAAGTTATGGATATTCAAATTCAATCAACATAATGTACATCGCGCCATAGCTCCTCAGCTGAAATACACGACGCGGCAAACATAACCTCCCGACCCGACCAACCCACTCCACATACAGCGGCAGGAATGTGTAAAAGGACGGAAGGTCTAGCATGTCCAGACGCCGATCATACCGTCCCTGCGGCCCTCTACAAGGTAGCCGTCTTGCACCCGCACCCGCTCGACAATCGCTGGCGGCGGACACTCGGGCTCGGCAGACACGCCGGCGCCGCAATCCCAGTGACGGCCCCCGGCCTTGTCGTAGATCTTGACGACGTTCTCCCCCGCGGCGCACGCAATGCGCCGCGTGTCAAACATCATGCTGACAATCGGGTGGTCGTATGCAAAGGCATCGTGGATGGAACCGGTGCGGAGATCCCATATCTAGAGAAAACGTTAAAACAAGTTCAGTCGTATGGTGAGGGCGTACATATACATACCCGGACGCTTCGATCTAAGCTGCCAGTAACCAAGTGCACGTCGTCGAACTGCAGCGCCGTAATCGGCCCCGTATGTCCGACCAGACTACGGTGGACTTGCCCGCTGCGGAGATCCCATAACCGGATGATGCCGTCGGCCGTGCCACATGCTAGCGCCGCGTCAAAGCACTGTAGCGCTCCGACAAAGTCCGCGGACGCGTCGGGTTGGCGAGCCGTTCGGCGCCATGCCGACGAAGACCCACTGGAGATGGTAGCAGAAGCCTGTGCCGCTGCCCACAGGACGTCCAGCGTCTGCACACAGCGTCCCTTGACAAGGTCCCACTGCCGCAGGGTCTTATCGGCAGACCCCGAAATGAGGGTGTCGCCACGGAAATGCAGCGCGGTGACCTCATCGACGTGCGCTTCGAGGGTAAAAATCTCGCAATCCTCCATGGCTGAGGTATATTGAGGCGGGATAGTGTCTTCAGAATCACTCTCGCCCTCCTCATTCTCGGCTTTGTTGATACGATTGCTTCTGGGATACACCGGACGAGCCTGATTCAGGTCCCAGAGACGGATCGATGCATCCATGGACCCGGTTGCCACGATGTTGTCTTCGACTTGCAGACATCGAACAGAGGCGTGGTGTCCTTCCAGAAACCCAATACAACGGCCAGCGTTGAGATCCCATACACGGACTGTGTCGTCCAGGGCGGCACTGACCATGGTCCCGAAGGGGATATCAAAGTCAAGAGCCGTGATGATATCATTGTGCGCCTGGAACTCCTGGATTGCCGTTCCAGGTTCGAAATGTTCATGCCGAATCGGTAAAGAACGTCCTATAACCATGAGCACATGCCGTAAGACAGGGAGCAAGAAACTTACGTAGTGTCCTCTGCTTTTTACCTCTCGGTGAAGGCAGCTTCTTGTAGATTGATTCCGACATAAACGACTCGTCCGGTGCAGTATGTTCGGAGGACGGTTCGTCTGTAGCGGGGGACTGGGGTGTTTGCTGAGCCTGGGCCTCCTCCTCCTCGTCTTGCATGTCCTCTATCTTGCGCTCCAACTCGACCACTGCCAGCGCGGTCAGTAGTTTCAGGCAACCTATGCCACTCCAAAATACTCACATTCATGCTCCAGCTCGGCTTCGTCAATCTCCAACTCGGCCAACCGATCCAGAACAATTTTGCGCATGGCTTGCAAGTTGGCAATCTTGTTATCAATCTCCTTAATCTCCGCACTGCACATGTTTTTCCGCACCCCCATCATCTCCAGGCGACGATTGAGCCGGTCTCGCTCCTCCTTCAAGTCCGCCGACGTCGATGGCAAAGCTTTGGCCGGCTCCGGACCACCGATCAATTTCTTCGATTTCGAGCTACGTCGACGATGCGACCTGCGGTCAACCTCTGGCTCGGGCAGCGATGCTTGGAAACCTTGAAACAGGGAATAGGTGCTTGTATCCTCGGGGATGTTCTGGAGCAGTTCGTCGGGCACGGACGCAATGGCGCGCGACTGAATCTCCGCCGTCGACAGCTTCGATCGCACCAAGTCCGTCGGGGTGGTCTGCGCGAGTGAGAAGATGCGCCGCTGCACCGTCGGCTTGCGCAGCTCGCGATGGATCTCGGTCAGGGCATCCTGGTACCCTCGATCAGAGGAGCTGGGCCCCATAAGTTGAGTCGCGGTCGAGGTGACTTTCCGTCCAAAGGCCTCTAGCTGGCGAGTCTATATCGAAGAGAGGTATTACGTCAGTACATGTTGTCGTTCCGGGCCGAATGGGAGCAGTGAGCGCGCGAGCAAGGTACCGTCAATCCAGTTCCGAGGACGGAATTCGCCGCAGAAGCCCTGGACGGGGACTCATCGCGGCCATACTCCTCCATCGGGCAGGCCTAGAGTCAAAGGACCGAACGTCTGGGATCCAGCAGCAGGAACTGCGAGCGAGGAAAGAGAAGCGCTCTCTTACATGTGCTTTAGAGTTTGATCACTTGGGACAAGCTCGAGGTTTTTTGTTTTTGCGGAGGTAGCCGATACGATACGGTAATACCGCGTGTTCTGTTCTGTAATTTTACTAAACATGATTTGTCGCAGATTGACATTTGTGGCATTCCTCAGGCAGAAACACCTCCTAGATACGGTACGGTAATGATATCATCGACTTGAACTCTATTTTATGCAGTTCCATGGGAGTCACTCCGCTGAGGGGAGATGGTGGACAGCTACAGGATCGGTACATGCAGCGGCAACGTTCCGACCGTCTCAGGCACTGTACTCGCAGTCCATGATTTCATGACAGGCCGACGCTGATTGCCGATGTGTCTGCGTGCGGTATCGGACTGGCCTGAAATGTCATCGCTCTTGGGACATTCTTCTCGTATAGAAAAGCAATTGACCTCCAAACTTTTTAAACAAGCATTGAACGTGTAACTCTCACTCACAAGGGCTTGATTTCAGCTTGAGTCCCCATTGCTCTTAGTTCAACGGACACCATGGACGGCCTGATCGATCTCTCCGATCCGGCCAAGGCCCTGGACCTCCAAAACATCCGCTTTCAATTACTGTAAGCCCATCCAATCCTCCGATCCTCGCTCGGACAGCACTCCGTAGCTGACCATGGCTGTGGAAATAGCCGTCTCGAGGACACGATCACGTTCCATCTGATCGAGCGCGTCCAGTTCCCTCTCAACCGCACCGTCTACACCCCCGGCGGGGTAGAGATCCCCGGCAGCGACCTCAGCCTGATGGACTACTTGCTGCGGGAACAAGAACGCCTGCAATCGCGCGTCCGCCGCTACCAGTCCCCCGATGAGCACCCATTCTTCCCGGACGTCCTGGAGACGCCCATCCTCCAGCCGCTCGAATACCCCAAGATTCTGCACGACAACGACGTGAACCTCAACCCGGTCATCAAGCAGAAATACGTCGAGCAGATTCTCCCCGCGGCGTGCAAGACCGATCAGACCGACCGCGGCGAAACCAAGGAGCATTACGGGTCGACCGCGACGGCAGATGTCAACGTGCTGCAGGCGCTGTCCCGCCGCATCCATTTCGGCAAGTTCGTCGCCGAGTCCAAGTTCCGGCAAGATCCGGAGAAGCTTGTGGCTTTGATCAAGGCCGGGGACCGGAAGGGAATCGAGGCCGCCATCACGAATAGTAAGGTCGAGCAGGAGGTGCTGGACCGGCTTCGTGTCAAGGCGGAGACCTATGGGAAGGATCCCGTCATGCAGAATCTTCCAAACAAGCTCAATGTCGAGGCGGTGGTGAACATGTACAAGGTGAGTGCGGTAGCTTCATGCGAGGGGGAGGTTGTTCGTGGCGAACTGATGAACATCAGGATGTGGTCATTCCCATCACAAAGGAAGTGGAAGTTGAGTATCTGCTACAACGATTAAAGGGCACGGAGTGGGAATAGACGAAGAAGTAATATGCACGACTTACACGGCATGGTTTCCCGGAGTTACGAGCAATAGGGGCGTTGTCTACAGGACTAGGACGAGAGAATATGTACATCATGCATTATAAATAGAGACGTTTTCTCTATGCTGGGGGTTTAAATGTGTCACTCATTTCCTTGACGGCATCACCAAACTTGGAAGCATCAATCAGGATCAAGCTTCCCTGGGGCCTGATCCCGAGATCCTGGAACGCGCGCTTCGAGTCTGACAACCCTTCGTCCTGCTTAATCGTATAATCAAACGAAGAGAAACACAGCGCATGCCGCTCAAGGATCTCATCCTCGGGATGGAAATAGAAACGCTCGGAACTGGCTGTCTTCTTCTTCTGCTTCTTCTGCGGCCGAGACTCCTGCATGTCGAGCTTGGACTCGACTTCTTGGTACGTCTTGGAGATGATGAGATAATGGGTGAACTCGTAGGGCTCTTTATCTTCCAACGCCCATTGGATCTCTTCCTGGAGCATGGTGTACATGGGCGGCACGACTGCGGGGGGTACGTTAATAAGCCGTTCGGTGAGGATGAGGCCAATCGGTGGGATATCGTAGTTTGGTCGGGAGAGAAGCTCTGACAGCGGTGAAAGGGATGATCTCGACGAGGCGACTTTCTGCAGATATTGAATGACTTGCTTCATTGCGGGTTTTTCCTAGAGTTATTTTTTCATGTCCGTCAGCCGGATCGACCAGGAGGTTCTTGATAGATGAGACCGCAAAGTATGTACCTTGTGTTCCTTCAGATTCAACACTGTCAAAAACGCATACGGATCCGTCTCATTCCCATCAACCTTGACCGTCGAGCCCAGCAGTGGCTGCGCGAGAATCATATCCGCCAGCGCGGAGAGATCGAACAACTGCGAATCGACGTCAAACAGTTGGCGGAGCAGGACTTTCAGCCCGTGAAAATCATACTCCGGCTGCGGATCGAACCATTCAAAGTCGACATTGATCGTATCCATTTCACTACTGCTGCCCGAGTCCTGTTGGTTCTCATTTCGATCAGCTCCAATGGGCCGTGTAGGTCAATAAACAACAACGCACATCGCCGCTGTCCTCCGCATCCTGACGACGGCTAGCAACATCCGTCATGGGGACATCGTCGTCGCCATCTTTGAGCTCTTTACGCTTGGCCATTTTGTCAAGCAGAGTTTCTCAGTTTCTCAAAATTCTTTTTGATTCTGGAAGTCATCTCTGCCAGTTGTCGAGAAAAAATGCGCCAAGCCTTATCACTGTCCCTCGCTAGTCCTAATCCGGCAATTGCCATCTTTATCTTATCAATTATCATCTTATCGATAACGATCAGCGTACAGTGTACTGTACTGTAGTGATGTCAACGCTTTGAAGAGTCAAAGGCGAGACCACACCGCAGATCAGTTAAAGCGAGAACTTCTGCCGAGGCATTTTACAGCGTTTAAACATCGTAATTCGTAGATTTAACGAGCCGACCAACTCTCCCTGACAGCGGATACCAACCGGACCCACGCTATGAAGTCATTCGTTCGTCATGGCTCTCCTCTCAGATCGAGAGAGATGCCAAATATAATCGCCGTCTCCAGACCAAAATACTGAAGAATCCTCATTCGACACCAGATTTAACCAAAAAAAAAAATAAATTTCAATTCAAAATGACCGACATCAGAGCCTCCGGAGCCGCCTCCTCCAACGTCGGCAGCCGACAACTCTACGAGGCTGACGACCAGCGTACCACATCCCGCCACGAGAAGAACACGCGTCAGCGCTACAAGGAGGGAGAGCCCGGAAGCCTCCAACCTGACGATACGTGTGAGTATCGCAGTGCAGAAGATGCGCGTTGAAAGGGGCAGACGACTAATTCGGGGTCCGTTGCAGTGGATAAGCAGGGCATTGCCAACCGCCTAAGTCAGGAGCCGCAACGGCGGCGAAGAGGGGATGGACAGTATGACGCCGAAGCAGTATTGAGCAAGATGGATCCTACGGCGCCGGTATGTTGATTATTCGATTAGTAGGGGGAAAGGAAAGTGGTGCTGATCCACCCTTTACAGGCCAGACTCCATGGAAACGCCCCCTCGAGGGGAGCTCAGGTCGACGCCGACCTCCAGCGTGAGGATGAATTGAGACTAAAGGAGAAAGGAATCAAATGATTTCGTGGCGTTTTGGAAGTGATCTATGTTCTTGGTTGTATTGTACAAATCACAGATTAACCTATAAACATTATGGTCATGCTCAGGTCCCCAGACCCGAACTCATCAAACATACGGCCGTGAAAATGCATACATGGAAAAACAAGAAAAAAAAAAAAAACCTACGGGAACGCTGGTTCCTCGCCATCTGCATTCGCGTAGACCTTCTCCCAGTGCTGCCGAGCAGTCTTGCACACGTCTCTCATCTCCCGCCACAGCGTCACGGCCTCCCCTAGATGGCAGGCAGCCCATTTGGCTTCCTCCCAGTACGCGCGCTCCGCATCATACCCGAATCGCTTGACCACGGCTGGAGGGCTGGTCCATTGCCGACTGGGCTTCTCCAGCGGGACCTCCCATTTATAGCCATAGAGACCGTCCCGTGGATCGAATTTGGGGAAGCTGGAATGGATGAAGGCAATCCGTGGAGAGCCGCCCACTCTGCGATCCTTGTATTGCTTGGTTTTGCGCTTGTAATAGTCGGCAATCGCATCGGACTGCGCAATGGCGGTGGCCTCATCGTCGTTATGGCGGAGGAGCTGAGGGTGAGTCTGCACAACATAGAATGATTCGCCCAGGGCTGACGCCGCAAGAGGGAAGATCTCCTTGTCATCATCACCCGATGCACCCTGTCGCAGCAACGTAAAGTAATGCGAGGGCCCATGGTAGTCGTAGTACGCAGCGAGAAGTGAGGTGAAGAAGTGCGTTCGCTTCGAAATCAACAAAACGCTCGTGTCCGAAGACGGACGCGCCATCACCGATGGCACTTTCTGCTGCGATATTTCGAAATACAGAGGAGACGTGGTTGAAGCCCACACGTCGGGCCAGATGACCAGGCCCTTCGATCGGAATGGGTCGGCAGCAAAGAAATCGTCCACATTGTGCAGCGGGAAGCAGTCCGCATCCATCCAAAGAACGTCTTCGAATGACGAGAAAATCACCGCCAGAGTCCTGAACATGCGGTCGTACTTGGCACTGTCTGATTGTGGAGACTCGCTTTTGCCCTTGGCGTTGAGCAGATCCGACAACACGACGCATTTGGCATTGTACTTCGGGAGGACCTTTTCGCAGAGATGGGGTTCGTACTCGTCGGCATCCTTGATGAACGCTTCGACCGGCAGCACGGAACCACTTCGACGCAGCATGCGAAGTTGCAAGAGAAACAACGGGAAGTACGCGCCGCCGGCCCTGGTCACAATCCCGCGCGTGTCAGGAGTGTGGATGGGTTGCAGGTCATCCGAGTGCTTGGTCTCGTTCACGAACCGCGCATGCGCCTCCTTCATCGCCTTGACATGCGTCTCCGGAGCCTCCACCAGTTGCGGCCGTTCGGTGCACGAAATGACGTCTTCGAATAGGATCGGCTCTGCATCCTTGCTGCGTTTCGGGGCTGGACAATTCGGGGTGTGACGGTCGAGGATGGCGTAGAAGGTCTTCCAAAAGGCGATTTGGCGGCCTCGGAACGGATCGACGGGGGACTCGGTGTAGTGCGCCGTGTAGAACCGATTTGACGGCTTTGAGTAGAGGTAGATGGAAACACTGATAAAGAAGAGTGCGGCAAGGATCAAGGCGAGCGAACGCAAGGTCTTGAAGTGCTGCAATGCCGTCATTGTCGGTCTGTTTATTAGGCGCCTTTAGCTCGCCTGGCACCGTACTGGGGAGATTAGTCGAAGCATTGCTGTGAACGAGAAAGTACTCAAGTCCGTGGTGCCTGTCGCAGGCAAAAAGGAGGCTCCATGCGGCAGCAATAATGGATAGAAATTGTCGTCTTAAATATCCGTTTTCGACAAAATGAGCGTCAACTGGCCTGAACAGGGGTCCAGACTCTGAGGAGTCCAGAATCTGTCGAGTTTCTGTCAGACTAAGTTAGTTATAACTCGTCTGGGAATTTGGAGAGCCTGGCATGAGTTGTTGCATGATCCTCATGGGTGGAGTACTCGTCGCCTGATCATATTGCAGAGGTATCTGAGCTTCGCATATCTATCTAGCACACTCCGGCTACAACGGTGATCAATCTACGGCATGGAGTCTTCCGCATGAATTTTTCTGATCCCAAGCTGACTGACAGATCCGTGTCACACTGTTCGGCACTTCCCGACGTACCAACTGGTTAATACCTTTTAGGATTAGCCTACATATAAACAGACTGCCTAGTACGGTTGTATCACGTGACTGTGGAGCCGAATTTATCCGAATGGATCACTGCTGACATCATGACGCCTTTTGCATGGATGATTCCTGAGCGCCCAACCAAGTCCAGACTCTTAAGGGCTGGATGTACTTACTGTACCTTGGGATCACTACAGTCTATTAGATTCATTCAGGCATTCAGGGAATGCATGAAAGGGCGCAGTTTCAAAGCTAGGTCAGTCGGCCCTAGTAGGCCTACTACGGAGTTGGCTATTTTTGAACAAGGGACGCCTCGAACAATGACAGTACAATGACTAGTAGAGGTGGACAGCTTCAGTTTCCAATTGGAGCTATCAAGGTCATAGTGCGAGACTCCTCTCTGAATAGCGGAGTACTCAAACTGACGATTGTTGCTCAGCATCAAGTTCGAGCTGGATGCTATGTCTCAGAACTGAGCCGTTGGGCCCATCCTCAATTGTTTGCACCGAGTTCGAAGGTGGTAGTATCTATTCCGCATTCGGGAGTCATCGGAGTGCTCAGGTCTTGCGATGCCCGTCGCTAGAGGGAATCCTTTGAGTGATCAGATGACCATAGCGTAGGAAAATTGAGCAGCTCAGCGCCCAACAGCTTTATATCTCTCTCGGGCGAGTCCACCCTCCGCGCCCTCAACGCCGTAACCCTCGCCAATTTCGCCGACGATTCTCGCAGGTGCACCGCCGACAACGCAAAAACTCGGCACCACCATCATTGGCGGAACTACAGCGCCATCCAACACGATCGCGAAATCCTTGATGATCGCCATGTTGCCAATGACCGCATCCCGACCGATATGCACGTGGTTTCCGACACTCGCGGCTTCGACGATAGCTCTCTCGCCAACAAAGACATGGTCGCCCATTTTCAGCGGATAAAACATGTGTACTCCGCGCTGGAGACGCGATGGAGGACGGATAACGGCTTGCTTAGATATGTACGTGTATCGACCAATGTTGATCGCTATCGAGTTGGCTGCCGAGGCGGTCGTGGACTGTGCGCTTTCATCAGCGCCATTCCCTTTCTTTTCTGGTTGTTGCAGACGGAAGAGGTCACCCCGAATAACGGCCTCCGCCTGGATGACTGTTTTGCCGCCGAGGATGATATGTTGCGTGCCGTGGATGAGGCTGCGCCGGGAGATTTTGTTGCCAGTATCCTGTGATGCAAATGAGATATATGCTCCAACAGACAGATCTTCGCGAGGCTAGGTGATACTGACGGTCTCGATGTATTCTCCTTTCGCAGGTTTGGGAGGCATGGTGGTAACTTCGTTGTTACGGCACCGGGACTGTGAGCCGCAGCTTGGCGGCTGCTGCAAGCGCAAAGCCGACTGACCTTGAAGCTTGCGCTGTGAGAGTTCAAGGACCCAACTCAATGGGTTCACGTGTTTGAATCCGGGTTGCTTCGAACGCACCTTGGCTTCTGAAGGTGACCAGCGCCTATCTTCACGTGACTTTCAACGATAACTTAAGGATATCGAAACCAAAGGGCTTAGGATCCGTCCCAGCATCCACAAGACACTACAGTAATTCGAAACAATCCGTTCATATGTACTCGTAAGTAGTACCTATCTCTTAGGCGTACTGTTGCAATCCGCCTGTTCAAGAAGTGTCAACCCAAACAACAAACCGCTTTAAAGGAATGTTGAACATGAAATTGAGATTCAGGTATCAATGTCCGTCCACATGGATTACTCCTTGGGCAGGCCGTTTTTTTCTCAGCTCTACCTAAGAGTTGGCTGCTTCCATCACCATGAAGACGTACTAGTAGTCATACAACTCCTCCAGAATCGTGATCGTAGCAGAGAACAGAAAACCCCTGATTTGATCAATTACAGACTGAATCCCACTGAGCATTTGGTCACAGTAAGTAAGCACCAACGAGCAAAACAGCACAGCCGCGGAAACCAAGTTGGCTTTGGTGAGGCCTACCATCCTCCGACGAAGAATCGTCCCCGCCATCGGAGTCGAGTTTTGAATGCCAGTCAGATTTCACCAAGTCCACCTTCAAATAGCATCAGCCTTGCTGCAGAGATATTTTGCATACACCTTCGAGGGCAGCATGGCAAAGCGAGGTGACAGGAGAAAACCCAGAGTCGTCGACATTGTTGCGAGACCTGTTACATCTATCAACCTCGCAGCCGACCCAGTCTGGCATGACGTTAGCGGCGAAGTCCTAGTCAATGAGCTTTAGGCAAACGCAAGCGATGATGTCTGCATCGCGGCTCGAAAGCACATCATCTCCGCAATCATTACTGAGTTTGTCTTCGATGGCATCCTTAAGGCATTCACCTGGGCACGAAGAATACCTATCCTCTATCCAATCAGTGACGAGACCTGAATTGCTCTCGGCCAGAGCGGAGGAAGCCAGAAGGCTGAGAGAAGCGGTGGTGACCAGAAAGGAGCGCATTTCGAGAAGAGTGGGAATGGAAAGAGACTCCCCAGCAGACGAATGACAAACTTGAGCCTTGCGTCGGTCTAAATCCCTACTCCATTGCAATTCAGCCTTTTAACTTCACGTTTGGTAAGCTTACTTCCATCCCAATATGAAGTATTTCGGGGTTCTTGAAGAGAAAGCGACAGTGATCATATGAAATCATTTGATCTCAAATGAAGCCAGTCAGAAAAAAAATAAATCCATTGCGTATGTAAAGATTTAGTTTATGTTGACAGGTGCTGCCAGCCAGTTAGTACCCTAATACATGAATGTCCAAAAAAAGTTTTAGTTAACAACCTACTCTTCTGTCTTCCACAAAGGGCTCACGACGATGAGCCTTGCAATTCTGTACTCCTAGTACTCCGTACGGAGTACTGTGGTGAGCAAAAGAGATCAAACTTGAGGGTAGTTTCGAGTACCCATGGATCCACTCATACACAGGAACTAGCACTTCCGGCGGCGATTTTGGCTATTGACGTGCATGGCAGTAACACAGATCTTGAATAAAAAGAAGGAAAGGGCCGGAGCGAGACGAACATCGAGTTGTTCCGGAGTACGGAGTACTTTCCCGCCGAAAGCACCAATTGCCCCTCAAATGGACAAAGCCAGTTGTGTTCAGGACTGGACCGATGGCATTCCTGCAGCTCCCATGGCGAGCTGCTCGTCCTAGTCCTGAAATACTCCTCGAGTTTTTCGTTGTGAAAGTACATACGGTGGCCTGTTTCCTTGTCTCTCAATCAGGGACTCCGGACAAAAGGTTGCTCTCACTTCCAAGGTGAAGAAGCTCCTCGGAAGCGAGAAACGGACACAGTATGCCCGTTCATTGTCTGTATTGAAATTGCCATGCTCTGTCCCGCGTGAAAGGACGACACATGATATTGTTAATATTTCCATTTCGAGGGTTAGGGTTGAAGTTTGCTGTGAGGGCCCGCGATTAATGGATATACTATGTCTTATCGGAATGATCAGCTTCAGCTCAGGCTGGCGCTCCCTTCCATGTTGTCTCGCTCAGGTTTTTCCAATGTCCTCCTCGTTCAGAATTGGCAAATCTCCTCCTTCGAGCCCAGACACGTCTCTCACCCTTTGCTATGTCAAAGGACACAACTTTGACCTGTTGATCGGCATCAACCGTGGAACCTTAACTGGTTAGCAGTCCAGATCAACCGAGTGATTCCCGACTGCAACGGCCTCAAGATCATTTCAATTTTCACCTCTTTAACCAGGCCCTTTGATTGAAGCGTTTTGAGCGAGGAGGCTAAGGGAGCGGCAAGTTGAAAGCTGAGCATTGGAGGGGTCATGAATGTTGACTCGAACTGCAAGGAGTCGGCGGAAATGAGCAGGATCAGTAGTTGTCCACCTGTTTCAAATAGGAAAATTGGAAATGCAGGCCTTTCACACATGCTCCTGCAGGAATCTATGACTTTATCCTTCGGGAGGGCGAAGACTCCCGATAAATTTGTTGCATGATGCGATCAGGAAATTCTTCCAGTCAGGGATCAATACTGTTTCCGTACCTAGTACCTGGATTAGGTTTAGGACTGTATGCTGTTGTCAGAGGTATGGTCCAGTATGTGTACGATACGTGTATCGTTACACGCACGTGACCTGCTTCCTGCTCCATGCGGCAGCAATAATGGATAGAAATTGTCGTCTTAAATATCCGTTTTCGACAAAATGAGCGTCAACTGGCCTGAACAGGGGTCCAGACTCTGAGGAGTCCAGAATCTGTCGAGTTTCTGTCAGACTAAGTTAGTTATAACTCGTCTGGGAATTTGGAGAGCCTGGCATGAGTTGTTGCATGATCCTCATGGGTGGAGTACTCGTCGCCTGATCATATTGCAGAGGTATCTGAGCTTCGCATATCCGTCTTTCAGGCCGTTTAGGCTTTTAGCCGCTTCTTTTTCATGGTTCATGTGTTTTCAGCACTCTTCAGCTCGCTTGTACCGTCCTCTTAGGACGCTACTCATTTGTGTAGGTTTTTCCTCTGGCTTGGCATCATGTGTATATAGAGCTCCGATTGCCCATAGAGTCGGAGAGCAGAGTTCTAGCTAGCAAGGTCTTGTGTTTGGTTCTCTCTCGGTCCAGGATAAGCCCAGTTCTGTCCGATAGCTGTCTAGTTGATAAGATGTACACCGTACTTCCATACTCGTATGAAGAACTGTCGATAATATAGCGTTCACGTGGTGAGAAGAAAGGATTTCTGAGCGAACGGTGGACGAAGAATCGGGACGGAAGCACAGACCTCACATCTCTGAAGATGGTCGACGTTCGCACTGCCCAGAACTGGGCAACTGGCCTCAACGAAGAAATGACCACACCTGGAAGCGGGGTACTTGAGGAAGGTTATTAGGTTAAGCCCTAACCTGGGCTGTTCATTAGGCGTGACGGAATGAGGCAATAAATTCCCTGGTGTCTGTGAACCGCTAACGAATCCTTCTCCGTCGCTATCCGCCATGTTGTCTATGACGTTGTTTTGCATCCGATCTTCCGAGTCTTTGGTTACATGCTCGAGCGTTCAGTCACTCGAGAATTGACAAGCTGACCACTACTGTACTCATCAGCTTTGATGGATGTGGAAAGTGAATCACATTCTGTATCGTACTCGTAAGTGTCTGTATTTGGATGTAATTACCTCGTCATTTCATGTCTTGCAGATTCTGCGTTTTGAGCACGCCCGCAGATTGCAGTCAACCATTCTCAACATCTGCAACCACACACTCGTTCCTCAGGTGTTCGGTGTTCCAGGGCAAACAAAACGGTTCCTGCAAGCTTCTGATGCTTGGGCCCAGTCCAGAGGGTTGGGTGGACATGTAATAGCGGTCTGGGATGAAGGGTTTTGTTCTGATGTTGATCAGCGCGTATTGGCGAGATTTATGTGGAGGGAAACATTACAGACATCCAGATCCTACTATAGAGTACTCTCTATGTAGCAAAGATTCATAAGAGTGTGATGAAACATGGAACAGAAGCTACTCATCCACGGTTTGACATCGGCTCCTCCCGAGCCGTTCCAGAAATCAAGGCTGATCTTCCACAGTCTTGGCCTCCATCAGACTTCAACCGAGCAAGAGGCTCGTCAAATCCTGGGTAAGCGCATGTATGTACTCCGCATTTGGAGTGGATTTGTCCAGAATTCATGCGATCTTGCTGCAAGTGATTGCTTGCCAACTGGAGATTCTAATTCTTCGCGTTTTCTGGATCCGGATCCCTTGCTGGGCGGATCTGCATGCATATATGGGAAGATCGCTCGATAGTCGTCAGAGATTCAAGACTCGAAGTCAAGGCACACTGGAGCACCCTTGACAAATGCCCATCAACGGGATGATGTGACTCAACTGAGAATGAGTCGCTATTACGGGAGAATGAATCAAATCCTCAGTATCACCTGCCATGTTGCCGGACGATATGATAGGCAGAAAGCAGATCGTATTCAGCTCGAATGAAGCCCCCAGGTCGCAGCCTAACAGCTGAAAGCCTGACAGGCAAGGCCTCTTTGGATGTTTCTTCGGCGTACAAACATGGTGCACGGAGCACGAGTCCAGGGTCGACGCACACATTTGTCCTACGATTTCCAATAACTCGATCCAATGCATTCATCATGGTAGGAGGGTCTGCGACGGGGAGATAATCATCAAGGACATACGACGTCAACAATTTTAGGCCTCCCGATCGGTAGAGTGACAATCCAAGGTTATCTCCGGGTGCAGCCGGGCGGCTGGGCCTAAGTCTAGCGCTGCGTTGGAATCAAGGGAGTGCCTTAGCCCTTTGGTTTGTGCGTCTAGATCCCTGTGCAAAAATTTTCACTCGCTTATCCATGCCAAGATCATATGGCAACTTGATAAATATTTACGGCAACCTTGCTCATCCTGCAGTGACATTGGAAATTTTGAATCCCGAGCCCTCCGTCCAGCATTCAACTCGTATGAGTACGCCTCTGTGGTGAAGAGGCTGATGAGAGATTCGATCGATCCTAACTGTCTTCTTCCTGGGTGCCTTGCGAACTCATGGAAGCAGTGGGTCGTGGCGGTGCGTATATGTAGTCGACTGCTGCTCTGCAATCTGTCTGTCTGTAACTATGTACCAAGCAATCCTTGCAAGTTTGTGTTGCATGCGCTCGCGACTTGGTAGGGGGAACAAAATGTGCCTTTCTAGAAGAAAGCCGCGTAGAACATGATATTAATAATGCCTGAAACCTTTGATATGGAAATCTCAACGAATATTCTCGACTTTTGGAGCTTCTTGTCACTTTGACGGTCAACAAGAGTCCCTCTTGCTTGGGCGGCGACAACAGCGGGTCTTCAGTTTGAGCCGGGTAATTACCAGACGCGGTTAGGTATCACATCGGGTATTATTGATTAGATAATCACCGTACCGCACTTTCGATTCATAATAATATCACTCCCCCCCTTCATTTTTTCCCCAACTTAGCCTTTAAAAAAGGCTTCTTTCTTACAACACCTTTGTCGACTTTTTCTTTTCCCCTTTATTTTCCCCCTTTACCCGCCTTTCAACGTCGGCTGCAAACGGTTTCGGGGTTTTTTTTTTTTTCCTAGGAGCCATTGTCGCCGCGAAACCGCTTGGGTCCTACGAGTAGGATCCAGTTTCTACCATTCGCCTTCGAGCCTACTTGCCAACAGAACGCTCAAATGCCCGTGCACCAGGCAAATTTTTCCTCCTCCTCCTTCCGACCGAAACCCGTGCCACGGTGACGGTCTTTGTGCTGGATTTCTCCGTTTGTTGCTGTCGATTTCGTGATATCCTGTACAATACTTAGGTATCGGTGTTGAGCGGGCGTTTCCGTCTCGATTGCTGTTTCTCGGGTTCTACGATTTGTTGCTTGGTATATTTGCGACGGTTCGTTGATATCGTGACGCCAGTTTTGCAGCCTTGGCATCGTCTTTTACAGCTGAGATTTTCGATGATACTCGAATAATGTACCATCACTACACAAGTCCACCGCCCAGGTGGTCTGCTTACGACTACACCACCTCGCCTCCTCCCTCGCCACATTACAGTTATTATGCGTCGCAGTACGCCGCACCATCTCCGCGACACACTCCAAAGAGACATTCACGCAAGTCCAGCTACGCCAGTCCCCGCGAGTCCGGCTGGTATTACGCCTATACACACAACGCCGAGCCCGAATATGTGTCACCACGCAAGCACGAACATGTACGCGCTAGTTACGAAGACGGCAAATATACTGAAAAAGCCTCGACTGACTATCGACGTTTCACCCGTCAGGTCCCTACCTACGAAGAAGATTCGCCAAAACGGTCTCGTAGCCGACGGGCGTCCACCGCAACCCGGCCGAGTCCCTCGAAGCCCAAGGCTAGTCCACCCAAATCTCGCAAAGCAACGGAGGAGGACGCCCGTCGCTGTGGGATTCCGACGGGTTATTCCATCAAGAACTGGGACCCGAATGAAACTCCCATCATTCTTCTCGGCAGCGTGTTTGACGCCAACTCACTAGGCAAATGGATTTACGACTGGACCGTGCATTACTACGGCGCAGAACACCCGATGGCAGATGTTGCTGGCGAGCTGTGGTTGTTGCTCATCAGACTATCTGGAAAAGTGAAAATCGCAAATGAATGTCTTGACCGAGTTCATAAGCCCGAGTATCGAGATCTGCTGCACGATTTCCTCGCCAGCGGTGAACGTTTGTTGACGCGGTTCAAAACACTCTTGAAAGAGTGTGAGCATTACATGTGGAAGGCAGCCAAGCGAGAAAGTGGCGGCCGGCAGCCTGTGTCGATGGGGCCCCAAGCGGGCTGTGAATTTGTCCTGTCCATCTTTGGCCGCGATCGCAAGCTGCCCGATACTGAACAACTGATGAACAGTATTCGAATTTGGGATATGCGTTTCGATGCGAATTGCGAAGCGATCTTGCGCCCGTCTCGTCGGCGATCAGCTGTCTAGATGTTCAGCAGTTTGGCGCCCTCTTGTGGTTCTCGTTTTGGGTTGAGAATTGGGAACTGTCAGTCGGGTTAGACGGAGGTTGTTTTCTTTTCGGCGGATCGGATTCTTCTTGCATCGCATTGCGGAGGAGTCACTGGATTCGGAGGTATCTCTGATTCTTTTTTTTTTCTGCTGATTGTCCCACTCTCTGTTGCTCGTTCGTTTTCTGGTTTCTTTCCGTTTCTCTGTTTCGTTATGAATCACTGCATGTTTGTTTCGGAGATACCCATCTCTTCTGGAGTTTGGGCATTCGTCGAGTTGGCGACTTGACTTTTTGATGATACCACTTTGCATGAGTTCTTAATGCTGCATTTCCTATTTCCTATGTCGATCTTTGTGTCTAGCTTATTAAATGGAACTGCCTCAGGGCTTGATTCACATTGCGCGTTGATCAAGTATAAGTTGAAAAGTACCAAACTACCGTGTATCATCATATCAATTATTCTATATCTAGGTCGTCTATAAATAGTCTATAATACAATCTCGGGTACCAAGAGTCATGAACCAGCTTTGGCAGCAGGCCACAGAGCCCAACCAACCGCTATACAAGTCTTGATGAACCCCGAAATCCACAGCGCACCCTGCATCTCTGCGGCGCTCCGACAGAGCCATCCCGCCGCAATGGCGCCGACAGTGATCGCTGTGATGGACCCCACGCGGCGATTCCGTTTCGGATTCTCCTTCGGGCTCGCAGCCAGGGCGGGATCCGACGCGACATCGAAGTAGACCGAGGTGAGCACAACGGTGGGCAGCTCGTTGAACCCCATCGCTCGGCTGGCGGCCATCTGCCCGCCGAACTGGAACGCGAGGATGGCGAGCGGGATGAGCTGCAGGAACAGCGGGCCGCTGTCGAGGTCATGGTCGTCGAGACCGTGCGGGATGACGTCGCTCTGGACGATGATCGCCGCGACGAAGATGAGGAGGGCCTGGATGGTGAAGGAGACGGTGAGGGTGCGCCGCAGACGGTTGCCGACGCGCCGCATGGCGGTGGCGAAGACCATGGAGCCGAGGAAGAAAGAAGAGATGGAGGTCAGCGATTTGAGCCAGCCGTAGGGTTTGGTGGTGGGGAGTCCTGCGGCGCCGAGGCCGACGAAGATGGTGTTGCCCGTCTGCATGCTGATGAAGCAGCCGAAGGAGGCGTAGGAGACGCCGTCGCAGAGGCCGGTGATCAACGAGCAGAGGACGAAGAAGAGGCCTGCATGGGTGGTGCTGAGTGTGTCGCGCCAACGCGATGATGCATGGAGAGCGGGTTTGGGATGCGGCACTTGGGCCGCGGCGCGGGATTCGATGTCGGTGTCATTGTTGCTCAGAGCGGGCTGCGGCGCGAGTTTGGACCCATTATCGGTGGTCATCTGCGAGGTCTGTTTTTCACCTCCAGGCTGTGCAGATCTCTGGAGGTCAAAAGTTTATCCCTGGGTTCTAGTTATGAGCACGCAATTTTGAGGCGATGGTGGTGCTGCTGCACCGTATTACCTACCTTCAGATTGAGTTTTGGTCAATACAGGATTCTCGAAACATAGGAATAGAACGCCTTCGTGATCAGCCTGCTGATCCAGAGGTCAGAGCCGACTCGTCCAACCTCAAGTGCATGCTCTCAAATGACTCAAAAACTTCAGCAAGCTCTGCAGCCCGGGCTCTCGGCCATATCAATCCCGACCCCCGCCGATCAGAGATCTGGTTTTCGGCCCGTGTCCCGGTCGTTCCCGCGGGGTTTAATCCGGGCGCTCGACAGCGTCGATCACCTCGGAGTACTCGTACAATCAGGGATGGTCAACTTAAACATTCATCAACCAACGAAGGCAATATGGATTTTCTGAAGCAGAGTTGAACATCCCTCTGCTGCCCTTGGGCCCAGGATGCCCTGGACTCCTGGCTGGATGGCAAAAGGTGTGCTAACCTGCCAAAAAGAGCTTAGGTTGCTCGTTTACCTTTATTACTTTATCAGGAAGGCAGAACCCTAATGAAAGTCGATGAAGTTCTGGAGCTCGTAGTAGCTTCATATATGAGGAGAAGGTAAACGCCATTGGAACCACGGGCTATGATGAAGATCCCACTTTTCAGCATGGATCAGCTGACAGCTCGATAGCATAGGGCCCATGGCTCTCCGTGGGAATGAGACAATACATTGGAGCACTGCTGACATAGCTATATGGCCATGTCGTCATGTCGAAATCACCCATCGCCACCCCATGCTTTTATATCAAATCAAAGGCATGGCCAGAATTCTCTCGTAAATCTGAGACTACGTTGCAAAGTACACAATTGGTAAGTCCGTTTGGAGTTATGCTGAAGACAGAGCAAGAACTCAACAATAACAATGACAAGCAATCGCAACATCTGAACAGAAAACATGCCTGGCTCCAAAACCGACACCGCAATCCGCTTCCCCGAATCGGAAGACCAGAAGCGCCGCCTCCGTCACGTCACGCAGGATCGCAAATGGGAGGCGCGCATGCGTGACCAAGCCAACTCGGCTTCCCGGAAGGCCGCCGAAACCACCACTTGGAGCCCTGAGGACTATCTCCGGATGGGGATGGATGAAAGCGGGAACCCGTATCCGGATCCGTCGGCGTACGCCGATGGCAATAAGGCGCGCAGATATAGTGAACTTTCGGGAAGTAACGAGCAGGATTTGTGGTCAGCGGCGAATGATCAGTTTGATTGATTGATTGGACCTGGGTTCTGGGCAGATCGATATCCAGGCTGAGAAAATTGTCATGATGTGATGTAGTTTGTACATGCACTCTCATCAAGAGCTTTGGACAAATGACATGAACGTGTACATACCTGTACATTTGCTTGTCTTGACCATGACTATTTGACGGGACCAGAATACTATCAGAAATGCTTCATCATTGCATTCGTTCAGCTACATAATCTAAGTTCGAATATCCTCGAACACTACTGTCTGGCATTCCGAAAAGGATCTAGATCGTCAGCCTGTTACATTAAATTGACCGTAGTGTAGACATACCTTCAAACACCTTCATACCTCCACTGTCATCATCCCATCGATACATCTCTCCCTTGCCGACATTGTAGCGGTAGTAGTTTTCCGTTCCACCCGGCACAATTGCTTTCCGGAACGTGATATTGATCCGCCCCCCGGGCGCGGTCTTACCGCTCCGTTTGGGAATACTATGCAGCCAATTCGACTGTGTTTCCCCTCTCATAACGACCATATCGCCAGAACTAAGGGCCAGCTTCAATGGCTTTCCCAGCGATCTATCCCTTGGCGCCGTATCTGGCTTATGTTTCATTAGGAAATCCCGTTGCTCGCCCAATGACAGTGATGCAATCGTCGGATTCGGTCCCAGAAACCGCTCGTCGTCCGAGTGGTAGGAGATACTATCGTCCCCGCTGGCGTAGTAGTTTACAAGACAGAAGTTGAACGTCGTTCCGTCCCCGAGAACCGCCTCAACACGCTGACGCAAAAAATCGAGCACTTGTGGGATTGGCCGCGGTGGAGTGCATTTGTACTTATTCGGCGCGACGGGCCGATGAGTGCTGCTGTCGAGCAGGATCTTCCGCTCATCGGGCGAGAAGTAGGAGGTTGAGTCGACGCCGAAGACGGTTGTGAATCGAGGTGTATTTACGGTGGTTTCGACTCCTGCGCGGCGAATGGTGTATTGAACGCGGTAGAACGGGAGCGTATAACGCAGCAAAGCAAACAGCCTGTCTGCCACAGGTTTGTCAATGAACGGCTGGAAATAGACTAAGTCGAGATGGGGTTGGTCATTGATCTCGCGACCGGGTTTTTTCGGTACCCGATGGGTCAATTCGTCTTTGATGTCTGCCGGGGTGTCGAGGATGTCGTGGGGGTAGGTACTATGGGAGCTCTTGGTTGTGTTCGGGACCGCGAATTTGGCCCGCTTGGATGCTCGAGCCTCGCTTTGGAAGAAGGAATCGAGGGTACGTTTTGCCATGCGGAGCAGGGTCGGTCAATTGATCGATCAATTGTCGATAAAGTTGATCATTTGTTGACTTGCAGCTAATGTAATGATTGATCAAAGCACTTCATGCTGCAGCTTCCAGTGTCTACTGGAAACGATGACATCACTGGCCACAGAAGCTACACTCCGGCAATTACCATCATGAGATAGTATAGTCCTGTAAACCTTCGAGAACGCTCATCACAATCGCGGCAAACCTCGTATCTTTTGGATATCACATCTTGTCACCGCCAATTCCAGGTCATGGGTTTCTGATCTCACATGTAGGATTTGATGTCGGGGATGGACGCAATTACGTCATACCGTCATTTTGATCGTTGGCTGAATAGTCGTCCTTGCATTCAGGGAACCCCGGATCAGAGACTGCGGATGTGCTAAGGTGCTTTGGTCAATTTACATGGTGGAGAAGGCAACACGTTCCTCGCTAGCATGTGCATGTTCTTCGAAAGATTCTCCATGCGGTGTGCCGGAGGTTCAAAATGGACAGAGTACTCTCTGCCGATGATGATGGGAACGCTTTCTACCAAGCATCACACGCCATGCAAGCGAACTGTCGCTTCGAAGCTCAGCTCGAAGCTGGTGAGGGGTTCATGATTCGATCACAATTGGTCTTGCCTTTCGTACAGCCGAGCATGCAACTACAGTACTTTGACCTCTTGCAAGGATGTAAACAAGCTATTTCTTCTGAACTGTGCATTTGTTGAGCTCAATAGCCGAGTCTTGGCTCCTATCGCTTCGATTCTTCGACTTGTTCGCTCAGCAGAGGCTAGTATCTGAGGTTTATTAGGTTGTTACTCAATCACTGGCCCTTCTTGAACCCAAAAGACATTGGCAGGAAAATCCACCGAAAGAGCGAGTAGAAATAGGAGTTGAAAAGCCACACAAGGTTCGGTCTGTGGTGGATTTCTTCCGTCGCTAGTGACTTTTGGCCGCTGTCACTGAACTTTACTTACAACGCCATCCGGTCTATCACACTGCTCTTAATCCACAACGAAGTGTCCTGGGGAATGTACAAGTACTCGCATGTACAAGAAAACCATCACGATTTTATTAATCAACGAGGTAGCTCGCAGAAGTGATACCTGCTCAAAGGTGTGAAGTGCCTCTTCTGAATCCTGCAATTGGCGGAGTGACTTTGCTCAAAAATCAGGCTGAAGAGGGACATCATCACCCTTGTACTCGACCCAGAAACACTGTTTTACAGAGTACGAGTAGGTACTTACACACTATGGTGTTCGGATATCTCGCCAAAACTCGCCACCAATTCCGGATCGGTTAACAGATCTTACAACCGCAACAATAGGTGACTCCGTGCTCAAGGTGCCATTCAACGGTCAGCCCTCTCAAGGCGATGTGCGGAAAGCAAAGTCCTGCAGTGTCTGGATTCTCGAGTTTGTACCGAACTCCAATCGCGCTCTTCCAGTCACTTTCTCGTCGTTGATTGGTGCGAATAGAATCCCGTGGAAAAGCTTCCGAGAGTACCCCAACCACATTGTCCCATCTTCCGCGTAGGTTAGTTAACCTAGTACATACTTCTTCACAAACTTCGGATGGAGTTGGTGATTGAAACCCCTCTTCAGAGACTTCAGGCCTTGTGATGATTCACTAACAAATGTTTCCCTCTTAGCGCTGTGGGGTTCCCGTGACGGGCTGATGGCCCGGCATGGCCATCGGCGCGATCGGGGCGCTTATTGGTTGGTGCTCGTGATGACCGTGCATATTCCTTCTCTTAATTCCTCCAATCAGAGTGCAGAATGTATCTTCCTCTCCAGCCGAGCCCTAACCAAAATCCCTTTGGCTGTCCTCTCCGAAGCTGTGTTTTCAAGCCCTCAACGGCTAGACACTACTACTATCACTTTATCACCTTCACCAACCATCTGGCCTGATGAATACCAAGCCTCTCCCGTGCCGCGGTCAATGACTGGATCGAACACAGCCTTTCAAAGGGAAAATATCCCGTTGATCAAGGGAGTACGGCTGGCGGCAGTGGAATTGAATCCGTGAGGAATCGAAGACGAAACAGAACTTTTGACAGCTGCGTCTGCAAAAATGCACACCAAGAAAACGCGTAGAAGATGGAAGTACGGAGTACTCCAGACGATTAATTCTCCAGTCGCCCCGATCCCTGGCAATTCCCGGCCTCCAACCGCCGGAACAGTTCCTGATGGCTCCACTTTCTTACCTGCAGCATGTTTGCCCCCTCGGTTGAATTGGATGATTGTATGATCTTCAGAACTTGAGCGCTCGCTGGCGCGCACTAGCAAGCGATCAGATGAGCCACAATGATCTTATGGACCAGTCGCTTCAAACAATCTCTGAGCCGCGTTGAGCGTTTCGCTCTGACTGGTACCAACGCTGCGAATCCGATCGCGGGCGGATTTGATCTGATGCGAATCGGATCTGTCTGTTAGTCGTCGTCACACAGAGCCGTGTCCTCATTATCCCCTCGTCTACTTAGTCTGCTGGTTTCTTGACCCTGTAATAATGTAACCCCTCAGTCTGCTATGTAATCTTCATCGTCCTCTATTTTACGTTTCCATTGTTTCAACCTCTCTGGTCTGAGTTGGAAGCAACCCTTCTCTACGCCCTGAGCCGGCTATCCATACTTCCATGTCCTCTTCACGGAGAATTGTGTGCGATTCCAAAGCTGCCTGATTCTTCTGGATGCAGCTACAGTGGCTGGCCGAATTGGTGCTTGATACCGGCTTCCGAGCGTTTGACAGGTAGACGTCTATTCTTCGGTAATATCGACCCGACCGTCAAGGTCAGTGGAATTCAAGGGTTCATCCTTTCACTGTCCCTTCCTGTCCAAATCGTGTTACCCCACGGCTGTCTTGATTTCTCCCCCCGCATTGTTTATTCTTCACATACGACAGAAGCGAGACACGGCGCTATGCTATGAAATACTGATTCATGGATAGTTTTATCAGGAGGACAGCCGCAGAGATGGCGGATTTCTCCTGGCCTCGATCAACAACACCAGCCTCACAGTCCCTCGGTGCGGAGACGCCGTCTGTTGTCCCCGAAACACCATTCCAGCAATGGCCCTCGGACTTCATTCCCTGTGCTTCAACAGCATCGATGTTTCTGTATGCACAGGGATCTGTTATTCTGTGCTTGCATCACGATACATTGGCTGTCGCGATTCGATTTACACTGCATCAGGAAAAGGTGGTATTCATTGCTGTCGACAATGTTAGCGAACGAGGGCCCGGGCGTCTGGTGATCAGTTACGATGTATCCCAAACGGCAATCGTGTGGGACTTGTTTACGGGGGCAGAAATATCAAGATTCGCATCGTTTGAGCCCTTCCGTGTCGCAGCGTGGATGCGCAACGGCAACGTTGTGTTCGGTAAAGTCCCTCAAATCAATATCTAGAGAAACAACTGCTGACCCTCACGCAGGAAATGGCAAGGGTGAAGTAATTTACTATGAACCCTCCACATCCGAGCATGGTTCAACTCGAACCATCTTTGACCCTATCACATCGCTGGCGCCAGCCCAGGATTGTCAAACTTATGCCATCGGGTTAGTTTAAAAGCTCCAATTGAATCAAATTTTGGCTGATCAACCTTAGATACCAAAATGGCTCCATACTCATTGCGAGATTACAGCCATCCTTTACCGTTCTTCATACTCTGACAACCTCCAAGGGTCCTTCCCCAATCGTTAGTCTGGCATGGCATGCATCGTCCTCAAAACAGAAATCGGACATGTTAGCGACTCAAACGGGGGATGGTGATCTGCGGGTTTGGAGCATTGCGAGGCCGCCAGAGAGCGAATCTCCAAGGGCTATCCGTATTCTGAAGCGATCAGAGACACATCTCCGTGGTCCGAAGTGGATAGCGTGGTCCAAAAACGGAAAAATTGTGCAGTACGCGGAAAGGTGGGCTTCGATCCAGATTGATTTGCTTGATCGCGACTGATGAAGCATAGGGAAACATGGCTGTGGGATGTTCGGACGAGACATGTTACCTACGTGACAGTTCCCACCATCGAGGATGTTCTGGGGATAGCGAACCATGGACCCACCGCGACCCTATTCACCTTGGGTCCGAACTATACCGTTCAGCAGTATGACCTGGAAAATCCAGCAATGGTCGCAAATGTGCAACACCTGCCCAGTAATCCGGGAGCGGCCGACGGTTCACAACTCCGATCAGCATCTCCGTCCTACTTGCACCGGTCGAACGGATTTCAGGATGTTCGGACACAGGACTTCGCTTATAATGATGGTATAAGCAAGGCGCGTGTCGGTATGTCCAGCCCGGTCTCCGTCCGGAGCCGAACCGATTCTCTGAGTTCGCGCGCATCATCTGGCCGCGTTCGCCAGCCGTGGCCTCCCGCCAAATCCAACTACAGTGAAACTACCTTCTCTTTATCTTCTCCGATTAATCGTCTGGCGCAGCGCCCGGGAACATCTGTTTCAAACCGTTCATATACTTCTACGTCATCGGTGCGCTCGCGTGGAGGCTCGCGGCTGAAGAATGAAGTTACTCTAAGTCCCGTGGAGGAGAAGCCCCTTGAGGATTTGTTCCCCTATATCCGGGCGCGTGTCAATCAAGTTCCCTTCAACTTCACTCAACACCGGCCAAGGTTGAATTCAGAGAACCTAACTCCGGATGATCTTCGACGTCAGATGCTGGAAATCGTGTTCGGCTGGCAAGGAGATATCGAGGACTTGCTTCGAGATGAATGTGAGTTTTCGATCCTGTTTTCGTGGCCTATTTTGCTGATTTCAAGACAGTGAATCGGCATCCTGCTGGTTCTCAAAATGCTATCTTGTTGTCTCGTTGGCTGGGTGAACACAAACCTGAACAGCTGCTGGCGATGCTCGGGTCTGGATCAGCCAATAAGTCCGCCTGGATGTTTTTGGCACTCAGTCAAATGGGAGGTGAGGAACAAGCCAATAAGATTGGGCAGACCTTTGTTCAGCGGCTCCTTGAGAGTGGCGACATCCATGCATCCGCTACGATTCTTCTTGCCCTTGGGGATCGGAACGATGCAATTGAAGTATACGTATCTCGCAACTACTACATGGAAGCCATCCTAATGACATGCCTACTGATGCCTCAAGACTGGCAACGGCAATCTTACCTGGTTCGCCAGTGGGGTGAATATGTCGTGTCCAACTCTCAGCAACAGTTGGCGATCCGATGCTTCATGTGTACAGGTGTCGAGCCGTCCGTCCCTTGGATGTCCCCAACTGCGCTTGTTCCTCCTGCTGCACCGTTTGAAAACCCGCAAGTCCAATCCCCGGCGTCCGAATTTCCGCAAAAGCAAGCTGAAAGTCCAAAGCCCAAACCCCCCGTCCAAAGAATGACCGTGAAGAACTCTGCACTCAAGCTGATCACGTCATTTGGGCCTAGCACAACAAGTCCCTCGTTCAGATTTCCAGGTCTAAAATCTGACGATGGCACGCCGACCAATGCCCCTGGTGTAACGCCGATTGCAGAATCGGCGGCCGACTTTGCCATGTCACCAGGTGCAATGGCATGGCATCGACCTGACAGTACGCGGAGTTATGGGAGTACTTTGTCGGCGAAAACTGTTGGATCTGCCGGCTACAATCGAGGTCGACTACCTTCAATCGGTGAGACACCAGTGGACGTGCAGCCACCGAGTCTCTCATTTCCAAAGCCTCTTCCGACTCCTGACGACTCAGAAAAAGGGAAGAGCACGGAAGAGCCAAAACAAGGGGAAGGTGATGCCGATGGCAACCAAATCGAAGCGCCATTAGTCCTGCTTACTTCGGACCGATATGAACCTGGGAAAATAGGCAAAACAGACTCCTCACCACAAACAGCTGTCCAGGCGAGACCAGGCGAGGACAGCAATGGTCTCCCATCTCCGTCCCAGCATATCTTTGACCATTTGAAGTCATCGGGGATGGCGCGAAACGGCTCCAGAGATCGGAAACCAGAAGGCTTGCAACTTCGCTGGCCACCCCCTTCAGATACGACTGAATCAGATACCAGCGCATATCGCTCCTGCACTGAGCAGACTGACGGTGCTGCTGAAACAAGCTACCCTTCACCGGCGTACCAGAGTCTGAAGTCATCTGGAAGCGCAAGTGTAACTGGCCGCAGCACGGATCAATACATCTCAAGTCTTGATGAAGCGAAGTACTATGCTAAACATTACCGTCGCGTCGTCGAAAAACAGAGATCCAGACATGGCTCGATCGAATCTCGTGGTCGAAGCACCAATCGTTACATCCAACCTGCGAAGAGATCTCCATCCTCACCGGTCCCTATGTCTCCGGAGGAGCTTGCGCGCTACAATGTCAGCACAGAGGGTAACGGCAAGTCTTCTGGAACGGCCAGTCGTCGCAGCCGTAGCCGTGCAAAGTCGCGAGCTCGGTCCACATCATCGCGAGGAGTCGACCGAAAGCAGAAAGCTTCCAGTAGAGCGACAAGCCGCACAGGACGAGGCAAGGACCGGGATTCTGGAAACCGATCTCCTACATCTCCACATCCATTGTCTTCCAAAGAAGAGTTGCGGGGCTTTGAAGAAAGCCTTCGTTTTGTGACGATGGACCGCGAACGGAGATATCGGCAGAGGAGCTCGAGCAGACGTAGGGATCGCGGGATCAGCAGCAATCGTGATCCACGCGATCCGACACCAGACCAACGGCGGCCGCGAGCCAGATCCAGTAGCGGACAGGCGCGAGAAGGCCATGCGCCGCAGCCACCCCCGGTAGCCGACTCTTCTGAAGAGCAACCGAAGGCAACTACTACGACGGAAAATTCGCTGAGTCCTGCTGAGCGTTTGAAGCGAGAGTTGGCAGCTGCTGAGCTGGAAGCTCGTCGGCTCTCCCTTGCGCGCCGTCCCTCAGCGCCAAACATCCCACTCCCTGGCACCCTTCAGAGTTCTTCGAATACCGCAAGCACTGTCGCTCCCCAAGCGAGCCCACAGTCCGAGGGGTCATTAGGATGGCAATTGCTATCCAAAAACAACGCGAGTGCACGGTATGAGTCGATGAACAGTTCCGATTCCAGTTCAAGTCGCGGCCGTTCTTCAATTCGAGCTGGACTTCCGGCGACTCCACGGGCAATGCGACCTGTGAAAAATACCGATGGCTACGTCGATGACAATGTTCCTCCCGAGCTGGATCCACAGTATACACTTCCCAGTACAACTTACCAGGCAGATGCTCGTCATATTCCTCGGTCGATGTCCGTTCCGGCGGTTGACTATCAGCCTGGAGTTCCCAATGACCTTCCCCATCATCCGATGTACATACCGAACCTGCCGCGCAGCCGGTCCACGAGTCGGACAAGACTTCCGCATGGTCATCGGCGAGATGGCTCACGAGATTTGAATTTTGCAATCCATGGTTCGCCTCCCGGAGTATCGGTCAGTGTGGAATTGGAGAATTCTCCAGAGTCAAGAACTACAGCTCCTCCGATTTTGCCAGAACTCCAGCACCTGACAGGGCCACCACCGCCGCCTCCTGTCTCACAATTGGAAGCCAAACGGGACGAGCCTATGCCGGACAATGCGCGCTTTGGAGATGAGATGCGACGGCCCGTAACAGCAGAACCCGAATCTCGCCCAGCGCGGGAATTCCGAAGGTATTCGGTCGATCATAGAAGAGAGAGGAGCTTCAACGAGACGATTTCGACCAAACTGAGAAACTTCACCGAGCGCATGCGCAGCTCCAGTCGGGGTCCTCGTGTCCAATTTCCGTCACAGGAGGGTTTGGATAGACCGTCCCCTTACGAGAGTATTCAGTTTCCTGTGAATTTGAACGCTGGAAATTGATGAGCTACAGCATGAAGTGTGATCTGCAGCGACGATGGATGGATGACTCTTGCTGAGTACTAGCCGGAGACAGTTCATCACAGAGTTTATTATGATTGATCAGGTTGTCTTCTTACTATTCCCATTCTTGCTTCTGCGGTCTCTTCATTTTCTTCCACTTCATGCTTTCTTTCCCTACCATTTTTTCTTTTATCGGGTACGATCTCTGTACGATATATTTTCTATTTTAATTCGTGGTATTAGATATTGTACATATCAATGATGGCCATTATTCTGATTCTTCTCTTCATACAACCGTTGCTCAATACTAGCAAAGTACTAAATCATTGCTTCACCCCCAGTCGAAAGATACTAGGATTCAAGTAGCATCCGCAACAAGCCACTGTACCGGACAAGATAAAACAGCCTTGGATAACAAAGCCACTACCTCGATCACATAACAGGGACTCACAAGAGAACAATCGAACAAGCCGCCATGATTTTCGAGCCTACTCTTTAGGGTACGGAGTACTTAAGTAGGGTAAAAGAGAAACACGTGACTCGAAGAGCTTATCATGTGATCCATTTGACCCACCAGCTGCTAGGTCGAAGGTTTGCCGAGCTTCGGCGTCGCATTTCGTCATAACCTGGAGGGTTGCTCCTGATCCGAATGGAGAGATCGCATTACTTCTGTCTTTGACATATTCTGATCTCTCATTGCGTTCGATACTATTCATCGGCGCTATCAATTGCATAGACGAGTGGGATTTGCTTGCTCCATCATATCGATTCTCCTAACTATTTTCGAGGGACACCATTGATTACACACAAACCTTGGTCCTGTGCATACACTTTCCCGAACTATTTCGCTGCAATGAGCTCTGCGGACGACAGCTTACCGCGAAATGATCTCGAACAGGGTCTCGACAACATTCCTCCGGGCAAAGGCCGAGTGTTCAAGACCCCGATGGGGAACTTCCTTCGACTTGATCCTGACGCGATTCGTCGACCAAACGCACTGTTGATGTACACAGTTGGCGGAGGGGAACTGGGCTGGGAACGTCTGCTCCTTAAGAGAATCCCGCAGACGGTGGCCATGTATAACCAGCTTGTTAATCGCGACCCGACGCAGCAGGAATGCAATGATTTGTTGGAGTTGCAGGCACACTCGACACTGTTGACGCGGATGGGCATGCCGCTGGGACTTGCCGCCACGGCTGCAAACGTATATCAAGTCGAGAGGAAAGCCAACAACCTACCATCGGGAAAAGCCTTTTTGGGAGCCTTCTATCAGCGCGTCGCTGTGCAACCGGCGTCGATGTTGTGGAATATTGGCGTTCGGATGCTAGTCTGGGTTTCCTTCTCGGCACTCGCTTGTCATGCCTATGCAAGTTTCCGTGCGACGAATATCATAAGAAACGATTCACGGTTTGAAGCTCTTGTGAAGGGCGCGAATGTCCTTGCGACTGAGCGCTTGAAGAAGCTGGAAGCTATACGGGAAAAACGCAAGGGGAAGAGCCAGGACGCCACGGAGCGTACAGATTCGGACCAGTCTCAGGCCATTTCCTCGACAGATGTGCCGTCTGTTGATGCGTCTTATGGGGAGAGCAAGCCATTCTCCGACAGCGACATGCAACACACGCACCAGCCAACACGACAGACCTTCCCGACATGGGGAAGAGCGCCCACTCAAGCCGGGCAGACGGGTCAACGCGGTGGCGACTTCTTTGACGATGCCAGCCCCACCGCTCCCGAATTCCAAATAGCCGACGCCACTGAAAGAGCGGAAACAGAGAATGCATGGGAACGAATTCGAAGGGGGAACATCCCCGGTACGGGATCCCCTCAAACAGGCGTCCGCAACAACCCGCTTGATACGCCATCATCATACCCTTACAATGATTCGGAAGAAGAGCAACGGCGACGAGATCGAGAGCAGGCACAGAAGGAATTCGATCAATTGCTTGAAGCTGAGCGGCGATTAGCGGCCGCAGGCGATTCGGCCAGCGATACCGGCAGGAGATGGGGCTAGCAGAGATGGCGATGTGAGATGTCTGAATGATCAAGCTGATTGATGGAGCTGTCGTGAATAATACTCTCTACTGTGATGTACCAATACCTACTCGCTTCTGTTTCAAGAGGTCGATACTGGAGGTTGCATTGTTGTCTGGTACATGTCGAATCCATAAAATGCATGACTCGATGCCGTGGCTCTTGTCAGACTACCTTCCATCCTCAAAATCAATTTAGAAGCCCGCGGTTGAAGTTCGATGGTGATGGGTCGGTCTACCAGAGTACATGATACGCTGCTGAATAATTACAGTACCTGTAATTATGGTACTGTCACATACATCGTCTCGTACCTGTCTGTCCAGAGCTGTCATACAGTTGTGACAACACAACACCACAATCCGAGAGCTTTGAGCGCGTTATTTATTTGAGGATTCAAGATTGGGACGTGAATCTTCGTCCCTTCGAAATTCGAAATGCGATTCTTCGAATTTGACTATTCAACCTAGTTACATGGGTGAATGTAAATTGAATGGAACGAAAAATACAGTAAGTACGGAGTACCTACCCCGTAGTTTCCTCCGTGTTCGAGATCGCGGACAGACATTCATGCCAGTTGACAAACGGCGGCTCGCCAGGCTCGGTTCGGTCCGAAGCGAACCGCTCCAGTCATAGGTAGTCAAGCAAATCATGCCGCCACCGGTTTATAACGATATAAGGTTGGGTATGGAGTAGGGTGGTACTCGGTAAAGGCTTCAGGTTATTTTCAACCCTTCAGTTGTCTTTGTTCCGCAGTCATACTAGTAGTCATCCGGCCCCGGGGAGCGGAGAGCGGGGTTGGCGACCTTGGCGTTAGCTACTCGTTAGGTATCAAGGCGGGTGAGGAGTTATTAGTACTATCTAACGGAAACATTCAGCTCTATCCAGCTCTAAAAAAGCTCAGCCCGATTTTGCGGCTGAGGGTCGGTGGAGATCGATCGATCTCACATAAATAACCGGCATAGGTCCGAAGGCCTGTTTAAATATTTAGACACTACCCTCGTCGTGTTGGAAAGTACATTCGAGTTCGGATTTCATTCGGTTTTTGCGCATTCCAACTCCTGCCGCTGTGATTGAAGCACTGGTGTCATAATAATAATCAAAAGACAAGAATGGCTTCGCAGAAGCCGTTGAGGATCCTCTCACTCGGTATGGCTCTTTTTCGATAGAGCTCGTCTTGCGATTCCGCTAAACAAACTGAAGATGGCGGGGGAATTCGAGGGATTTCGAGTCTTCTAATTCTCGAGAATATCATGGAAAAAATACGCGAAGCCAAAGGACTGGATCATGTTCCCCCACCATATGAGTACTTTGACTTCATCGGTGGCACAAGCACGGGAGGGTGATGGCTTCTGTCTGATTGGTAAAAGAGTGAATTTGGCTGATCAACACACAGAATCATTGCCATAATGCTTGGAAGATTACGAATGACCGTCGATCAATGCATACGGGCGTATCGCAATGTTGCCGAGAAGGCGTTCACTCCCAAACGGAGCTCAATTCTGCCTTTGTCACCCTCCGGGGCTTTCTCTGCTAAAGCCCTCGAAGATGCAATCAAACAGACAGTCCGGGAATACTGCGTGGAACCGGAATGCGTAGCTCGCCGGAAAAAGGGGGAATTTACCGTGGATACATGCCCACATAGCGACTTGGTCTTCCGGGACGCAACGTGCACAAAGACGTATGTCATCGAGGTCAAAAGAAGGAACGCTTCCTTACTTATGCAATCATAGGGCCGTATTGGCAATCACAAAAGATAACGTCGAAACCCTCCCGACCCTC
Organism: Thermomyces dupontii; assembly: GCF_041956625.1. Classification (NCBI taxonomy): domain Eukaryota; kingdom Fungi; phylum Ascomycota; class Eurotiomycetes; order Eurotiales; family Trichocomaceae; genus Thermomyces; species Thermomyces dupontii. The sequence continues at coordinate 358,893 of NW_027192313.1, read as the reverse complement.
TTCAAGACGTACGATACGTCTACTTCTCTTCATGATTGCAAAATCTGGGAGGTCGCAAGGGCAACATCGGCAGCAACCACTTTCTTCAAACCCATCAAAGTCGGCCGTGACGAAATCGAATTTATTGATGCTGCTTTTGGATACAATAACCCTTGTGAGATCCTCATCGGTGAAGCCAAACGGCAGTTTCCCGACCGCGACCAGTTGCGAATTCTCAGTATCGGCACAGGCCTCGGTAACGTTGTCACTATCAGTTCTCGGGTTTCCATCCTCAAAGCATTGAAAAGCATGGCAACGTCTTCCAAGAAAGTGGCAGACAGGCTGGACGGTCAATTTGGTGAAGATGGCCAATATTATAGATTCAATGTCGAGCGCGGGTTGGAAGACGTCACGCTTTCGGACTGGGAAAAGGCCAGCAACATTTCCGCGCACACGCGTAACTACCTGGCCGAACGCGAAAGAGACATTGGGAAATTTGTTAGCAGCGTTGTTGGTGTTCAGAGTTGATGGGAGCTCGACTTTGTGAATGCCCTTCAGCCGGTGAGCGTGGATTGATGAGCGCTCGATCCATGTTGGTTTTAGGGTCAGCGCTAGCCTGCTGCTTCGGCCTCTTTATTATCCGATCAGCTACTCCGTACCAGTACTAAGGATATCAGTGGTTAAACATAGTCAGGATTCGGAGGTTTGGATAGTAGTCGAGGAACTCGAACGTACAGGTCCAAATCATAGCCTTTCCTTATGGCGTCAAACCGTCGATCGCCAGTTCAACGACTTGGAAACATATATAGGGGAGGAGTGCCTTTGATTACCAAATTGACCGATATCCTGTCGTGGATATAGCTGTTGAATTATTGCAGGTTATGTAGCATGTCCCAAGTTTCAGAGAAGTAAATGCCGACGGTAAGACTATCGTCAATTCTCACCGAGTCTACTTTCCCTTCCATGTGGGTGGGAGTGACCTCAATTTATGTACATCATCCGACAAACGAAATGCAAGAGACAAAGGAGTGACAAACAACAGAGTGAGAAAGGTACTCAAAGAGTGACTGCGATTCATCAGATAATCAACAATCGCAATGGCATTTGTTTTAGCGCGGAGTTGCATACTGTATGTATCTGATAGTCGATATGGAGGACCAGACTTGAAAGCACCACTACTTTATATTGGAGTCTAATGCTCATCTTAAAAAACGCCTTCATTTCTAGTTTGGAGAGCCTGACCGAAATTTTGGAACAGTGAACAATGGAGAGTCGTCGTGTAGATAGTAACCTGCAAGCACGGCAATCCACGCAGGACCACAGACAAGGGCTCCAGTCCCTGGCTGGCAGTCTGGTTGCGGCTCAGGGAGGTTTGCTGCGACATTCCCAAGTTGTCCTGGGTCGTGCCATTGGCCTTCTTGCCAGCAATCCGGTCTCCAACTGCCCCCGCGTCACAATGGTTCTTGACTGCGATTCATCAGATAATCAACAATCGCAATGGCATTTGTTTTAGCGCGGAGTTGCATACTGTATGTATCTGATAGTCGATATGGAGGACCAGACTTGAAAGCACCACTACTTTATATTGGAGTCTAATGCTCATCTTAAAAAACGCCTTCATTTCTAGTTTGGAGAGCCTGACCGAAATTTTGGAACAGTGAACAATGGAGAGTCGTCGTGTAGATAGTAACCTGCAAGGCCACGGATGCCAAACCCTCCAGGTCGGGAGGTGCCGACTTTCAATGTCCAGTCGAAACAATCAAGCATGACCTGAACAAATTCATTGGACGCTGGTAGTCTAGTGGTCCCGCTAACCAGCATGTCTGAGAAGAAAATTGACACTTGATCCTCTTTCCTTGCCGTCATCAATTGCCACCCGTTAGAACCAAGAAGCCCTCGATTTTGCTAACGTGCACGTACTATGGTAAGTACTACCCTACATTGCATACTTTTGTTTGAATCAGCACTCAGCATGGTATCTGACGCCATAGAGACGGATTTATAGCAGGTGATATATATATACTGGTCCTTGCATAGTACATGTTTACAGCTTGCCCAGTACGGAGTATTGGGCCGATGTTAATTGTCGCTGGGCCTATCAGATTGAATAGGATACACAGTACTCCGTACCCTAGTTTCAATAAGCTCTGCTCCAAGACCCGCCCGAAATGCTTGATCCTTCAGATGGCGTCATCCTTTCCCAGCAGAAAGTGATATATTTTACAATGTGGGTACATTAGGTAGGGCTTTCGACCCGCCCTCCCTTGACAGACCGCCGGTTAGAGTCTGAACCGCTCGACAGCATGAAGGAAACTGGCATTATGCATCATCCTTTGCCGCTCTGGTCGCTCTGGTGCCCGCACTTTGGTTCTGAATAAGGTTTGTTGTCGTGCTCTTTCAGCACTATCTGCCGTCGGCGGCCATTCTCTACTTCCTTCTATTTGCGCCACCAGATGATAAGAGCAATTACCACGTAGTAAGATCAGGCTATTATGGTTACATTTCCCGGAGCAAGCAGCTATTAGTGACCCGGTGGCCCGTTGATAGACGCTGGAGATACCCCTGCCTGGTTCAAATTGGAATGACCAGCTCGGCCGACATGACCGTACACGATATCAGCTTTGTTTCTGGCCAGGGTAAACCACTGTCGAAGTGCAGATTTATGAACCTTGCTTTTCCCATGCCGCGGTCTTTTGGACTTTGTACGGGTTTCTGTGAGGTCGCTTTCGATATTTCTCTTTTCCCAGAGTACTCAACATGGGCTCCTCCACGACTGAAACGGAGAAGCGTTCCGCTGGGGACGCGAAGGACCCCGAGGTTAATGTTGGACTACCTGAGGATACTGATGTCCCGGTGAGCAAGGGAATTGCTCTTTCGGACAACGATGAGGTTGTCGACCCTCGCCTGAAGGACTACGAGATTCCTCTCGTAGCCAAGTGCGTCGGTCTGCAGAACGATCCTACGTGAGTGCTTCGATCTTTTCCTCTTCGAAGTGAAACTTCCAACGTTGTCCCTGTTGTCCCTGCTGACCACTGTAGGGAGCCCATCTTGACGTTCCGCTTCTGGGTCCTCTCCACCGTTTGGATTGTGGTAGGATGTGGTGTCTCGTCCTTCTACTATTTCAAACCATATGCCCTGAGCTTGACCAGCCATGCCGTTCAGCTGTTGTCCTGGGGCATGGGTGACTTGATGGCCCGGTACTTGCCCAAGAAGGAGTTCAACTGGTTTGGCTGGAGGTGGTCGCTCAATCCTGGCCCGTGGAATTCAGAAGAGCATGCGCTCATTATCGTGACTTACTGGGGGAGTGTGAGTATTCTTTCTTTGCCTGCCATATTCACATCGTGCTGTTGCTGATCTTCGTCGTCACAGTGCTACACTGCCTACGGACTGGGCCCATTGTCAGCAATGGAACTCTACTACAAGCGCAAGATCAATGCCGGATGGGGCATTGTCTTCTTGATCACGACTCAAATGATCGGCTACGGCTTTGCAGGTTTCTACCGTGACATCTTGGTCCGTCCGCCCAAGATGTACTACCCTGGAGTTCTCCCCAACGTCGCCCTTTTCAATGCCATGCACAAGAATCCGGCCGCTACGAAGAAGGCGCTCCGTTTCTTTGGCTATGTGGCCCTGGGTGCGTTTATCTATCAATGGTTCCCCAGCTTGATCTTTCCTCTGCTTGCTTCCCTTCCGCTTGTGTGCTACTTCGGCCATGGTAACTGGAAAGCCTTCATCCTGGGTTCCGGTACCTACGGTTTTGGTATCCTTGACTTCTCTCTAGACTGGAACTATATCTCCTTCATGAGTCCCTTGTACACTCCGTTGTGGTCGAACCTCCATCAGATTGCAGGCGCCATCTTTACTGCTTGGTTCCTGTATCCAATTCTTTACTTCACCAACACGATGAACGCTCAAACATTCGCCCCAATGTCGTCGGGAACCTGGGCCGAAGACGGATCCGAGTACAACATCACTCGGGTCGTGACCGCTGACAGTCGTCTCAACGAGACTGCGATGGCTGAATACTCGCAACCACGCTGGTCTCCTTCCTACGCCTTTTACTTCTTCTGGGGTTTTGCTGGCACCAGCGCCGCCCTCGTTTATGCCATCCTCTGGTATGGCAAAAGGACGGTCCAGGCGCTATACAATACCTTTGTCAAGCGCCGTGATGATAATGACTACAATGATCCTTACTTGAAGGTTATGTCCTTCGACCCTCGTGTGCCGCATTGGTGGTACCTGGTCCTGCTGGTGGTCTGCCTGGCGTTGTCTTTTGCTCAATGCTATCAAGGTGAAATGACTTTGTCCTGGTGGTAAGTACTCTCTTGGAATTCATACTTTTTTTCCTGCTACCGGGGTTCGAAATCTAATTCATCCTTCCAGGGGTCTGGTGGTCACCGCGGTTCTGTCATTCCTCTTCACCTGGCCCAATGGTATCCTTTGGGGCGTTGCCAATCTTCAAATCGGAATGACCTTCATCTGTGAAGTCGTTGCCGGTGGTCTGTTCCACGGACAGCCGGCGGCCGTGCTCACGTCCATTGTCTATGGTCGTCAGATCCTGGAGCAGAATCTGAACCTCATCTCCGACTACAAGTTTGGGTTCTACATGAAGATTTCCGAGCGTGAAATGTTCTGGGGCCAGTGCTGAGGCGCCTTCATAGGACCATTCGTCAACTTAGGCATGATGAGTATGTTTGCCAATGCCACTGAAAACCGAAGGGTTTCAATTGCTAAAGCATGCAACAGGGTTCATCATTGATCACGAACGGGCGGCTCTTATCGGCGAGGTCCATTCAAACGCATGGAATGCCCTGAAGACCAAGAACTTTTATTCTACCTCGGTGATTTGGGGTGTTCTGGGGCCAAAGGTCCTCTTCAGCAAAAACTCGCCTTACTTCTGGATTCCTTATGGCTTCCTGGTCGGTGCTGGTGTCGTCTTCCTCGTCTGGCTGGTGCAGAAGTGGAAGCCTCAGTGGGATCTGGAGACCTACTTCAACCCTACCGTTTTCTTCGCCGGCGCGATCCTCTTCCCAGTGTACACGACGACGAACCTCATGACTTCTGCCATTGTTGCCATCATTTTGTGAGTGCTATCGAAGTGACGATCCCATAACCGGGGGCAGCAGCAGCTGACTGGGAGAATAGCATGGGGTACATCTACCACTACCACCCAGTCTTCTTCCGTAAGTACAACTACCTGATCGGTGTTGGGATGGACTGCGGCACGCAATTGATGGCAACCATCATGGTGTTTGGCATCAACTGTACGTACAGAAGCCCCCTCTGATTTCAAGCAGAAACCGTCGCATCCCTGACTGACATTGTACTGCAGTGCCGAACGCGCTCTTCCCGTCGTGGTGGGGGAACTCTGACACGCCAGACCGATGCTTCCCTCCGGCAGATTTACCGCCCAATGCTTTGAACTGAATAATACACTCATGTCCAGATGCTGATGAACAAACGAGCAGAACTAGACTCAACCGACGAGAATGAATGAAGACTTCAATATACATCGAACGAAACAATCAGGGTCGTAATCTCATCGTCGCGCGTAGTCATCGTAAGCTCCTGATGAGCATGAACGTCATGAATCTCGCCTATTTGCCCGAATAGCGTCCGTCGGGTCAGCGACTGATGCTGCAAGCTAAGAGCACAGCGTAGCCTGAGTTTGGATATTTGTAGTACCTACCTCCGGGCGTCGCATCACAGCGACTCAGGGCACGCAGTCGCAAACGGATCCTGCCAGGACACTGCTGCGTCGATGTCACCGTGGCTCATCGAAATCCGCAAGCAACTGGCCGTTCTTCAATGCCATCAGAAGGCAGACATCTTGAAATATTGTCATCAGTACGAGCGTTTTCCACCCGAGAATAAGTGCCCTGCTTGTTCATTTTACAGGCATGCTCGGCGCGTTACCAGTCGCTCACCAAGGTCGCACGGCCCGCAGCCTCCTCCCAAAAGAGTTAGGTTAGAAAACTTACCATTATGTAAGCGGCCAGTGATAATTTCTCCTGCCGCACGTGATCAAATCTTTCCATCTTCACGTCAGGTCCCAAGTTCACCCAGTTCACGCAGTCACACAACGCAGAGCAGAAAAAGAGCTAACGAGATCAAAGAGCAGTAAAAGAAGCAGAAGAAGCAGAATGACTACTAATTTTACATAGCCAGCAGCTGCAGTGGTCATCACTGCAGACTGATGGCCTTCCAGTTGAGGGTCCCCTTACCAGTATGTAGTGGCTTTGCCGTTCTTCAGCTGGGTGGTCAACACCAGCTCCTTCTCGCAGGGGTCACTGGAGAACGAGACGTCGACCTGGTGGTAGACAGGTCGCGTCTCGCTCCAGGCCCTGAAGGCATGGAGCACCCGCCGGGCCACCGTGGTGCTGCGGAAGACGGCCGTTGCTGGCATCAGTCAGTCAACAAGTCCTTTAGTTTAAGGGGCATTGCCTTACCATTGCCGTTGTTGAACACCCAGGTGTACTCGACATTGCCCTTCCCCGCAATGTCCCGTACGTCTTGCGCCCATTTCTGGGGCGTCAGCTTGTCGCCAAACAGCCCGGCCCGGGCAAAGGTCAGACGACGGCGTTCACGCAGCGGATAAACCATCCGCCGCAAGGTCGCATGCCACTCAAGTGGCTCTCCAGCTTCAAGGGTGTACGCTGGACCATACACCGACTCTCCGGTGATGGCGAGCGCTTCTCTGTTGCGGTCCAGGAACACCTGAGCGTGCAGCTCATACAAGAAGATGATGAGGGCCCTGTCCTCGGACAGGACCCGGAACTCGTAAATCGGTCCTTCGTGGATCTCCTTTGCCAGGAAATTCACGAAGTTCGGCCCGGTAGTCGCACCCTGGACGAAGACAACGCCAGCGACTCCCTCGGTCAATCCGCCATTGTCCAGGGTCTGACTCGGGCCCCTGGTCGACTCGTTGCTGTGCCCGCTAGGGGGCATGACGCGGCCTGCTGATGGCCAGTTGCTGGGGTGATTACCTGCCATGGCAGGAACACTTCGAGTGACTGCCTTTGGTTGCTCCAGTCCCTGGCTGGCAGTCTGGTTGCGGCTCAGGGAGGTTTGCTGCGACATTCCCAAGTTGTCCTGGGTCGTGCCATTGGCCTTCTTGCCAGCAATCCGGTCTCCAACTGCCCCCGCGTCACAATGGTTCTGTTTGTCATCCTGATCTGGCTATTATGTGATTTGTTAGCAAGCATCTCGGCTGAAACCGTGCAACACACTCACAAGAAGCTCGTCATCTAAGTGAGCCAGCTGAGGGATCCTGTCGATTACCTCAGCGTATGCCGATGAGACCGTCTGAGCAATTTCCACGCTCAGTCGGCCAATCCTGTTTGCTGCATCCCGCTGGCCATGCTGCCAGAACTGAGTGGCTTTGTTAGCTTTGTCTGCTTCCATGATACGGGCGGGATCCGCGCAGAACTTACAAAGTCCGCCACGCCGCCCAGGTTCTGAAGTACTGAGCCCATTGCGTTGTTGACGGAGAAGGGCATTCTCTTGGGATCAGCCATTCCGGATGACGGCAGCCCCATGTCTTGCTCGCGGTAGGTTGATTGCTTCTGCTCTGGTCCTTTGGAAGCTGGTCTTCTCTCCCTTTTGTCTGAGGAGGGGAGGTTCAGTGGTCACACTGCTAGCTTGGGCTGAAGTGAGGATGATGAAGGATGTTGATGGACGCAATGAAGAGGCCACGCTGTGATGAACGATCCACGAACGAAGCTGAGAGATGGAGGAGCACACACAGACGAAAAGACCTGGGGAGGGGAAGAGAAGAAAAAATTCTTTCTTTTGTGCGTGAATCGGAGCCATTGTTGTGGTGGCCGTCGCCTAAGGCGACGATTTTCATGATGAAAGCCCTAATCGGGTTATGGCTTCGACTTTGTGAACGCCAGAAGTGCCCGCTCAGGAAGTGTGTGAATTCTCAAAGAGGTCCTGCCCGCATATGCACATGGTGGTTTGCTGGATGCACTGAGAACCTATGTGAAATAACTGCTCTGACTATGCCTGCTAATGTCCTTTCAGTGCAGCCCTGATCCTCCTCGTCAGCTCCGCTCCCTGCCTGGAGTCACTTGTCCGAGAGGCCATATCTCGGTTACCCTGGGCTCTGTGCTGCAAACCTGGTGCATTCAATCAGAAATTTACAGACGACGTTCCTACACAGTTGGGAATTCCTTAGCCTATGCTGTGGACAACAGTGAGATTCTTGATAAGAACCCGCCTCTATTCTTTACTTTAAACTGTGCGTTGGATATCCGGCACCTGGGCAAGGTGACGCTAACGCAATATGACAGGGGTCTGCCGACAGATGAAGAAGTCGTGATATTCTAGATATCGTCGACGACGAAATTTCAGTGCAAGGGGGCATCCACTCGGTGAAGGAAGAAGTTGGAGGGTGTCTCGAGCTCCATGGGAAGGCAAAACGTCCCTTGAGCTGGTGAGAGTGGTCTTGGGCTCAAGCTTCTGCAGTTTGATAGCTATCATGAATGTACACTGAGCCCTTAATTTTATGAGTTCTAACACTGTTCGACTATACAACCGCCCAGTCTATCTGCAGTTTGTGCGGGATCCCTCCAGCTCCATGTAGAAAGTCGGGCCCGGCCAAATCGATAGTGCTTAGGAACAGTGGAGCTGCCGAACCCTGTGTCTTCTCGAGGATCCTTTTTATTCTCGGCCTCCCGAGGGACCTCCTCCCAGAGCCCGGACGTGGTGTCCTTTCCCATTATGGTGTACCTGTACGTGGAGCGCGTGGAATCTTGGATAGCGCTCCATAGTCCATACAATCCGTAACTCCCTATGGGCGTGCAGAAGTGATCGGGCTGGTCAACTGAGTTTCCCTTCTGAATCATCCCCTCTCAATCAACAGCCTCAAACTATGCTGCCAAAACCGAGATTATGCACGCTATTTGCACAACAGGGGTAGATATGAATGCCTTTCTACGTCTCAAGGGATCTGTTGCACCGGTATCAGATCGTCCATTGCGCATCATGCCCGGATGCATGACGGATCACGTTCCTCGCCCCATGGACTCACTCTCCTTGCAAAGCCTCAGTCTCACACCACAGAATGAGTTTCCTTGGACAGAAAAACGATCAGAGAACAAAACATCCAAGCCCATGTATCTATATTGTGGCTATCACTGAAATGGCCTTGCATGGGCCCATGCGTCCACTGGTTTTTCTATCCATTTCCAGCGTGATACTCAATTAACTAAGTATTTCAATGGGCATGCGCAGCCTTCTTTGACAACTTCGTCCCATTTCTCAGCCAACTCCATCAGGAGGCCTTGCAGGGCGGGCTCTCCATCCCAACAAGAGCAAATATTTCCCCTTGGAGCGTCTCTTGGCATCTATGCGCCTGATAGACAAGCTTATTGAGTGTAGAACTCGTAGAACTTGTATATTGTTTGTTCGACAAGCAGCTCCTTTGCGCGATTCTTTGCGTCTTTCATCGAGTTCCTCGAAGTCATCCAGCAGAGTGGGTGTAGTCAAACCTGGAGGTTTTGGGCTCTTGTACTTAGTCTCAAAAATGCAGAGTGCATAACCTGATCAAAGAGAGGCCCAACATCGCAATTCTGCCAGTCAATCAACCCAACTATCTCCGCCGGCTTATCTGCGTCCACAAAAACCTTGTCAAGATGAAGATCTCTGTGCCACAGGACGAGAGACTGACATTCGCTCGATGGCAGCATATGTTGCGCCAGTTTCGGAAAATCTCCCACAGACAGCAAGCTTGAGATCCAGGGTGTTAACCACCGGGACCAAACACTCCTTCAGGGCGAAAGGAAGTCTCCCTCGCTTGGATCGCCTTCATTTCCCGAGGCGCAAACTGCCAATGCGTACTCGAGAGCGCCGTTCTAGCCACCTCACTTGTAGTGGTGATGTGTGGATCCCTGCATTGGGATTTGGAATTCGAGCAACGACTTGCGAGTTATCAGCCATGGTCAGGAGAATGTTTCAATTATAAAATGCCCCTCGGGCAAATTCTCGATTTGGTGCATGACGCTGCAACGACTTCAAGGCGTTGCCATTAATCGGACAAAGTGGGATTCTAGTTGCTGAGATTCGTTGAAAAGCAATCGTCCAGATATATAGCGGCAGTAATTCGAATCATCTCAAGACTGATCAGAGGCCAGCATGCCCAAAGAATGGCTTTTGATCTTTACTTCCCGACTCGTCGACAAAGCTCTTGTCATGGTTCCAGGAGAGATTGTGAGCTTGGGAAATCGTCGGAACCTGGCCGTGAGCAAAGACAAAAGGTCATTGATTAGGCTGGAGCGTGGCATTGTCTCATGAGGGCAAGCAAGTCACGAGTTCAATACGTACATACTAGTATCTAAGGATCGAGATTTCATTACACTGCCATACAGTGATACATTTACGAGTAGGAAAGTCTGAAGAGGAAATGAGGAATGCCAAGAACTGCCAAGCAGCATTAGCGGGAACAGAGAGAAACTTGAGATACCTTGGGTATACGGAATAGGTGCCAGGTACCTAGGTAACTTAGCCGCAATCAGTCGCAGTCGCCTCCCGCAACAACTTTTCTCCGTCGAAGGAGTCTTCCACACCTTGTTCCGCCTTGCGGACGAATCAGCAGCAGCACTCCATAGACTTATATTGAATGCCACATCATCTGCGGATTAGCCATCTTTGTCGTATCTAAATACATTTTTGGGATTGATCGTTTCGAGCGAGTGTTTGGACAGCAGTCATCAAGATGCCACCCAAAAAACAGGACCAACCCAAGAAGAAAAAGACCACGGTCGAGGACAAGGTACGTGAATCAGCGTTGAAGAAGAAAGTCCTGGACGCGGAAGGCTAACTGTGAGACAGACCTTTGGCATGAAAAATGTACGTCACCGTCTTCCCATTTCTGCGAAGCACCCTTGACGCCCCTGACATGGAACAAGACACCCTCGAGATGATAAGAACAGCTGGCTGACGGCAAATTCTGAAATGGGATCGTTTCCGCGACAACAGAAAAAAGGAGGTGTAGCACGCAAACAGATTGCCCAGCTACAAGCCCAACAAAAGAACAACAAGACTGCCGAGGAGAAGCGAAAAGAAGCGGAGAAGGCACGGCGAGCGGCGGAGAAGAAGGCCGCAGAGGAGGCGCGCAAGGAAGCCGCGGAGCTGTTCAAGCCCGTCCAGACGCAAAAAGTTCCCTTTGGTGTGGACCCCAAGACGGTTGTCTGCATATTCTTCAAGCAAGGCAACTGCGACAAGGGCAAGAAGTGCAAGTTCAGCCATGATCTCAGCGTGGAACGCAAGTCCGAGAAGAAGGACATTTACTCGGACTCGCGGGATGCGCAACAACAGGACATTGACAAGAAGAACGATACCATGGACAACTGGGACGAGGCCAAGCTGCGGAATGTGGTGCTGAGCAAGCACGGCAATCCACGCACGACCACAGACAAGGTCTGCAAGTACTTTATCGAGGCGGTGGAGAATAAGAAGTACGGATGGTTCTGGACGTGTCCGAATGGAGGAGACAATTGCAAGTATCGCCATGCTTTGCCACCAGGGTACGTCTCCGACGTTTCTCTCTATCCATGTGATGCAGCTAACCTCTTTGCCAGATTCGTCCTCAAGACGAAGGAACAGAAGGAGGCCGAGAAGAAAGCAAAGGAGAACAACCCTCTCAACGCCCTCACGCTCGAAGACTGGCTCGAGTCCGAACGACACAAACTTACGGGCCAGCTGACCCCAGTGACCCCGGAGACGTTCGCGGAGTGGAAGAAGAAGCGATTGGACAAGAAGGCCGCGGAGGAAGAAGCCATGAAGGCCAAGGAGGCCACAGGTCGCGCCCTGTTCGAGAGCGGCAAATATCGGTCCGCCGACGGCGACGATTCGGACGACGAGGAGGGTGGCACTTGGAACCTGGAGGCCCTGCGCAAGGAGACGGAGAGGTTGCGCATGCAAAGAGAAGAGGAGCGGTTGGCCAAGATGTATGGCGGGGGAGCCACGACGACGACAACGTCGACAACAGACAAGGATACTGGTTAGGCTTTTCTTTCCGTCTCTTCTATGACTTTGATGACTATGCCGGTGTTCAATGGGAAAATACCGTTTTTACCGATCCTTGATCATTCGTAATGGGCTAAGTCAATCCGATACAGGGTATAAGCAGCGTAGAAACAGAACAAATCATTCCTCCAGTGCCGTCGTAAAAAAAATCATGATACCCGAATGAAGTCCTGTGCATTATCGAATCCTCACAATTTGGTCCCCTCGCGGTTCCCATCACTCAACCGCCTAGGTGCAGGACGAGCCGCTCCTCCTCTCGACGAACTTGAGGGGCCCGTCCCCGTCCCCGTCCCCGTCCCCGTCCCTGCCCCTGTCCCTGTCCCAGTTCCAGGCCGACCATGGCTACTGCTACTACTCCCGCTACTCTGATGCAGCCGCGGATTCATCAGCCAATGGACCTGCATCCGGATGCTGTCGACCGCGGCGTTCGTGTGCGCCATGTCCTGCTTGATACGCAGGCTTTCGTTCATGATAGCCATGCTGGCGCGGGCGTCGAGATCGTTCAGCGCATGGGAGAGCTGGGAGACTTCCTCGCGGAGCGACTCGTGCAGCGAGAGCAGGTACGTCATCGCCGTTGACGACCGCTCCTCCGCCATGGTGGGGGTATCGGGGAGACTCCCGCGAGAACGGTGCTGATCTTGAGTGCGCTCCCGGGACTGCGACCGTGACCGGGGTCGGTCCTGCCGATCATTTTCTCGACGATCGCTGCTGCTCCCCGAAAGGAGGAGAGCGCTGTCCATCAGGGTGGACCGGATCTTGGCCATTCCTTCCTCAAGGATCTCGTTCCGCTGCCGCAGCTGCCGGATCATCATGTCAAGGGAGTCGATCCGCGAGTTCTGCGCCTCGATGTACGGGCCCATCGTGACCAGCGGACAGGCGCGCTCGTGCTCGGCCAGCTCCGCGCGCTTCAGCTTCGCACTGCAGCCATATTTGGCGGCGGCGCATGCGTGGATGGCCTCGGGACACGACTCGATGTGGTCAAGGAGAGCGTTTCGGAACACGATGGCTCCGCAATCTGGACAGGTTGTCTGGAGGCTAGAACAGAGATCTGTCGTGTGCGCCTAGCATCCAATTAGTCTCCCATCTTTGACAAGGGTTGGATAGGAAGACGTACCTCCCGATCTTGCTCCATTACTTCGCCCTCGCAATTCTCGCACCGGAATAGCGTATGCAGGCACCTCTGGTCCGGGCTCATGTTCTTCCTGCGGATCTTCTTCCCGCAACTCACGTCCGGGCAGTCGAGCAGCTTATAGTCGCAATACTTGTCCACATGGGACTGCACGTGTCCCCGCGGGAGAATCTCCTGGCACCCTTCGCCGGCGTACGGACACCGCACCTTGACGTCGTCGCACATGCTGATCAACAGACGCGGCACGTTCAAGATGCTCTTGATAGGTGCGCGGCAGGTCGGGCAAGGGAAGCTGGACGTGCCGGTGTCGAAGGAGGAGTCGATGGCGGTGTGCACGCATTTGTCGCAGAATATATGGTCACACTGCAGGCGAACGGGCTGGATGAACGGGCAGTGACAGATGGGACACATGAGGTGTTCGTCATACTGGGACACGTAGTCCAGCGTGCGCAGATCGATCATATCTTCAGTCTGTTGGCCGATATCCATGTTGCTGAGAATCTTGGACTCGATCTAGTCACCATACGAAATTGAGGATCAGAGCAACGATATCCAAGCTTCGAAGTTGCGTAGTTCACGTCTGAATTGTGACTCGGCCGAGCGGTTTAACCGGATTTGGACCGGAACTCGATTTAGAGCAGTGGGTAAAAAGCGACCGTGCGAATTTGATCGACGAGCATCAAGACCGAAAACGATTAAAGGATGGAGCAATTTTTTTGTTGATGATTTCAACAATCGTAGATTGATTTGAACCGGAGTCTTACCGGCGCGGCAGATCGGCGACTCATCCCGTCGTCCCGGGCAAAATCGATCCTTCATTCAAGCCCGGCCTTTTCTTCCGTCAAGCCTCTCCAGTCACCGTCCCACGTGTCGCCTGGTGCCTGGCTCTTTGCGTCTCGTTGCAGGGCCCAGATCAGGGCCGACGTCTCCGACGGCTCGTTCCTCGAGTCCTTCTCCTCTCCGCCGAATCCGCGACGGCCGCTTGGCAACTACTGGAGTAATTACTACTTACTAGGCAACGAGTTGAGCACTGGATCTCGATCCTCAAGTTGGAACACTCTACGGACGGAGTACACCGGTTTCAATGACCTTCTTACTGATTTGATGATCGATCTGCCTAGATAGCCAACATGTCAAACCCGTCCCAGCTCTTCCTCCTCGCAGACCACATCAAGCTCTCGCTCCTCGAGCGACAACGGGCCATCTCTCTCAACCTTGAACCCAACACGCAAGACAGCGAAATCTCACGCTCTCTGGAATCGCTACGGGATGGGATAGAAGCCCTGGAAAAGAAAGCCGAGAGCGATGCGGACCTGCGGGACCAACTCGCCAGCCTGCGCACGCAGTACGACGATCTCTCCTCGCAATTCCACAACAAGGACGCCGTCCCCAGCGACGCAACCAAGGTGCCCAACGACCCAGCGCTGGGGCCTGACTTTGCGCACGCCACGCAGCATGCTACGCGGGGGACAACCCTCCAACAACCCGTCCCGCAGCGTCCTTCGGCAACAAAATCGGTCCGATTCACCGACGTAGAGGACGATGAGGATGAGGAACATGCCGCCAACCGCGCGGCCCTGCTCCAGCCATACCGCGACTCGCCGTCGCCGCAGCACCTCGACCCGACCCACATGGACAACCAGCAGATCCACGAGCACCATCAGCGCATCCTCCGCGAGCAGGACGAGCAGCTGGATCAGCTGGGCGAGTCGATCGGCAGGCAGCATCAACTGAGTATCCAGATCGGCGATGAGCTGGAGGGGCAGATTGCGCTGCTGGATGATGTCGAGAATGCCGTTGAGCGGCACCAGGGACGGCTGGATACGGCCCGGCGACGGCTCGATCGGATTCGGCGCAAGGCGGGTGATAACTGGAGCATGATGACCATTGTTGGGTTGATTATCATTCTGGTGGTATTGATTGTGATTCTGAAGTAATTGCTCTGTTTTTTGGGAAGCTTATGGCTGGGCGTACGGTGTTGTTTGGGCTGGCTTTTCTATCTTTCATTGATCGGTTTCACGCGAGTATCATGTTCGTCATTGATTCAAGTGATGATCGACGCAATGACCTAGATTTGATCGTTTCTCGATATGTACTTTGCTTGCAGGCACGCAATACACGACCGAACTCCTTTTAAAACATAACATCCCAATGTGCTCAAAACGACAAACTGATTGATCAATCAACGGCATTAGCCCGACGATTTCTTGGTACTCTCCCGAACAGTTTTCTCCTTCAACTCCCTGGTCTGCCTTTCCACCACCTCGGAGAGGTCCGATTCATCTCTGTCGGCTTTGATCTATTTTTACCCGTTTGAATTAACATCACCCCATCTCCCCTTGAGCAAGAAAGAAAGAAAGAAAGGGAGACCTACCGCAGACTCGCTATTACTCGCAAGCTCCTCACTCCACTTCCCTCTCCCTTCCTTGACCGCACGCAGATTCTCTCTCTTGTACGCGTCATATTCTTCGTGAAGTTGGGCAGCGTCCATATCTGGAGAATATGTGTCAACCCTTTTGATCTTCCTAGTCCATGTTTTTTGAAAAGCGAGTCGGAACATACTGCGATTATCCTCCTTCAAAGTCCGCCATGGACGGGAACTATGGAAAAACAAAACGCTTGAAATCCGAGAGGGAATCCTCGGCGTCGTCAAGGAACGCAGGGCGTTGATACTGCGAAGGACTATCATGATAATAGATTTCTTGATAACGGTCAATATGCTGATAAATCCTTCCGAGTAGGACTTGGGATGGTTGGATCTCACCAGATATGTAATTTCACTAAATTCAGACGCAGCAGATTAGTTACATGATTTATCTACCCATCGTCGCTCTTTATATCGCATCTGCTTGCTGGAGTCCTAGCCAGGTCTTATCACTTGGTGCAAAAGATGATGACGTCATATGGAGGACGACGACCTCCAAAATCGAAGCCTGAGGCATCAAGAAGCGAAACCGACTCCAGGAAGCGAGATTTAGAGATGCGATACAGAACAATCGAATCATCAATTGATCACTACCAAGGAAATGCAGTGGTATCTGGACAATCGACACCCCGAAAAAACTCCACACAGATCCCCAACCACAGTGATACAATCCCCATACATCCTGTCTCCAAGACTCAAGCAAACACGCCAAAGAAAATGCCAAGCGAGGGTCAGACCAAATATCAACACACAATGTCATCACAAACCCAACAATGCAGACATGTATCGTTTCCGCCGTCTAGATTTCCCAGAAGAGACCTACCCACCCCAGTTGCACCCAGATGTGAACGAATCGAGGATATCCAGAAAGCAAACATCGCACAAACCGACCTCCGCAGATAGAAAACCAACTCGCCGAGCCATACCCACAGAAACTCCCAAACACAAGAGGCATGCGTTGAAAACGAACTCTCTCGCTGCATGCTTCTATACATCGTAGCAGCGTGCACCAGGCCGAAGATTTTTTCTTTTCTTTTTATCGAAAAAAGGCCGCAAAAACAAAAACACGAAAACACGGATAGTCGAACATCCAGATGTCGTAAGATGGCAAAGATGCAAGAAAAAAAAAATCACGCGCCGTCGTTGGGAAAGAAAACAAAACGTGTCGCCGTGCCGATCCGTCCGGGGTTCGAAACCAACAAAAGATATAATAGCGTCGAAAACGGCGATATATACAAACGTCGTATCCTCGTACTTTTTTTCAATCATATAACGGGGGTGCCGATCGTCCAGACCGTCCGTACAGAGTCAACCCGGATGATGCAGATGGCACGAGCGACGATATTAAGAAACTAAACAAGAACATGCCTCGAATGCAAGGGAGTCTAGGCTCTGGCTGGCGAGGGCTTTACCACCGACGCTGGCCATTCTGCATCATGCCGGGGTTGATCGACGTCGGGGGACTCGTCAGCGTCGCCCCTGTTTGCGGGTTGACGATCGGAATAACTTTGCGGGTCCGGGTCGTCGGTTGCTGAAAGGTGGCGTTCATGTTGTTGTTCATGGCCATGGACGCCATGTTATAGGCGGCCGAAGGACCCGGCGACAAGGAAACACCCGGAGCGATTTGCTGGGCGGGTTGGATCTGATGTTGCAGAGGCGACGAATCCGGGGAACCGCTGGACAACGAGGACCGATCGGACATCGCAGATTGAATGGAGAGCAACTGCGCACAGTCAGTACGCACACCGCGATCAGGATTCCGCTGGGATCTACGCACATCATCCTCTGTCAAGAGATTGGGACAAAACTCCAAATCGTCGTCAAGATCGAAGGATCGGCCAGCTTCGAATCGCAGACGAAACGCTGTCACGGTCGGGGACTCGGCCAACTCCCGCATGCTCTTGACACCACGGAAATGCCGCTGGCCGTTCTGCGAGGCCACCCGGGGACCCCTCCGACGGCCGCCTTGGTGATTTGACGATTGGATGTGATGATTGGCGGGGCCATGGTGCTGCTGTTGTTGAAGGTGGGTGTAGTAGTATGGCGACGCCATGGTGTGGGAAGTAATAAAACAAGTATAGTTACTCAGTACAAAAACAAAAGGAAAGGAAAGGAAAGAAAGGCGTCAAGGAATCAAGAAGCGGTATGGAGGAACGCAAGGGAGAAAAATGGGCGGAAAATATACGGGGAGAACAGAACAGTAGTATTTGGCAGAGAAGAGGCTGGCGACGGATCGGATGAGTTGGACAAGGGCGGGCAGGGCTGGAATTAATCGGCGGGAGGGAAGAAGAAAGAAAAACCGAGTGGGGGAGTTGGCGCAAGGGCGGTATCATTCTCCGGTCTTCTGTCATAATTCTCTTGGATTGAGTGGTCCATGGCGCCCAGTGGAGGTTGTGTATTGTCACGCAGACCCACGGGGCTTACTTTCTGCCATTTCATTGGAGAGATTGCACCAATGACATCACAACTGGCGGGGCTTTTGCACACTAGCCACAGTGGCAATGCCGTCGTTGGCTCTCTCGGACATTTCAATGGGGCAGATAGACCAATCAAATAAACCGTCACTCACAAGCGATGGTGCTAGTAACAAATCCATCCAATCAAACACCGCTCTGTTTCCCTCAACAGCGGGTCCATGCATTCGCTGCACATGACTGGATTGAGGGTCCAGGGATGTTGCTAATTCAGGCGGCTTTTGGATGGCGAAAATGTCCCGGATCTTGAGGTTGAGTTGGACAGCCGTAGTTCCATACATACTCCGTACGTCAGGCCGAAATCGCTCATATGCAAGTGCAAACTCCAACCATGGAAAGAAGCTTACCCAATTCAGTTAGTTGCACATTGAAGTCAACCATGTCCATTCAGATTTCAATCCCTCTTTTACGCAGTGTACTAACTTTTTTGAGTATAGATTTTTCTCCCATACATTACGGAGTACCTAGTTCTCTCCCCTAGTCCATTTCCGGGTTTAGTGCATTTTCTGCCTCAGTCTTAGGCTCTTACATAATACATAGTTCAAGATGGCCATGTGGATGAACCCTATCCCTGAGGATACCGAGTATGTACTTGTACATTTCTTGTACGTTCCAATGTGACCCCTCGAATCCCCCGTCCATGAACCAGATGTCACTTGGCTCAGTTGAGGGCCCAGATCTGAAGTGAAATGCATGGATCTGGAGCGGTTTGGTTCGATCGGAAAGGCTGCAATGTGTGCCTGCCAGTATGGATCAGTTCTCGACCTTTGTGATGACAAGATCAATGTGACGATTCGATGTGCCGCCAGAATTCAGCCGCCGTTCATCTGACAATCTGGGGTACCTGTGTATTTACCGGGATCTATGGACTGAGGATCTCCGAGGAGGTTGCTTGCGCTCCGAGTATCCACTGCAATGTCGACTGCTGCTGGGTCATTTATCATCCTTTGATCTAGCCACTTTTCCCTGCTTCGGCCGTTAGCGATGACCAGGAATCAGGCGAGTACATTTGTATTGCGGTTCTTGCTATGTAGGTATACTTTTTAGGGGTTGGGCCTCTTTGCCAAGTCAAAAAATTGGTCAGTCTTCATTCATCTGCCTGGCTGACAGTTTCTCGGTTCTTTTTGCTAAGAGGTACCACGGATCCGCTTGCGTTTTCTAAGTTGCGCAAACGTTTGAGAAAAGGTAGTGGCTGTTTGAACTCCTGTCGGAGTAGGGTAGATACTTGTCAAGTCAATGGACCTTAGCAAAAGACAGGGGCATATACAAGCATTGCGCGACACTGGAACTCAGCAGACAGCCTCAACTTCAGGTCATGTAACGCACATGTTCTCATCAGATCTCCCAGACTTGAATAGTACCTAGGTAGATACACCCGGTTCTAATCTGCTATTCTTCAAGTGCGGAACAGTTCAACACCATCCCACAATTTATATATCTATGCACACCAACGAACAACGGACAGTCTACATCCGAGCCATTTCTCGCCCAAAAACGAAGTTCAAAATCCAATTCATAAGTACCATGACTCGCTTCTTCGGTGTCCGGACCCAGAAGAAATTCTTTGACTGCCAAGCGAGCCATGCCCGTCGACCAGTCCAATCGGCTCTGCCCGCGATGACACCGTCCTCTTGTCCCAGATAGGCTACAAGGGCCTTTTGCTTGTATTTGAACGGCAAAGTGCCGGCCGGATGGCTGCCATTCAAAGACGCTGCCAGGTATTCGGCTTTCTGGCAGGCTACCTCCGCGGTGGTGGGCAGCTCTTGGTCGACAATGTCCGCGGCGTCTCCAAGGGCGAACACGTCAACCATGATGCTTCCATCCAACGCATGAGCTCGGAGGAAGGCGTCCGTCTGGATCCGCTGTGCACGTCCGTGCTTCGACACTTTGAGCCTCTTCACAAGGGGGACCTGTGCGTTTCCCGTGGCCCAGATGAGCATCCCAAAGGGAACCTCTCCGTCTTCTTCTGTGTACAACCGGCCATCTTCAACCTTCTTGACGTGTCTTTTCGTGCGAATGTCCACGCGATGGGTCGACAGACTCCGCACCGCATGGTCGGCAAGGGTTTCATCGAAGGAAGAGAGGACGCGTCCGGCGACGTCGAACAACGAGAGCGTAACCTTGTTGGCCAGAGACGGATACAGGCGCGGAAAGTCACCATTGAAGAGATCGGAAAGCTGAGCAGCGAATTCGGCACCAGTGGGACCAGCTCCAACTATCACGACGCGAAGCAGATCGCGTCTTCGTTGCTCCGTCTGAAAAGGCAGAACTGCCTGCTCAGCCATATCGACGATTCGTCGGCGAACAGCCCTTGCGTCATCAGTGGTTTTCACGAAGATGGCATGATCTGTGACTCCGGGTATGCCAAAGGTGCTGTTCTTGCACCCGGGTGCAATGATGACAATGTCATATTGCACTTCGAAGCGGGTTGGCGGCATATCGTCGAAGGCCGGATAGCAGATACAGACTTTTCTGTCAAAATCGATGTCCTCGACGTGCGCCTTGAAGAAATGGCTGGGCCTCTGTTTGTCGCGTACCGGATCTTCGACAACAGCAAAACCGAAGAATCCCGCGGCCGCACTGGCAAGAAGCGGCGTGTATGGCGAAGTTAAGCGAGGAGAGATGACCGTAACCTCAAACTTCTTTAGATCCAGCCTCTGGAGCAAGGTAAAGCCCGACCATCCAGAACCGACAATGACTATCTTTTGTCGTGGCATGGTGACCTTCACCGTTGTCGCTGCATGGTGACCGCCACACTCTGGTCTGAGACGACGCTGCAAAGCAGGCTGACTGTTTATGAAAAGATGGTGATCGTACGTATACATCATTATGAGCCACAAATAGGGGAATATGCTCGATTGGCTAACCAGCGAAACGCGACAGACACGTGATATCATCATATCAAACCTAAACCCGCGAGAATGGACGTTTCGGAAAGATAAGGCTGTGTCATTGTTATAATCATCAGCCTCTTTCCAGGTTCCTGCTTTTGATCAGCTTCGCAAGCTGGTCCCTGCAGTATTTGTCGTTGTACTGATTCCAGGCTTCATATAGGGACACCAATTCTTGCGTGCATTCAATCACGGCCTTGATGTCAACCTCGCTTTCTGCGAGCCAGTTGATCAGGTTACGTTGTTTATCTCCAACCTCCTCGGTGCGGTCGGTAAACATTGACATGGACGAAGCAAGGCCGCCATTCCGCAAACTCCTGGTGATCGAGTGACCGAGAGAAGGCCCATAATAGTTTGTCTGACTAGATTTGAACGTCACTGCAACAAAAATGGCCATCACCGCGATTACATGTGGCGGGTACAACAATGGCAGATCGGTGAGATAATGATCGTTGATGAGGGACCACGCCAGAGCCATCTCACCCGACTCCAGGCCTAGCTTAGGCTGCAGCTCCGTCAGCGTCCGATAGGGATGGTGGACAATCAACTGAGAACTCATTTCCGCGATGAGAGAGAACTCGCATTCACCGATTTTGGCCGTATCGATGTTACAGAGGTCTTAACCCACAGCCATCAGAACTCTGATATTGTACTGAGAGGGACCCCGCGACCCACCTGAATAATGATAGCGGACTTTGTTGTGAATATATCGGATGTGTTGTGGGCATTCTTCCACCTTGCACGCCAAGTAAAGAGCAGTTGCTAGAACCAGATAAGGGTTGGTCTGCAGCATGTCGACCTTGGTGTAATATCGCTTGATGTAAACCTGCGCTGTCGCAATGGCTTGCTGTCGGATCGACGCCCCATCGGCAATCTTGAGTAGTTCTGCTGTCCTTTAGCACTCTTCCTGGGCAGGCGGCGCGATCAGCCTAGCGGCTGGAGGCCAGACTCACGTTGGTTGAAGTAGATGCTGAGATGTCTAGGATCCGGGAGTTGACATGGCAAAGGCTGCTTATCCTTTTCTCTCAGAGAGTCTCGGATCTCTGCCAGACGCTCACGGGTAAACTGCCAATACCGACGCTGAGTAGAAGACCAGAAATCGGCAGCCATGCTGGAAGATTCGGAGGAGTGCTATCAAGCGTTCGCACACGGTATCGGAGCAAGTTCCTGCACTGTACGCGTCATGTTGCACCCATGACTGTCCGGGATGTCTCATGGTACTGCTACAAATGTCTGACTTGGTACGCAGTGTTGCAATCAGCACCATCTGACCTCGCTGTCGATACAAGTCACGTGACACTAGCGACTACGGATGTCAAAAAAGAGCATAGCGGGGCCTACCGGAATAGGAATAGTGCAGATCCGACGCGATTTTGCCGCTCCGCTCCGATCCTGTGATGCGATTCAATTCAACCCAGCCGATAAAACAACCACCGATCCCGCTGCGTCAAGATAAAGCCCTGCACGCAGTTCTGATGTTCTATTCCACGCCGCCAACGACAACCTCGCTCTCCGTCACTCACTCTGGTCTTTTACCGGCATCTTCTTGTAGGATGATCGGCCCCTGTTACCACTACTCGTAGAGTGTGTTGCTTGTCACGATGGGGTCGCTCGATTCCCCAGAAGCAGTCGATCGGCTATGGGAAACCCTGGACCCTCGTCGCCAGGGCTATGTCGACTACAATGGATTGAAGAAGGGACTGAAGCGGATGGACCATCGTGAGTAGCAACTGCCTCTCTGTGTCGATTTCTCTCTCGTGCCCTGACCAAGGTCAAAAAGCCCTGAAAAATGCCGATTCGATGCTTCGGAAAGTGTTCCAGGCAGTTGACACGAGCGGTGACGGGCGGATACAGTACGCGGGTAAGTTGATGAGATCCGTCCCGTTTCCCTTATCCGCCTAATCCAAGTAGAGTTCCGAAAGTTTGTCCATCACACCGATGTAGCTCTGCGGGATCTTTTTGACTCGATCGATCGAAACCAAAATGGAGAACTCGACCGACAAGAATTGAAGGAAGCCTTCGCCCGTGCCGGGATCACCGTGTCCTCGGCGACCCTCGATGGGTTCCTGCGTCGCATCGACCTGAACAATGACGGGGTAATCAGTTATGCGGAGTGGAGGTCCGGCATTCTCTATAGCCATTCCGCGTATTTGCTGCGGTCTATTGCTGACCGGGAGCGTAGGAACTTCCTTCTTTTCCTTCCCCTCGACAACCACAATCTGAAGACCGTGCTGTCGTACTACACAGCTACGGGGAAGCTCAACCCCGAGGGGGACGTCGAAATCAGTGAAACTTTGCAGGGCCTAGGTACTCAGCTCCCGATTCCCCACCGTTTCCTCCTCGCAACCCGAAGTCTACTTCACAGTTTGTTTCAAGTGTCTGCATTGGGAGTCCCCTCCGGTACCCTGGGATTTGCCGCTGGTGCTGAAGCGTCTGCCGATCTGGATTTGCTTGCACTTGACAGTGACATCGAGATGGAGTGGCTTGCCGTTCCTCAGGCGGTGGCCATATGGCTTTCACTCCGTTATTATGAACAGAAGTTGACGGAAAACTTGCCGCACTTAGGTTACTTCCTAGCGGGCGGAGTCGCCGGAGCGGTTTCACGGACAGCCACTGCACCTCTTGACCGCCTTAAAGTGTATTTGATTGCGCAGATCGAAGTCAAGGATGAAGCTGTCCGTGCAGGCCAAAAGGCTTCTCCTCTCAGGGCCATCTCGAGGGGGCTCCACAAATTGGCAGTCGCATCCAAGGAGCTATGGCAAGCGGGAGGGGTACGGAGCTTGTTTGCAGGTTCGTGGCTCATTTGATCGTTTCCGGGGGAGAGTATCGTTGACGCGGAGGGACAGGAAATGGCCTCAACGTGATCAAGATCATGCCCGAGTCTGCTATCAAGTTTGGGGCTTACGAAGTGAGTTTTTGTTTGTTTGCGAGTGAACGAAGTACGATGCTAATCTATCGCAGGCAGCTAAACGGGCCTTTGCCCAGCTTGAGGGACATAACGATCCTAAGGGCATTCAACCGGTCTCACAACTCCTTTCAGGAGGTATTGGTGGGATGGTATCGCAAAGCTTCGTTTATCCGATCGACACACTGAAATTGTGAGTCGCTAACGTGGCACCCTCGCACTATGCAGAGCCCACTAACGAATATCACCAGCCGCATGCAATGCGAAACGGTCGAAGGAGGACTCCGTGGGAATAAACTCATTGCCGCAACCTTACGAAAGATGTGGCAAACAAGTGGTGTTCTCGGTTTCTTTCGTGGCCTGCCGCTTGGACTGGTGGGGACGTTTCCGTATGCCGCCATCGACCTGTCGACCTTTGAGTACCTGAAATCCTATCTGATCGCGCGCAAAGCGCGTCTGGAGCACCTCCACGAAAGCGACACGGCACTAAGCAACTTCACCACTGCTGCCATTGGAGCTTTCAGTGGTGCATTGGGCGCATCCTGTGTCTACCCTCTGAATGTCCTCCGAACACGGCTGCAAGCCCAGGGCACCGTCCTACATCCACCCACCTACGACGGCATCATCGACGTGACACGCAGGACATTCTACAGCGAAGGCATCCGCGGCTTCTACAAGGGCATCACGCCGAACATGCTCAAAGTCGCACCCGCTGTGTCCATAAGTTACGTGGTGTACGAGAACGCCAAGAGTCTGTTGGGTTTGAAGTGATCGATTCGTTTCTCGGTTCCGGCAAGACTCGATTTGAACATAAGAAGAAAATTTCTTTTCTGTGTGTATATTGTTCTGGAGATACCCCCTACTAGACCGTCTGGTTACGGCCCTTGCTGGAATTTTGTTGCGATTCGTCAGTCAGTCGCTTCTTGTTTGCTTCAAGATCTAGGGCCTTGTTTCTGTCTTTCTTTTCTCCTTGAACTGTGCACGTGCATGTGGGAGGCGTTGACAAGTACAGGGTGGTGTTAATACATGATTTTGTCTACATATGAGTAAACAACTCAAAGGCAGCTGATGGGAGTGTGTTCACATTTCTGTCATGGTAATTAGGTAGATCCCAGATAGAATAACCACAGAGGGAGATAAAAAAAAGTTCACTTCTTCACCGCATTAACCTCCTGGTCCTTTGGCAGAATATCCGGCACCGGCCCCATCGGCGTGATACTGAACTGATTTATCTGCCGATGCGACTTTGTATAATGCTTCTTGATATGCTCGAACTGCGTCGTCTCCCTGAACGCGGGAATATCCCAGTACAAATGCCTCAACCATCTATGAATCGCGGGATATCCCGAGCGAATATCCCTCAGATTCGTCTTGAAATGCTGCACATACACGGGATCAAACCGGACGATGGTCGGGTAGAGCCGGATATCCGCCTCGGTGACGGCATCCCCGTAGAAATAAATCTTGCCTTGTTCCTGCCTCGTGGCCAGATGGGCCTCGATCCGGTCCAGCGCCGCGAAGAGGGAGACGACCGCTTTGTCGTATGCTTCCTGCGTGGTGGCGAAGCCGGATTTGTAGACGCCGTTGTTGACGTCGTTGTAGACCCATTCGTTGGTGGCTTCGATGTCGCTGCGGAGGGCAGGGGGGAAGAGGTCGACTTTGCGGTATTCCGGGGCGATGAGGTCGTCGAATTCGTAGTAGAACATGCGGATGATTTCGGAGCTCTAGGTAGTAGATGCTATATTAGTTTCGGATAAAAAAATGATAAAAAGAGGTGCAAGGAATTTACCTCGTTGCTCACGATCGTTTTAGTCTTGGTGTCATAGAGCATCGGCACAGTGAACCGGCCCTGATACTCCGGCTCCACCGACAAGTAGATGTCTCGCAGATGGGTGTACTCGGGATGCACCGGATTAGGGTGCACATACTCGCTGGGGAGTTGCTCATCGGGCGTGACGAAGCGCCATCCTATACTCTCGACGATTAGTACTTCCCATCAACTTCCCTCGTAACATACAGCTGCAGAAGCCGTACGTACCTTTTTCACCCATATGCCAATGAACACATGTCACAGCAATGATATCCTCCAGCCCCTTGAGCTTCCTCGTGATCAACGTTCTGTGGGCTAAACATTTGTTAGTATCGGCCTCCCCCCCCCCTGCAGTGGATTATCATCTGGAGAATAATTACTGCCACATACCCCATGGACAAGCATACGACACAAAGAGATGATACCGGTCCTTCTCCGGCGGATATTGCGCCCCAGGCTCCCTGGAAATGAAATTGCGGAACTGCGACGCGGCCCGCTTGAATTCTCCCGTCTTGTCCTGGGGGTGTACCCAGTTGAGGATGCTGTCTCCTTGCTTGGTCTGATCATTCCAGAGTTGTCAGCTTGAGTTGGGGCAATTTGCTGGGGTTGTTCATACCGTCATGGTTCTGATTGATAGTTTCCGTGGAAGGATCAGTCGCTTGGATAAGGCTTGGATTATGAGGAGCATGATTGATAATGAGGGGTTCTCCGAGATGACGTCTTGCGCGCTCAGTCTTAACACAATGCCCTAATTACTAAGGTTGCTTACCCAATTAGGGAATCTGTAAGCCAGCTTGCCATGTCATGTGCAAAAGCTGCTCAAGGTGCAATTACAAGATGTCTAAAGTGCAGTACTCGAGAAGGGATTCATCATGTTTTCTATGCTAGTACTACCGATTAAGCTAACTATACCGCGATCAAAGGAGTCAACCCGCCACTACAGTTTCACCATCACATACGGAATCTCGACATCCTCCTCTGTCTGATCTTCGGCTGTGACCTCAAAGATAACGTTCTTCTGATGCGCCGGAACCGGCTTCTTGCTGACATGCTCGACCAACTTGCTCATCCTGGTGCCTTGTTAGTACAGATCCGGAACATAGAACACACGTACGATACATACTTCAAAGGCAAACGGTCCTTCAGCTTCGAAGGCGGGTAGAAGCTGGCATACAGCAAGCTCACGCCAGAGCTGACCATGGTCACGTTCAGACCTAGCTCGGAGAAGTAGTCCAGGAATTGCTGAAGGGTAATGTCCTCCACCTCAAACCGATCCCAGAGCTTGTCAATCTTGACCTCGCCCTTCTTGCCCAGGTACTTGCCCTTGGGGCTGGCAATGGGCTCGCTGAAGCCAAAGAACGGTAGCGCCAGGTTAACGAAGCCGTTCTTGTACTTCTGAATGTCTTTCTTGCCATCGATAATCTTGTAGAGCTCGAGAATAACCAAGCCCGTAACCAGAGCAGTGGTCGTGGCAATGGCGGGGATGATCTTGCCAGCAATGAACTTGGTCTTATGCCGATCGGCCGGAGGAATGTCGTAATTCTCCGCACGCAGGTTACTAGCAGCGGTGATGAAGTCGATGTGATAGTTGGTGTCATCATCCTTTTCAAACTCGACCGGAATCAGGCGGAAGCCAGCCAGGTTCTTCGGCGACGGCAGCGACGCGACGATCTTCTTGAGCTCTTCGCTGTCGTCGATAGAGCCCGACTGCGCGTTGGGATCGGGTTCGTTGTCATCGGCCTGAATTTTGACGTTCGAGCTAGGAGTAAACTCGGGAATGATCACGTTGTCCGCAACCTTTCGATAGTAGTCCTTGTCGACGCGAGGAGCCTTGATGCCGTAGTTGAAGGCATGTAGGTTGGCCGCCGCTACAATGAAGTTCATATGAGTCGGGTTGGAGCTGTCAAACTTGAGCGGAGTGGGAGCGCGCTTAGGCCCGGACCAGAATGGCTGGCCACTGGAGGTCTTTGCGTCTCGCGGGAAGTTGTAGAGCAGCTGCTGAATGGCATTGTTGAACTGCGCCTCAAACTGATGACGGGCCCAGACAATGCAGTCATCGAAGCTGAGAGGCTTATCAGTCACGAGGAAGCTGTGGAGCTGCTCCAACGTCTGCTTCTCGTTCCCAGCCTGCTTCAGCGTCTGCTCAATGTAGTTTGGTTGCGAGAGGTACTGGTTGACAGCCTCCGGGGGACCAACAAAGTAGGTCTGGAAGAGATCACGAGCCCAAGCAATGGTGTGCTCAATCCGGTTGGGGAAACTCTTGATCGTGCACATTGGGAACGACTTCTCTGGAGGATCTTGAGAGCTAGAGTACGACTCGGTCACATACGGCAGGACAACCTGGGTGTTGCCCTTCGTGCCGAGCGTTCCGCTCTCGAGCAACGGCTTACGGAAGAAGACGCACCGGCGATCGACGTACGTCCGGGCATCAACGTTGTCCAGGGCATTAGTGACCAGATCGAGCTCACTCCAGAACTGCTCGTTAAAAATGTCTTCCGTATCGGCGCCAACGCGATCCCGGAACGTGACGATCTTTCCACGCAATTCGGGATTCATTCCCTGGACTGCAGCCGACGCGCAATCGCTCTTCAGCTTACCCACGTCATTGCTGCGGAACAGGAACTGGCGGTTGAGATTGCTCCGTTCGATCTGATCCATGTCTGTGACACGGATCTTGCCCTTGGGCCCGACGCCGAGACCAATCATGGCCCAGTTCTTGAGCATCTCGCAACCAATGGCACCAGCTCCGACGAGGAACGTGTTGATGTTAGACAGTTTTTCCTGGAAACCCCTTCCGAAAACTGCAATCTGGCCGTCATATCGAGTTCCAAGAGGCTTGCATGTCTCCTCGTTGCGGGTGACGGACTCCGGCAAGGACTCGAGCGAGTCAAAGTACACCCACTGGACGACGGGATGGAATTTGCCAGAAACACTCTTGAGGACCTCTTGGGCAGCGAGACCGCCGAAGAAGGTTGCCAGTGGGTTGAGATCACCACGAGCTTGATAACTGAGTTCCTTGATGAGTTTGTCATCCAGCTCGACCTTTTCTTCGCCTTCCGAAGCGATATCTTTGGCGAACTTGAGAACCTCCTCGGCATCTGCCTCATTATGGGGCCGGGGGAACTCTCCGTTGTGGGCCTCTGCGAAATGGTGCAGAGCCTGGATGCCGACGTGCAGTTGTAGAGGACGGTCAAACTTGGCGAAGTCTGAGATCACCAGTTGCGGGTTCTTCAACTGCTCGCGCAGGGGCTGGAAATCGATGAACTTTGGCATCTTCACCTGTTGGAAGAGACCGCCACCTTGGTATTCGCCGAGACCAGACACGTCACCGATTGAGAACGTGTAAGGGCCCTTGACTGTAACTTTCCGAGGATCGCTGTTATTCAAGCCCTCCATCCCCTTGACTTCGGTAAAAGTCACATAGTCACCATCCTCGAGACCGTGCCGGCTTTCGTCGAGGGCGGACACAAGCCCGGTCTCGTCAATGTTGGCGACGATCCCACTAACGGGCTCCTCGCCGGTAGGGTCACCAACGGTGAAGTTCTTCCCAAAGTCATTGAAGAGGTACCCGAAAAGCCCGAAGGTATCAGTGATGACGACGTAAATGCCATTAGCGTGGCAGAAATCGGAAATCAACAACTGATCCTTCAGCGGCGTGTTGGTGAGGACTACGACCTGGAATCGCTTCAACAACGACAGGTCCGCTGTCAAGCTGTCAGACTCGAAGACGGTGACCGGCACGTAAGGGTTGAGCTCGGAAATTCGCGGCGCGGTTACATCTGCCCGACGTTTGCCGACGTCTTCAGTTTGAAGGAAGAACTGAGAAGATAGATCTGCGATGGCGACCGGGTTGGGGTCAAAGAGCGTAAGTGACTTAACGCCAGCTAGAGCCACATTTTTGGCTGTTGCAGTTAGCTTGATGCCACACCATAGTTTCCAATACCTCTAGCGGAACATACCAATCTCGACGCCGAGGCCCTTGAGTCCGGCGATGAGCACGTTGGACGTGCCCATCCGCTTCATCGCTTCATGGCCAAGGACGTAACTAAAGAACACCACGTCGGTGTGATATCCTACTGGTAAGGTAGACCTCAGACTTACAGTTGTCTGCTGTACAGCGACTCATCAATCTCCCCACTCTTGATCAACTCCACCGTTTCCTGTGGGTTATCCAGCTGCATTTTGCCGTCCTGTGGATGCTGTCAGTAAGTTGAAATCCAAACCACCCGGCCATCACGCGAGGTTGTGGTCCCGCATGTCAGCGGGCAGTTGATTAGAAATCAGTCCTTACCGTCATGGTCTTCTTCACCGGTCGAACGACTTCTGGGTCGGCGGGAGCCTTTCGCTTGACCGGCGTGGTAATCTCCGGAATGTCCTTGTGGGAATGAATGTTGGCAAACTGCGGAATGGAAAGTCTTGCCTCTGATCCAGCAAGACTTTCCAGCAATTAAGGCTCGTCGTCCTGGATGAGGGGGAGAAGCGGGGTGAGTAGCGGTGATGGTCAACAAAGGAATGTCCAAGTCAAACCCGGGAGGATTTGATCAGCCGATTCTCGGGCTGGACTGATGGACCGAAAGCAGAACGATTGTCTGTAGTAGAGAAGAAACGAGAGGAACCGTGATGAATCGTGAAGCTATTCAAGTTGACTGCTCATTACATAATCCCCAGAGACCCGTTGCCTCTACGTAAGAGTTGGGCAGTGCTGCACCATGATTGGCTGAACGTTGTTCAGCCCCGCCAACCATACTGATGCCTCAGGCATCAGGAATCTCATTGTTCATCAAAACGCGAGTACAGTACTGTCTTACGGAGGTACTATCTACTCGTTGTATGAAGCTGGTCGAGGCTGGCTCAATCACCAATAAATGGGTATGATCAGCCCGGTGAGGAAGTGTGCATATTGAAGCATGTGTAGGGCTACTGTTTATTCGGGCGTTCACGCGTTCAGAAGACGCCTTTTGACCACTTAACGGAGGTATACGCGCACGCGTGCATCATCGTCTGAGTGGCAGGAACTGTGCATCGTGCAAAGATAAACAAAGAACGCAAAGCGCCTGAGTATTGGAAATAAATGCCAGTTTCCCCATTGCACACTACACGATGCTCCACGAAATCCTCCTCGTCCTCTCAGGCCAGCCATCGCCGCTTGTTGATCCTGAACTGGGCAAAACTGGAGCAGCGCCTGGACCCATCCCTCTGTTATCGCCGCCGGAAAAGGCCCTACTCGCATCTCTGGCACATCTGAGTCGGCTACACGCTCGGCTCCGCGCTCATACCGCTCGGATCTCGTCTACCCATCCGTCGCCGATCTGTCGTGCGGTCTCATCCGCCATCGCCACGGTGCAGCTGGGCAAATTTCAAAAAAAAATCCTGGAGGTGGAAAAAGCGGTACTTGCCAAAGACAGCAGCTATGTGGGCGGTTATGGCATTGTTCCTCTTTCCATCATTGTCTCTGAGTTTGCACCGTGGACACGAAGGCTAGAATGGTTGTGGCAGGTTGCACATTTCATTCAACCCGAGGAAAACGCAGACGGGTCTCCGAGCACTGGTGCAAAGGTCATAGACTATTTGCGGGGAGAGTCTCACACAGGCTATGGAGATTTGGAGGAAATCGCGCTGCAGCTGGTCCGAGCTGCAGAGACTGCGTGGCTGCGGCAGTTGTCGGTGTGGTTGCTCTACGGAGACCTGCCGACGTTTGGGAAAGATGACTTCTTCATTCAAGCTAGGGCGCCTGAGGACGCAGGAGATGAGCTTGAATCGTCTCGAGGAGTCTCGGATTTCTCCATACGGTCCGACCTACTGCCAACCTTCGTTTCGAGTGCTACCGCTGCGTCCATTCTTTTTATTGGGAAGTCATTGAATCGCATCAGAGGACGTCGTAATCGCTCTACTCTTGATACAAGCTCGGGGTCTGTGACCGGTGTCTCGCTCGACAATGAACATATTCAGCATTTATCCTCGTTGAAGTCTCCTATCTCCTCGACCGCCCTAACAAAGGCTGTCACGGAGATTAGACAGTCATTGTCGCAAACATCGCTCTCGAAACTTCTGCCCCTTCCAAGAATTGTCGAGGTGTTGTCATTGATTCATGATTTTCTCCTCCTAGGACGAGGCGAATTCGTCATGGCTTTGGTGGCCCATGCAGATGCACGAGTCCAGGCCCGACATCAGAACACGGGCACCAGAAGGGGACTTGATGGAGTCGGCATCAAAGAAGGAGAAGTTGCCGCTGTATTAGCCCAGACATGGTCGGAACTGTCCTCACTCAAGAACGAAGATGACCCCGTAGATGAGGGACTGGATCTTGCGCGAAATCTACTGCAGCTGACCGTCAACAAGTCCAACCGGGCGGTGACTCCGTCTCGAGACTCGCGCAGCAGCAGTTTCGCGGCAGAGATTTCCAGGATCTCGTTTGATGATCTTTTATTTCCGACGCCAACGTCCTTGACATTACGAGTGCAACCTCCTGTCGACCTGTTCCTCTCCCAATCGGAAACCGCTGTTTATTCCAAAATCCATTCGTATCTCCTTGGTATCCGGCGGGCGCAGATTCGCCTGAGCAACCTGTGGAAACATACGGCGATGCGACGGATACACCCTAGCCCCTGGGGACCTCCACGAAGCAACACTCGAGGTGGGGAGTTTCGTCTTCGGGCACAGCGAGAACGGCACAATGCGAGGAACGTACAGATGCGGGCCATCTGGGCTACTGCAACGGCTGCCCTCTTCGTACTTTCAGAGATTGGCGGGTACTTCCAAGGCGAGGTAGTACAAGGAGGCTGGGAACACTTCCGATACTGGCTCGAGAATGGAGCCTTGCCGCGACCCGGCACCTCGTCCCGGCCTCCAACCTCATCACGGCCCGGAACAGCAACTCGACCCGGAACATCCTCACGGCTGCAAGCATCATCCCGGCGGGGCACGGAATCACGCCCGGGCACAGCGCGCGCAATTGAATCACCGCGTTTCGGCCTATTTCCCCCTTACCAGCAGCAACAGCAACAGCAACAGCACGACCCCGAAACCGTCACCATCGCACACCGCCGGTACCTCATTTCCCTCACCCAATCCCTCTTCCTTACCGAAACCAGTTTCACCAGCAGTCTCCGCAGCTTCCTCACCGGCATCGATCACTTGATCGCCCTCGTCACACGCATTGCCACCGTCCAGCGGAATCTCGACCTGGAAGCCGACGACGGCGTGGTCGACGCTCTCGTCGACTACGCGCAGGAGGAACGGTCCCTGTGGGACGAACTGCGCTCGTCCCGGTCCGCGATCGAGCGCGGCATCAAGGACCTGATTGTCAAACTGCGCGACATTGACGATCGCCGCGCGGGGGAAGGCAGCAAGTTGTCCTCCTCCGAAGGGGTTGCCATCGGTGGCTTCTCCCCCGCGCAGCAGCAGAATATCATGAATAATAATAATAATGCCTACATTCCGCGTAAACCAGCGGGTGTTGATCGATTGCTGATGAAGTTAGATTCGGTCAACGCGGTCCAGACCCTGACCGAGGGTTCCGAGGTTGAAGAGGACGAATAATTCACATTTTTGATGGTGTACGGAGTATCTCCACTTGCACTTCT
This sequence comes from Thermomyces dupontii, assembly GCF_041956625.1. Lineage (NCBI taxonomy): Eukaryota > Fungi > Ascomycota > Eurotiomycetes > Eurotiales > Trichocomaceae > Thermomyces > Thermomyces dupontii. Next base: position 325,667 of record NW_027192313.1, on the reverse strand, counting down.
CTTTCATTGTGTTATGGTTGCTCGGATGATACGGAGTCCTCAGGATCGATCACAGCATGTACAGTGCATTACTCGCAACGAGCAGGAACGGCCGTTCAGACAGATCTAGATTATCATGGCCCTAATGCACACATAGAAACGTCTAATCGTTCAATCGAGACCCAAAGCAAATCACAATGTCTTTCTCATAGGGACATAGGCCGAGTACTGTAGATCTATCGAGCATGGACTGAGCCATCCTCCAGTTCCTCACGAGTCGAGAGCTCATGGTCTAGTTCCATAGGTAAGTCACGGGGTATGTATGAAGGGGGTGTGCATCAATCGTCCGAAGTCGCTGCTTGGCAAAAACGCCACATCTGGCATCGGACCCACCACTCCGTGGGGGGAGTCCGGTGAAAGTCAACAACGGAGAAACTCCGATGTTATCAGATCTATGTATGACATGAAAAAGGTAAACGGTGGCGAGACTGAAACTGTACTGTACAGTAGTACGTATCCGGAACAGCGGCAAGGAAAATGCTTCGAGATCCCGATCCCGACGGGTAATAATTATTCCAAGTCTTGGGAGACGACGATAACGTCTCCGATGTTTCAGGCGACAGTTCCTGTCGATGATTCGATACAACTCATCTTCAGATTATGTACGTAAATCGATTGAACTCATGCCCACCCATCAGCCCCTCGTTCTCGGCAGCTCGCGTGTCCATCTCAATTCCAACTTGTCTCTCCGCTTCGATGACTCTGCGATTCGCCCGCGCCAAAAGCAATCGTAATGTGACGGCCAGGGCAGCAACAAAGATCATGAAAACGAAGCAGACCATCATGCCCCGCACATACCACGGCCTGTCCGCATCAGGGTAAAGACGTGTGCCGATCAGCGGTCCACACTGGCCGATCAGATTTAGGATCGCGACCCCGGTGCCTTTCCCTTCGTGCGCGACGCGGTTGTCCATACTCCAAGTGATGATGAGGGTGACTGCGGAGAAGAACCCGGACGTCGCTGGAAAAATGCAAAGATAGCGGATGAAAGTGTTCAACTTGCTCGGAATGTAATTGTGGAAGTAACCAACGACGCCGAGCGCGAGATACGAGAGGCTCGACAAGAGCGCATGGAAGATCAAGTATGGACTGCGCGTGCGAGTTCGGTCGGACCAGGACGCGGTGAGGATGACGACTACAAACGCTACCAGGAACGGCGGCGCTGAGAGGGCTTGGGATGCCAGAGGAGAATAACCCATGCTTGGAGCATTTGGTCAGCAACACCCATACCAGCGCTACGGGAAATCCTACTCTTTGACAATTGTTGGGAGAAACACTGGCATCGAGCTGAATGCCACATTACAGCCCAGAAACATCAGCTGGCCCGTGTGTTAGCGGACTGTAGAACTAGTGGACAGGAGACCACTCACAGCAGGGAGATACGACTTTGGATCACGCAGCGTTTCCCCTACTGCTTTCCAATTGAACGTCTCTGAAGTTTCATGACGTTTTACCTTGATCTCCTGGAGTCGTAGCTTGGCGACCTTGCGCTGCCGACGTGAGAGGAACCTCGCCTGCGACGGCGAATCGGGAATGAACATCCAAGCAAACACTGCGACAATGACGCTCGGAAAGCCTTCAACGAGAAACAGCAGCCTCCACGGGGCAATTGGGCCTGCACTGCCCAGTTTTACAATCAACCATGCGAGGCTGCTAGCGAACGAGGAAGCCAGCGGAGCCGCCGAGATGAAAAGTGCCGTCCGGTAGGCCAATTCCTCTCTCCTGTAGAACAACGATAGGTAGAACGGCACACCGGGACCAAAAGCTGCCTCAGAGGCCCCAAGGAGAGCTCTCAGGGTGACCATGGCCCAAAAGGACGTAGCGAGACACTGCATTGAAGCGACCAGGCCAAAGCTAGCCACGCACAAGGGAATGTAAATATGTGCAGGCACCAATTTGTACATCAACGTCATCCACTCAAAAGCTATGTAAGTAATATAGAATGCCGTTAGAAGCCACTCGTATTGTGCAGAAGATAGTCGGAGATCGTCTGTGAGTCCTGCGATCTTTGCATTTCCAATATCTGCATCGATTGTTGGTCAGCTCATTCAATTGAACGGAGAATATGAAATCGGCCTGCCCGAGTACTCACTTGAACGATCCAAAAAAGAAAGCATGTACAATAAAGCCAAGAATGGAACCAGTCGTCTGTCAAACCTCTTGATGACCTCCCGCTCCTCTTCTGGAGAGTACTCTCGACTGTGGCCGCGTGTGGACGTTCGCACCGGCGGCTTGAAGATTCTCTCCGAGTCATATCCCTCGTCAGAGTCGTCCGAGAGGCCACCTCTCGACGTCCAGTCATCGGACGGATCGTCATTCTGGTCGAGGTTGGTGTTCAATGGAGGGAGGTCCGCCGACCGAGGTTGAGGATGGTTTGGCGCGCCCTCCCGGTCCGGAGAGCTTGACTCATTGGGAGCGTATCGAGGACTTGAACTGGCCGAAGGCGTATTTCCTCTATCGGACGAGGAGGGCGAATGTTGTCCAGGGTACGACATGTCGCACAGGATCGGAGCTGTCCCTGCCAGGGTTCATTGGGAGTCAAAAAACCAACAAGTTCATCCTAACAAGCAATGACATAAGCAAACAACCATGATAGATACTATTGATCACTTGTTGATAGCAATTGACGAGAGGGAGTTGGGTCTGGCATGCGAAACTGCAGATAGACTGATATCACGTGGAGGAAGGTCGAGCTCCAAATGGACGGGATGTTTACTTAGTTTCCTAATAAGTTCAAGGATACTTGTATAAATCAAAGTTCGCTACTAATTAAGTAACTTAGTCTGTCGATCAATTTCTGCAGAATGGAGCTTGACAAGTTCCCATTCGAGCTCAGTCTGCACAAAGCCGAGGCTGGGGGTTTGTAACTAGGTCTGAGAACAAGAGCAAAAATGAACAAGCATTGGAATCACTGGATGTTTTAGGAACAGATTCGCTTGAATCGGTCCATCACATGACCACCATTTCTGCTTACAATCGATGCCTCAAGGGAGTCTCCAGTACGAGTCGGCGTACAGGGGGCGATAGCAATCAGAACCACGAAGTCTTTTGGCGGAGCCCTCCCCATAAAGTTCGAATCGCCGCTTCCTCCCTCCAAGCAATTGGGCTGCTCTGTCCCGAGCATGTGCAAACACGGCTTCAAGCTCGGGGACCAGCCAGTGAGAATCAAGACCACGAGCCTGGAGGCAGTTGAGGGTATTCTCGGCGCTGTCGCGGAGGAAGCGTGCGGCACTGGCCTTCTCGGCGAAGTCATCATCATTGATATCTTTGAAATCTTGCCTAGCTTTGAGATAAACATTGACAATCCGCCTGAGCTTCTCGTCAAGGCGTGGATCGTTTTGGATGCGGGCAACATCAGCCTGATTCTCGGCTTCGCTCTTTTCAAGGGCAATGATTGCGCACTGGGCACCATGGCCGGCATCACTGACCTCGGGCGAAACTGCGTGACTTGCTTCCACTGCACCTGAGATTGTCAGCTGCACAACAATAAGAATCGTGACAACAGTAGCTCACGGACGTCTGATTAAAATGGATTTGAGGGCAATGTGTTTTTCAATCACCTCGTCGACCATCCGCCCAGGCATATGAGGATCAACTCCAATGAAGGCGGCGATGTAAAGTTCCTCAGCGGCAAGGGTGCCGACAACTCGGCCATTCTTCGTGATGATTACAAGAGCTCTGTCGTACACTGTCAAAAAGCCATCCTCGATTGACTGAGGACGGCCAAGAATGAGTTTCACTTGGTGACGGATCAAATCATGCAGAAGCTCGTGAACGCTTGGTTTTTGACTGATCTCACGAAGAGCTCGACTCGGCTCTTCAATGGACTTGTATTTGGCAACCAGGCCCATAACCCGATCCATGATGTCGTCGTGGTAGCTCGAGCCAAACGAGTTCACAGTGGGAGTTGACATGACGAGCAGCTGGGTGAAAACTGGAAGACAAGGCGTGCCAGTTCACAAAAAGCAAGAAAAAAAAAAAGACGCGTTTGCATGTGGAGATCAGCATTCACGGCCTCAAAATCGAATCACGAAGAGTCGTGATGGTACTGCTGGCTTATGTGAACAATCTTCACAAATGAGGTTAGGGGAAGAAACAAGTTCTGTGCATCTTGTGCGAAAGAAAACATAATCACCACAATCACTTCACTGAAGGAGAGGCCGAGAAAGATCAGCTGGACTTCAGAACTCATCAGAATCAAATGATTATCATTCATCGGTGCCGTGTGCAGCACTGGGTATCATATCAAATTTAAGATGGAAAACAAGTAAACCTTCCGTTAAGAAACATCTCACGGAATCACCTTGGATTCTTGAGTTTCCATAGCCGCTCAATTTCGTCCACCAGACTCGATACACTGGACCCATGGGGGCAATCTTTCCATTGCGCGTCATCTCGGATACACCATACTTTTTCATCCAGACGTACTGTGCAGCTCTTAGTGACACCAACCTCCTCACTATGTTGCACGCTCGACCTCAATAGGGCAATGCCGCTTGGATCGTCTGGAGTGGGATCCGACGGATCATCCAAGCCGCCATGTTGACGACTTGCGCAAGCGTTTAGTGCATCAAAATCAATACCATGCTCCGACGCACAGTGCTCAACGAAACCTCGCTCAGGAATCTTCTTATAGTCTCCGATCAGGCAATTGGCAAAGCCAAGTGACCGGATCGTGGGCGTCCGCTGGGAAGGGTTGTCAGGAGGGAAAGGGAGGTTCGCAGCGCATAGCATGAGGATATTCCCAATACACTCGGTCGGGCCATGTTTGCATTCCACGTCTGAGGTCTTGTTCGAGATTCTGTGGGCGTCGTTGTTAACGCAGATCGCTCGCAAAGGGGAAATGGGGCACGGACTTCCCGATAAATGACAGCTGAAAATCCACTTTATCACTAATGCGCTCCATTGCCGGAACAACAAGCTGCTGGAGACAATCCTGGGCATCCGGACATTGGCTCATGATGTGTGCTTCTAGAGGCACTTTTATCGAGGGATTCGCGGCCTGAGCAGCCATCTGTTGAGCCGCATGCTCAGCCTGTTCATGTTCCCCGGCAACTTTCACAAAGAGGCGGTTCAGGTAAAAAAAGTAGACCACAAAGCACACCAGGATGATGATCAGGGTTCGGCGCAAATTGCGACTGACAGCACGCTCTCGCCAGGAGGTGACGCTGCCCTCGACGATGTCTCTCTGATCCTGGGGCTTGAAGTCCTCTTCACGCGCCAGCTCCTCGTATGCCTTGTATACTTCGTTCACCATCGCGCTGAATGTCGAGAGTAAAGCTCAAGGACACTTCGAATAAAGACTACGGAGTTGAAGCAGCAGCTGTTGAACCTGTTGGCACGTGAATCAGCCTCTAGATCACGTGATCATACATAGGCTAGACCTATTGCGTCACAACTTCGCAGAGCGGAGCTCTGCTGCTGCGGAGGGAAAAACCGAACAGGATACGTAGAGAGGGTACGAAACGACTTGCAAGCGCTGCCGTGGCTCTGCCACCTCTTTTGGTGGCGCAACCTGTCATTCGCGGCGAAGACTAAGAGCAGTGTGGCTATGATAGGCTTTGCAAAGAGTCTCTTGTACCTGTGCTGAGCCTCAGCATCAAGGGTCTTCAACCATCTTCAGGATAAGAAGCCAATTGCATAAGTTAGCGAAGGCACATTCGACTCCGTTTGCACAGAATTCTAAACAAGTCGACCGAGCGAGCGTCTTGCTGAAGCGTGTTGCCAAATGATCACGGCAGCCAACGTGTCGAGCGCACTGGCTGCTTGAATAACAGGTACTAGGTACGGAGTACTCCGTACATACTACTGTTACGGAAAACTTCGCCTACCAAATCTTCATCAGACGTCGTAGTACCAATACGAGTACTTCTGTGGAGGGCGTTTCTCCCAGACATTCACGAGCGTTGTGCTTGAGTATGATAGTCGTTCTTTGCAGGCATCAAGGACACTTCGACATTGACCACCCATGTTTGATTCGAATGAGGGCGAAGGATTCAGTGAATATCTGCACTGTTAGGAAAGGATACGGGCTCTAAAGCTGAGTTTCATCTACAACATTTTCCCAGCGGCAATGGGTACTGTACCAAGCCATTATTTGTCGGGTTAGGGATAGTACTCGGGAGAGGAAAAGTGATAAGATTATGTTATGTCTCATCCTTCTGTCTCGAGCTGAAGTAAAAGCGCTGATGACTAGACTAACAGTGACCTTATAATAATCGTCAGTCAGCCCCTCTGTGCAAAGGTCGTAACTCGTTAGTCGCAAAAGCCACATGTGACATACTACTCATACTGTCACATACTGCTTCGTACACTTGTACTCAGGGATGGACCGTTCATAGGCCACCGTCATGTTAGGTCGTATACGATGTGTCATTTCAGAAGTGGCAGACGTGATAGGTGTACTGGACGTCAGGGGTTGGCGGGCCAGGTTGTCATCGGCCCGAGACGGTCGCCATGCCGTCCACTCTGGGCTCATGCATGCAAGAAGCTGAATCCTTCTCTTTGGATGCTGACTGGCAGAAATCACCATTGATTCGCTTACGTGGTAAAACGGTTCTACGGTTTGTTCGGAGGGGAATCCTCACTCCGGCACCGGCGGTCAACGGCTTGCCCAGACTGAGCGATAATACGGCCGAAATACTACTTGCTATATCCGAGTACGATGTCGTAAGAGGGCCTACTACTGTAGTTGGCAGTCTTACTTGGCAGCTCAATTCTCTTTGCTGATCAAAGACGGAGTACTGACTATACCTAGTCATTTATGATGATCAGCACTTCAGCAGAAATCCATGGGTAACGAGACTTCCTTACCTATGCCTCAGACTCTGACTGATTATTGTCCTCGTCGACCTGGCGCCAGGACGACAATGTCATTGCCAATTTGCCCACCAACAATGTCCACAACTCGCCCACTCTGAAGCCTTTTAATATTAACCGTGTCCAGCCGTCTGGAACTTTGTGCCCAGGACAGGGTTCCACTCTGATCTCTCCCATGGGATTTGCGCTTGAGCTTCGCATCCTGGCTTGTTGGGTGGACAAATTGGATCATGCCATACATCGATCTAGGCCATTGATTTGGAGTCGTTTCAGCAGTGTGACTGTAGGTAGTTAATTAGTATTCTCTTCGCTTGACTGGAATACTGGATTGTGAAAAGCGAATTCTCGTCAATCTCGGAGTCTCGGTTATCAAATCTTTTCATTGATCCTCGGTATCTGATCGGCAGCACTCGCGCTACAGAAACGATGGAACAATTCGCCGGTGTCAAACTTGTCAAACAAAATCCTCCAAAGGGCCCAAAATGGACCCAATGGGACTGAGAGTCCCGTTTAAGTTTGCCCTTTGCAATGGTGTTTTCGCTCCACGATGTGATCCGTGCACCAACTTTGTTTCTAACTTTGTAGATCTTCGGAGTGAATGCCGCATCATCATCATAGGAAAAGTCCATGCAAGAACATCTATCTGGCCGTCGGTGACTCCAATTTATCCACAACACTTGGACTGTGGGCTTGATCAAGAATGATGATGAGTTCTTTGAGTTTTGAAGGCGATTTTTAGGTCTTGTCCAACACTCGATGGCTCCGCTCTGGCCGCATTCCTATCCTGGGTACGGAGTACTCGTATCGCCATCGGGCCTTGGTCGGCCATAGATTTGACTCATTTCAATGGCCGTGAAGAACATGGAATGCGGAAGTTGAGTTGGTCAGTAGAGACCGATTTCAAGGCGCCCAGGTATCTATCGAAAGTGCCGGGTCGTTGATTTCACACAATCAATGTCCGAATACCCACTCACACAAAGGGAGCAACAAGTTTGAATCGTCTCCGAAGTCAGATGTCTGTCATTGTAGAGTTTCTTAGGATGAATATGATGGAGTCGCTCCGAGAACGGAAGAGTGCAGATGGGGCTCCCCACTCGTGCGTTGATGGTTCCAAGGGGAACGTGTGAAGTTCACAGCAAGGAACTTTTCTACTGGACAGAGTACGAGCATATCTCTGCCTAGCGAAACAAATCAGCCAAGTCACTGGCGGTGAAGGAGAAGAGGGAAAAAAAAAAAAAGAAAAAAAGAAAAAAAAAATACTCCCTCGTGCCTGTGAGTCAAGCGCTCAACTGCCTGTCATGCCGCTTATTTATAAAGTTCCCATCGGAATTATCAGGTTTCTGGAGTGCTGCTCTCTGGAACAATCATTCTCTGGGTCTACAACGTAGCATCGGCTACACGATTCTGGTGACCCGGGTTGGCTCTTCCATTCTTCCGTCTGATTGCCCTATAAACTTACTGCTCAATCCAATACTATTTCTTCGGCCTGCTTGCAACTTTATCACGGTAGTTGGCATCTGACAACGTGACCACAATCAACGGTCTCCGCGCATTGCTTGGTTAATTCTGCGACGGCTTTCCGTCCTCCACATCTAGGAATCCATCGCTATAGGTATAGATTTCTCACCAAATCCTCCCTGAAAATCAGCTGGAGAATCAGTGCGGCAATATTTTTTCGCGGTGTGTGGATGCTTACTGCGATGCCTGTGCCACGACGGGCATTCCTGCACTGACAATCTAAGCTCGACTATCATTCTTTGATACTGTGTACTTATACATCATAACATTCCTGCCGTCCCTGCTGAATAGGTACTAACCAGGAGTCTGCGGTAGATCCGGCTTTATCTGCAGAGTGATCCGTTCCGGAGGCTCTTATCGGTTCCTTGCATACATCTAAAACCTCCCCCCGCACTCTGGGGCAGCATCACCTGAGAACTTGTAAGGTCCAACTCTGCTTGTGAAGACCTGCAGTCCATTCACGATGACGACTGCCGGTGATATGGGAAAATTCTCCCCCGAGAGTGGATCGCGGGAGGAGGAAAGCGAGGCACCAGATGAACATTATATCCTGTCTGTATCAGAGGATTCAGACGAAGAGGAGCCGCAAACTACGATCGACCCAATAGATGAATTCTTGAAACCTCTCGAGGTGAACGAGAGCCGGCTCTACAAGCTGGCCCAGAGCTTCTCACCGGTGTTCAAACATCTCGCACTGACCTCCCAAGAACAATTCCTTCCAACCCCGGTGACTCGATTGCCGACTGGGAACGAGCTCGGCCGGTATTTGGCTATTGATGTTGGGGGGAGCAATCTTCGCGTTGCTTTCGTCGAGCTTCTGGGCGAAGAGGAGCCCGATGCGGATCCCACCCCGAGAGATGCGACGGAGAGAACTTTTCGGAGAGCTCAACGCCAGCGGGTAAAACGCACAATGGAGAAAAGCTGGCCCATTCAGGACCACCTGAAGAAAGATAATGCAGATGATTTGTTCTCATGGATCGGGGATTGTATCGCGGAGGTCATTGCAGACAGTTTGTCTTCGGATGCGACCAAGGGTACAATCCCGCCGGAACTTGAGATGGGAATCACGTTTAGTTTCCCGATAATGTACGTCTTTCTTGATTGTTCCACGAGCTGTCGTGTGGAGTTGCTGACAGTCGCAAAGGCAAGAGTCAGTGACAGAGGCTACATTGATGCCGATGGGTAAAGGATTCGCCATCTCATCGAACCTGGACTTGAAAAACATGCTTCTGCTGGGATACGAAAGACATACTCGAAGGGCCTCTGACGACGCCGAGCCATCGTCAAAACGTCGCAAGCTCTATGCACTCCCCAAGCTGAAGATCGCTGCCATCACCAATGACACCGTGGCGACGATTATTTCTTCCGCTTATCGGGTCAAGTCTCTTCCCAACAGTAGGGTAGCGATGGGGATCATCGTGGGTACGGGCTGCAACGCGACCATTCCCATGAAACTCTCCGACCTGCACGAGTCGAAAAGGAAACTCGTTAGTGCAAAGGACCCGAACGCTACTGAGACAATAGTAAATACGGAGTGGACCATTTCAGGGGCAGCCGGACCATTACGGGATCACGGCATCATCACCAAGTGGGATGCAGCCCTTGATCGGGCCTGTGCGCGACCGGGTTTCCAGCCCCTCGAGTATATGACTGGTGGCCGATATCTTGGGGAGCTTGTCCGGATCATCTTCCACGATTATCTCACATCAATCGTGGGACTGGATCGACGGGATCTTCCCGCTGCTCTGGTGCAAGAATATGCGTTGGGCACCGCGTACCTTGCCAAAACCGTTGCTCGAATCACGCGCGATGAGGAACTGGTGGAGGAATTGAAACGGTCACTTCCGCCGCCAGAGTCTACGGACTGGAACTGGGACACCTCCACCGCCAGGGCCTTCCGAAAGGTATCGCGCGCCGTAGAAACGCGAGCTGCAGGTCTGATTGCCGCCGCTACTGTCGGGTTGCTGGCATCCACCGGCGAGATTCAGTTGAGGGACGACACCGATCCACGGCCCCAACCCCCGGTGGTGGGCAGCGATGCGATCGCTCCACCTCGCACAGAGGCAGAAGGACCCAAGTCGCCACGAAATCATATCGTTCCCATCCTTTCCCCGACAACTCCGGACTGGAAGTCGGGCCCAGAGGAACTGGTTGTCGCATATACTGGTGGGGTGATACAAAACTACCCACAGTTCAAGCACATGTGCCAGGCGTACATAGACCGGCTTATTATCCGCAATGGTCCACAGAAGGGAGGAAAATCAGTGTTTCTTCGTGAGGCATCCGATGGAGGAGTCATCGGTGCCGGTGTTCTCGCGGCCATGGTTGCTGGTGGTCGAAAGGACGAGAAGTAGACATGAAGTCTTATCATGCATTCATGTCTTGAGTTCATGGCGTCGCGTGACCTAGCTTGGCTATGATGACTTGCGTCACGCAAAGCCAGAAGCTGAGGGCCGCTTCAGATAATTGTACGATGGTCTCCTCCTGCAGGCGAGGAGGATTTACCTATGCGCAGGGTACTACTTGCTTCATCAGGTCGAACGACGGCGAGGATGCCTTATGACCTGCCATGATGTTGGATGTTTTCCAAACTACCGATATAGACTGGAAACGGATATTCATGGGCGAAGTACTCGGTATTAATGACACTGTGATGATACGATATCATGGCCTATGCCATTTGCCAGCATTGGGTAACATCGTCCATCCTCGCCTCTGATGCCTGAGGCATATCTAAAGGTCGTCCCTTCCTCAAGCTGTTAGTCAGATTTTCATGTTTGGAAAGTTACCACGTGATTACTAGTTAGGTTACATACATCAGTGCCAAGCCATCCAAAATTGGCCTAGTTTTTAAGCCACGTGACAGTCATCGAACTCCGATTTCGTCACTTGCTGTCTTTCTTCCCTATATAAACCCTGACTTGCATTGACCAAGTACGCAGTGCATCACTCCTGGCCGCGAAGATGAGCACTCAAGCGTACTATGAGCTCTATCGCGGCAGCAGGTACTGAATCTCACAGTCTACCAGCCAAATGAAATATCATCAAAAGAACATCAGCCCGGTTTGACCATGTTGGCTAACGTCTGAATGCTCTTGGCTTGCTGGAGCTGAGATAGTCTCGGTCTTTCGCTGACTGATACCTTGGACGACCTCATCAATGAGGGACGCATCGAGCCCCAGCTGGCGATGAAGATCCTGTCCAACTATGATCGCGTCATCACGGAGGCTTTGGCCGAGAAGGTCACCGGGCGGATGTCGTTCAAGGTGGGACAGGCCATACAAATTGTGGTTTTCTCCATCATGCTGATAGTTGCGATGAAAAGGGCCATCTCGATACGTATCGATTCTGCGATGAGGTCTGGACGTTCCTGATCAAGGATGTGACGTTCAAGTTGGAGAATAACCAGACCGTGACTGCGGATAAGGTCAAGATTGTCAGCTGCAATAGCAAGCGTCCTGGGGAGAGCTGAAAGATACATGATCGGAACGGATCCTTTGAATGGGGTGTACTGTATGGCTGGCGTTTATGGGCTTTGGGTCAGATTGCTTTTTCTCGATGACTGGAGATAACTACTAGGTATACTCAGTAGATACCCCTGAATACAAGATTACCTGCGAAGGTGACCATCTTGCTCCTCACAGTGCATGCTGTGATGTAGTCTTTTGTTAGAGTTAGTAGCTTAAAATGTGCAGCGGTGGGTGAAATTTGAAGCTTGTGAAGAGCGGGAAGTACTAGGGAACCGACTGTGCAGACCTCCGAAGCGTCAAAGCCAAGATGATCGCCTCCAGCATCCCCGTTCACAAAGCAAACAACACAGACATGCCCCGCAACCTCCCATGGCTGAAAGACCGCAAATCCAACGACAATGACTCTGCGAAACCCGCAAGACGAAGGCCGCCGACTCCGCGGCAGGAATCGCGGCCGAATGTGCCGGATACCGCGATGACCCCGGGCAACTCCCCGCGCAGGGTGGATATCTTGAGATCATGTACGGCGCATGCAAAAGAGATTTTGCGCAGAAAGGAATGAATTACTGATTTCCGGAGGGGCTCACAGCGAAAAGCCCGCCTTCATCTCCCATCCAACAGCCTCCTGATGAAGAGTCTGTCATCGAATAAGGTTCCCATCAAGAATCATATGAGTTCCCCGCTGACGGCCAAATCAAAACGAACAGGTTTATGCGCGAAGGCTTCGACGCAGATGACGGCTACATGATGGTCGAAGACGAACTGTACGAAGTCGCGCAAATGTTCACGCGACACCTGCACCACGCCGAGTACGTTCGACGCAGGAAACAGGCAAAGCAGCAGAATGCGACCGCTGTCAATAACCTGCCCCGGCCGACCGATGGACGAACCACCATGCCGCCCGAGACGGCCCTTAGGAAAAAGTCGGAACAGTTGGCCAGCGAGCAACAAGGGGCATTGGACGAAACATCGCGCCGTCGACCGCCGGTAGATTCCAGTGACGAGGGCGACCATGAAGAGGCGGAAGATCGGGACGACGATCCCTGGGTCGGAACATCGCTGCACAGTTTCATGACGGGTCCCCGGCAGAGCAGGTCGCTTGTGGGACTGGAGGGCGTCCGGTCAAAGACCAGAGCGGCTGCGGGATATCGTCCGGACTCTTCGGGCTCGGTAAGAGGCGGTGCGCAGGAGAAAGGTGATCGGCAGCAGGAACCGGTGGTTGTTGCTACATCTGGCGAGGAGACGGCGACCGATGATGACTTGGACGTTGCAGTTGCTGGATCAAGCGTTCCCATGCTCCCAGAACAATCTGATATTAAAGTTAGGTCGGCTACGACTACAGAACGGCCAGCTCCTGCGCAGCGAAAAGCATCCCCCGAGTCGGAACGCGGGGGTGTGCAGGAATACGGGCCGCCGTCTAAACAAAGTTACAGGGCTTCGACCATCAAATCGAGAAAGAGAATGCTCTTGGATGAGTTGGATGATTATCTAGACGCGCCGGAAAGAGAGAAATCGGTGGATAGAATACAGGACCAGCCAAGAAGCCCAACAGAGGGATCAAGAACTTCCACCAACAAAGACCGAAAAGAGGAGAGGACGTCCAAAAAGGATTCCCGCTTCGAGGACGTTCCAACTTTCGTAATATGATAGTTGCGCGAGGGTTTCGACAAAGCGCCGAGCTCATTCTCACTTTTTCAATCCCAGCTCCCGAAGTTCCCGCTGGAGCTGCATGAGGCCGGGTTCCTCCTCGCAGGGAACCGTGCTCAGAACCGCGTGCTTCTCTGACACCATGTGCTGTCCGCTGTCATGACGCGTCAGCACGCCGCTGTGCCTACATCCAGCCGACTCCGTCAGTTTTGGGGAAGACGCAACAGACGAGGAGGCGAAAAGCACGTACTCGTCATCTGGGACAGGCATGGAGAGTTTCTCTTTCCGGAAGTTGGTTGGATATCCCTGTGTTGCTGTTAGCAGTGGCAATGCATTGTTCATGTAAGGCCAAGACATACGATCTCAAGCTGCTTCGGCTCCCGCTTAGACCTGAAGTGCGTCTTGATCCATTGCCAGACCGGCGAGAGACACCCGGCTGTCGTCATAATCGTATTATCGGTTTGGTTTCAGGGAAGGGAGTGTCCGAACAGGACCGAAGAAACAACGCAACGCCAACCAGAACCTCGATCGATGGATGCAAAAGATGCAAAGTGCTCAAAGGAAAGAAAATCGAAATGCCAACAACGACGAACCGTACCGAGGGGAGTTGCGCAGGTGAAGCAATGAGATTAAACAATTACTACTAATGCCAAGGTATATACGCTTGATGCATATGAAACGAGCGACTGGGAAAGGCAAAAACGAAGGACAAAGGAAGGACAGTAAACAGAAAAGAACTGATACAACAACTCTCCCACCGGATGTGATTTGAAAGAAGTGAAAGGAAAAGAAAGAAGAGCTGGGAAGACATGAGGACAGACTGGATAAATATCGATATTTCGTTACGAAATCACCAATGTGGCCGTGTACATGCATGGATTGCCGATAGAGTTTACTGTTGAGGCTAGGAAAATTCTTCAAGACTCGGCACGGAACAAAGGGTGTCCAGTGAATGGGCATTGGGGAAGCCAAGGAAGGGATTTGCTTATCCTCTTTTTTGTTTTTTCCCCCTTCGTCGTTGTCCTGGACAATGACTGGAGTAGAATGGACCGTGAACTGTATACCGACTACGTAGGTCCTCTTACCGCCAGTTGTTTACAGAGAGCTGGGAGCCTGGAACCGATCTATCACAGACCGCCAACAAATCGAACAACAAAGGCAATTAAAAGGTTAGGCATCCAGTCTGCAAAAAAAATAAACACAACTAGTTATCCACCATCTTCGTAGTCACCTAAGTAAGGAATTACCTAGGAATTGAGATATAAACACGATTGTGTGGTTGTAGCATTTAGATACTTTGAACAGACTGGTCATAAAGTTTCAAGTTGTTGTGCAGACCCTTGAATGTGGGCCTGGCTTGAGCCCTGAACTCTGAAGATCATGGGTTTGCGATCTCAAAAGCTTGTCATCTTACTCGGTGGAGACCTCTGGCATGTTTCAGCTCTGGAATCCTGATGCTGGGGACTGCGAGGGTATAAACAACCGAGACTCAAGAACTCAAGGACGGCTACGATAAGTCGGTAAACCCGACAGATTACATCCTAGTACAGCCTAGATGGACTCATTGAACTACATTACGGTTTTTTTTTTTTTATTCCAATCAACATTGATGACTTGAATTGATTGATCGGATCAAGTATGTAGGTACCTCTTACAACATCTCCATGAATGGCCAGAACCGAAAAACCGAGCGACTCGCAAGTCTCAGGGCTCCGACTTTTCCGACTTTCCGACAGCTCACATATACGTTCTTCAAAACGCCTCACTCAAGGCATACCAAGTCTCCTGCAAGTGCTAGCTCCAAGTGTCTTATTCCGTCCTTCTGCAGCGTCATGCGTGGCTTCTTCCATGCATTTTCCGTTATTTTTTTTTCTTTTGTTCTGGGCACGAGACGGTTTCGCTGTTCCACATCGGCTGCCTGCATATTCCCGAAGGAGGCTGGTGGGTTTTTATGTGGAATGCATCATGCGCTTTCGTTAGATTTAGCCGTCTTATTTAGCCCTATCTGGTACTCGTCCTACTATGCTTGACCTTACCTACGGATGCCTAGATGATATCTGTATGGATGAGTCCCTCAGGATCCATCCCTTACTGACCCTGTATAAATGCTGCGCATACCTGACCTTCCTGGCTCGAGTACGGAGGAGTCCTACTCCGTACTCGATTCTCCGGACATGATTAGCGGGTCGAACATCTCTCGGGGATTATCAGCCTTGAAATACAATCAAGGAAATTCGTTAATTCGTTTATTCGCAATCAACTGAGAAACAATTCCTAAGCATCACTCGTACAAAACACAAAGCATGCCATTCCTGATCATGATCACCACGAAAGAAGGTCGCCGAAACTCCAGGGCACGTCCCAATAGTAGCCAGCAGCAACAATACCGCCAATGCTTATGATTCCTGTCATCAGAGCATTCACCTGGTTGTTGTCGAGGATATCCCGCCCACTGACAACCTGCCGACTTTCTGTTTCGTGGGCGTTACCAGACGTAGCCTTGGCAGATGACCCGGTGAATCTCGTGCCTCTCAATGTCGCAGTGTTTGCTACGGCTTCAGTGGTATTGATGCTCCCCGAAGCTCTGTTCACACTCCCCAGGGGAGTAATCCCAGGTTCCGCGGACGAAGGATGGATGAGAACCTGTAGAACGGAGGGCTGTCAGTATGTTGGACGGCGTCGGGGACAGGCCAGGACCTACTCTTCGGCCTCCAGAGCCCTCGACGATCTTGCCACTTTGCTTGTCCACGACACTAGCTTGCAAAAGGCCTCCCAGAAAGCTGTCCAAGAGGCTGCCAAAGGTACCCCAGAGGGTCACCACAACAACCCATTGAACTCGATCGCCGAACGACCAGCTTTCATCGCAGAAGGGTAGGAATAGAACAGATCCCAGTGCAATCGTAAAGGCGCCGAAGACACTAGCCAACAAGCCCGCAGCGCTAACACCACCATTGGTACCAGGCGGGACTGTTCGCAGTGTTGGAGATGTAATGAGCCGGGGCTTGGATCGGGAGAGAATTCCCAATTCCGAGGCATAAGTATCTGCGGCCGCCGCAGCGTAGTTCCTTCAATTAAGAGTCAGACACGCAACTACCCCGGACAAACAGACTTGAGTTAAAACACTCACGCCACGATACCAACAGCGAGCAAATCCTCCACTCCCTTGCCCTTGCCAAAGCAGGTAGAAGAGTACTCCCCCTTCCTCACAAGCAGTGCAGTTTGCAGTAGGACTAGGAACGAGGCCATGTACGAATTGGCCAGGACCTGGATGTAATTCCTGGGCCCTTCAGCACCGGCACCGCCCGTTGCGGACAAGGTCAGCCGGGCCTTGACATTATGCTTGACCTAGTATTTGGGTCAGAATATGTGTACTACACGAGAGCAAAACACGAAATCAGTGTCTGGGATGGTCAATTATGCACACCTTTGTAGCTTTGGTTGCACCAAAATAGAAAATCGCAAGCAGGACAAACGGAGCCGACCACGGATGTAATGCGTGGATAACGGCGGTGATAAAGGCCACAAAGAGGCCTGGAGGTGTCAGACCCCTCCGAGCTCGATAGACAAGGAATATAATGCTCGGTACGGCTATTAAGGGCTTCATTGTGCGGCTGCCCCTCTGTTTGGGTGATGGTGGACGTTGGATTAGTCTCGTTGTTGACAAGCGGATCTTCCGGAAAGTCGGTCTTGGCGGAGGGTCTGCGACTTTGTATTTCCTCTCTAGGCAAAGTAAAGTATCAATACGACCGTGTTAGAAGATCTCCATATTTGCCGAGATTATATATGCTTACTAGTCTGTGCTAACTTTTTATGTTGATGTCAAGGCCAATTTCAAAGCCTTACACTAGCGGATCGTACCGACAAATTTACGGAGCTCAGCAATGCTCTCATTGGCCGAAGCATCCAACAGTCAGGATCTTCTCTGTTTTCTTTGTCTTCTTATCATTTAACTAGAACCCTCAGCCAGATCCCCTTTGCTATCCTTTTCTTGTTAAAAGAAATTCTAGAGCATTGACATCTAGCGATATTTGGTTCACAACGTAACAGTACAACGTCACTGGCAGCACCAAGCATAAGATGGTCAAGCACAACATTATGACAGCGCACTTCCGAATGCTGTTGAAGATGTATCCCCGCTCTGCGTAAAGTCCAAGCCCTAACTGGCAAACCGATTCCAACCCTGAAACTTATCTTCTCTGATCGAACCGACCCTCGGATCTTTGCCGCCGGGATCACAAATCACCATGGCTTACGTTTTCCGCGCGATTATAGAGACGATTCTCCCAATATACTGGCCTTCCCTGCACTACTCGATGGACTTGATATCAATGAAGCAGCGTCCAGCCTGCTGTCCGAGAGAATCAAACTCGATAAACGCGCTATGTGAGGCGTCTCATTGCGTTCCTCGAGAGGAAGTATAACCGTAATCCTGTTCCCATGAGCTCGACTTCGTCGAAGACCTCCAGATACTATTTCACAGATTTTCCAAAGAAAACCGTGCAACCGTCAATGAAATTCTGCACAAGAATATCTGGTGGAAGTCTGCCTTAGGCAACCGCCGAAGATGTGTCAAATCAAAGAAACTGCGGCAGAATCCGACGCAAGCTGGTATGAGGCGATAGAGCCATCTGTAATAATGAAACATGAATCTGCCAAAAAGAAGCACCAGCCCTGATCTGAAACAATTCGCTCAGTATTTAAGGCTGAAGAAGGCCTCACAATCCATTATGAATCTCTGTGAGAACTCGAGCGTGGTCTATAAGGCGTGGAGAATCTCTGAGATTGAACAGGCTTGTAGCGCATCAGGACCTGCCTCCTGGATGTCCAGAGTCACAATCTGAAAGAGCCACAGGCCGACGCGAGGCCTCTCAGTCTGTCTTGTCACCTGGTGCTAGCACTGCCAAATCGTCTAGAGTCTCACGGGGCCGGTTGTCACTCACATGAGAAAAGGCAAAGGCAGCGGCAGCGGCAGCAGGAAGCGCCGCCCAACACACAAAAATGCGGCGAATCAGAAAGAGACTACAGCGAAGACCGAGGAGGCTGGTGAAGCGAATGGATCCAAATGCCATGATGATACCGTGGACTCAGGAATGAACACCCAAGAAATGATCGATGAGGAAGAGGCAATTAATCAACGCAGCACCGCCATCATCCGGGTTTTGATACGCGGCAAGATCCTGGAGCAGGCATTGTGTCCTTATCACCCGAAGAGCTGGGATCGCATGTATGATAAATGGTCAGATCCTTGCAAGCGCGATCCGGGGTTCAATGTGTCGCGAAAGGTAAAGCGAAAGGTAAAGTGTTATGGACCTTTATTTATGATCGCTGTGGAGTTTTGTTGTTGGACTTGGATTTTGATTCCGGCTTCTGTAGGAGGTTCAAGAGCATTCGATTGTGATCGACCCGTCTTGGATCCACTGTGCAGTACTTTGGATGGCAGTACTCGGGTTTGTTCTTTTCGAAGTGATCAAGCTCTAGTATAGCAAGGAAAATGACCAATCCGTTTTTGAATTCTGCTTCTCTTGCGTCATCCATGACAGGGAAGGTCAATTGGCCAACCTCGGAAAACCATAGACCTTTTCTGATTGTAGTATGCAATATAAGAGTTGAGATCTTCCAGATATCTACACGCAAGAGCCAAGCATGTCAACTTCTCACTGCTTGCCCTGCTTGATAAACTCTGCAAGGTTCGGACGCGCCTCGATCGCCTCTTCGAGCCTGACCAAAGACTCAGGCACAGAATCCTAGGAACTCGTCAGTAGACAGACTTGGCCAGACTTGAAGGTGGGAAATACTACTCACCGGCCGCACTCCAATCCTCCGGTCATTATCAAGCAAATGATAGACCGCAAAATCCGCATAGGTGATCTTATCGCCCAGCAGATACGGGCCCGGATTGTCATTGTAGTACTGTCCGACAACTTCGTAAAAGTGCGGCACGTGCTTCTCCACGTACTCATTCTTGTGCTGTTCCCCTTTCGTGGCGGCTGCTACCCATTCAGCCTGTAATAGTGGTCGTCAGCCGCGGCCGATCGGTTTTGATACACTCGTCAAGTACTAAGGTACGTACCCTCCAGTCAATGTAGATATCCGCTACAGCATCGACAAGGTACTTTTCCCAGTTGGTCTCGCCATCGTAGCGGCCGAGCTTTCGAGCAAAGTACCGCAGGATGGGAATATGCTTCAGTTCGTAAACAGCAGTCAGTCATCTCTCGCTCCGTCGCAGATGCACGAGCCCCCAAATATGGGGGTTTACAAACGGGTTGACTCGAACGTACCTGAGAGAAAGTGTGACCATCATACTCAAGAGCAGGCAACTGGCCGGTTCGGGTGATGCCCTTCTCCCGCAGCTTCTGCTTGTTCTCCGGCCAGGTTGCGTCAACTTTGTAGAGGACTTCCTTGTAGTCGATTCCGGCGTCCTTGAGGAACAGGCTGTAATACATGAGTTTAGTTGAATATGTGTGCCTTTTTTGTTTTGAGTTCTCGGACGGGGAATGCCCTTACACAAGGACTCCTCCGCGACCCAGCCGGCCGATGTCTAGATAGTGATAGACCGCGTTTTCAGTCGCCATAGTTGATGCCAACAATACTTGTCTTCTATAGAGATCTGAGTCGAGTGGTTTCTTCAAACTGATCAACTGGTCCCTCCCTGTAAGTACTATTCTTGAAGAATTTCTAGAAAGATCCCATCTTACCCGCTTAATAAGGCTGATTAATTGAAATAATGACAGGTACTACTGTACTTTGCTTCAGGCCCCTCAACAACATCATCATTCAATGATTCATTGGCAGTTCCCAACAATTCAACCCCTCCTTCTGAACTCTGAAGACGTTCAAGCACCAATGACGCATACCTATTCGTGAATCTACCGAGACCCACTGTCCAATGAACCTGAATTTACGAGAATGTTTTCACAAATTTGTGGGGCATCGGATCGATCATTGATCTGATAACTTTGATAACTTGAATCCCCTGTCCATCAGCCGAAATCAACGGGCCGATACAAACCGCGATTGTCCAACTTCTCTTCTTTTATTTTATACCTCTAACTATTGATTGTCGGACATCTCCGCGGTGGTAGAGGCAGCGGTAGCTTCATCACTCATTCGGAATGGCACCATCTGTAGTACCCAGGCCTTCCTAGTACTACAGTAGGTCTATGGTAATCTTCTACGCTTTCATTCTTTCAAGTTGCAAGTAGAGAGACCAGGGAGCACCCGCGTGGTTTCGTCCAGTGACACCTGAATCGATCTGGACAGCCGAGGCAGAACTAAATGGTAGTAGCCTACATACAACTCCGTACAGTACTTACTACCTTTGTCGATGCTGAAGAATTGGAGTACACTATGCCGTCGCTTTCTGAAAAAGTTCGGCTATCAGGCTCACGAGGGCAGGACCGAACCCATATTCCGACAGAAGAGCTGGCCTGGCAACCGACTACTTAAATCTCGGAAAAAACACACACTGATGAACTGCTGCTCAGTCACGACCGAAGGATGAGAAGAACCTATGTTATGTAGTCACGTGATTAGAGCTGGCTTGGCGCCAAGGACACGCCTAGTTTCCCGAGGTCAACAAGCAATTGGTCCTTCGCATCTCCAGAACAAACTTCAAGATACAAACACCTTTGGTCATCGTCAAATCCGAAAACCGACAGAACGTTCGCCGACCGCCCAATGATTCCTGAAATTCGTCGGCGACATATCATTCGCAGCCCCTGCTGGACAGGATGACATTTTTTTCACGCAGGACGCTTCTCCCGCATCTCTATCCTCCCCCGGCCCGAAGCCTGACCCTAAGTCAACACCGCACCCGGTTCCTCCCCATTACTCCCAAACGCCACCTAGGCATCCCCCCGCAGTTCCTCCTCGACGATTACATTCCGCGGTACCAACTCCTGAGCTCCACGGACATCGCACGCAAGCGCTCCGCCGCGTATGCACACCTCCGCAACTGCAACCTCTGCCCGCGGCTCTGCGGCGTCAACCGCTACGAAACCACCGGCGTGTGCCTGATCGGCGCGGAGACGGTCAAAGTCAACGTGATCGCGCCGCACCGGGGCGAGGAACCCTGCATCCAGGGCTACCACGGCAGCGGCTCCGTCTTCTTCTCCGGTTGCAACCTGCGCTGCGTCTTCTGCCAGAACCACGACATTGCGCATCAGCGCAACGGGTTCGATCTCACCCCCGAGCAGCTCGCGGAATGGTACCTGAAGCTGCAGGATGTCGGCAAGGTGCACAACATCAACCTGATCACCCCGGAGCACGTCGTGCCGCAGGTGGCGCTGTCGATCCTGGCGGCAAGGGACATGGGGCTGAAGCTGCCAATCATTTACAACACTTCGGCGTTTGACTCGCTGGCCTCGCTGGAGCTCATGGACGGGCTGGTGGATATCTACCTGCCGGATTTCAAGGTCTGGAGCACCAGCTCGTCCAAGCGGCTGCTCAAGGCGGACGATTACGCCGCCGCCGCGAGAGAGAGCGTGAAGGAGATGCATCGCCAGGTAGGCGATCTGTGCTTCACGTCTGATGGAATAGCAAAGAAAGGGGTCCTGTTGCGACACCTGGTTATGCCGGGGAAGGAGGACGAAGGCCGGGAGATCATGCGGTGGCTGGCCGAGAACGTGTCCAAGGATCTCTACGTGCACATCATGGAACAGTACCATCCTGATGCGCATGTGGGGAAGAAACGTCGTCGTCGGGCAGTCGACGGTGAAGAAAAGGAGGAGGTACGTTATGCGGATATCAACCGTGCCGTCACCGACCAGGAGCTGGGAAGCGTCAGACAGGCCGCTGAAGAAGCTGGGTTATGGCGTTTCTGCGATGTCTCCGAGCTAGGAGGCTTTCATCTTTGATATCTCGAAAATCTGCAAGTAGACCGGGTGCCGATCAACGCTGGCATGCCACTACGGAGAGTATTCAACGATAGAGATAATGCCCTTTGGAAGCGATTCCAGTGAACTTTAGAGATTGGACACGGCTTAATGATACCAATGGACGTGAAATAACCAGCCTGAGTTCCTCACTCAAATATCCCGCACCAGTCGTGCACCAACCCAGGCATACGGATAGTTGTGCTGATAAAAGTTTATGCTAGGAAAGACATGAGTATGGAAACACATAGCATAGAGAGTGCGCGCACTTACAATGTTGTTCGTCCGGCGATCCGCGGATGCGTCGCCCATGAACCACCCAAGACAATGTTGTGCTTTCCATCGAAGAAGTCCGCTATAATGACATTCCCAAGTCAGCAACATTCGGCCATGTGGTACGCAAAGACGTTGCGTACTTGTGTATCCGGGATAAGCCTCCATTGGGTGGAATCCTTCGTGTGGTGCCAAAATCGTGCTGGTCCATTCCCAGACGCCGCCCAGCTCAGATTGTCCAGCGAGTTTGTCGCCGTACGGTGTCACGGGTGTCGGGTGCCATTTTTTGAATCCGACATTGCAGCTTTCCAGGTCCCTAAACATGGTGACTTCTATGTTGGGGTCCTTCTCATCGAAGCTAATGCTGCAGAGTTAACTTCCGGTCCAATACTTGCCAGTTACCGGCAGGGTGCCCGCTCACCTTTCAGTATAAGATGCATGAGCTCCGTTTCTCCGTCTGAGAAAATCTGCAACGCCTCTCTGTTGCTTGAGAAACTCCGCATGCTTGTATATGCTTTGCGCTTCCTCATATGTTGGCAATCTGCAATTCATCCATTTCGCGTAGCCATCAAGCTCGTCGTACGATGCCATCACTGGCCAGTCGGCAGCCCATTTAAGAGGAACGGGTCCAAAGACAGTTCGCACCGAGTATTTGTCAAAGATACTTGGATGACCGTTTGCATCCCCGTTACTCCCGCTAGATACGCTAGCCGTGGCGATCCACGACGCGGGCACTTGGCGACTGCCACTGTCTACAAGGTACCGCCCATATTCCCCGTTCGTAACAGCGCGGCCCTGGGCCTCGAACGGCCGGACTGTAACCACGCGCCGCGGTTTCTCGTTGTCCCATCCAAACGCCTTTTCCGGCATTAGGCGAATATCAGAATCATCTATGCCAATTGTCAAAGTCTGCTCGGGTATCCGAAACCACCGATTTGGTTTTGCGTCACGTCTTGCGTCGAGGGCCATTCGTTCAAAATTCGGGCGAGGGACCCCCGGCGGAGGGAGAACCTTGTCACTCTGCAGGAGCATGTACAGAAACGTCTCGATGTGCATAACTTCATGCTCGAAAGCAATCCAAATCGCCTCGCTCAAAAGCCGGTTTTTCCAGTATCCAGTCGACCTCAAGATTGACAGCAGGCGGGCCCGGACCCGTTCTTGAAAGTCCAGGATGTCAGCTAGAGGGGGCCAGTCGTCAGGAAGCTCGCTATGAGGATGGCATTTCTCCGGATTATCGACATCAGGGTCGATGCCACGTTCAAAGATTCGGCGGTACTCCTTCGGCTCGGTGGGAGCCGACTTCGTCCCTCGAGCCAAATGAATATCTGTGAACTCCGATCAGCGTGCTGCTGCAGATGGCAACCAATTCTGCTCACCGCAAAAGGTCGGGATATGTCCAAGGTAGAATATCAGCGGGTTTCTCAGCTCAATGGGCCGAGACATGAGTGCCTCGCGCGGGACCATGGACTTTGAGACAATATCCCAAGCAAGCCATAGCATCTCCCAGTTCTTCGGAGGGGGAGCTACACCTGTCCAATATTGAACGACAATTCTCGGCATATCAATCTTGGCCGGGCGCAGAACATGAAGATCTGAACAAGAGCACCGCAAGGTTAGGACAGCAACGGCAAACATCAATGTTTCGGCTTCTTGAGCCAACGGGAGAGTGTGTGAGAGGACTCACGATAATCATTGGAGCTATTCCCAAGTTCCCGTGTAGGGACTAGTCCTGCATTGCGCCACAGGTGGAATCGCTCTGTCTCGTCGAATTTGTACGCCTCCTCGAAGAGAATCCTCTCGCCTTGGCGGAGCTTTATGTCCTTGATCTCCACGTCACATGTAGGAACGTAAAATGCCTGGTGGCATCCGAGATCCTTGTTGTACAAGGAATGTACCTCCCACTCACCAGATTTGAAAGCCTCAAACCCTAGTATTTTGTTGGCGTGTGCCAGGCCGTTCATGTAGAACTGCCTCGTGAGACCGCGGGGGTCATTGTATGCCAAGTACACCTTGTCCTCCGTCTTGCATCCATCCAAGCCCACAATAAAGGAATCAGACGGTTCCAGCAGCTTCACAAAATTGTGCAGAAACTTAGCCGCATTGCCGTGGTTGAAGTTCCCCAGCGATGACCCCAGGGACAGAACGCAAGTTGTCTTTCCCCATTTCTTTTGATCTTGCAGCCACCTCAATGCGTCATCGTACGTGCCATGCAGACCGTGAAGACGAACGTAGCAATACGTCTCGGGCGACACTGTCGCAAATGTGCGGTTCAACTCATCCAGTGACAAATCGAGTGCATAGTAGTCAACCGACTTTTGAGCAGTCTCAAACTCTTTCAGCAAGATCTCAATCTTGCGCAAGTTCCTACATGTCGACGTCAACCCCGGATACAAAGGCACTTCAGCTAGTCATCTAGAATAGACACAAACATACCCGCTGCCCAGCTCCACGAGCTGCGCATACTTGGGTATTATCTCGGCAATTGTCTTTGCATGGGCGGTCAAGGCCTCGATTTCAGCATTGGTGAGATAGTACTCGTCCAGATAGGTAATCTCTTCGAAAAGCTGCAACCCCTGGACGTCATACAGCAACATTGTCGGCAGAGTCGGGGGGGTTGATTCGAGTCCCTGGTAGACAGCATCGGCCAGCGAGTGCTTGGCAAAAGGGGAACGGATATCTATGACGTCAACGGGGTTGGAGGAAAGAGATGACAGTGCCATGGCTGCAGAGCTCTGTACAGATGTGAACCCTACCTAGTAGGCTAAATGAAAAGAGTGACTGGGGTTGAAGCTCGTATTATACTTGGAATCCCGGAAGCATCACCACCTCGGGGATTCTGGTTAGACTTTTCCAAGCCCTGGCAAAGTGGTGATGTTGATGGTGGATGGTTTGCGGGGATGTTCTCTTCCCCTCTGCAGCATGATTGGGCATTATTGAGGAAGGACCTGGCCTGGCAGAGCGGCTTCCTGAATAAAAAAAAAAAAAAAATCCTCAATGCCCGCAGTTCAAAAATAGTTCCTGACGTAAGCTGCTCCATTCCATCTCATTTCTTCCATTGAGAAGCCTGTCGTAGGAGCACCCTTTGGTTGGCTGCAATTTAATTCGTAGACAAATCGCGCTGGAAAAAAAGGAATGGAGGATTATCAACGGGGTTGACCTTGGGCCCTGTCAACTCAGAGCCTCGGTCAGATTAGTGGCGGTGCCAGGGTCTGGTGGTTAATGGAGTAGTTCAGCTCTTTTTCAGATGGGGAGCTTTGCTTGTTCAAGATGTGCAAGTACGAGTAGTGTTGTCATAGACTCTGGGTAGGCCTACTGCAAATATCCCCAAAATCACTCAACTTGGTATGATGCCTTAGGTAGTAGTAGTAGTACGGCACTTATCCTACAAGAGGCCATTTACGCCGATGGAATCATGGAAGGGACCGGAGGTGAACCAACCGAACGGTCAACGGAACGGATCATTGCGGGTATTAATCGATTATCCTCTGTGACTGATGGCTTGACGAGCAGAGGGAATCAAGGATAGCACCGAGCAATCTAAACTCTTCTCGAGTCCAATCCATCAACGGGCCTCCAATTCGATCCTCTGGAAGGACACGAATGAAGGTGGCTTGATCTCGTCGGGTAGGAAAGGCGCAGCGGTTTGAGGGCCAAGCCATAATGAAGTTAGGGGTGTAGAGCGCCTACAGTACTGTTCACTAAGAATAAAGAGTGGGAGTAACCTGACGAGCGCAGTAATGGTCTGGCGAAAGGAAGGCTAATCTCCTCCCAGAAGCAGCCGCTCCAATTGATACAGATGGCACTACTATCTCTATGCAGGGTAGTCCTTGATATGATAGCTCTTCAGCTTCACAAACTGATCGAATCCAAACCTGCTCAGTGTAACGCCACGCCCGGAGTTTTTCCAGCCAGTCCACGCCAAATCCTGTTCACAAATTGTTAGCAGGCAGCGGAAAAGGGCAATGGCGAGTACGCTTACAGGACTGGGATAATCAGCACGATTGACAAAGACCGTGCCGGCCTCAACCTGCTCGATGATCCGCTCCGCCGCTTGAGCATCCTTGGTCCACACACTGGCCGTGAGGCCAAACTCGCTATCATTCATCAGCTGAATGGCCTCCTCATCGCCCTTGACCTTCTGCACCGGGATGATCGGTCCAAAGGTCTCGTCCTTCATCACAATCATATCATGGTTAACCCCAGTCAACAGCGTCGGTCTGACGTAGTTGCCATGGGGAGGGAGGTTCCTGAACGTCTCGTTCTCGGGTGTTTCATCCCTGGCACCTTTCTTGACCGCATCCGCGAGATGCGTGTTGAACGTATCCACTGCCCGCTTGGAAATGACCGGGCCGATCTGCGTTTTCTCATCAAACGGGTCTCCGACTCGGTACTTGCTGAGCACGTCCTTGACGGCCTGGACGAATTGGTCGTGGATACTCTCATGGACGTAGACCCGTTCGATTGCGCAGCAGCTCTGGCCGCTGTTGAAGATGGCCCCATCGACGATCTGCTCGGCCGCCCAGGACACGTCGACGTCGCCGCGCACATAGGCGGGGTCCTTGCCTCCCAGCTCCAGGCCGACGTTGACGATACGGTCCGAGGCCGCTTTCTGCACGGCCAACCCACCCGCAACGGACCCTGTGAAGCAGATATGGTTGACCAATGGCGAGCGGATGGTAATCTCCAATTGCGCAGGAGAACCGCAGTGGACGTATTGGATGACATTCTTGGGCAGTCCGGCCTCAGCAAAGGCGGCAGTCACCTGCTCCACGACCGTCGGCGTCTGCGGTGAAGGCTTCAAGATCACAGCATTCCCAGCAAGAATGGCCGGGACCAAGCTGTTGACTAGAATGAGATATGGATACTGATCGGATTCCAATCAGTCTCTGCAGACTACAATTGCAACCAACCACCCCTAGATCTCGGAGCACATACATTCCACGCAAAAATAATCAACACCACCCCCACGGGCTTCCGCTTAATGAACCGATTGAACCCTTTCTCCGGGTCTCCGCGCGTGACTCCATCCTCCCCAAGCACCTCACTGCTCGCACGGTTCAAAAACTCCCCACGCTTGACCGCGGTGGCAATCTCCGTGGGCGTGTACGCGATGGGCCGCCCCATCTGCGCCGTGAGTTCCCGGCCCAGCTCATCCTTCTTCTTGGCCAGTATCCCCAGCGCCCGCGCGACGATCTCCTGCCGCTGCTCGAGGGTCGTGGACTGCGAGAAGGAGCGGAAGGCCTCCTGCGCGATCTCCGGGATCACTGCCAGTTCCTCGGAGGAGATGCCGGGGCGCGTTAGGATGGGTTCGTTGGTAATCGGGGAGATGGTCGTTAGGGTTTCTAGCGCCATGGTCGTTGATCAATTCCGCAACCTTTCCGTGATGAAATCAAGAGTGACTCACTCCGAGAGTTACAAGTATTACTTTTGGTAGGTGAGGGGCAGCGATCAATAATCGATCATCATCTCGTATCGTATCGTATCGATAAGGACCGATAAGCCTATCAAACTGACTGGAATAATATAACTGCCAGATCGGGAAACCTTATCAGGGTTAGGGTTCCGGAATGGAGTTCATGCCGATCAACCCCGAGCCCGATCCCGATCAAATCCGATGCCGACCACATTCGATACAGGGACCTGAGAAATTATTTTGTAGGTTAGGTATGTAGTACTTTTTCGCGGTCACTCCCCGTCCTTTGACGAGGCCAATGCTGACCCCCACGCCCAGACAAGCAATCAATTGGCCACAAGGCGCAAGGGAGAGGCAGAGCTGGCGCCAAAGCGATCTGCCGGCCCTCTGGCACTGCCGCGACTCCGCAAGTCCGCGCCCCCAGTCGATGGTCGTCGGGTCGATATGTGTTAGTTGACGCCGAATCAGGAGAGTCCCCTGGTCAGGAAGCAAGTAATGCAACAGGTACAGTCGTCAAAACATGCTCCACCTGGAAAATATGCAGGGAAAGCAACCAGTCTAGACTCCAAAGCTCAATCGACGGGTCATTAAGGTACATAATAGCTATCATTTACTGCTCAGCAGTCCGCAAACGGATGCACATGCTTGCATATTCCAACTCCACAGTTTGCAACTCCAAGTATTAATACAGTACAGGCAGGGGTATTTCCAATTCGATTCGAAACATTCCACCAAGACGCCCTCAATCAGACACGCAGAATGTAACCAACAAGCAACCCGATCAACCCAACTCCGGTCCAGTCCAGCCATCCTTCTCAATCCAAATCCGGTTCTCGAGATGAAACCGACACATCACTCATGACTTTACAGCGCAAGCCCGCTGCCGTCACCCGTCCAGCGGTACAGCGCGAGCACTTCTCGTCGGCGCTGTTGCTGTTCTCCGAAATCTTCCGGGACGCGACCGCGGACCTGTGCCAGGGCTGATCGCATGACTTTGCGGAAGTTGCGCTGTAGATCGAATTAGCAGATTGTAGAGTTAGGGTTGAGGAGAATAAAACATACCTGGTATTCAGTATTGAGAGTGACAACACACGCCTCGTGCGCCCGGACAATGGTCTCGCAGGCCTTCACCACGCTCGGGCTCGCGTTGCCCTGCAGCTTGTCTGCCGTCAACAATAGTAGGAAACTGCCCTGAAGCAGGTAGATTCCGAAGAAAAACGGCATGTAGCTCAGGTCCGGGTCGTATTCGAGAATGTCGGCCGCCGCTTCGGCCGCGCTGACAGCATGTCCCATGGCAGAGACAAATGACTCGGACGAAATCCACATGTCATTATCATCGAGCAGAGAAATCGGATCCCATTTGCCCGTCAGTAGGATGTGCAGCACATGCATGATGTGCGTGCCGTAGGCTACGACAACCTTGGTCTGCATAACCGACTCATTCATCCGAGACCCTGCAGTGCTTGTTGAGTTACCGGACGGGCTGACATGGTCCAGATTGCGGCCATCAAACCCGGCGGTCTCTCCGTCGTTGCCGAGAGTCATGGTGCTGGTGTGGCGCGCTTCAAATTCTCGCAGGCTCTGTCCGTACAAATCGAGGTGGCGGGAAATCTCCGCGACTTGACGATCCCATTCGCTGCTGTTCCGCATAAGCATGCCGAACCGAGGATGGTGGCGCGCGTGCTGTAGATCGACGATCTCGCCCAGGATGGTCATAAGAGGTAAGAAGTAGCCGAACATGCTATGCCCCGAGCATTCGTATGTAGGTCCCGCTGGTCGATAACCCGCATTGGCAAAGTCTCCGGCATGCCAGATATCGTCGTTCATCGGCTGCAAGAGACCTTCGCACTCCTTGTCCAGGAGTGCGAGCGGCCGATTGTAGCAGAGCGCCAGATGACGATCCATTGCGTAGAGGAACCACCAAATGCGTCGGCGCTCCTCGCGCTCCTCCTCCGAAATATGTCCCGTCGTGGCGGAAGCGCTGCCATCGAGGGTGGTCTTGAGATCCATATCGACATCTTCGCGTTCGTCCACGCGTGGCTGCGAAGGATTTGGTGGTAGTTCCCGGCCGAGCTTCAATTCCCGTGCCAGGGACCATGCGGCAGACCACCATCGAAGACTGGCGGCCTTGTATTCACTGGCTGAGATGACGACAGCGAGATGGATATACGTAGCTACATCGTCGACGGCACCAGTCGCGCTCTTACGAGCTCCCAACTGGTCCATCGACACACCGAACCCACCTAGAGCAACACCATTGATTACCATGTTGGAAGCATAATGTGGCGAAGTTTCTCCCGGCGCAGGGCCATGGATCAATGGCCGCAGCAATCCTATCGTCACCTCCAGGAGCTTCTGGCAGACCCTCCCCCGGGCGGAGGGAGGAGATGTCAAGAAGGGAGCATCACTCGTTTGGGCGGCAACCCACAGCATGCTTGCCAGCAGGGCTGGGCTGCAGATGCGGGGCCGCGTTGGATGCAGGAAGGAAGCTTTTCGGAAAAGATATCCGAGAACGTAGGGCGACTGAGGGACAACGTGGGCCGAGGATGCGCTGGCAAAGTAGAGATCAAGCAGGTCGCAGGCCAAGGACTGCGGGATGATGGATGAAATGTAGGGAAGGACCGGTTGCAGCACCGGGTACCGCAAGGAGCCGGAGACCCCATTCGAGGTATTGAACGAGGCCAGATTTGCAGGCGTAGGGGACGGCAAAGCGGGCAGCCAGCTGGGCGACTGACCGGGGGGCGTCAAGCCCAGGAACGGCGTTGCTGGGGCGTTCTCCCCAGCCGAGTGACCCAGCCGGTAGCCGTTCGCCGCGCCACCACTCTGATCTTGGGGATTCACAAAGGAAAACAGATCGTGGAATCCATTGAATCCGGCGGGAACCAACGACGGAGGGGAGCGCTGGTTTGGTGCCGGCATCCCTTGCAATGATCCCATGTCGGCCATGTGAATCGATGATCTGTTCACGTTTGAGAGCTGGGAGTAGTCATTCATTGTCATGTTGTCGATGGCTGGGTTCATCGATTGAGATGATTGCTCGGTCGGCTGCTGGGGGTGGGTCGTAGTGGACATGTTTGAGATGGTCGACTGCCCGCCGGCATCAAATGGCTGGAATTGCTGTGGCTGGCCATCAGAAGACTGTTTCTCTGACCCATCTTTCTCCTGTGCAGTGGTCGATTTTCCATTGGCCGGAGCTGTCGTAGTTGCGGTTGCTGTGGTTGCAGCTGTGGTCGTCGCCGTGCTACTTCCACCAGACGCCGCCGCCGCCGCTGCGGCTTTGGCCGCAGCTTCGGCCAGGTCCTTCTTGGACGCCTTGCCGCGCTTCTTTCGCTCGCGGGCATATTCACATGTCAGCCCAAACTCTAGTATCTGGTTAGCACACACATTGGGGACCCGCGGTCCGTTGAATCACCGACCTATACAGTGCGCGCACGGAGCCAGGCCATCGCATTTTGTCCGCAGCTGGTTACACTGATCGCATGCGCGGCTAATGCGGCGGCGCACAGGGGCTCCCGATGCCGACTGCTTGCGTATTGTCGACCGCGCCTCGGCCGTGGAATCGCGGCGACCGGGCACTTTGAAAACATCATCCTTCTGCACTTTGTCTTGCTGCGCCGGAGCGGGGTTCAGCTGCTCCTGACGCGAGAGTTGCAGCTGCTCGAGAGCGTACTGAGAGCCCTGGGCAAGCGTGTCGAGGCCAGGATGCTGAGACTGAGGGATGGGGGCGGACGAAGCGGAATCCGAGCTGGCATGGTACGACGGGAAGGAGCCCGAGAACTGGTGCAGAGCCGCAGACATGATTTGCAGGCGCACGCCCTATCGGCGTGGATGAGAGGGAGGGCAGCAAATCGCGGTTGGACAAAATTTTCCGAGGCCTCGGCGAACGGGAGAAAAAATCAGCGACGGCTGCGGCAGAACAACAGCATCTCTCGGTTCTTTTCTTCGGCGGTGCCTCCGTTCGCTGATGATTTTTTTTTTTTCTTTTTTTCTTTGCGGGTCTCCTCAATCGATCGGCACGCAGACGGCGATTGAATCGGAGGAGAAAGGGAGATCGATCGGAGGAGAGGCTCAGGAACCCAGGCCACCAAAAGTCCAAAACCATGCAAAATGTGGAGAAGGTTGGGGTAAAATACGGGCCGCAGCGAGTCACGTGATCCGCACGGTCGAATGGGGGAGCAACGCAGGCGGTGGGTGGCGGGCCGAGATTTCGCCACGAGTTTTCACCGCTGGAATCTTGACGAAGTCACTAATTACTTATTGTATCTCATCGGATCAGCTGACGAAGAAAGCAGTGTTGTCGATGTCTGATGATTCGGAGGGTCATTATGGCCTGCCTTTGAATAATAATAATGGTTCACTCCGGGAATACGGAGGATTTCAGGGATTGCTTGACTTTTTGACTCCCACCGAGTCCAGCCTGCTGAGCGTCTGTGGTCGAGAGCTCGCTTCTGAGTCGTCGGCTTGCTTCTCTCGGTGTGCTGGTGCCCAAAGCCTAACCCCAGAAGGAGACATCTCTGCGAGTCGTTACTCGTCAGGGTCCAGTCCAACCGTCCAGGGTCAGCAGTCAGCACTCACCAAGATGAAGACTCCCTCCCGGCCAGCCACAGATGCTGTGGGGCCCGCTGGGGTCGGCTTGCTCCGGCTGCCGGCAATCAGAAGCCGTTGAAAAGGGACAAAGTTACGCTTCAATGCAGTTGACTTCCGAATACGAGAAAGACGAGTTGGCGGAGGTTGCAGTCTGACTGCGCAGAGAATCACGTGCACTCCTCGGAATCACGGGTGCCTCAGGCAGTCTCTATCCTCCTCCCCAAGTCCCCCATATTCCCCTGGAGAGACTCGTCCTGTCATTCGATTTGGATGCCAACCGCTCAACTCTCACAATCAAAATGGATACCACGTTCGCGTTGGCAGGAAACATTGAAAATGGACAACTATATGCAGTACCAAACCAACAACTTCCCATCGAAGTCTTAGTCCGGTGAGTCGATCACAAGCGGTCGCGCTTGGCATGGAGAGAGCAAGGTCAATTTGAAACTCAGCTCGAACGTGACACTGAGAGACGAAACTTTGGGACTTTGAGGCCTTGAAAGGACAGTCTTTGATCCCCCGACACTCCGTACTTGTCTGGAGGACGGAGTACTGTGTTTCTCCGTAGTTGTTTGTTGTCCCCAGGTCAACAAGCTCAAAGTTAACCATTAGCTACGAGTCAATAATCGCAAGTCCTCAACAAAGCTCTGAGTTCCTTTTTCTTGGCCTTCTCTTTCTTGCGTCTCCCTTCAGAAAACCTGATGCTTCATGCAGCTGGAGCTGAATGTACCCCATGCATACTCTTGAGAGCTCCCCGCCTACACAGTGTGGACGCTCCGCAATATGCACTCCTGCATTCTGCAGCCCGCACAGACTGTGGAGAGCCAACCTTTCTCATCCCTCAGCCCTGTGCCTGGGGCCAAATACTCGACCAGTACGGAGTACGGGAAATACCTAGTTTTCGGAGTCCTAGGTCAATGATTGTAAAATAAGTAGACCCTGACCAGGGGATACGGCATGCAATTTACAACAACTACCAAATTCGGCCGGCTCATATGGTACTCAACCTGGCACTCCGAACTCAAAGGAAAAAAGAAATGATTCGATCCCAGCACGCGAATAATCCCTGCATACAGTTTTGACGTGGTCCTTCTCAATTAATTGCTCGTCATTACTAGTGGCTGGGTGCTCAGATCCTTCCATGCATGGTTCGAAATGGGTTTCCATTTGTTCTAGAAAAAAAAAAAAAAAGGCCAGGCCCCACGACAATGACTAATCAAAAGGTCTAAACCAGAAGCAGCTAGAGCCGAGAGTTTAATTGAGTTTAGGTTGAGCAATTGGCCAATAATAATGCAACCAATTGGGCAATAATGGTCTCATCCTCCTCGGCACCTGCGACGGAGTTATCCGTGCTTGGGAAATCCTTTCCTCTCGGCTCTCGCTTTCGCTTTTACAGACCGTAGCCTCCATTCTAGATGAACATTCTGCATACGAAAGTTTTGATGAAGCTTTTATTGTGAAACTACCTCAATTCCGTAATTCCGTAGGCCTACCGGACGAAGTCCACAGAAAAAAAATAAAATATTCTGAAGAGCAGGTACTGTAATGCCACATCCTTGGATCGACAAGAGGCTGGGTTCGGGAACCCCCACGCAGGAACTCGCTGAACTTTTCCTTGAACATCGACGGAAAAGCAACGAAAGACCGATTCTTTCGTTTGGTTGTTCAGTATACGCTCAGTCACCGGACGGGGATCAAAGAGCATTTCCTTCAATCGCATCAGAGAAACACGTCCAGCACGGAGGAAGCTTGGTGACCATGTTGAATCGACAAGTTGAACAGAATGCGGAGTACTACTACAAAGTCAATCTTCCAACTCATCAAAGACGATAATCCTGCGAGGTCTTGTTCAGGTCAACACTTCATTAGATCCGTTATATGTACACTATGATACAGAATACACGTCTTCCCATCCAAAAAAATCTGCAAGACATCGCTCATCAAACGCCAGGCCATCTGTAGCGAGGTAGATAGTACATCCTACAGTCAAACCAATGCCACAAGGATATCTGTACAAGGAGACACACAACCGGAGTCGGAGAGCATCATGCAATCACAAATGCATCTTCTTCACGAAAAGAAGTAGCGACTCTTTCGCAGAAGCGCCACGTCAAACTCCCCCTTCTTGGGGATGTCCCGGAACGTCAATGGCAGCCATACCCACACGGGGTTTGCCTTAGACCGCGGAGAAGACTTGGACGACGACTTGCTCCTCTCCAAGTCATCGTCCTGGTCGAGCGTTTCCTCCTCCACCGAGGCGAACGCGCTGTCCGCGTCAAAGGGGTCCGTCGCGTCCTCCTCGACGTTCTCGAGCGCCTCTTCGGAAACGGACCCTTCCGGGGTCGAGCCCGGACCGGTTTCGCCCAGAGTGGCGCTCACCTCCAGGTCGTCATGCGTGCCGCCCATCGCCTCGA
The DNA here is from genome assembly GCF_041956625.1 of Thermomyces dupontii. Classification (NCBI taxonomy): domain Eukaryota; kingdom Fungi; phylum Ascomycota; class Eurotiomycetes; order Eurotiales; family Trichocomaceae; genus Thermomyces; species Thermomyces dupontii. The sequence continues at coordinate 290,614 of NW_027192313.1, read as the reverse complement.
AGATGCTGCCCGCCGTCTCCATCGCACGTCCTTTCGCCTGCAGCTCCGGGTCGTCGGACTGGAGAAGGATCTGTCGCTGCCGCTCGACAACCAGTTCCTCCAGCGGGTTCTTGCTCTTCCGACTCTTGCGGAACTGGAGGATCTTCTTCGCGATCTTCGAGCGGCGCGGGATCTTGGCCAGGAACATGTAGCCATCATACCGCGCCCGGAACTCCGCAGCCAGCCGCCTGATGATGTCGTCCGAGTGCATCCGGATGAAGCATTCCCGCAACACCGAGCTCATCGTGTCGACGTCGCATGCGTGAGTCCAGAAGGAATCGTGCACGGCAGCGAAGTCCAAGCCCCGCTTATGGCATTCAATGGCGGAAAGCATCATGTGCGTCGCGTCCAGGGAGTGGATGAAGTTTGGTGGGAATGCCTGCAATTGCTTGCGCTTCGACACGGGCCCTGTCGCCGAGGGCTCGGCAAGCGTCAAGCTCTGCAAGGATGTCTGCACTCGGCTGGCCGTTTGCTTTCGATACGGCTGCACCACTGGGAGACCAAGCGGAGTCGTCCAGATCATGGTGGACTTGAACAAGCTGCTTGGTTTGGCCTTGAGCACTTCGCTCCGCCCTTCGTTGACGGCTTCTTTGATGAGCCGGTCGACCTGCGCGGGCGAGACGGACTGGCAGATCCGGCTGGCGCAGTCGCCCAGCCAGTACTGGATATCGTGGGCTCCGCTGAAAATCGACCCGAGGGCAATGAAGATGTTGCGCGCAATGTACTGTGCACATGCGTTCATGTCTTCCAAGTCGGGATAATGGTCAACCAGCTGGCGCTTGACTTGTCTCACGGCGCCGATAAAAGTGACACCATACACGTTGGTCATGACGGTTTGCTTGACGATCTTTCGCTTGATCTTGCCGTCCAGCAACTTGGCTAGTCGATGGCCTTGCTTGGCTTCCTGTGCAACGCGCTCCTTGACAAACTCGGCCACCGCGGTGTACACGTCAGATGGGCGATCCGCCGGCATCAGATTGACCTGTTGAGCACCCTCGACATCGCCTCCCAGTGCCGCGTAATGCTGCAGACCGTTGCAGGACCCATCTTGGTGGATCGGCAGTCGTGAAGGATACTGCGTCGGGTCCTCCAGGCGAAGCGCGTTACGCAGCTCGCAGCAGGCCGCCAAGCATTGCCACGGGTCCTCCGCTTGCAGGAACCATCGACGACCATGGAGGCCATTGTTGGCCGAATCCAGGATGTCATCCAAATGCTGGTTGGCGAATTCCTCCCGTTCTGTCAGGCTGGCCTTGTCGAAACCGAACACGTTGGACAGGTGAATCTTCAGCCACCGCAGGCCAGATTCCCCCAGGGGCTTCCCATTTTTGAAGAGCAGAAGAGCGCGCGCGTTGTCCGCACCCATCTGGTTCAAGTACGACGGCAGCGGATAGGCTCGACCGCGGAAATCCATATTATGCGGGAGGTAAAAGGTCTCATTGAGAAACGCCCGCGCAATCTCCATCTGGAAATTCGTGAAACATCGATTGGAATGATATCCCGACAGTTTGTTTTCAACTTCACGGACGGCGCGACGCCAGGCCTTCTCGGCCTCTGGATCGGCGTTTGCCGGCTTCTCAGGGTACGGAATCTGAGGATCCAAAGGCGGGATTTTGGCGATGGCTTCCCCAGAGTTCCACGCCTCCACCATTACCTCGAACACGTCTTTGTTAATCACCCAGGCAGTTTTGCCGAGTACGTCCAGGCCAGTGCGGACCTCCTTAAGCCCGTCATTTTCGAGACTCTTTTCCATATAAGCTCTCTGGAGAACGTCACCAGGCGTACAGCGCATGATTTGGCTTGGGTAGCCCAAGTAACCACCATCTTCGAACCCCTTCCAAGGTCGAGGTTCCGTCAACATGGGCATATGTCGAGCAAGCAGCATCGGCGGAGGTTCGCGAAACAATTTGTCGGCAAATTGCTGATGCAGGTGTATCATGCCGTACTTCTTGCCGTTCCGCACTTCATACGAATGTTGGAAAGCAGGCTGCATGGTGACGGAATCCTTGCCCAGCCTAACGGGGACTTGAGCCGTCTCATGGAGAAAAGACAGCATCATACCCCCGACCTTGACACAGATCGTATCCGACCAAATCAGGCCAGGATTCCGCTCCTTGGCTTCCTCCACGATCTTCTTCCAGGAAACGCGGCCCATGCGCTTTTTCCGATTTTCGAGCATCCGCCTCACCAACTCCAACCGTTTGGTATCATTGCTGTACGCTTGGAGCGTTTCTTGGGATATTGCCTCGTCTCGAAGCTCCTTTCCAAGGCTGACGATGACCGTGGAGCTCTTGATACCCTTTGAGGCACCGGTCTTCGCAAAAAGGTGGACCATGTGAAGGATTGTCGCAGCTGCAAGCTTCTCCGCTGGAATGGCTGCGAGGTATATGCCGTACCGAACCCGCTCGCGGTCCACAGTGGACAGAGATTTTTGTTTTGCTTCGTCCGTTTGCGCGGTTTTGATAAACGCCAACTCGTTCTCGATTCTCGCGACCAGGTCATTGAACCACTGATTGAGCGTTGGGCCAAGCTTCTTACCGCCGCCCGTGATGTCGATGCCCGCCTCACGCATCTCCTGCATTTCCGCCGTCCAACGGTCCACGGCAGCTTGGACAGCATCTTTCTCCAGTTGTCGTTGACGCATTTCTCGGTATTGTGTGGTATCTTCTGCATTGGAAGGTTGCAATTCCGCATTGGAGGTCATAAGACCGAGCGTATTCTTGAGTGTGCTCAATCCTCGACCTTTTTGCTCCGTGGGCCGGATGAAAAGTGATGGCTGGGAAGAGGATTTGTCCTGAACGCTGCTCGTGGATTCCATGTGCTCCATACCGACTCTTTGCATGTCGTAGGGGCATATCTGCAATGATAAAAAGTCAGCGTATCTCCAACGAACGGGTTAGACCGCACGTAATCGTTACCTCTGACAGCTCGCCCAGCTCCAAATCCGTTAGGATTGGAAGGGAAAGCACCTCCTCCTCTAACGACTCCCGTTTAACTATCTTCCAGTACCTCCGAACGGTGCGGCCACGGCGCGACCCATGTAGCAGACGCAAGGCCATGCGCAACATGATGGCCATGGTTTCCGCATTGGGCTTGACGGCAGTCTTGGGCATTGTAACCTCGAACCACTTCTGCAACGGAACGACAAGGCCCGTCTGCCTGGTCACGATGGCATGGGACACTGCGGCCTTGAGGTATCTGTTGTGCAGATCGAGATATTTGGGCGACTGCGGCGGGTAAAACTGCGCGATGCGTCGGACCAGAGTCGCGGCACGATCGAAATTGCCCATCTTGAGACACACGTCGAGGTTTGCAAGCATTTCCGACAGGTCACCGCCGATACCACGTAGCCGCGGACCGCTGACATTTTTGGTGGTCTGCAGCTGATTTTCTGCAATTATGATGGCGGGAGAGGAGTAGAGAGGAGGTTGCGCATTTCCGGAAAGCCATGGATGGTGTTCTTGCCCGGGAGAGGAAGGATAGTCGAGACCGTCTACTGGGGTCCGCATCCCAATGTCAAGTCCGGTCGCGCCATCGGTGGCCGTCGCGAGGTTACGCTTCGAGTGGGCGATCGAGCGCTGGTGTTCATTCTGCGCAGACAGGGCAGAGACGGGGCTGAATTGAGTATGAAGCCGCCAAACCCCAGGGCATAGCCATGGCAAAATCAGCGGTTCCGGCGACCGGCGCAGTTGATGGAGGGCATTCCGACGACTGGCAGCCCGGCGGAGCATGATTGCTAGGCGCGGAAATCGACAGAATTAGGATTGAACGGGCTGCAAACTCTTTTCATGAAGAGGAAGAAAAGAAAGTATACAATGAGGTGGGAATAGAATGAACAAATAACACGACTCGTGAGACAATTGACTCCCAGCAAGTCTCACGGCCACGAAGGAAAGAGAGAAAGCAAGGGGAGACAAGAAAACAATTTCCGACCTTCAGAGCCCCGAATGTCTCCCCTTAGTAAAAAAAAAAAAAAAGAAAATATGAACAGGGCAATGGAGAGCTGGACGGCGATGATAGCATGAGATTTGCGACGAATCCGCTGGGAGCAAAAAAAATTCAAGAGAACCATGGAGTAGGTCACGTGGTTTTCAGATTACAGTATCACGTGCAGATTTGCCTTTCTGGTTGTTCCTGGACCGGAGACGCCCGCGGGGCACGCATGCCCTGAAACGAACAATGAAATGAATTGTAATTTCCTCTATGTATTTGTTTAAACTTTGAACCCTAAATATTTGCACAAATCATGGAATTTATAAAGTTGTTGTTGTTTAATAAATTCTATGTTGGAGGCTTAAAAGGCACTGGCATTCAGGGTGTGGGAGCTAGGCAGTAGGCACAGTACCTTCTCCATGGAATTATTCCTCTCGACTAAATTAGTCATGTCACGTGAGAGGAACTAGGTATTAGTCAGCATCACGCTACGGAGTAGGTAGTTATCCCTTGAGATAGTGGTCGTTTGGGTAGTGTTTGTGGTTGACTCGTGTTTTCCCCGTCATGGAGATGTCAAGTTGTCAACTGGCCTTCAATCCTGAAAGGAAATATTACGGAGTAGTCCATAAGTCAGAGGATTAAGCGCATATGATTTGGCTGAACAAACCACTTGATGGCATAATCGCTGTAGATGAGTGTCGAGAATCACAACAGTTTCCCAGGAAATGATATCTTCTACGAATAACCTAATAATATAATAATACGATATGTCTGTCCTCCGTACTGTACTCCGTACTCAGTTCTCCAAATTCACCCGTACCTCCTTCACTGTAGCATCTAATTTCTTCCGGAGAACTGCACATGGACATTCCAACTCCAAAACTCCAGTCTCCATGTTTCCATGGCTTCTCTGTCAGAAGAGGAGCTCAAGCTCATCCGAGACCATCCCTTGAACCATTCATTGGACGCCCTCATAGAGGCCCTTCGAGAGGCAGACCAAGCTTATTCTTTTGCCGATTCCGGCTCTGAGGACAGATCCGGGCACCTCGGTAGCCTGCTATCAGATCTTATATATGCCTTGTCGCGCTCGAGAGTCGCATTATGTCTTCATTCGAGGATCAGCGGTCGTAATCTTACGTCCGAACTTCTCGATACCTGCAAACGTGTCCTCGAGAACGACTTCAGCTACGACCACTACAGGCCGCTCGTGAAACTCGTCGTTGAAAAGGCAGTTGACGTCGAGATCTGGAGCTCGGTGCTGGAGCTCATTTCCAAAACCTCTCGAGTGACACCACAACCAACGAGTGCTCCCCACTTGGTGGATAACACATCGATCAAGAATAACTCGGGTTCATTACAAGGCAGCGAGCAGACCCGCAGCCAGGTTGACCTCAGAGTCTTTCAGGAAATCCAGGACCTGCACGTATCGCAACGTGCAGGGATTTTACGAGAAGTATTTAGAGAATAAAGACTGGACGGAACGTGCGCAAAACGTATATCACTCAACGCGGCACCTTCATATTGGCGGTAGATGGGTCGGTCTTCGCGATTCGCCTTCGCAACACGAAGTGGTTTAAGTGGTTGTTCAAGCTGCAAGACGATTTCCTTTCAACTGAAGAACGTCGTTACTACACAATCGAGCTCCCGCGGGAGCTTATCGGTGGTGAGCCACGACGACAGATTGATGTCGTTCTCAAACGAAGGAACGGTGATACCTCGAACGATGAGCACGACTGGAGGGACATTGAGGTGATCGGTGAGCTCAAGGCGTCCGACCGGGGCGTGAAAGATCCGCTGGTACAGCTTGCTGGATACGCACGAGAGGTATTCGCCTCCCAGCCGACACGGCGCTATCTCCACGCATTTACGATTTGCGGTTCTTTGATGACGACGTGGGTTTTCGACCGCTCGGGCTGCTATAGCCCTGCTTCATTCAATATTCATGAGCATCCAGAACGCTTCATACGGGTGATTGCTGGGTATACCATGATGGACGAGGAGCAGCTTGGGCTGGACACATTCATCGAGCGGGACGGCGACCGTCACTTTGTACGAGTGCAGCATGAGGAGAGTGAGGTGCGGCTCGAGTTGCAGCCGAAGCCTCTAATCCGTCAACGGGCGATCGTCAGTCGCGGAACGTCTTGCTTTCTCTCCAGAATGGGAAACTCTGAGGACTGGGAGTACGTGACCAAGTTTTCATGGACGTCGGACCGGCGGGAGCCTGAGGCGACTCTTCTTTAGCGAGCGAACCAGAAGGGGTTGAAGGGGTCGCCAGACTGGAAGGACATCGCGATATCATCAGTATCAGCAGTATGCGGTCAGGGATGATGTTCACGGAACCTTATACTTTTGGGGGCACGTCCAACGATGCAGAGTCTCAGTCCCTTCATTCCCCATCACCTGCTGTCTCGGCTAGCAACACTCGCAGTCGGACCAACGTTACGAATTCTTCTGAGCGTTCGAACAAACGCAAATGGACTTCTCTTCTCACTAAGTCGAAGCGATCACGGCCTGGAGGTAGTTCCGTGAGTGCATCAAACGAAGTCATGTTCGAGGTGCAAGAAACGCAAGGAACTAGTTTGTTTGCTGCCCGTGAGGGCCCATACGACAATCGCATCCTTCGCTGCCTCGTAATATTTCCAGCTGGTCGGCCGATCTACCAATACCAGTCACCATTGGAGCTGGTGCAGGCACTGCGCGATGCGATCAAGGCACATTGGTCCCTCTATTCTGTTGGGAATATTCTTCACCGGGACATCTCGGAGAACAACATCATCATAACAGATCGTGCAAGAACCGGTTTTTCGGGAATGCTCATTGACATGGATCTTGCGAAAGAGCTCGGCAAAGGGCGAAGCGGTGCTCGGCGCCGTACTGGCACCGTGGAGTTCATGGCTATCGAGGTGCTACTGAACGAAGATCATACGTACCGGCACGATCTGGAATCATTCTTCTACGTGTTACTCTGGCAATGCGCCCGTCGTGGGTGGGAGTTTGTCGGCAACCCGAAAGGCCAACCTTTGCGCAGTCGTCTCACAAGTTGGTACACGGGGACTTTTGAAGATATTGCCGTCGCAAAGGGTGGCCTTGTTGAGAGCCCTAGGAGATTCCAGCTCCTTACCGACGAATTCCCCCCGCTAGAGCGCCTGAAACCCCTGTGCCAGAGGCTCCGTCGCATCTTATTTCCATTGAATGGTTATGAAGTTTTCACGGGGACGCCGAAGGATCCGAAAGTTCTCTATGAGCCCATGATTGAAGCCTTTGACCGGGCAATTGATGACCTTGGCAATGGGGAATAGGCCTCCCCTTCCATTCTCATTGTACATTTGTGTCCTATCCAAGGGGTAGACTATGTAGTAATGTCTAACTTACGAGCTCGTGAAATAAATGGGTATCTGATCTCTGAGCAACTGGATAAACGCCAGGCACAGCAGAGGAGGGGAAGAATAGAGGTACTGACTAGGAAACACATTAATCAGATCAACCAGTAGGATCCTGTCGCTGGTGTCAAATATTGAATGCATCGACTCGGGTTCAATAGGGGAACTGACTGATGTAGTTTAGTAACTGTTATGTACCTACCTACTCGCCAAAGAGAAATCAGTACAGTAGTACCTCCTCACCCTTTCACTCCGTTCGTTTCAGGGCATGGTAATGTTCATCAATACCATGCCCTGAAATGAAGTCTGAACAAACCGCCCTCGCCAGCTTGCCGACAGCATGCAGTTGAATGATCTGATAAAGGTTGCGTTCTTCTACCTGTAACCGGAGAGGTGGGATTGTTGAGTTCGAATTGCCAGAGAGCCTTTGTTTTTTTTTCTTTCCGGTGATTCTGATCTGTTATGTTCATACCATTTACAATAGGGTAGGCCTACTACTTAGCCTCTCAGGTCGAACGTGATGTGAAAGTGAACCGTCATATTTGAGACTGGTCGCCCCCTTTGCCCATTTCAAGACCCGTTATTCTGAGCCCAAATGGCAATGGCAGATGCCCAGCAGGAGCCTACGAAAGTCTGCTCGCGCTGGGATGCTGTCCGGGGCTCCTTGGCAGTTGACACAGCTGCCCAAGAGAAGTCCAGAAATTGCCTACCTCCCCACTGGAGTCTTCGACAATGTTGACGAGAGAATGTGTGGAGGAGAGTAATGTGTCGTGTACAGGATGACAAGTCTCTCGTTGCTTAAACTTGGTTCTTGTGGACTCAGTCGCGTTTGTTAATGAGGAGGGGTTGGCCAAGTACAGTCAAGTTCCTCATGACTCGATCTTTTCTTTTCTTTCTCGAGCAGCCTTTGACTAACCGCCGGGGAAGCAGGGGATGTCAGCCCGGTAGGGTTTATTGGCAGATGGAGTGGCCTGCAAAGGAGCGGAAGACCAATCAATCCGGGAGGCCACTGAATAGTATATACTCATACAGACTCGGTATGGTATGGACTCCATATACATAGTACTTCATGCAAATTGGACTTCCCAACCTCGCCACGGTTGCTCAAGCATCATCTCAGAAAGTAGTCACCTAACAATCCCTGTTACCATTGCCCCGGAAGTCCACCGCCTCTGTTAGGCCTTCCGTTTCGGCAGAGGTGCAGCAGCGCCGCCGGTAAACTAAGATTTTGACCCTTGTCCACTTGCGCATATATATACCGACCGATGGCCACAGAGGAACACCTTCCAAAGCCTTGCTGGCTCTTGCGAGTTCATTGGTGCCGGTCGAACCGGTCTGCAAACCAACGCAATCTCCGTATCTTGTACATATTTCGGAGTCTTGAACGTGTAATCTCGCTCACCAAACTTCCTAGATTTCAACGGAGAACTGTTCCACCATGGCGGAAACGTCTGCGCAGGGACAGACCACCTCCACTAACAATGCCCCGGTCAACGTTGAAGTCGACACCTCGATAACGAGGTTCCTCCATTGCGGTACATCAAAGCACGTTGCTTACTTGACTCGCACAGTATGAGAATGACTCGTCTTATGGTGATGAACTGTACGTGATAAGACGACATGGCGCTCCTGATCCCAATAGCATGCTCACGCATGTTCTTCGACATATATAGATCGTCCTACACCGCATCGTTGACCTCATCGGTGCTCGACTATCGCCATGAGAACGGCCGGCGCTACCACAAATTCCGCGATGGCTGTAGGACCTGACCTCTTCTTGCCTGACCGTCCAAGATCTCCAAACTGATCGTTGCTTTCTAGCTTACCTGCTCCCTAATGATGAATCGGAAAACGATCGCCTGGACATGGTGCACGAGATGTGTCTCCGGGTGTTGCAGCGGAAACTGTACCTGGCGCCGGTCAAGAAACCGCAGCGGGTGATCGACCTGGCGACGGGGACAGGCCTCTGGGCCATTGATTTTGGTAAGTTTGCTTGCTAGGCCTTGGATGACGCAGAATACGGATGCTGACTCATAGTAGCGGACCAACATCCAGAGGCGGAGGTAAAATATAGTATACCATCGGAAGCGATCCCTGATGGACAGAATGTTGAGACCGGATCGGTTTGTTCCAGGTAATTGGCTGTGACTTGAGCCCGATCCAGCCGACTCTGTCAGTCCGATCCCAAGAATTCGTGATAAAGTCGCTCGACTGACGGGCTTTGGCAGGGTTCCTCCGAATGTGAAGTTCGTCGTGGACGACATCGAGTCGGAATGGGCGTATGAAAACAACCCATTTGACTTTATCCACGCGCGATACCTGGCCGTCTCGATCAGAGATTTTGAAAAGCTGATCAAGCAGTGCTATCGGTACTATGCAATTGGGACTTTTCCCTGTTTTCTTTCTGGGCTCTAACGGAAAACAGATCAGTCAAACCCGGTGGTTGGGTTGAATTCCAGGACTGGGACGGTTACCCTTACTCGGGAAGACGGCAGTCTCGACGGCACCGGGCTCCAACAGTACTTCAACGAAACCTACGGCGCGTTCGAGAAGGCCGGGTACGAGGTCCGTCCCGGTCCCAAGCTGGAAAAGTGGTTCAATGACGCTGGCTTCGTAAACGTCCACGTGGAGAAGTTCGCCGTTCCCTACGGCGTCTGGCCAAAAGATCCCAATCTTGTCAGTTTCCCTACTTTGTCTCCAAACAGTAGAAGACATATAATTAAATTCAGCACTGACCTCTTTGTACAGAAGAAAGTCGGTACCTGGATGCAGGCTCAGGCTGAAGCCGGCTTCGAGGGCGGAGCTCTGGCCGCTCTGACGCGGAACGAGAATTGGACCAAGGAGGAAGTCATGCTTCTTGCCAGCAAGGCCCGCGCCGATGGCCGGAAGCGCAACGTTCACTCGTTGTTCGACTTGTGAGTATCCACCTAGCTTCTCAGCAAGACTACTCTTTGATGTAAAACTAACCATGAATTGACACCCACAGCTACGTCGTCTATGGCCAGCGTCCTGAGGATTCATCGAAGTAAAATTTGGGATAGTCAATAGCCTATTCTACAAGAAGCCCCCCCGGCGCCGCGATATGTGCACTGTGTTTTTGATGGATTCCCGCGAGGTTCCGGCTCATCGGTTCAAGTTCCAGTGAATGTCTCCGCAGTGTGTTTGTTCAATGCCAGGGTGAACGTTCCGGGATCATCTTTATCTGCTCAGAAACGCAGCTCCCTGGCCTGGCCAAGCGAGATCATGTAGCGTTGCCGTGGCTTCTGTTGTAGATCATCATCACACATGTATTAAGCGCATGTTTATATACATCAATGCATCATTCAATGACTACTTCCCTTGCTTCCTTTTGCTTTTTCCGATTCTGCTTCATGGCCCACCCTGTCATCTCCGGTCTCGCCGGGTCAATCCGCGGCGCACTCATCGCGTCGAGGTACTCCTCTTCGTCGATCAGGGTCTCCAGCTGCGGGAGTGTCTCCGGCTCGTGATGGATCATGTAGTTCTCATAAGCGAACCAGGCGTCTTCGGTCTGTGGTGGGTAGATTAGCAGAAGTTCGAATGAGGATTGAGGATAAGACTCACCTCCGCATCCACCCACTCGTAAGTCTCCCAGCGCTCCTCTTGCATCTGCCGCAGGAGATCGAGATTGCCGCCTAGGATGGACTCCCCGCCCTCGGCGGACTTGACCTTGACATCGACGACACGCGCTTCGGTCGGTGCTGCCTCGTCATCGACATCTTTTTTGCTGCGGGCGGCCCGCATGCGGGAAGCTTCCTCCACAGCATCGACATGGTGTAATTGCGGACGTAATTGCACGACCGCGGAGACGGGCGAAAGATAGAGATTTTCTAGTCAAAAAACAGTACCGTCAGCCATTGCCCGCCTTTCGAAAGTAAGAAAAAAAAAAAAAACCAAAAAAAAAAACCAAAAAAAAAAAAAAAAAAAAAAAAAAAAAAAAAAAAAAAAAAAAAAAAAAAAAAAAAAAAAAAAAAAAAAAAAAAAAAAAAAAAAAAAAAAAAAAAAAAAAAAAAAAAAAAAAAAAAAAAAAAAAAAAAAAAAAAAAAAAAAAAAAAAAAAAAAAAAAAAAAAAAAAAAAAAAAAAAAAAAAAAAAAAAAAAAAAAAAAAAAAAAAAAAAAAAAAAAAAAAAAAAAAAAAAAAAAAAAAAAAAAAAAAAAAAAAAAAAAAAAAAAAAAAAAAAAAAAAAAAAAAAAAAAAAAAAAAAAAAAAAAAAAAAAAAAAAAAAAAAAAAAAAAAAAAAAAAAAAAAAAAAAAAAAAAAAAAAAAAAAAAAAAAAAAAAAAAAAAAAAAAAAAAAAAAAAAAACATACTCCCCCGAAAAGCCCCCAGCATATACAACGGATCCCCATCCTCCGCATCCTTAACCCTCCCTCCCAACGTCTGAACCCTCAACATCGTATCCACCTTTCCTTCCCCCTTCACATCACTCGCCATCTCCACATCCTCGGCCTTAACCGCCCCCCTCGCCCCGGGCTGCTGTCCCACGGGGTTAAACCCCCCAGCCATCCCAAACGCTCCCCCGGTTCCATCCCTTGCCAATCGACTTTGCTTCAACGCCTCGCCGAACTTCCTCCCCTTGTTCACGTCATAGTTCAGCTGCGTATCGATCGGTACATCGACCTCAATGAGGCCCGTTTTCGGCTTCACGCGCACGGCGGTGGGTTTTTGGCCATGGCGCTCGTCGTAAGGGCGGTTGGTGGCACGGTCGACGTATTGGAAGACGTAGCGCGGGATTTGGGATTGTTGGGAGTCAGTGAGGTAGATGTCGTAGGAGGTGATGATGGGGTCGGATGAGTCGTCGGTCATGGTGTTTGGTATGGTTGTTGTCGTTGTTGTTGGGTTAATGGCCTCATGCGGAAAAGGTTGAGGAGAGTAGTGAATTAGGTTTACTTTATATCTAGGAGACTGTCATTGTACTTGAAGGTCTGGGATTTGTCATGGATGTTTTGTCGTCTCTCGTGTCCAGAAATCGAAGTTGGTAATCGTAATTTTCACCCCGCTTATCGATAATATCGATAAGATAAGCAGGTGGCTGATAAGGGCTTGGTTGAAGATGGACATCAACACCATTCTATCCATGAAACAAACATGAAATCGATGTCATGTACATTCAAGGTCAATACAACCATTCGTGCTCCGAATACTATGCATGAACCACAAATCAACTTTTTAAGAGAATAAAAAAAAATCATCCCCTTTACTCTTCATCATCCTCTTCGGCAACCTGGCTTCCAGTTAGCATATATCACGGCCAGGACGTGATCAAATCATGAACTTACTCCCTCATGGAACAGCTTTCCTTCTGTCGTCTCCTTGATGATACCCGTGCGGATACACCAGTCGCCGAACCGCTCCGGCGTCTCCCCATCGGTGTTGCGCTCCTTGGCATACCGCCGGAAGAGGTTCTTCGTGATCTCCAAGATCTCGTCCTCCTTGATGGACGACCGGTAGAGCTTGTTCAGTCGCTGACCGTGGTACCCGCCACCTAGGTACATGTTGTAAGCGCCGTAGGCCTTGCCGACGAACGCAATCTCCGCCAGCCACGGCCGCGCGCAGCCGTTGGGGCACCCTGTCATGCGCATCACGATGCTGTCGCGCGACAGCCCGACCTCCTCCAGGGTGGCCTCCAGCTTTGAGATCAGGATGGGCAGGTACCGCTCGGACTCGGCCATCGCCAGACCGCAGGTCGGGAAAGCCACACACGCCGACGACGACAGGCGCAGGCCGCTGTAGTTGGTGTTGTCCAGCTTGTACTTGGCCATCAGCGCCTTGATCTCCGGCAGGTCACGGTCCTCGATGTTGGACAGGATCAGGTGCTGGTTCGGCGTCAGGCGGAACTCGCCCTTGTTCAGCTTCGCCAGCTCCCGCAGCCCGGTCCGCATGGGGAAGTCCGCCGTGTCCTCGACCCGGCCGTTCTCGATGAAGAAAGTGAAGTGGTTCAAGCCCTTCTCATCCTTTTGCCAGCCAAACGTGTCGATGTTGGAGTCGAACTTGAACGGTCGAGGCTCCGCGAACCGCAGCCCATCCGGAAGCAGCTCCTCCACTTTGGCCTTGAATGTTTCAATGCCCATGTCGTCAAGGGTGTACTTGAGCCGAGCGTGCTTACGGTTCTTGCGGTCACCGTGGTCACGCTGTACCAACATGATTTTCTCGCACACGATATGCGCTTGCTCAGCGGGCACGAAGCCGAACATCGAGCCTGTCCGCGGGTACGTCTTCTTGTTGTTGTGTGTCATACCCATACCACCTCCGACCAGGACGTTGAAGCCCTCCAGGTGACCATCTGCACCCCGGATCGCAATCAGGCCGATATCGTGTGCGTAGACATCGGTGTCATTATGAGGTGGGATCGCAATGGTGATCTTGAACTTTCGCGGAAGATACGTCGGGCCGTACAGAGGCTCATGGTCCTGCACCGCATCTCCGGCGACCTGGACCTTCTTGTCATTTTCATCCTGAAGCCAAATCTCGTGGTATGCGGTGGTCGCCGGCAGTAGATGGTCACTGATTCGCTTCGAGATGGCATACACCTCCCGGTGGTACTCGGACAGCTCCGGCAGCGAGCTGCACATCACGTTTCGGTTGACATCACCGCACGCTGCCAGCGTGGTCATCAGAGCCCTGTTGATGGCCCGCATGGCCGGACGCAGCTTCTTCTTGATGACGCCGTGGAATTGGAACGTCTGCCGGGTCGTCAGCTTCATCGTCTCATTTCCATACGCGCTGCTGATCTCATCCATCTGCAGCCATTGCTTCGGCGTCGCGACACCGCCGGGGAGACGGCAACGGATCATGAAGATGTATGCGGGCTCCAGACCCTGCGCCTTCCGTTCATCGCGGACATCGCGGTCATCTTGCATGTACGTGCCATGGAACTTGGTCAGCTGGGCATCGTTGGCGGAGATAGCACCAGTGCTTTCGTCCTCGAGACCCTCCGCGATTGTGCCCCGAAGGTAGTTGGACTGCAATTTGATGTCCTCATTCGTCAGCGGTGGAGGCTCGTCGGGAATTCCTTCAACTTTGTCGACACCAAGAGCTGCCCACAGCCGTGGCTCCCAGTCGGCGTAGCCGGTCTGGAAGCCGTCTGGATCTTGATCATCGCCCAATCCAATTTCGGTGAGTCGCTTGCCACCGAGGAAAGCCACCCGGGCATCCAGATCCTTCGCGGGCTTGTTGTAGTAGATCTTGTCCTCCTTACGCGGCCAGTAGTGACTGTCACCCAAACCAAACACGGCATAATTGATAGTAGACAGGTCGAGGTCACCGGACGACTTGACCGTTTCCCAGAACTGGCGCCCATTCTGCGGGAACTCGCCTTGACCCGCAGTGCTGGTGATGAACACCACGTTTTCTTCCGTAGGCAAATCTTCAATGGGGTAATCGTCCATGGCCATGACCATGGTCTTCAAGCCTCTTAGGCGGCCGCGATTGCCCAAGCGCTTGGCCAGGCCTTGGGCGTTGCCGTTGTCGGAAGCAAAGAGAATTGTGAGAGGCGCACCGAACAGACCCTCCAGCAGCTTTTCGTACGACTCCTTTGCCTTGCGCTTCTGCAGCGCGCGGACCTCCGTGCCGTAGGATTCGGACAGGTTGGCAGCGAACTTGGGGTGACGTCGCATCAGCTGCGTCAGTTTGTTCTCGCGGCGGAGGAACTCCTCCAACTCGCGCCGGATGCGGTCGGAATCGAGCGAGAACTTGGGCTGCCCGTCCTCATCCTTGCCCGGGTGCCAGCGGTACAGGGGCCAGTAGCCGAGGTCAATGGCCTTCTTCGTCTCCTGGAGCACGGTCAGAGGCGAATCGTCCTCCTTCGTGTACGGCAGGTAGGCTACGACGACCGAAGGTCCCTCGAACTGATCGGCCTCCGTCATAGCCTGGAGCAC
The DNA here is from genome assembly GCF_041956625.1 of Thermomyces dupontii. NCBI lineage: Eukaryota > Fungi > Ascomycota > Eurotiomycetes > Eurotiales > Trichocomaceae > Thermomyces > Thermomyces dupontii. The sequence continues at coordinate 275,370 of NW_027192313.1, read as the reverse complement.
CTGCGAGTACGACCCGTACACCGCAACAGAGGCAACGTAGGCGTTGCCAAAGTTCATGGCATACAGACCAATGTCCTTCTTCCGTCGCGTGGCATCGGCCGCAACACGCTCCGAGTACGGCTGAGAATCGATGATGAGCATGTTGACGTTGGCGCCAGACGCGAGGACGTGATGCACACCGGAATTTCCGATATCGTAAGCCCATGCATCGGACCCAATAAGCCAGTGTGACTCCTTGTAGAAGAGTTGCTTGTTCTCCAGCAGCTGCCGAGCCAGTTTGGAGCCATCTACCGTCAAGCGGCTGATGACGTCCGCAGCAACACTGTTGGCCTTGCTGGGGTCACGAGCGACAAGAGCCCACTTGGAGAGCCATGTCCGCGGGCGGTCCGTAACAAAGTCATTGGACTTGGCGGCTTCCGTGACCTCCGCAATGAAACGCTCTCGACGCTCGGCCCGGGCGATCAACGAACCAAACCCATATTCGGGGCTGGCGGCAATGGTAGCAGAGACACCAGCGTTGTCCGATGACAGCTGGTTAGCCACATGCAAGCGACTACCAAACAGCTGGTCAAGGATCTTGAAGTAGGCATTCTCAATCTTGGGCTGCTGGAGCTTGGTTCGGAGGACGGGCTCCTTGTGAATACCAACCTCCAAATTCTGGACAGGCGTAGCTGTCCTCAAGTTCTGGACGATCCCGCGAAGCGCCTGCACCGCCGTGGACGGCTCGAGATACCCCAGGCGATAGCCTACAAGACGCGGGGGCTTGGTCTGGCCGGGAGCAGCATTCAAGCCAGACAGGAGATCCAAGAAAGACGGGCCCCATTTTGTCGTCTTCCGAACTTGTTCGACAACTGCAATTCTTTCAATAGTCTTCGGAATCAAATTCAAGAACTGGCTGCCGATCCATGGACGATAGATGCGGGCGGTAATGAGGCCAACGTTCTCAAGCTCCTTGACGACGTCATCACCTCCCAGGACATCTACAAACAACCCGGTCGACCCGAAGACATAGATGGCATCCTTTGCATTCTCGGGACCAGTGTATTCGATCGGTCGGTAATTCCTTCCGGTGGCCGCCGCGAGGATCTCCCAGATTTGGGTCATCCACTCAAAGATATCCGCGGCGTTCACGGGGCGCTGGATTGTTCCCTCCACAGTTGTCGCGGAGGACGAGGTGATCGCCTGACTATCGGAGCTGCTGCCCCTCCTGGAGGAGCCAACAGACGAACCCTGCTGGGTGCTCCAAGCCTCGGGGATAGAAATGGCCGATGCCGCTTTCTGGGCAGTAGAAGTAGTGTCGGGTTGCAGATCAGTAACCGTCGCGACCCGTCCCGAGTCAACGTAGAGTGGTTGTTCCTCCATTTGCGTCCCCGACCGGACGCCACCCAAACTCAGGACCTTCTTAACCACATCCGCGCTCTCGACCGCAATGGCATCGTCATCCGCCGAATTGGCCGGGTCGAAGAAGTGGATGACACCCTTCCCAGACCTCAGCGCCAGCGCATGAGCCGTCAGAGCAATATCCTGCGCTTCCTGTATTGTCTCGGACTGGAGGAACGAAAATCCGCACTGTCGGATCGAGCTGATGGCGGAGAAGTCGGGGAACGGAGTCGACTCGACCGCGACATGGATCACGACGGGGCTGTTTGCGAGACGATAGAGATGCGGAATCGAGGCGAGAAGCACCCCCGAGGAGGCCGTGACAGAGACAAGCTTCCCAGACTGGAGCGGGTGGAAAACCGACAGAAGAGGGTCCTCGTTGAACCGCACGGGGCGGACCTGCGACAAGCCGTCAGCACGAAGGGCCCAATCTTTTCCCGTCGAGACGGCGCCGACTTACTTCAGGAACGGCATTGGACACCAGGCTTCGCTCCGCATTCTGCGCAAGCTCATTCAACGTCTTGGAGAAGAGCGAATCCGTCTGTAACGACGGCTGGACGGACAGCACGACATCGCTTGCCAGGTACGCGATCCTCGCCGCTATTGGCGCAGAATGTCAGCGAGCGCACTAAAGAAGAGTGCCTCAGAGCACCCAATCCAGTGGACAAAACTCACCCGCTTGGGCAGCGGTTGTGATGGACCCCATTATCAGCGACGGTTTGGAGAAATAGATAGTAGATTAGTTCTGCGGGGTCAAGATAAGTGCTGCAATCACCACCTCATGGAGGATGGCTCGAAGCCGATACTTGCGACCGGGCAATTGGAGTTAGAGAAAGATGCGGACGGCTCTCTGATATCTTTTTTATACTCAATCTTTCTAAAACTTCTTTTTTTTTCTCCTCATAATCCTCCAACCCAGGAAAATCCCTGGATTGACGATGGCCGATCGGAGTCATTCAGCTGCTCGCTGATTGGTCGCTGATCACGACATCGATGCAAACGTAAATCAAACATTTCCGTTTTGGAATGCGTGCGGGGATCAGAATCACGTGCTTGATATGCACGTGCTGGGGGGTGTCCTTTTTAGATGCCAGGTTCATGTCTGACCCAAAAGCTTCCTCCTCCCACATCCTCCTCCGAAAATCAAGAATCAATCGTTTGATGATTCTATCTATGAAACATCTCAAATGTCGCTGAAGACAGATTCTGTCAACTCAAACTTGTATGCAATGGGTTGGGGTGTTGATTGTCCGTCGACATTGACAATAATCGGAAGTACGACCTTCTCGGGCGAGAGAATTCCATCACGCCATTCGTTTTCAGTTCACCGGGTATGGAGATTGGAGAACAAGTCCATTGACAGTGTAGATGATAGACAGCAATGCAAGATCACATATATAACACACTATTAACCATGCCACGCTCTCTCACCACCCCCAGGGCGTTCTCGAGAACGGAATTATCCGAATGAAACAACTGAATAAAAGAAGAAAAAACAGTCCAAGTCCGAGAATGCAGTCCAAAATTTTGTACATAGTCGACACCAGACTCCTGTCTGGGTATGCTAGATTATGTATATGTCCATGTCATCACAATGAGCACAAAACACCCAAGACCCCCTAGCCAGATGAATCATCGAAGGGTACTACAAACCCAGAGCCCACACAGACCCATTCAAAGCCCCGATCCTGGTCTCAACAAATGGATGAACCACATCAGACAAAAATCCAAGCTTCACATTCGCTGCGACATCATCTAGGGTCATTCGACCTTCCAAATAGCGATGGTCGTTGGTTGGAGTTCATGAGGTAAATAGGAACGAAGACGCCAGCTGACGCTGCTATGAACGGTCATGCAAGTTCTGCAGCTTCACGGCCGGCGAATCCGCTGAATGGTCGTTCGTGGTCGGCTGCATCAGAGACGCGGCTTGCAGGACGGCATGCGACGGGTCAGGTGGCCCCGTTCCAGATCGGCGGCGCCGTTCTCGTTCCTCGTGTCGTGGCCAGGAGAGCATGTTGCGCCTGTGGGTTCTGTTCCTGAACCCAGCCATCCACCTCGGCGGCTGATCCTCGTAGGGAGGATCCGGGGTCAGCCAATAGCTACGGAAGACCGAGGTCATCGCGCGACCCAAGACACCCTGCCAGCCCTGGCCCTCCGGGGTGTGCGGCTGGAACGGCTCTCGGTCCAGATCCGCGTTGGTGACCAGGGACGCGTTCCGGCTATGGGTCGGGAGCTGATTGTAGCGCGGTTGCGAGTCATTCAGCAGCTGCTGATGCAGTGTCTCCCTCGCGAACGCGAACATGACCAGGACAAAGTAAAGGCGGATTGCCCAGAGGCCGCAGATCATAATGAGACTCTCCAGGCTCTCGGGCTGGTCCAACCCGTTGCCCACGCTCGGTGAGCCATCCGATGTGCCGCCTGTACTGCCGGCAGGGGCATCAGCCGGGCTCGCCGACATGGAAGCGTCATTTCCCGGCGACAGCACGTTCCCAGACACTTGGACGGACGAGACATTGTACTTGGGATTGGAAAAGCCGGATGTGTCTTCAATGGTGGACCCGGGTCCGGATGTCGGCGCATTGTGGTAGTGTTGCGACACTACCAGGAACCACGAGACCGCAAAGGCAGCCGTATAGGCCGCGTTAATGACAGTGTCGAAGAAGTAGAACCATGCCAAGGCCAAGCATTGCAACGGCGAGCGCTTTCGGATGTGCGGGAAGAGGAACACAGCCAGACCCAAAGCCAATATCGAGTATATATACATGGAGAGTTGCACTGGAGAGAGATGATAGCCCGTGAAAAAGGCCAGGATCCCGTAGAGACCGCTGATCTTATTGAGGAGGAGAGAGAGGGCAATGAGCGAGGCCCCGGTTTGCAGACTCATGACATATATGAAACTCTGCCCATTGCCGCGATCAGCATGTCTATCCTATTTATTTTTTGTCTGTGAGAGAACTTAACGTACCCGAGGCCGCGGCATGCGGAAAATGCGGCTTGACCAGCCCATGGTGAGCGGTTTGGGGCGATGGCGGCAGCCACCGCGATTGCTGAGAGGGTGAACGAGAAGGAAAAAGGAACGAAAGGGGAGCAACGAGAGCTCCCGGACCGCAGGGTCTGCGGTAGATTTGTCGCCCCTGGAGGACGATTTTTATGGGGGATTATATTCTGCTGCCACAACAGCGCTGACGGATCTTTGATGCTTTTTCTTCGGGAGAGGCTGGATTATGTAAAAGTCGGAAGGCGCAGACCACGGGGTCTGCCAAGAGGGCACTTGCCGTCTTGCCCAGCCCATGACGTTGATCATTCCCGATTGGGAAGGAGCCTCTCTCGGCACTTCCCAGCCTCTCCCGCGTGTCGGACTCTCCACTCCGAGGTCCGTTTCAATACTGTACTGTAATTCTGATGCCTGGCAGAGCTTGCTTTTTGGGAAGTCTTTCTTCGGTCAAACTTTGTCCTCAATTCATTCTTCACTCCCGATGGTCCATCGAGTCTTTCAACTAGGATGAGATAAAGGCCAAGCTGTACAAGTACGGAGTAGGTACGGAATACTTCGATGGAGGAATACGATGAGGCGTCATTTGTCAGGCGGAAACGATTTCATTGCTTTTGCTATGGAGTGAACATGACTCGCTTCGATCGAAGTTCCTTGTCGAGGACTTGCTCATAATGTGAAGTGACGGAGGTCCATCATAACACGAAACAGGCCAAGCAAAACGGGAACCTGGATGGACTATGGAGTACCTACTCGTACGCGTACCGATTGACATCAAAAGAATCACAGGGCACAATGTGGCACGTGCCCCTTCAAAAGTCATACGAATACGGAGTAGACCATCAAGGTTGACGAATGCTCCCTACAAGGACAATGAGTGAACGGCTGAGGATTTGAGGATAGACTCGGAGGAAAACGGTCGTGTCGGGACAAGCAAGACGTAGCATTCCAAAGCGACATCTCTAGACATGGGTAATCCAACATCATGTAAGGTATACATGCCCAAGAACGGAGAACACGGCTGGAAGAGAATTGCATCGACTATGGACAGGAGAAGAAAATCATGGACCACGACCGAACTAGCAGGCACACGTATCGTTGCTTGTCGGTTGCGTCGGGGTGATATTGTTGACATCGATCACTGCAGACAAGATCAGTAACCAAAACTCGATGAGAGAGGTACAATTGGTCAAACATACTCTGGCTCTCGCCCCGGTTGGGCTCGTTCTCAACGCCAGGCAGGGCCTGCGCTATCCGTCGGAACAGCTGCTTCACGTTATGCCCGGCCTTCGCACTAGTCTCAATGAACATCAGGCCATTCTTCTTGGCCTCTTCCTCGCCCTGTGCCGTCGTGACTTCCCGCTTATCGTTGAGATCGGTCTTGTTACCGACAAGAACAATGATCACGTCGTTCCCCCGCTCACCGCGGACATCATCAATCCATTTGCGGGTGTTTTGGAACGACTTGGCGTTGGAGATATCGTACACGACAACAGCGACGCTCGAGTCGCGGATGTACGAGGGAATCAACGAGCGGAAGCGTTCTTGTCCAGCAGTATCCCATAGTTGCAAGCGCACGGTGCGATCTTCAAGATACATCGTCTGTCCACCGATTTCCCCGTCAGCCACGCACATCCAGGCAACCGCGCAGGAACGGTGTCATCGCGGAGCCTACTTTGGACAGAAAGTCGATGCCGATGGTGGCCTGGTAGGTATTGTCGAACGAGTCGTACATGAACCGCGTGATGAGCGAGGTCTTGCCCACTGCCACGGGGCATTAGCTGTCGCCGACACGTGTGGTGTGAATTCATTCCGCCACTCACCACTCTGTTCGCCCAGGAACACCAGCCTTCAACAGTTTAGTCGTGGTTCGACCGAGCGACACAAGGACGAACGTACTTGTATTTCTTGAGGGGGTTCGAGTACGAACCCACGGCCGACTGCGACGCCATGACGGCTAGAGGTGGCTTCTAACAACGCTCGGAAATCGTAAATAAGTCGTGGCACGGGATCAATCGACCAGAGAGGGCAGTTATATCATGTCACAAAGCAAGAAACAACCAAGCGGCCATGCATCAAGAAGGACACGGATCATCTCTCATATGCGGACGGTGACAACCAACGGCTCCCGGCTAACGGCCAGCATGGGCGCAGCACACGAGGGCTCACCGCCCGCGCTACTCGGTATTTATAGCTAGGGATGGTCACTGTCATTTGAAATGACATGTCATTTCGCGCAACGAAATGACAGAAATGACAAATGACGCCAAGAATGACACACGCTAGTAACAGAATTCTGTATCGTACTGTAGCGCGGTAACATAATCACGTGGCCAATAACTCACCGAGTCCGCGAGACTCGCAAACTCGCAAAATACCTTCACTTGTCCGTCATCATACAAGTATTAGGTCTATAAGGCGGCCTTTGATAAGACAGCCCCATTCTGTTTGCTGATAGTACTAGACTACGAGCCATTCCTGACTTCAACTGAAATGATTTCCTCGACAACTTCTGTTGATTGATGCTATGGTTGGAAAATGATAAGTGCTATATATGTACAAGTACGGTACTTGTGCCATATTCAACACCTCATGCAAAGTCCGCCGCTCCCTGATCTTCCGCAGAATAGTACTACTCATCACCGTGACCTGCCAAAGTCTCCTCAAATGAACTACCCCATGATCCTCTGCGCGCGAAGCTTCCGCTCCATGTATTCATCTTCTTCTGCGAGCATCAATTCTTCGATCTCTTTCTCTCCATAGGTTCTTGATCCTCTATCTCCTTCACATAGTCCAGGGTCCTGGCATTCATGGCTATGTAGACCAATTTGTTGACCCTGGCCAGTTCTAGGCGATTTCGGAGCTTATTGTGCTGAAGTTTCATTTCTGAGAAACTCCGCTCCGAAGCGTCAGAGTTCGCCACTGTGTGGTGTAAACGGATCGCGAGTTCTGCAGGTTCAGGTGTCACGCTGGACTGAACGCTCCAGAACAGCAGTGAGTCATCCTGATAATTCCAGCAAGGCGCGTTAAAAAGGCTCCTATCCTTGCGCCGGTAATCGTAAAATTGCTGTAGTGCAGCCCTTCCGGCATACTCGATGATCGCCGTCTGAACATAAGCCTCGTGCTGCTCAAGGTTGAATTGAAGGGTTTCTGGTTGTAAATAGCGGCCAAGAGGTGGAGGTTGCTCAGTTGGCGTTCTGTCCGGGTTCGCCACGAAGGTCCCTCAAGGTAATTAAGGACATCTTCTTCGAAGCGCGTTGATTTTGCTTTCGCTTTGAGATTTGCATGTAGATCGAGCCATCGCTTTGTCACCTGTTTAAAGTGTAAGTACTCTTAGTAGTAAAACGCTCCAGAGAAAAGAAACTAACCTTCATTACACTAGCGCTTTGGCTCACCGACATCCTCAGCGGCTCGTCAATGATGGCTAGGAGCTTAGCCAATTCCTCCAATTTATTCCAGAATCCCATATCTCGCAAAACATCCTTTGTAACTGAGCTCTCCGTCGTTTTCCTGGCCCAGTCACGTGCCGCCTCTTGCGTTCTCAAGAGGGATTTCACCATCCGATACGACGAACCCCAGCGAGTTATTACCGACCCGACAAGGGAGGAATGCTTCCCGTAGTGGTATTCTTGATATCTCCGGAGAAAAACATACTGTTTTGGCGAGTGCCTGAAGTATTCGACGGCTTTCGCTGCTGGCTCGAAGACCTCCTTGATCGACTTAAGGCGAAGGATGTCTTTCAGGACTAACTGCATCCCATGCGAGTCGCAAGGAATTGTGAATGCGTGTGCAACTCGGGAGTCCTGTTTGAGAAATGACAGACTTTCTTCATGGTGCTGCAAGTGTCAGTGGCAAAAGAGTTTATGCAGCTCCAGTCAAGATCAGATGGCATCAACTGCTCAAGTTTGCAGAGTACATCAGCATAAGCTCTTTTGCCACTGACACTTACAGCACCGTGAAGAAAGTCTGGTCAGTTCTCGATGAATACATGGAGCGGAAGCTTCGCGCGCAGAGGATCATGGGGTAGTTCATTTGAGGAGACTTTGGCAGGTCACGGTGATGAGTAGTACTATTCTGCGGAAGATCAGGGAGCGGCGGACTTTGCATGAGGTGTTGAATATGGCACAAGTACCGTACTTGTACATATATAGCACTTATCATTTTCCAACCATAGCATCAATCAACAGAAGTTGTCGAGGAAATCATTTCAGTTGAAGTCAGGAATGGCTCGTAGTCTAGTACTATCAGCAAACAGAACGGGGCTGTCTTATCAAAGGCCGCCTTATAGACCTAATACTTGTATGATGACGGACAAGTGAAGGTATTTTGCGAGTTTGCGAGTCTCGCGGACTCGGTGAGTTATTGGCCACGTGATTATGTTACCGCGCTACAGTACGATACAGAATTCTGTTACTAGCGTGTGTCATTCTTGGCGTCATTTGTCATTTCTGTCATTTCGTTGCGCGAAATGACATGTCATTTCAAATGACAGTGACCATTTCTAGTTACTCCGTACAGCTCAATCTATATTACATAATCAAGTAAGACTTCTTTCCTAAGTTGGCTTAGTCAAGGAACTGGAGCTCCTTCGCTGAGACTGCAGTCCATGGTGGATTGGTGGTGCCGGCATCAGGAAGAGCATCACCACCGCGAACTGCTGTTCTCTTGGAGCCGGTCCTTTGTGCTCTCGCCCTCCCGGATCCCGTGGTTTGTGTCGTGATATTCAAGGGCAGCCAGCCATGGGGCTGATTTATCCCGCCGGACTTGCGACCGCGGCTCTTGGGGTTGTCGGAGCTTGTAAGTGTTGATGTTCCTTCCGTCCCAATCAGGCCAGTGTTAACTGTGTCGTATAGACCTCCTTTTCCATGGCGAGGGCGAAGTGTTTAACGTGAGCTGCCCGACGCTGTTCTGTTCCTGCGTGCGATGCTGATGTGTCGTTCCCAGGTTGGACAATTCCTCGAGACGGTGTCGCCATACACATGGGCGAATATCGGGATAGCAGCATGCATCGGCCTGTCGGTTGCAGGTGCAGCATGGTATGACAATGGCACAATCACATTCCGATGCGCGCGGCGCTGACGTGCGGTTCAAATCATCTAGGGGGATCTTCGTGACCGGGTCGTCGATTATCGGTGGAGGCGTCAAGGCCCCGCGAATCCGAACAAAGAACCTGATCTCGATTATCTTCTGCGAGGTCGTCGCTATCTACGGCGTCATCATGGCCATTGTGTACTCGGCCAAGCTGAATTCCGTGCCGATTGAGAACATCTACTCCGGCAGTAACTACTTCACCGGCTATGCGCTGTTTTGGGGAGGACTTACGGTTGGATTCTGTAACCTAATCTGCGGTATCTCCGTTGGCATCAATGGCAGTGGAGCTGCCCTGGCTGATGCGGCGGATGGGAGCCTGTAGGTAACCCCTCCTGATGGCGTCCAGACAGGGCTTGCTGACGATGATCCCCAGGTTTGTCCGGATTCTTGTCATTGAGATCTTCAGCTCGGTTCTGGGTCTCTTTGGTTTGATTGTTGGCCTCTTGATCGGCGGTCGTGCAGTGGACTTCAAATAGACGGCGACGGAATGATGATGGGGGCTGCCTCCGTGGATGTATTATTTCGTGTCTACTCAGCATTTCATATGAACTGGGCGTATGGGTTTGATCACTTTGATGAGGCTTTACGATATGACAATGATAGTGGCTGTACAGATGTTCAATCCGTTCCTCGAATGTACAATTGTAGTTTTACCATCCACTCTTGCAGAGCTGGAAGCGGTAGGCCGATGCAAGAGCGATCGGATAGAGTTCGTGTCATCAATTGCCAGCGACTATAGATTTCAATACTTCCCTTGGCCTTTCCCCAACCATCAATCAATCCATCGTAATTATCACAATGTCAGGTTCTTCGCTGACGGCCGCCATCCTAATTGTCTCGGACACGGCTGCGCGAGATCCCCAAACCGACGGCGTTGGCCCCGCCTTGACCGCCGTGTTTACCGACAACACAACAAACCGGCGCGACAAATGGGCCGCTCCATCGGTGAAGATCCTACCAGATGATGAAACGCAAATTCAACAGGCCATTCGGGAGTGGACCGATGGCGAGAATACATATAATCTCATCCTGACGTCCGGCGGGACCGGGTTTGCAGTCAGGGATCGCACGCCCGAGGTGGGTGAACGAACGGACATTGGGATGGGACGGTTGAAATGAAATATCGGGAGTTCTTTGCTGACAGCTGTCGCAAGGCCGTTGCGCCGTTACTTGATCGCCATGCGCCGGGATTGGTGTAAGCAATTGAGCTGTTCATCTCGTCGAGCTGGGAGCGTGTCCGCGCTGATTCAAGACTCTATGCTTGGTCTACGATAGGCATGGCATGCTTGCCGAGTCGTTGAAGGTAACGCCTTGTACGTATTGGCTTCAATGTTCTGTTCTACATGGTCTTGCTGATTGATATCCAGTTGCTATGATGTCTCGGCCCGTGGCCGGGGTCCGGAACAAGTCCTTGATCCTGACCCTGCCCGGGTCCGTCAAAGGCGCCAAGGAGAATCTGGAAGCCGTCATTGACGTGCTGCCGCATGCATGTATGCAGGCTGCGGGGGCGGATTCTCGCTCTCTGCATGCTGGCGGGGTCAAGAAACTCGAAGCGGAAGCCGGGGTCGCGGCTGGAGGGGGACGTCATGATCATCATCATCATGGCGGCGGACACGTCGTTCCAAAGCCTCACACTTCGCCCGAGGACCGGCCAATGTCGAATGATCCCAGCGCTGGCCCTACTCGACGACACCGTACGTCCCCGTACCCGATGATCTCCGTGGAAGAGGCGCTGGCAATCATCGAGCGGGAGACTCCGTCCCCGAGGGTCGAGGAAGTCCCCGTCGAGGAGGATCTCGTTGGCCATGTCCTCGCAAAGGACGTCTACGCCAACGAGGATGTGCCCGCGTATCGGGCAAGCATTGTGGACGGCTACGCCGTGATCGCGAAGGAGACCCGCCCAAACACAAAAGGCGTGTTCCCCGTGGCATACGTCTCGCACGCCGAACGGTCATCAATTTCGCTGCCACCACTGAGGCCCGGGAAGATTGTGCGGGTCACGACGGGCGCGCCGCTGCCCCCCAACGCCAACGCTGTGGTCATGGTCGAGGACACGATTGTCAAATCCACCACAATAGATGGCAAAGAGGAAGCCACAGTGGAAATTCTCACCGATGACATCAAACCCGGCGAGAACGTGCGCGAACCCGGCAGCGACGTCGCCGAGGGATCCAAGATCCTGAGCAAGGGTGACGTCCTCTCCGCGGTGGGCGGGGAAATCGGCCTGCTCGCATCTACGGGGAACACAGACGTCAAAGTGTACACGAAGCCCATCGTCGGCGTGCTGAGCACCGGCGACGAGCTCGTTCGGCACGATGCCGAGCGGGCGCTACATGAGGGCGAGATCCGCGACTCGAACCGCCCGGCGCTGATCTCATGTCTCATGGCATGGGGGATCGAAACCGTCGACCTCGGGATCGTCTCCGACTCGTCCAAAGACCTCGAGACAGTCCTCCGCGATGCCCTACGGGGGACCATGGATCATCCCCCCGTCGACGTCATCATCACCACCGGCGGCGTATCCATGGGCGAGCGCGACCTGCTCAAGCCGACCATCGAGCGGCTGCTAGGCGGTACCATCCACTTTGGGCGCGTGGCGATGAAGCCTGGGAAACCGACGACGTTCGCCACGATACCGCGCAAAACCTCCAACAACCCGCGGAAACAAGTGGCCATCTTTGCCCTCCCGGGCAATCCGGCGTCGGCGCTCGTGACGATGCATCTGTTCGTTCTGCCGGCGCTGCATAAGTTGATGGGCTTTAGCCACCCGGACGGCACGGAGGATAGGCCTTCACGAGGGCTACCGCGGGTTAGGGCCGTACTGGCGCATCCCATCCCGCGGGATCCAAAACGGACGGAGTATCATCGTGCTGTTGTGACGGCGTCGCGCGATGGTCGGCTAAGAGCATCCAGCACGGGATTGGAGGGCGTCGGACAGAGAAGCTCCCGCGTGGCGAGCATGGCCAAGGCCAACGCGTTGCTTGTCCTGCCGCCGGGGGTAGAAAGTCTTCCGGAGGGGGAGCTTGTGGAGGCTTTGATGATGGGACAGATCGTTCCCGGGAATTGAATAGCTGGCTCTACATACCTGATTTGATATTTCTCAATGATACAGTGTATATCAGCATCTATCACCTTTGTATATTAACACTGACACACCACCCCCCCCCCCCCTGTACTCCGTATCAGATGTAAAAGAGATCACTTCCTCCACCCCTTCTTCTTGACCGCCCTCAACGCCATCAATGTCCCATCCTTATCCTGCCTCCGCGCAATCTCCACGACCACAAACCGCACAAAATCCGGCAGGATCCAGTAGCTGCTATGCGCGCTGAGCATGTTAAGGTACTGGATGTTGAGCGGCCCGCCCCCACCGGAGATCGTGTAGTCGATCTGCCCGTTGTCGTTGAGCAGGGACATGCGCTTCTCGGCGATTTCCTCGCGCGTGAAGTTGTGGGTTTCGAGCTCAACGGTCGAGGGGAGTTGCGAGACCGCCGAGGTTGGGCGATCGCGATCGTCGGCGTGCTGTGGGCTGGTGGTCGCGTTGACGCCGCGGGTTGTCGTCCCGGCCGGTACGGTTGGACCGGGAGCAACGGTGCCGGTAGTGGACCGACCGGTCGCTGCGCTTACGCTTCCGGCGGTGCTGCTGGACCAGCGGAAGACGCTGCCAAAGGAGCTCAGGAGTGATGTGCTCGAGCTGGGAACCGCGGCGGGTTTGAGACTCTCCGCGAGGTCTCGGTCTACCGCTGCGTTGAGCCGGTATGCGATGGCTGTCCCCTGGATTCAGTTCGATGTTTTTTTTTCTTGGGTCGGCTGCCGTCGTGTACTTACGGTCTGTCGTGTGCATAATGTTATACAGATTGTCCAGTGCCAGGCATCCATATGTGTTCGCCTCCCCAGCGATGCCGGGGGCGAGGTCATCGCCTTCGTGTCCGGGCTTGTTCCTCCCTTGTCGCGGGAGCAGGTTTGCTAGTCAAGTCAGCCAGCTGCGTGATGGATGCAGGATGTTATTTAATAGCCAACCTCGGTTCAGTAGCAAGAAGAGCCCAACCGGACTCCCGCAGAAAAAAACATTCTTCGAGTCAAACTCAAAGAACCGCTCCTCAATCTTCGGCGAGTCAAGGTCAATCTTCGGCAGCTTGGTCGGTTGGTTGCTGAGAATGTCCGTCGCCATGGCGCTCCCCAGCGAGTGCGCAATCAGGTGCACCCGCCCGTACTCCTGGAACCCCGGGTTGTTCTTGCACCACAGCCGATACACGCGGTTCGCTTCCTTGACCACGGCGCGGATCATCTTCTCCTTATGATGCGACAGATAGTACGGAATGTCCAGCATCACGTCGCTGATCAGCGTGCGGATCGCCGGAATAGAATCAGGAGTGATGTCCTTGAGCGTGAACTTGTTCGTCGCAGGATCTTCCACGTTGAGTGACTCTCCGTCCGCATCCTCCAGTTCCAACGTTGACCGCCAGTTGACCGGCAGCACCATGATTCCTCCGTGATCCGGCCGGATGTGCGGCCAGATCGCCTCGTTGTTGAGCTCCATGTTGACGGTACGGCGGAACCCGTTGACAGCGTGCGTGAAGTGAAAGCTCTCCACCCGTTCCGATAGTTTCTGTCCGATGCCGTGGATAACCAGCACCAGGTCCGACGGCGTGGGTCGGGACTCTTCGATCGCACACGCATAACAGATTTGCTGGCCTCGCGACGTTCTCGCCTGCGGCCGCATGATGTAGTGTCTCAGGTCGAGCGGCGTCTGCTTGGACGGATGCAGCTCGTCCCACCTCTTTCGATCAAAGCCACGCACCACGGGGATCCCGATCTGCCTCCCCTTGCGGATCGAGCTGAGCGGCCTTCGATTTCTCGACACCGAAGGGAGCAGACTCGGACGTAGAATCTGTGCCTCTTTTGCGTTTACGTAGATTACGCTGCCCTTTTTGAAGGGGCGCGAGTGGGCATTTTCTGAGCCACTGGCCGCTTCGTTGATATCAAAGGTCGGCTCCCGCTTCCCGGGGTCCGAGTCATCTACCTTGTCCGCTGTGCTGCCGGGTCTCGGGGGCAGTACAGGGTCATCCATCCACAGCTTGTAGACCACTTTCATTTCGGCCTCTGCGCCATGCTCGACGCAGCTGTTGAGTTCATCCTGCCAGGTATCCGTCCACGCTCGCATGTACACGTACCCACGCTCCAGCTCATTCGCAAGTTGAGGCTCAACCGGAAGCATCGTGTTCTTGTAGAACCAAGTGGCACGGAGGACATCTGATATGTCATGCAGGGGGCTCCAATAGATTGGTTTCATCTACTTTGGTTAGGTAAAGAATCCCAGTTTGGCTGCTGGCAGCTTACCTTGAGCCCTGGCAATTCCACCAGATGGAGGCGAGACACCCCTACGGGGACTTTGTACCGCGCGGACGCATCCTCGCTCTCGACGGTGCTGTTGTTCTCAGATAGTTGGTCCTCTTCTCGAGTCCTAGGCCGGCTTCCACCGGCCGGCGGTGTCCGCGGCGCATCTGGAATCCCGTCCAGGTCTGGCTCCGAGAAGTGCGCACTGTGCCGTTGGCTCTCTGACGGCGATCTAGAGTGCCGCGGTGAAACCCTCGCAAAGGGAGAGCCACTGACCCGCGTGGCCGACGTGGATTCGGGAAAAGAATCGCGGCTGGTTGCTCCGCTGTCATGAGCGTCCTCCCCGAACTGAGACGGCGTGCTTCTGCCGCTCAATTCTACCAAGCGACGTGCCGGGAGAGACACTCCCTGCCTCGCAGTATCCGAGGGAGTCATCTCCACGGGTGTGCTCGTTCGGCCCGTGTCCGGTCGAGCATCTTCACTGCCAGTCTTCCCAGCAGCCTTCTTACCACGCTGCTGGGCCTCTTTCACCTCCCTCCCTAGCGCCCTCCATGCCGTCTCCAGGGCAATATTATCACGCGCAGAAAACGGCTGTGGCGACGAGATGGCATGCGCGGAGGATTTGTTCGTGGACGGTGTCGGTAGTGGCGTCAGCGGGTCATCGATGGGCAGGTTAGACGTGTAAAAGAACTGGGCGTTGACGGGCGGCGGTGTGGGAGACGATTGTATCGCGCCGAGGTCTTCCTCCGGCGGCTTGAGCAGACACGTCGGGCCGTAAGTGTGAACGGGTCCAACCATGTCGGATGTCGACTTGATTTGACCGGTTTAGAAGGCTGGGGTGTGCTTGATCATTCATGGCATGGTTGATGGCTTGATGCCGCCAGGGCTGCAACCAGCCTCGGTCATTTGCGCTTAGATCGATGCGGTCTGGGAAGCATGGTCCTGCAGAGCAGGCTCTTAAATTGCTGAAACCTGGTATTTTGAAAGGAATTCGATCGGGAGTTGAAGGCACTACAATAGGTATGAGCTTGTTGAGCGTAACGCCGTAGCCTGAAAGGTGGTCTACAAGCTTGGCCGATGACGTCGGCTCCCGCCTTGTCTTGGTCGCTTCTCCTTGATAACTTGTCAACAAAGATCTACGAGGCGAAGAAAATGAGCAGAACATTGCATTTGATTGAACTAACTCTTTTTCTGACTGGGTTGAAGCACCAAACAAACCACATGACGATGGCACGCGCAGAAAACGCCCAAAAACACTGGCTCTAGCTCGATCGGTTGAAACCGAGAGCACCCGAGCACAAAATCCAGTCAGAACAGCTGTCACAACATCAGAAGCAC
The DNA here is from genome assembly GCF_041956625.1 of Thermomyces dupontii. Classification (NCBI taxonomy): domain Eukaryota; kingdom Fungi; phylum Ascomycota; class Eurotiomycetes; order Eurotiales; family Trichocomaceae; genus Thermomyces; species Thermomyces dupontii. Next base: position 259,232 of record NW_027192313.1, on the reverse strand, counting down.
AAAGGTCAAACGTGAATAATCATGAAAATCCATCAAAGAATCAGTTCAGAGGCTCGTGGAAGCGCAGGCCATAGTAGCGATAATCCTCGTCGCTGGAATGGGCGCGAGTGTTGTTGGGATCCTCGGCACGACGCTGCGCAATGATGTTGGTTACCTCGACCTGCAGCCTCTCGAAGGCGCACAGAGTGCCCGACGAGGCTCCAAGCATCTCAAGAACGCGATGGAGGTCGTGCATGTGCTTGCGCACCACGCTATCCGGATAGCAAAAAGTCCGCACGTTCATCTCGGCACAAACGGAACGCCAGTTGTCCAGAGTGGACTTGAGCAAGAGGTTGTTGATTCCGTACTCCCCATAGAAGTTCAGGGAGTTGATGTGCGCCATTATCATCTCCCGTTGCGTGTTCTGGTCAAATTGAAATTCAGGAACTTGCGGGCGGTTCTTGGACTTCCAGAAATTGGTGACCTTCCGAATCAGGTCTGGGAGCAGGCGCCGTCCATACAGCTGGCTCAGCAGGAATTTGTTGGCCGCGGCGCAAACCATCAGCTCGATCTGGGAGTACAGGCTGGCCTGAAGGGGCGGATCCAGCGAGATGGGCAAGTTGGGCTTCATGACGATGCCCGGTGGCAGCTCATAGCCGGCATCTCCTGCTCCATTGGACTTTGACTCCTTGACCTGGCCGATTGATGGAAGGTTAGTCGGCTGTTACCCTACTGGAGGCATGTTGGCACTCACCAGGTCCCTGATTCTCTGACCCATCCTGACCAGAGAGGTTCTACGCCACCTATCAGAGGGAATTTGGCTTTCCTCGGACGTACGACCAAGCACACCGTGCTCGCCAAAGAGCTTTTGGTTATTCTGGACGTCTTTCTGGGGGCTGTAAGCGTAGAACTGAGGATCAGGCACGTCTGTGGGGTTTGGAGGCGGAGGGTTGTAGAAGGAAGGAAGATATTGTGCGTGATGAGGCACAGTCACTGTCTGCTCGCCTACGGAGGAATATTGTTGTTCCGAAGGGGTCACCGTGACTTTCTGCTTGCAGTTGCACGCACAACAAGGCTGCTGTTGCCCGATTTGTCCTGTGACGATGGTCTCACGCGGAGCTGGGATGCTCTGCTCCGTCTGCTCCGGCGGCGTCATGGGAGCTGGCTCATAACGCTCCTGGTGGTCTTCACCAGAGTACTGCGTCGCCGGCAGCAACTCTCCACTGTTGGAGTTGCTGTAGACCGAGCTCGACCCAGATCCAGGCACGGAATCCTGGGCCTGTGCCGCCTCACGTGCTGCCGGACTACCACACAAATCAGTATGCGCTCCCTTGATCATGCAGTGCACTTACTGAATGTACATGATAGGAACCTCGCAGGAGGCACGGTCGTGCTCGTTGTTCACCAGCGTTGGCTTGCTCTCCTTTATCGTCCGGATCGGGATGTTCAGCGGAGGTGGGCACAGGGAGTCCATATACCGGCGTGCCACCAGTCTGGACTCGTCGGACGACGTCAGCGACCTGGTTGGCGACGTCTGATCCTGTCCTGCTCCGCTGCGTTCGATGATCTCCGGAGAAGGCAGCAGCACACGCTGGGTCTGCTTGTTCTCGCTGGCCTCCTCGCCGTGAGTCACTTCTCTGGGCAGAGGAGGGAGCTCACGGTTGACATCCACCGTCGGATGTCGCTTATGGTGTCGCTGTGGTGCTCCAGGAAGCCCCTTTGTTGGCTGTCTGGGCGGCGTGATCTGATCAGTCATTGACTTTCACGATTGATGCCTTGCAAGGATTGAAAGACGAACTCAATCAGGATTCTTTGACGACTGCGATAACGAGCAAGCGAGAGAAAGAGAGAGAGAGATGGAGAGGAGAAAATATTTGTTGTGATGTCTACATATTCTGGCATTACGGGTCAAGCTCCGCTTGCCCTTGCACGACTCATCACCAGGGACGACAGCGTTTACTTGATGCGTTGCACGGTGCGTTTCCATGACGGTGAGTGGGAGTAGCATCGCTGCGGCGATGGTAGAGGTGTAGACGGCCAGTTTCTTGATGGAACTGGTGCATGCTGTGATCTGTGGCTACAGGTCATTCTACTGAGCGTGGCTTTACTGCTGTGGACTGTAGTTTGTAGACGAAAAGTTGAGATGGTGCGGGAGATGGTGGTTGAGAAGAAATTGGAAGGAGGCTGGGGGTGATTCACAAAAGAAGTAGGATCGTTTGTAAACACTGTAAGCATCGTAGTAAGCACAGTCTCCTAACAATAGAGGCATGAGTAAACTTCATACTGTAGGTACTCTTCTGCTATTCAGCCGTATTCAAGTGCGGCCGATAGTACTGCATGGAAGGCAAGGATAATAGGAGACATGCAATTGTTCCTTCACCAACATTTCACTCAATGGGACTCTGGCTCAATCATTATCGATCAATACAGCTGATTTCAACAGAACAATCATGCTTTTTCACTATTTTCCATCAACTCTCAGCGCCATAGCACTGAGAGTCTGAAGTCCTGAAAAGTGTGCTTATTCCTCTTAACTAAATTTATGAGAATTCACGTGATCATGAGAAACTACATCAGCCTAAAAACAGATCAACAGCAGATCTGTTTCTGGGTAGGACAGCGGCCTCAGCCGGTCGTATTCTTCCTGGCCGGCGGTGTCCCACAGCGCCAGCTCGACTGTTTTACCCGTTGGCCCATGGATGGTCTGGGTAATGTAATTCTCAAACACCGTTGGTACATATTTCTGCTCCGCGGTCAATGCTCACATCTCTATTAGAGAACAGTAGGGAGACCACCTCTGGAAAATATCCCTGCGTGTAGCTGATCAACAAACACGTCTTGCCGCATCCACCGTCGCCCACTACGACAAACTTCTTCGAGTACGCCGGGGGTTGGGTAATGTTGGTCGCCTGCGACAACCTCCCCGTCGACACGCTGCTCGTGTTGGTGCTGACGGTGCCATTGCTGCTCTGGCTGGCGCGCACACTTTGACTGCGGCCGCGGGACCCGCGCGATGAGTGTCCGTAAGCGGATGAGGGTCGCTCGTCATAAAGCACAGAGTGTCGCCGATAAGGTTGTTCCTCGTATCCCACGGCTGCCATGATGAAATCTCTTTCTGATCACGTCGATGCAATCGTATATATAAAGCAACCAGTCGTCTGATTATTGAGTACAACACACAAAGGAACAGAATGTGATGAAACAAGAGAAGTTGAGCCAACTCAGCAGTTTAATGCTTGCTTGTTGGTTTATTATCGGGATCCATGGTCGGTTGGTGATCTTGTAGGGCTGTGTTTATCGATTGCGCTGCCATGGCAACGGCCGATCAATCTGATCCACCCCAGCCACGTCAGATGGGTTCAATAACCTCACCAAGGGCAACTTCTTTCAGCTGATCGACTTGAAACAAGAGCCTGTCCATGAGATTGGTTGATCCCCTTCAGGGTGCACTCTCGATTGAGTCCGACGGACGGCTTATTGTCCGATCTCTAGGACGGACTGCAAGGGGGTGTAATCTATCAATTGGCCGAGCTACGCAGGGGACGGCATTCAATTTGGACCGATTAGTATCATTAGCTCTTGAATGCATCTAGCATAACCTAGCAATCTCCATGGAGATTGGGGTGTGGAGTGGGAGTGCGGAGTACTCAGGATTACTGCCATTGATATGTACTCGTAGGATTCGAAGAACGAAGAGACGTTTCAAGACGGTGATCGATTTAACAACCACTTCAACATCTGATCTCTTCCCTTCACATGCCAGAATGACAGAGCACACAGATGGCATCCATTGAACATTGCTCTTTGACCTCGATGATTCCAATCGGTAGTTTGTTGTAAGTAACCATCAGGCCATGCATTGGACATTTGTTCTCACTTGAAGTGGTGAACTCTGATTTCCAAGCAACACTACTCAAGAAGGATGCCGGAGCCTCTAATTGATTGCATTTTGCTGGTAATCGCATTATTTCAGTGGCATAATGGTTTGAAAGACTCCTGTACTCAGTACTGAGTATTAGCGAGCGAGCGAATCGAGAGAATGGTGTGGTTGACCAAGAGGTTCCAGATCGACACCTCAGGCAACGAGGTCGATCCACCGACACGGAGTAGTACCTCGGCGCCGCCACGATGAAAACGGACGTTCAGTCTGAGCGCTGGGCCTTGGGCATACTGGTTTAACTACTACTACGTCTTTTAATCCCGGAACTTTTTTTTTTTTGCAAACTCGTCATTTTGCGATGCTTCACAATTGACCGTGAGTCAGCCGACTTCAACCGATGGAGGCGCCAGTTGCATCCCCCAGAATTCAGCACCATGACTTCCAAGGCGAATGGCAGCCCGGACGCGGGATTGAGGAGTCGGAACCACTGTAAGAGAGATTTCCCATGAAGACCCTTCGAATTGCACAGGCTGATAAGACTGGACTTGCGTAGACCAAACGATCCTCCCCAAATGGCGCTACTCCATCCGCCAGGCCATTCTTCCGCTCATCCGCTATGAGACCCCATACTTGGCATGGATGCAAGAAAAGCTACGGTCGCCCGCGCTGGACACGTACTTTGCGATCGCGGCAAACCTCGGCACTCACACCTTTTTCACGATCTTTCTGCCCATCTTCTATTGGTGCGGCCATCCGCCCTTCGGTCGAGGGTATGTGGGTTTGTTCCGGTCGTTTGCTGCGATGATCTGAGGGCTGATGGGGTGTCTGTAGAATCCTTCATGTCCTGGCCTCCGGCGTCTTCTTCAGCGGCTTCGTCAAGGACCTGTTGTGTCTCCCCCGGCCGCTTTCTCCTCCCCTGCAACGCATCACCATGTCTGGGTCTGCCGCTCTTGAGTACGGCTTCCCCTCCACCCATTCGACCAATGCCGTGTCTGTCACCATCTTCGCGCTGGCGCAGCTTCAGTCACCGGATAACACGCTTTCCCCGGTCGCGAAAGCCGCCTTGCAGATCTTTCTCTACATATACGTGCTGTCCATCGTCCTCGGGCGTCTCTACTGCGGCATGCATGGGTTCTTGGACGTGATTGTTGGCAGTGCTATGGGTGCAGTAATTGCGTGGCTGCAGCTTCATTTTGGCCCGGCCCTGGCAACCTACGTCGTCACCGGAACCTTCAAAGAGGTCGCCGTCATCGCCCTGATCACCTTGGCGCTCGTCCGAATCCATCCCGAGCCTGCCGACGACTGTCCCTGCTATGACGATAGTGTGGCTTTCAGCGGCGTTTTCCTCGGTGCGCAGATCGGCACCTGGCTCGCGCCACTGTCGGCGCCCGCATGGACGGATCACGACGCAGAAGTTTTTATCCCGTACGATCTTGAGTCTCTTGGTTGGTTCAAAACAATCGTGCGCTTGGTCATTGGCATCTTACGTACTATTATCGGGTCAAGATAAATTTAGCACGGGCCAAATACTTATCTGGACAAGTTGAGAACTTCTCACCACGTCTGTGCAACCACCGTTCTCGAATGATGGATTCTTGCATGCATTTAAACATGAGCTTCGTAGGAGGAATCAAAAGGGGAGGTGTAAACAGAAGCGCGCTGCTGACTAAAAACAAATCACGTGGATCAGTGATGCAAATCACGTGAATTTTCATAAATTTAGTTAAGAGGAATATGACTACTAAGTCCTGAACCCTAAATCACGTGATCCTTGCTGAACCCGAATCCTCTTGCCGATCGATCAGGTTCCAGCCATGCCGGCTCATCCCCGCATCATGATCTGCGCCTAGGCCCAAGCGACCGCCATGTCCAAGCTCTGATACTGCCGATTGGCGTATCCGATGCCTTCAGTGCGACATGAACGAGCTAAATTTGACACTCTTGTCTGCCTGAACAGCCATGTAGAGTAGTACTACTGTAGAGGAACAGGCGCTCTTACTGACATTTTATGCCCCTGGCTCAGGACACTATTAAAAGTAGTATCCTGAGCCTGGGACTATGAGACTGCCGTTGAATCTGAAAAATTCCCCAGAAAGATGATGCATTACGACATCGTCATCGTCGGTGCAGGTCCTGTTGGACTGTTGCTCTCGCTCTGTCTGTCGTGTTGGGGCTACCGTGTCAAGCACATCGACAACCGGCCGGTACCCACGGCGACCGGTCGCGCCGACGGCATCCAGCCGCGCTCGATGGAGATCCTGCGCAATCTGGGTCTGAAGCGCGCCCTGATGGCGTACGCGCCCGCGCGGGTATTCGATGTCGCATTCTGGGATCCACGGCCCGGTGGTGGCATCCATAGAACGGGGAACTGGCCCAGCTGCCCGCGGTTCATCGACACGCGGTACCCGTTCACGACGCTGGTGCACCAGGGCAAGATTGAGAGGGTCTTTCTTGACGAGATCGCCCGGGCCGGGACGACAGTTAAGCGTCCGTGGACCATTGTTGGGTTTCGGACTGATGACGGTGATGAGGAGTATCCTGTCGAGGTGCAACTGAAATGTCTCGATACAAACGTTGTTGAAAAGGTTCGAGCAAAGTACCTGTTTAGCGGCGAGGGCTCGAAGAGCTCCATCCGGCAACAGTTGGGGATCCCTCTCCAGTACAGAGACCCGATTGCTTTCGTATGGGGTGTAATGGACGGCGTGGTGCGGACTGATTTCCCGGATATCAGGGTAAGCCTACGTTGTTTATTCTTTGTTGGGGAGATTAATAACTTACGACCGCGTAGACAAAATGCACCGTCCACTCGGAAAATGGATCCCTTATGGTCATTCCGCGAGAGGACAACATGGTTCGCCTCTACGTGCAGCTAGCCTCGTCGACGGACCCAGACTGGAGCCCGCGCAAGACCGCAACCGTGGAGGAAGTACAGGCCGCAGCGAAGCGAATCCTGTGCCCGTACACCATTGACTGGGATCGGGTAGAGTGGTACTCTGTGTATCCGATCGGGCAGGGCATTGCTGAGAAGTACACCCTCGATCATCGGGTGTTTTTGGGCGGCGATGCCTGCCATACTCATAGTGTGCGTCATGACCCTTGATTTCTTCTGCAGAGTGTGGCAGTCGGCTAGTGTTGACATTTTGCAGCCCAAGGCCGGCCAGGGCATGAATACGGCGTTCCATGACGCACTCAACCTCGCGTGGAAACTCCACGCAGTAGAGAGCGGTTTTGCGCGACGGTCAATTCTGGAAACTTACGAGTCGGAGCGCAAGCAGATCGCTGAGAGCCTGCTGGCCTTTGACAACAAGTACGCTGCACTCTTTTCTCAACGTCCACCGTCAGCAAAAGAGGTCGACAGTGCCAGCTCGCAAGAAGCTAGCGTCGATCACGAGGACGAATTCGTCAAGACGTTCAAATCGGCCTGCGAGTTCACCAGCGGATACGGGGTCATCTACGGCCCCAACGTGCTCAACTGGAGTCCTTCGCACCCGGCGACCTCGCCACTGTTCAACATCCCCAGAGTCAAGCTACAAATCGGACGCGCATTTCCCCCAATGACCGTGACTCGGCTCTCCGACGCCAACGTCGTGCACCTGGAACAAGAGGTGCCGGCCAATGGCGCATTCCGCATCTTCATCTTCGCGGGACATCCGACCAAAACCCGGACGGCGATCGAGGACGTTGCCAACAACCTCGAAAAGAAGCGCTCGTTCCTCTCGGTGTATCGCCGGGAGGACATTAACCGGGTATCGCACTTTGAGCGACACAACCCGCATTCGCGGCTGTTCACGCTGAACGTGATCTACGCGTCGGAGAAGAATGGCGTGAATCTCCAGCGGATTCCTCGGATTCTCCGGGATTACCGTCATCATATCTACGCGGACGATACTATTCCAGATATCCGGGTGCCGCAAGCGCGGTTTGCCGCATATGAGAAGCTTGGCTTAGATGTGGAAAAGGGCGGCATCGTGGTTGTGCGGCCAGACGGCCATGTTGCTTGTACGGTGCGACTGGTTGAGGGCAACGGCACGGTCGACGCGCTGAATGAATATTTTTCGGCATTCTCGACGCAGCCGTTGGGGCAAATACCTCGGGGGCATTTGTAGGAATCTGTACACCATCAAGCGGAAGAAGTGCATACAAACAATTCTTGATTTATTCGTCTTCAATTTTGCTACTCTGCATCCAGTGGTAGAGTATCGTAGAAGAAAATCGATCCCACCTGACGACATCAGATCAACCTCCAAACCCCGCCGAAAGTTCCGTTCTTGGTTCAACCCCGCGACTTCTTCGACAAAGGCTGTGCTCATTACTTCCTTCATCTCATTCGAGAAGATATCTGTCAAAATGCTGTCCCTAGTCCTATCTGCCGAGCTCCAAGGGTAAGTAGTAGCGCTCTTCCACCTCCATCGAAGGGATGTGAAGAGAGCTAAAAACCCCACGCAAAGCGTCACCGATCTACGGCCCAAAGACACCGCCGAGGAGCCATACTACTACACGTTCAAGGTGCAATGCAGCAGTTGTCGCGAAACGCACCCGAACTGGGTCAGCTTTACGCGATTTGTACGTTTCCTTTCTCTTGATTTCGATGCGACAAGTGCTGATACAGCCTGATACCTACAGGACAGCCGAGAAATCCCCGGCAGTCGCGGGGAAGCCAACTTTGTTTGGAAATGCAAGCTATGTGGTGTACGTTCCCCAATTCCCTCTTCTTTTTTTTTCCAGACCTCATACTTATCCGTTGATCAATTCCTGTAGAGAACGCATACCGCCAACATCACGGCGGGACCATGCACCTACGTCGCGGATAATGACGGCAAGACGCAGAAGATCATCGAATTGGAGTGCCGCGGGCTCGAGTTCACGGAGTTTAAGCCGGAGGTGAGTCCGTCGGTCGCATGCTCGGTTCGAGTATGGCGTTATGCTGAGACGTCGGGGACAGGGTGAATGGGAAGCCAAGGGCGTCGAGAGCAATACGGCGTTCACCAGTATTGACTTGACCGAAGGGGAATGGTATGATTACGACGAGAAGGCGGGCGAGGAAGTAAGCATTAAGGATGTTAGTTGGGAGATTCGGAATGTCAAATAGGCGGTTTCTAGCATCGTAATGAATGAATGTATTTGTAGCATCCTGGCAGCATCTGATTCTGGAATCTGGGCATGTGCACTTGAACAAGGCGGCAGTATTCGAAAGCGGTGACGAATTACCACCTTTCATTGGCTCGTAGGCACTCACCCGATAGACAACCTCCAAACTGGTCTCGTAAAGATCCTCAGTAATTGCATTCAGCGACAGACATTCAAAGCAGGTCCCATTGAATTGCCACTCAGCGGGGGATATTCCCTTCTAGCGACGAGCCTCAGTCTCGTTTTTCGATCCGTGTCGGAGGCCGAGGGACGTGTGTGTTCGTCCGTCCGTCGGCAGCAGTGAAGAGATTGAGCTTGGTAGCAGCTGCTCGCCGCCATGAGTGTACGACTCCTATGGATCCTGCTTTGATTCTGCAGAGTTAAATACTGACTTTTGTATCACAGTTTCAACCCGTGAACCCGCGGCCTTTTCTCCAAGCCCGGTACGCCGATGATCACCCGAACCAGGTCAAGGCAGCACCCACTGACAAGCAGCGCACAACAGGGTCGGCAAAGAAGTCATCATCCGGTTAAAATGGGGCCAGACGGAGTACCGCGGTAAGCTGGAGAGCATTGACTCGTACATGAACGTGCTCCTGCGGGACACGGAAGAGTTTATCGACGGGAAGAATACGGGGACATTGGGATTGGTATTGATCAGGTGCGACTCGAAAACAAGAACTTGGGCATTTCCGGGCTTGAGCAGAGCTGACTGATCGTTGATGGTCTAGATGTAATAATGTCCTCTGGATGGCCAGCGCGGATGGAGTCGAGATGATAGACTTAGGGTTGAAGTGATATGACTGTGTGTGGGGGATATGATGTGTTCTGCCTGATACCATTTCTTTCTTGTTCTTGCCTCAATGCGATGATTGGGATCTGATACCTCTGAATGTACCATCTTGCACGAAGTACGGAGGACCGAGTACGACTGGGAAATCCTGGAGTGAATCTGCCTCCAGTCTCAAAGAATAGAACTGAGCCAAGGCAAAACAAGCCATTCAGGTTCGATCAACTTGATCTATCAAATCCAGCCTAGTCGTAGATTACAAGTCCATGCACCATGACGTCGACCGCGGGAACTGATGGTGGCTAAGGGTAGTTCATCCAGCGACGCGTATGGAGTATTTACTCGTAGACCATTTCGAGCGTACACCATGCTCAAGCCTCATGACGAACACAGGGATCGACCTTGGGGCTCATGGCGCAGCCAGCCGAAGGACTTGGAGAGGACTGAACGAAGTTAAAGTTCCCTGTCCCATTCGCCCATTATTATTATTGGACCTGTGGTAAAACCCGCTCGTCCTGATTTAGGTTTAGTCGGTTATCGCCGGTCGTCACATGTTTCATTCTCCGCTTTCCTCTCCGCAAAAGATCTGAAAAAAAAGGTTTTAAATAAAAAGTAATCCGTCCAAGACATCCCTCAACCAAAAAGTGAGAGAAAAATCACTACAACTACCTCTGGTCAATTCGGGCAAGGAGAAAAATTCATCAGATTCTCTCCCTTCTGAAGCCCAATCTCGAGGTCAATCTCAATACATATTACTTTCTGGAGTCAACACCGGATCCTCCCGGCACGCCTCTACGTACTATTATCGGGTCAAGATAAATTTAGCACGGGCCAAATACTTATCTGGACAAGTTGAGAACTTCTCACCACGTCTGTGCAACCACCGTTCTCGAATGATGGATTCTTGCATGCATTTAAACATGAGCTTCTTGAATCCGACTAACCGTCCGCAGTACGACTTCCACCATGACTTCCAAATTCACCGAAATCCTCATTCCCGACGACGACGGCAGCAACCCTCCCATCCTCTCAGACTCCCTCGACGTCAAGCTCGAGGACGTCCTCGCCGACCATGAGGCAGTGGTGCAACGATCGCGATCATCAACTCAGTCGTCTAGCACGGCGACCGCCGCCGCCGCGTCGTCGTCGGACGAAAGTCTAGCTTCGTCACAGTCCTCTTCGTCCTCGGCGCAGTCTCCTTCATCGCCGTCGTCGTCGTCGTCGTCGTCGTCTCGATTACGGATCATGCACATTTTTTCCATCGGATGATTCAATTCGCCGATTGATTTCGGCGTTACTATTCATGATGATTTACTATGGTGATGATTTGAGATGAAATGGCCGTTGCTTTTGAGAGATCAAAGATCGGGGGGTTTCATGCGATCATTAATTCATGACATTTGCTGGCGGCATTCGATACCCGATGTATTACGATGTTTCATGTTGCTGAAACTTATCCGGCATGTACGCGAGCAGGAGCTAGACTCGGAGACTTCTTTCGGATGATTTTGAGATTCATTGCGAATTCCATCGTTCTCGTCTCAAACCTGCCCTGATATCAGGAACAAAGTGTAGGGCCTTCCGGGAGGTGGGGCACAACCCACTCAACCTCAAGCCTAACCTATTCGTACTGTACTCGTAACTACTGTATGTAGTGGTACCTATTGAATGCCTGAGGCATCTACTCGTAAGAAGCGACCAAAATCAACGTCATTGTATACGAGTCCTTGTCTCATCGCTGCAGTCATTATTAGGACTATAAACAACAAGGGCAAGGAAAGGAAAATGTCCACCGATTACCAACCCACGGAATTCGAACGCCAGCGCGAGCTGCTCATCCGTGAAATCGCCCTAGTCCGTACTCTCTTTTATTTTTTTCATTCCTCGACCAATCCTAACCCATGGGGCCGCAATTGCAGGGAATGGAAAATGTCCTCCAGAACATCAACCGATTAAATCGCAACCTTGAAACCATAATTGCTGTATGAATCCGCGTCTTGGACTTGTCTTTTTTTTCGAACTGATCGATTCGCTGATAAGGCTGGGGGATAATCAGGTCGGCAACGAGTTTTCCTCCGTCGAGGCATTGTGGTCGCAATTTGAGAACTTTATGGGTCCTGCTGCGCGGCCTGAGCAAAATGAGAATGACGATGAGAATCAGGATCATGATGGTGAGAATGGGGGTGACGAGGAAAAATGATGATGGGGGTTTTTCGCGTCGCAGTTTAATGGTCATGTCTACGGAGGACAATGAGTCCCTACTAGATGAGATGATGATACCCTTTTTTTTTATTTATTTATTTATTTTTTGGAAGGTTTCATGATTTTTTTTCTTCTTTTCATTTCATTGTTGTGGATTGAACCAATATGGAGTTGGACACGCCCAAACGCCAGCCATGCTCATGCCAAAGGGAAAGGAAAGCAAGAAAGCCCAGACTCGAACATCTCAACAAAGGAAAACATAACAAACCATGACAACATCAGTCAAGGACACCGGTCGTTGAGCATCATTAGTCCCATCCTCATGTCCCAATCGTAACAATCCGTCCGCATGGAGCCTTAGACATGAATCATAGACACATGTGCAAGAAAAGAAGAAAGGGAGGTTTCGTCGACCAGCAACCAGGCAGTCGACGGGGAGAATGAACGAATCCGAAGTATAACAAGGTGAGGCCGTTACAGAATCTTGCAGTTGCGTTTCTTGATCTTGCGGCCTCCGCCGCCACTCTTGGCTCGCCCAGACCATGATGCCTCCTCTTCCTCGACGCCGACGGCGGTGTTGACGGCCAGCTCAAAAACCTCGTCGACGCCGCGCATCTCCTTGCTGCTGCACTCCACGTAGGAGGCGCCCATGCGCTGCGCCACGGCCTGGCCCTGCTCTGGCGTCACGGGGGTCAGACCTTGCGTCCGGAGCAGCTCAATGCAGGTGCGTTTAGTGCGCAGGTCGGATTTGAGGCCGACCAGGATCATCGGCGTCATGGGGCAGAAGTGCAAGACTTCAGGGTACCACTGCATGCGTTTTAGCTGCTGTTGCGGGGCATCCACAGAGGCTGAATGTTGTTTACCTTGTCCATTACATTCTCCAGGGACACAGGGCAGTCAATTGCAAAACAGATCAACAGCAGATCTGTTTCTGGGTAGGACAGCGGCCTCAGCCGGTCGTATTCTTCCTGGCCGGCGGTGTCCCACAGCGCCAGCTCGACTGTTTTACCCGTTGGCCCATGGATGGTCTGGGTAATGTAATTCTCAAACACCGTTGGTACATATTTCTGCTCCGCGGTCAATGCTCACATCTCTATTAGAGAACAGTAGGGAGACCACCTCTGGAAAATATCCCTGCGTGTAGCTGATCAACAAACACGTCTTGCCGCATCCACCGTCGCCCACTACGACAAACTTCTTCGAGTACGCCGGGGGTTGGGTAATGTTGGTCGCCTGCGACAACCTCCCCGTCGACACGCTGCTCGTGTTGGTGCTGACGGTGCCATTGCTGCTCTGGCTGGCGCGCACACTTTGACTGCGGCCGCGGGACCCGCGCGATGAGTGTCCGTAAGCGGATGAGGGTCGCTCGTCATAAAGCACAGAGTGTCGCCGATAAGGTTGTTCCTCGTATCCCACGGCTGCCATGATGAAATCTCTTTCTGATCACGTCGATGCAATCGTATATATAAAGCAACCAGTCGTCTGATTATTGAGTACAACACACAAAGGAACAGAATGTGATGAAACAAGAGAAGTTGAGCCAACTCAGCAGTTTAATGCTTGCTTGTTGGTTTATTATCGGGATCCATGGTCGGTTGGTGATCTTGTAGGGCTGTGTTTATCGATTGCGCTGCCATGGCAACGGCCGATCAATCTGATCCACCCCAGCCACGTCAGATGGGTTCAATAACCTCACCAAGGGCAACTTCTTTCAGCTGATCGACTTGAAACAAGAGCCTGTCCATGAGATTGGTTGATCCCCTTCAGGGTGCACTCTCGATTGAGTCCGACGGACGGCTTATTGTCCGATCTCTAGGACGGACTGCAAGGGGGTGTAATCTATCAATTGGCCGAGCTACGCAGGGGACGGCATTCAATTTGGACCGATTAGTATCATTAGCTCTTGAATGCATCTAGCATAACCTAGCAATCTCCATGGAGATTGGGGTGTGGAGTGGGAGTGCGGAGTACTCAGGATTACTGCCATTGATATGTACTCGTAGGATTCGAAGAACGAAGAGACGTTTCAAGACGGTGATCGATTTAACAACCACTTCAACATCTGATCTCTTCCCTTCACATGCCAGAATGACAGAGCACACAGATGGCATCCATTGAACATTGCTCTTTGACCTCGATGATTCCAATCGGTAGTTTGTTGTAAGTAACCATCAGGCCATGCATTGGACATTTGTTCTCACTTGAAGTGGTGAACTCTGATTTCCAAGCAACACTACTCAAGAAGGATGCCGGAGCCTCTAATTGATTGCATTTTGCTGGTAATCGCATTATTTCAGTGGCATAATGGTTTGAAAGACTCCTGTACTCAGTACTGAGTATTAGCGAGCGAGCGAATCGAGAGAATGGTGTGGTTGACCAAGAGGTTCCAGATCGACACCTCAGGCAACGAGGTCGATCCACCGACACGGAGTAGTACCTCGGCGCCGCCACGATGAAAACGGACGTTCAGTCTGAGCGCTGGGCCTTGGGCATACTGGTTTAACTACTACTACGTCTTTTAATCCCGGAACTTTTTTTTTTTGCAAACTCGTCATTTTGCGATGCTTCACAATTGACCGTGAGTCAGCCGACTTCAACCGATGGAGGCGCCAGTTGCATCCCCCAGAATTCAGCACCATGACTTCCAAGGCGAATGGCAGCCCGGACGCGGGATTGAGGAGTCGGAACCACTGTAAGAGAGATTTCCCATGAAGACCCTTCGAATTGCACAGGCTGATAAGACTGGACTTGCGTAGACCAAACGATCCTCCCCAAATGGCGCTACTCCATCCGCCAGGCCATTCTTCCGCTCATCCGCTATGAGACCCCATACTTGGCATGGATGCAAGAAAAGCTACGGTCGCCCGCGCTGGACACGTACTTTGCGATCGCGGCAAACCTCGGCACTCACACCTTTTTCACGATCTTTCTGCCCATCTTCTATTGGTGCGGCCATCCGCCCTTCGGTCGAGGGTATGTGGGTTTGTTCCGGTCGTTTGCTGCGATGATCTGAGGGCTGATGGGGTGTCTGTAGAATCCTTCATGTCCTGGCCTCCGGCGTCTTCTTCAGCGGCTTCGTCAAGGACCTGTTGTGTCTCCCCCGGCCGCTTTCTCCTCCCCTGCAACGCATCACCATGTCTGGGTCTGCCGCTCTTGAGTACGGCTTCCCCTCCACCCATTCGACCAATGCCGTGTCTGTCACCATCTTCGCGCTGGCGCAGCTTCAGTCACCGGATAACACGCTTTCCCCGGTCGCGAAAGCCGCCTTGCAGATCTTTCTCTACATATACGTGCTGTCCATCGTCCTCGGGCGTCTCTACTGCGGCATGCATGGGTTCTTGGACGTGATTGTTGGCAGTGCTATGGGTGCAGTAATTGCGTGGCTGCAGCTTCATTTTGGCCCGGCCCTGGCAACCTACGTCGTCACCGGAACCTTCAAAGAGGTCGCCGTCATCGCCCTGATCACCTTGGCGCTCGTCCGAATCCATCCCGAGCCTGCCGACGACTGTCCCTGCTATGACGATAGTGTGGCTTTCAGCGGCGTTTTCCTCGGTGCGCAGATCGGCACCTGGCTCGCGCCACTGTCGGCGCCCGCATGGACGGATCACGACGCAGAAGTTTTTATCCCGTACGATCTTGAGTCTCTTGGTTGGTTCAAAACAATCGTGCGCTTGGTCATTGGCATCTTGGCCATTTTCGTCTGGCGCGAGATTGCGAAGCCCCTGTTGCTCCGGGCTCTTCCGCCCGTGTTTCGCGTCCTCGGAAAGGCGGGACTGTTACTCCCACGACGATTCTTCCGACAAGCTTTGTTACGTTTTTTTTTTTTTTTTTTTTGTGGCTCCCTTGACTGACTGATTTGCCAGCGAGTATAAAACGGTGCCTGGACACCTCGAGGACGACAATGTCCTCCCCAGTTTTTCCGACATTCCAAACATCATTACGAGCATCCGTCATCCGCGACGGCGTGCAGTGTCCGTGGGACCTCAGTCGGAAGCCGATGCCTACGAAACGTTGGCGTATCGCGAACAGCGCAGGCGCGATTCCACTCTTGATTCAAGTCGAACCTCTGGTGCGTTCGCTCATGCTAATTTGATGGAGCCGTGCTCACACTCTGCTTTCGTAGGTCGGCGCCCACTCATGCCTGGACGCGCCGTGCCCCAAGTTGAAAAGTACGAGCACATGATGGGCACTGGCAGTCCCGAACCGTCGAGCCCGGATCCGTCTCGGCGGAAAGACGCACCCGGCGATGAGATGACCGGAGCAAGTGAAGAGGACATGTTTGCCCGGATCAACAAGCCCCGTGTGCGCTACGACGTGGAGGTTGTCACGAAGCTCATTGTGTATTCTGGTGCGTTTTCTGAATCTCGTTTCGGATTTCATTCCTCATGGCTAACGGCTCCAGGACAGGTATTGCTATTCTCGTCCTCGACGTTATGCCGTTTGTGTATGAACGCATTGGCCTTGCGCCGTGATGCTGTGGCCAGACGTTCAATTGGCCGACATACTACGTAATGACGTTAGATGTGGGAGGCACTGACGATCGAGTATCTGGAGTCGGTGATGCAGGACCAGTAGTATAATTTACGAATAATTCACGAATGTCTATGGAATGCGAATACAGGAATCATGCCATAGTTGTAAGAGCTGTGAGCATCGCTCGAAACATGAAGCATACAGGCGTTCGTATGTGGTGGAGTCGGGATCGGCATCCCCCAGGACGGACCGAGCTTGCTTCGGCTGCGCTGCTAAAGTACTCGTCCGAAGTACTCCTGCAGCCATTGAAGTGGATAAAAGATGCTTGTTGGGCCATCCTGCAGATGATCGCAACGCAGATAGAAAAACAATTCCATTGCGCGCACCTATATTCCTTCTCTCAGGCAATTTTTCTTCATTTCGATGTCCTGGCGTTCAGAAAATCGGCACGTTCCCGCTGCTCACGGGAAGCCGATCGTAGGTCACGTGGCTGCTGACTCAGCGCCCAGCCATTGGTCGGCGCTTCTTGAACACCGCGCTTTGTCGCGTGGAGTGCTGCTGCTCCTCTGACTCTCTCCAGGTGGTTGCGAGTGATGCCTGCTTCTGCATTCTCTCGAACCGCAATTCTGAGCAAAACCTCTTCTGTCCGGATGACTGCGCTCAATCGCTCTTTGCCGCGATCCTTCCGCCGTTTGTTGTAATGGCCTCAATTCGGTAGGCACTTTCCAACCTCGTCCGTCCATTCACTCCATTCACTCCCCGTCCTCGCTCCTTCCTATTGTGACAGCAGGACTGTCGGCGCAACGCTCCTGCCTCTTCTGGCGACTATTTATTGATTGATTTCTCTCCGTTCTTTGTTTTTTTTCTTTTTTCTCTTTCTTTCTTTCTCATCGTTATCCTGACTGATCGTTGTCTCGATCGCTAATCCTCGATCTCTGTCGCAGGCTCGGCGCTCGCTTCCGCCTCTTTTCCGTAGTTCTCTCTTCCCTTCCACAGCGTCCATTGGCACCGCCAGGATGGTTCTTTCCTCCCGATCCCCGGTCTGGGCCGAGTCCCAGAATGCCAGCCTCACCTCCGGTCCAAGGCCCCCCCATGCCCGGGTGCGCCCTGATCCTCGTCTGCGGTGGGCTCCTTATCCGCCGCTCCTAAAGCATCGCGCGGGGGCGCACGGAAAGGTGTTTCCCTCCGCAACGCGCCGTCGTTGGGTGATTCGTCAGGTAGGCGTTACCTCTTGCGGGAGATCTACCATTGGCACGCCAGCGCTGAGACAAGAAAACTTGTTTGCAGGTGCCCGAACAGCCCGCCGCACAGCGCGCTTTGCGCAAGCGGGCGCGGCCCGATGACGACGACGACGACGATTCTTTGTACCCCTTCCGCCCGCAGCCGGCCCCCGTGACCGCTGCGCCGGTGGCATCAAACGATGCGTCCGGGCCATTCAGCGTGGTCCGAAACCTCTTCAGCGTGTGGACTGGTTTTCGTGCTTCATGCACTAAACTCGTTCGCTTCTGCTACTCCTCCAAGAGTGGCATGAAGAGGGCGGTTACGAGCACCGTCCAGGTCGCGGCGGCCGTCGCAGGGACCGTGAAGCGACGGGCGCTTACATCCAGGGTCGTTCCACACAAACGGACGACGTTTCCTTCCGGTAGGTACCCTCTTTATTGCTACCTCGGACAACCCCGAGTAGCTGGCAGGTCCCTGCGAGCACGATCACGAGAACCTGAACGCCCGACTGCCTGTCCTGGCTGGTTTATTTTGCCTCGTAGGCTTCGGCGTCACAGTCCTTTCGTCTTCCGCCTCCCTCCAGGGAACCCAGGAGTCGGGTTAGCCCCCGGCATTCCAGTTCACCTCCCCTCCCAGATATAAGCTCATTATTATGATATGCAATGTGGACAATGCTGACCCCATATTCTTCTCAAGACCCGCTGCCCGCCGTACCCAATGGGCCGGCACCAATGGACCGTGTCGAGGGACCGACCTCGCCGAGCGCCTGGCAGCTCCGCACGGAGCTGGTGGAGCATCTCACGCCGCCCTCCGCCAACTCGCCCGCAGCCGACGCCAAGACCCCTGCTCCCGATGACGCCAACGTAGTTCCGATGGAAGGGCTTAACACGACCGCTCCAATCACGGCACACGGTGTAGCAGAGCCCTCAGAGAATGAAATGATGGATATCGAGATCTCCAACGCTAGTCGTTTTCCGCCGCCTGCCACAAACCATGCACCACTGACCGAACAAACTGCCGCCGTTCCTCGGCCCACTCAAAACCACCACCAACCTTCAGGTAAGCTCAACCGAATCCTTTGAGAGTGATGATGATGCTGACGTCACGGAAGATAACAACGAAGACATGGAGCAAGATGTCGATCCTGAAAGCCAGGATCATCATGAAACCAACAACGATCACATTTCCGATGATGCCAATTCTGAGATTCCAGGCGTTCAAGCCAGTGACCGCCTCGATGAGGAGTCGGCAAGCTCTGACCCTGTTGCGAATGCCTTGCCTGAAGAAAACGTACACGCAATCCGTCGACCGACTGAAAACAACGCCCACGAGTTTGTCCCACTTCCCGCAGACGCACATCCAGAGCGAATTGCTCAGCTTTTTACCGGCATCAACCCACGCGATTCTGGCGACCATTACAGTGCGCCAACATCCAGCGTGTATTCTGTGTACAATTCCTCGCAGTCCGCCGACACCAGACCTGGCGCTTCTTCTGACCAATCTGGTCAAGATTCTGATCATCCTGGCGAGCATCCCTCCGCCTCATCTTCACATGGCAACAACACGTCCTCTGCGTTGCCCAGATCGACGCCTTCCGGTCTACACCGTTACTACGATTCATTGTCCTCTCGCATAGATCTTACTCCAGACCAGACTTGGCCACCACGGGAACCCTCTGTGTCGAGGGAACCATCCCGGCCACCATTGACCGATTACCCATCCCAAACGGCCCCGGCGAGAGAATCCGCCGCACTTTCGTCACGGCGTGCTAGTATTGTCCCGAGCCTCCTTCCGTGGTTGGAGACCGAGCCATTCCCAGAACCAGAACCTGTGTCGCAGGAAGACACGGTAGAACCAACGACAGCACCTACCATCACGACGGATGAATTGGCTGCCACGACAGAGCAGCTGTCTATTGCTGCACCACCAGAACCATCAGTCCCAGAGGTTGAGCATGAAGCTCACGACCAAGACCTCAACATCGCCGATCATCAGGGTAGCCCTTTGCATGTACACTGGCTCGAATCGACGTCGCCTCTTGGCCGTCCCATATCGTCTGTACGGATTTTCAACCCAGACTCTCCGGTTTCTCGGCGTCCGACAGGGCGCCGCTTGCCACTTTATCACCGTGACTGGCACCAGATTGAACTCGAATCGCAACGCCGCCGCCTTCCCCAACGCCGGCGGCTGCCTCCCGGCCAAGCTGTGCGGCCGCTCTCACCCGAATGGGAGGCTCGAGTAGCCGAAGCGATGGCTGCTCCACCATCCCGCCAGCTGGCCACCACGCTCAATGGCGATCCACTGACTCGCCGTGACCTGGCGACCTGTCACACCCTGATGGCGTGGCTTAACGACGAGGTCATCAACGCCTACCTCGAACACCTTGTTGATTATCTGCGCCGTGCCGCAGGGAATGCGGGTCGGCTGGATCGACCCAAATACCACGCCTTCAACTCCTTCTTTTTCAGCAATCTGCGCGAGAAGGGATACAGCTCCGTCCGCCGATGGGCGAACCGTGCGAAGATTGGAGGCTCGGCACTCCTGGACGTGGACACCGTGTTCATCCCTGTCCACCAGGCCGCTCATTGGACCCTGCTGGTCGTCCGGCCGGCCAGTAAGACCATTGAGTACTTTGACTCGCTGGGCTCCCCTTCGTCGCAGACATACATCAATCACGCCAAAGCCTGGCTGAGGGGAGAGCTACAGGATCTCTACGTGGACGAGGAGTGGACCGTCCTCGACACACCCTCACCTCAGCAGGACAACGGCAGCGACTGCGGGGTCTTCCTCCTCAGCACGGCCAAAGCCATTGGCCTCGGGTTGGAGCCCTCCGTTTACGGCCCCCGCGACATCCCAACACTGCGCAAGAAGATCGTCGCGGAGCTGTTAAACGGGGGGCTCGAGGGGGAATTTGACCCCATGGGGAGCACTGGCGAGTCCCGGCTCTAAGGCCTAGTCCAGGGGTGCCGCGTCTGAGGCCGGCTGTCAAATCCCTTTTTTTTTTTTCCTTTCCCCCAATTTTCTCGACAATGACTACTACTTCTACATCGACAATGACTACGACTGCGACGGACAAAACAAAAAAAGGTTCGTGGGATTATATACTGTGTTTGATTTTGCATGGGACGGGCGTTCAGGGAGAGAAAGAGAGGTCCAGTTCGGTTTCTTCTATTCGTTGTGTGTGGCTTTGGTGATCTTTGTGATACCCCGTCGGGAGGTAAAAAAAAAGAGTGTCGCCTCTTGACATGCATTCTACGGCGATCTGTGATGTTTGAGTATTACTGCATAGCGTGTCGTTGGGGGTGGGAAGGGTTGATTTGATAGATGGATGGGTCGTGACTTGTGATGATGATGTTATTGTTGTACGAGTAGTAGTATACCTGTAAATAGGGTAGGTATGACCAGGAATTGTTCAATTCGAGTGGACCTTAAGAAGTTCTACACCTTCAAACGTGCCTCGAATCAGTCACCTCAAATCAAGACTAGAATTCATAACCCACAGCCTTCAAACACATGGGGTAATTACTCATGAACAGTAAGTCAACAAATGCACCATAACGATACTCCATAACGTAATGCAACCAATGAATAGAAACAATGTCATGGCCCAGAAAAAAAAAAAAAAAAGAAAAAGAAAAAGGTACAAACTAAGGTACAAGCTCGGGGATACCAGGGAACTGCACACCGTCAATTCGACACTTTCGGTTGCATGGCCCGGCCGGCGGGCCCGTGACGTTGTAGGCCAGCTCGATCCACTCGATGGCCAGGTGCACCGTCTCGCCGACGCCGAGATCGCCGGACCATAGCCCTCCGTCGCTCCACAGGTTGATGATGACCGTGCTTGGGTCCTTGGGCACCGAGTACACGGACGTGGTCTGCAGCTGGTTCTCCAGGTACCACCGCGTCATGTCTGGAAACCAGTCCAGCCGATGCGTCGCCATCGTTGTCCACGGAATCGGGATGTTCCAGTCTTGACTCGCGCCTGGGATCCGCTGGTCCAAAACCGGGTCGTAGTCAGGCTGGTTGGCATAGTGGATACGGGTTGGCGGGTCCGATGTCAGGATCTCAATGTCCGCCTCGCTCGTCCGCGAGAAGTACGTGAATATCCCCGCGCAGGCCCCGTTTGGAGGAGGCAAGAGGGCGGTTGCGCGCTTTCGCAAAGCGCTCGCCTCGGAGTCCTCCCCTGGAGTCGTTGCTGACGTGTTCACGAACAGCCGCTGCGTCTCGGCCGGAGGGAACAGGATGGGAAAATCCTTCTCGAGGATGCGCAGTCTCACGCGCATCGACACATGCAAAAAGCTCTTGAAACTGGTAGCAATCTCCGCGGTCGAGGAGTACTGGTCGAGCCGCTTCGTCCGCAGCACCAGAAAGGTCGAGTCGCTGCCGGGAGTTCGAGAGATGAAGACGTTCTTCTCCGAATTGGCGATGGAGACGGGGAACAGTCGAGATCCCGGTCGATGCCAATCTTGGATGAGCCAATCCTTGGTGATGGCCGTGTCCTTGAGCAGGATCGGCTGGGCCGCCGGTCCATACGGCACCGGCTGGTCGTTCACTGTCGGATAGAATTGGTACCCAGCGGCAGCTGCAGGGTCCAGAGGCACACGCCGAAAGTCCCAGAAGCGGTAGCCCTGGAAGTGTCCCGGGTCGGGACCGTCAACAACGTAGCAATCGCAGACGGGGCCGTTTCTTTGCTGGCCATCCTGCGTGAAAACCACGGGCTGACCGGGTAATGAGGGCTGCGCACAGGCAAGGGTGAACACGGCCGCAAGAACAAGGCCGTGGAGACGCATGACAGGGTGATACTGCAGTGATCTTTGTGGAGGCAATATGAACAATGCTAGATGATAATCAGAAGGTTCTCTTCGTGTAGTAGCGAGTGGGAGAGATGCAGAGAGGACAGAGGAGAGGTTCAGCTGGGAGGGAAGAATCCCTTCCTGGAGGCATCCTCCATCTACAACCGGCAGGTGCGACTGTGAGCGTCTGTAGTACTGTACAAGGAAAGGGCGATCCCAGACTTTGATTCCAGTCCCCTCACCACCGAGTAATACTCGACATGGCCAAAACCAAACCACAAGACACTCAAATAAATCACAGTCTATAGCCCAATCAATCCATGGGGTATCTCAACACGCCGCAATCTTCAATGCACACAAACCACTTGAACCCAAACGCCTCCCATGCAAGTAAAAAGAAACCACAAATCACATTTGCACCACTTGGTCGTCTTCGGAAGTCTTCTCTGATTTCCCGGAGCTATGAGGAATAGACTCGTCCTCTGAGAACGGCACTGTAGGGACAGTCGGTCCGGGATTGGACAATGAGTAGTCAGAAGTCCGTGGGTGAGGCTGCCGAGCAAGGTACGCTTGGAGCTCCTCGTGGTTGCACTGCTCCGCACGCTCACGCTTTTCCTGCTCGCGGTGCTCAAGTTCCATTCGTGGTCGGTCTTCTCTGGCAAGCCAAGACATGTTGTCCGTGATGACCGGCCCTGAATGGGGATCGAAGCTTTGGCGCCATACCACATAGCCCTCCTGGCTTGTCGTAACCGACTTTGGGGACTTGCGGCGCGGAGGTGAGAATCTGGGGATTTGCGGGTCCTCGACCCTGGAGGGCGGACCGGCCCGCGGCATCTTCTTTCTCGGTGTCGTCGGTGTCGATCCTGCACTCCTCTTGGAGGCCCGCTTGTATTCCTCTGACCGCTCGATCTCCTTCTCAATCTTGCGATAGTTCAAGCCGAGGGTAGCTGCCAGAGCCCGGTGACAAGCTTCAGGATAGAGGCGGGCGGCCTCGGCGACTGTGGGAAGCAACGGCCGGCCTTCGTCTTCGGACTCGCTGAGGTCTGAATCCAAAGTGCTAGCCTGTGAATCGCGCCACGAGTGGAAACTTTTGAGATCATAGAACTCAGCGAGCTCGATGAGGCGGTGTACTTTGCAATGGTCAGAAACTTTAAGAACCAGATACTGGAGTTTGTTGAGGAACTGAATACTTACTCCTCTTGGGCTTCTTCAAACACCAGAAACGCCAGACTGTGGATGGAAAGTATTTGGGGTAATGCGCAATTCCATTTTCGTCGAACCGAGGGACGATACTGATGGGTGCGTGGATGCCGCAGGCGAGAGAATTGAACCGTATTCGATCGCTGATGTCAAACCGCGACTCAAGACGCTTCAATCCGGAGAAGTCCCTTTTCAGCACCGCGAAGCCCTGCTTCAATTCCGAGACGTTTTGCTTTATATCAGAAACATCGTCCTTCACCCCAGAGACGTCCGTCCTCAGCACCGTGACGTTCTGCTTCAGGTCCGAAACATCTTCCCTCAACACGGAGACATCGTCTTCGATCTGCGAGACTTTTCCCTTTAAACCCAGAATGCCGATCTCCAGGTCGAACATCCGCTTTCTCATGTCCGTCATGTCGCCCGCCACCACATTGATATTCGCCATCATGCCGACCATTTTTCTATCCATCCGCTCCACGTCGGACCGAAGGGAGGCAAAATCCTTGGAGATGCGCGCGATGGACTCCTCGAGACTTTTCGTGATCGACAGGATCTTCTCGTTTGCATGATGTAGTTTGTGGAATTCGCGTTTGATATGCTCGTCTTCGCGATTGCGCTGATCGACGTACTCATCTCGGGTAAGAACAGCCGATCGAAGTTCATTCAGACGGGCATGTAACTCGTCGAGCCGTTCGCTGAAAGAAATCAGCGTGGGATCCGTCATGGCCGGCGGCGAGAGGTCGTGATGGTGCTCAGAAAGAGCGGAACTGGGGAGCCGCCGCCCCTGCGAGCCGGGGCTTGATATCTGTCCATGCATCGAGGAGGCCATGGCTGCAAGTCAGAACCCCTCGATGCCTTTGATACGATAAGGATGATTGCGTTGGAGGGAAATGTGGACAAGCGGCAGATTTACAGTGGGTTATGAGAGGGAGGGAATCCTCATCATCATGCCAGCGCTGGCCTTTGCGCCCTTTGGGAGAGGAGAAAGGAAAGGGTTGGACACGCGAAAAATCGGCACCGTAGATGGTCTCGTCTGATTGGTGCAAATGATGAAAACATGCCACCCACTTTTTGCGCCAAAATCTCTGTTGCAACTTCACGCAACGTTGATTGGACAGAGATTGGCCGGAATGACGGATGCGTCATGGCACTATGCAAAAGTATGGAGTTATTCGTACTAGGCTGCTGGGCAAAGCGGCAAAAGCCCAATGTGAGCTCATCGACTCATCGACATTCAATTGGTGCTATGGATGTTGAGCAACTCGACAAGTTGCCTTCTTTTCGTCAAAGTACAGTGCCTTGCAAGGCTGATGTGGCGACTTTGGGAGAGTTTTGGCATGAGCACCATCCAATGCAGGCCGACGGCAGAACGTCAAATGAGCCAGTACGGAGTAACTACTCGTATGTACTAATTTAGGCATCCGCGCAGCCTTATTCAACGGACAATGCAGAAAACGCGGGTTGAATGTCAAGCCATGAGGCTGACGTCTTACCAGAAAATAAGGGCTGTGCAAGTACAATCATGCTCGTTGGAGTGACTCATTGAAATGGTCAAATGAACGCTGATGGAGGTCGTTTGGAAGTGAATTTTTGGACCGGATTCCGGGCTTACAAGCCGACAGATTTACCAGAGAGTTTGAATGGTTGACTGTCCATTTGGAATCTGTAAATGGATCAAAGCGGCCTCATGCATCCTGAAATACTGTGACAGCATGCCATATTCCCCAGTGACTCTGGCAATGCCTTCTCGACTCGTGGCTCACAATCTTGCAAGGAAAGGAGCGCTGGACCCCCCGATCCGCAAACACGTGTAGACAGACATCAACAGGCCAAATAGCAAGATGTAC
This sequence comes from Thermomyces dupontii, assembly GCF_041956625.1. Taxonomy (NCBI): domain Eukaryota; kingdom Fungi; phylum Ascomycota; class Eurotiomycetes; order Eurotiales; family Trichocomaceae; genus Thermomyces; species Thermomyces dupontii. Next base: position 233,720 of record NW_027192313.1, on the reverse strand, counting down.
TCGCCCATCACTCTTTTCTTTGGTGTTTCGTGACGGGTGTTGATGCACCACACCATTGGCTGGGAACCTGTAAGCAAGCGATAGAACTTGGCAAGCTGGATGACTTCGAACTAACAAACGGTCAGTAAGTAGTTATTGATCAAGTGAGGTTCGAGTACCAAACTCACTCGCTGATAAGAGGGAACTTCTGTGACCTTCAACCGGGCTTTAGTTCAGAAGCATTATCCTCCAGCACGGAGGGATTGGTTTCTTTCTCTGAAACAGGACTCTCTTTCTAAACCCTTGAGTTATTCCATGGCCAGGAATCTTCGTCACCGACAGTCTTTGAGCATTGATATCAACATATACCGTAGGTATACCACCGCGCTACCGCATATCTGCTGAGCATCAAGCTTTCAAAGTAGGCTTGATTTCTCGAAACGCATGCAATATGCCACTCGTGATATAGAATGCGTTTCCGTCTTTGCGGTCCATACTGCAATTTGGTTGTTTAGTACATGCTTCCTTTCACTTCCGTGAAGATCGCCGTACACATTTTCTGGTGAGAACGACTAACCAAGACGAGGCCAAAAATCTTGCAATGGGGCGAAACCCCTGAGAAACTTTGGCCGCTCAATAGGTACTACCGGCTCTGGACAAGCCCATGATCGGGGTCAGGATATGACGGTATCCAGAAATCGAATCGACCGTGCAAAGAGTATCCGATAATGACAGATGGAATATGTCGATTCGAGGGGAAGTGTTTCAGGAAAGAAAGGCCGGTTATTGATAGAAGGGGCAAGAACACGAGAGTCGTGTCCTTCGCCTGCCTCTCTTCTAATGAATAGTAGGTATCGGATCGTGTGAAATCCTTGAGCTCTCTTCGGTATAATCGCGTCCTGCACGCTTTGGCATTGAAAGTGCCGAACTTTTGCTGGAATAATGATGAACAGACAATAAGGATGGGGATGGTCCGTTGTAATTGATTATCGTCCGCTTTCCTCCCTATGATGTTTTTCTGATAAGATGAACCCTCTCGATGAGGTTTAAATATTGATTTCATAGCTCTCAAGCTTGTCAGACTCATAGAACTTGGGAATAAGGACAGAGATAAGTAACTTTGTTCTGAATGACCTTCCGGTCCTTGGAACGATTTCACTGACTGGTTCGATTATGGGCATTCTCTATTAGTTAGGTGACCTTTCTTGCCCTGATTCACTTGACATAAGTACAGAAAGTAGGATATATAGTACAAAAAGCATGTCACATGAAAATGAAAAGGAATTAGTAGTAGCCTGAATACCTGTAACACGGGCGGGCGGAAATGCATTCCTCAACTAGCGGCGAGATCTTTCTTCAGGACCTCAAGAACCTTTGTCTCATCAATGCCATTTAGGTTGTCCAACCCATCTTTCTCGTCATCTTCCGACCCCGAATCATCTGCTTTGTCGGGACCGTCTTCAGTCCGACCGGCGTGAGCGAGATACTCCTCTTCAAGCAGGAACTTCTCGTGCCCAGGCCGGGAAAGATCCTGTGGCGATTGCGGGAGGATGTATATCGTCGGGAATTCGGAAACCGTGCGGCCCCGAAGTATGTCCTTTAGAGGAGATGACGGGGAAATAGGAATGAGAACAGTCTGTTTCGTTCCGGTGTGAGGACGGTGGAGGTAAAAGTAAACATTGCGGTGTGGATGTAATAGGCCTTGTGGGTTCTGAAGCGAGGACGAGTCTGTAGATGAGCCTTGGTTGGACGGGGTCTCCTGAACCTCCTGGCCCTTGTCGACTGAAGACGGCTCCGTTGAACTCGAGTCTTCTGCTGCCGTTGTGCTCGATTCTTGGGCTCCGGACTGCACCAGCTCACTCGATTCAGGGTGGGCATTCGCCCCTGCTGAGGAGTGCTTTTCCTCTTTGGAACGAGGAAATGCCAGGTCGTATGCATGCCTAAGGGTCATCGTTTCCAAGCAAGTCCTGATCAAACGCTCGCCGTTGAGCGTGATCCATTCCACCGCCCACACGAGACATTTGTGCCTGCGAATAAGTGCTCATAGTCAGCCCAAAACTTACGCTTCCTGGCCCAAAAAAAAGTCATGCATCAGGCGACGTTACTTTGGATGCCACCGAGACGTATTCTGCTTATTCCTCGTCATCCCCCTTGGAGCTCTCCGAAGATCCACACCCGCATTCTTCGCCGCGCGAAGAAACGCCGCTTCCCCCTTGACCATGTTATTATTCATCGGCGCCTTTCGCTTCTCGCCGGCACCACCTTTTGAGGACAATGGACGCATATAGTCATGTTCGAGGGCGATTCCTCGATGATCTGCCTCACGTTCCGCACGTTCCAGACCTCGTTCGATGGATGTGATGAAGTTGAAGTCGCGATCCAACGCCGCCGGCGTCATCAGCTCACTTTTCCGGAGATAGGCCGCCGGATCGCGCACGCCCGAACAGCCGGACCGTTTCTTGTGTTCCTGAATACATTGCAGACAGCAGGTTCGAATCGAGCAGCGCGGGCAGCGATATTTGGGCGGGTTGACATGACTGGGGCTGATGTCAACATAAGAGGCCTCGCGAAGAAAAAAAAAAAAAAAATTGAAACAGCGAAACTTCATACCAGATGTTACAAAGCTCACTCAAAGGAGCATCATGTGTAGTTTCCGACATTTTCTTCGAAGTTTCTTGGATTTCTCAACTTGTGGACAACGACAACGTCCCTGAAATCATTACCTACTGATGATTGGAACAAAGATTTTCCGCTTATCAGATTTATCGGATCGTCCTTCCTCTTATCTTATCGTTATCCGCCGAATGGACTGAGGACTTCGTACAGTACTATCGTTGTCGGATTCTTGTCTGAAGAATCCGACCGTTTTGAGTGTCCCACTTTGAGCACGAAACTCGTACTGCCATAAGACTCACACTGGATATTGTAAGTGCTAATCTAGCTTATTTTGTTCGTCATCACTCTACCAGTGAGTGGGAATAAGGTGTTTGGTTCTCATCAAACCACTCGTATGTCTTATGTACTGCAAAATTCATCCAGTGAAGTAGTTACTCCGAGTCGTTACTGTATCAATGAATAAATCTATCCTTTGTTGCGTCCGTCACACGACGGTATAGCATTTGAAATTATGAGGCTAGACCTTTATTCAACATCAGCTCGTCAGGGGTCAAGCCGGGTAGCAGGCCTGAAAAAAGGTGAAAATGGTCAAGGAGAGCTTGGAAAGATAGTAATGATTCAGCCGATCAAGACATTGGCTCGAGCACGCCACTGAGAACGGGGCATTGCTCAATTGTTCAATCTTCTACTAAAAAATCTATAGGCGGTGGCGAGAATCTATGTTTAGCAGCAACGAGTTTCTCGCATGGCAATGTCTCACTTTGGGATCCTCAGCCCTGCGGCATCCGTTGCCAGAGGGATAGCTTTCGACTTGAACACAAGAGTAAAAAGCTGTCGCTTTCTGCATAGGTGCTATGCAAGTGCAAACATTTCACCCGAAGCCATCATCGAACTGTTGAATGCGTTGAACGAGAACCTCGGTGTGTACCGTAGCAGATCAGATGCTTACGAAACTTGACATCCTGTGAATACTCATACTCAATGGTTTCCGACAAGCATGTGGAATATCAAGTGCACTGGCACTCGCATCGTTTTCTTGGACGACAATTGTCGAGATGCGTGCCCGGACGAAAGCGGTGTCGGTTATCGTGGCGAGGAATGCAAAGCAAAGACCGGCCATCTTGTACTCGTATGTTTTGTGGTTGGACGAACTTTCCACCTTCAGTGTCTCAAACCGCACCCTCAAACCAAGTTCGACTTGGAGTAGCAACCGGGTGGCGTAGAGATGTCCGACATTACTCCGTCGCAATGTCGGATCAAGCGTGGAGATAACCCGATGAAGACACGTTTGCCTCCCAGCACTCTCTGCCTCAACCACAAAAGTGTAAGAGAGCACATTACAAGCAGTCAAGGCAAAACAACAACGCACGAAGGCCAATGCATATTCAGACAGAGTGACCGATAATTCACCGAAATGATGGAGATGAAAACCACAAAAACCACCGACATCAGTCGATACAACTTTGTTGTCTGGAGAGATGCACTATCAGGTAACCCACTGCATGAGGTTGCTGTGATCGCGGAGATTCTTCCAACGGTTGAATGTTCTTCGTCCGCCGGAGTGGCAAAAAATTCTGATCCTGGAACGCGGGGAAAGCTGGGGCCAGTTCAGCTCCTCCTACTTCCATGCCTTGCGCTTCCAAGTTTCAGACAACAGCAATGGTTCCGGAACGGGAGCAACCCTCGATGTAAGGGTGGCAAAATATCCAGAAATCAAGGCTGAAGTGTCTGGAGACATGCCCCTTGAGTCGTTTGGAAAGTCATCAGATGAACTTGGCAATTGGAGAGGATTGCTCTGGCCGTCTCCTGCAGAATCGCGAGACCCTTGGGGTCTGGAAACCCGTGACCTCCTTCTTACGTAAGAATCGTTCTAAGCCAGAGATGGTGTAGCTTCAGTAGTAGGCCTACCTCAACTTACCCCAAATGGTCAAGCGCCCAATCTTTGCCCCGCATAAACTTGAAATGCGGGGCAGCGGGGCACAATTCGCACATCTCCGGACCCCCAGATCATATTCCTCCGTATTTTGTACACAGAAGTACAGTTGTCCATGGGCGCTCGAGTCACATTAAACGAATTTACTCCGACGGATCACTGAGTTACATTGTTAGTGTTCGAATGTTACGAAATCTCGCCCGTTGGGAGAAGTTACTTGATTCTCATACCTGTAGCCTGGGCAGTTGTGCTCCTCAGGCCGACCGGACATGTGTACTGTCATGGTACATGTACCATGACAATTGGTAGCGTGGGTGACGAGTACTCCGTACTCCGTACTCCGTACCAATTCCGGCCAGGTCCGGCGGCGCGAAATTCTCGGAGAAACACACCCTCCCTCCGGATAAACTTCGATTGGGCCAACGCAGATCCCGTTCCAGGTTTTGCAACTCCAAATCGTAAGATCGGAGGCTGAATTGATTCGATGAGAAAAACTCTTCGTTCGCTTATAAAGTTGCGGAAGGACGGATATAGGTACGTACGTATGTACGGAGTACACAAACCCACATGTGGACTTACTTCCGGAAGAAGCACGGAAGTATTGGGAAATCACTTCCCACGTACGATCCGAGATCGTCCACACAGCCTCACCGACTTTAGTTTTCAGACGGGATGAAGCAAAGTACTCCGTATTGGGTATCAGAGCCTTGTTTCTCGCTGAGTTTCCCAGGATCGCATCATTCTGCGAGACTCACGGGTCGCCAGTAGGCTTCACCGCCCGGTGCTCGTCCGAAACGCAATGTTTGAGGAACATGTAATGCATGCGATGTGTTGAGGGCCCTTCCAAGGTTTTTTCTCGGTGTCTCGCTGGTTGTGCCACTCGACCACGAAGCAGGTTCTCTCTTTTTGACGCCACGTATGTACTTACCGATGAAGTATGAAAGGATTCAATGAAGACAGCACGATTTGCAGTCATCGGCCATTAACTTTGCAGCAAAGGATGGATACATCTTTCCATGTCTTGCTGTCAACCGTATCTAGACTTGCCCAGAATCTCATGTTCGGACTCGTATGTAGTCCAAGGAACCCTCCGGAACTCTCAGGCATTCCACAAAAAAGCTTCGTACAGAATCAGTGGAATGTCATCGGGAAACTTCGGTGTACCTGAAGCGAAAGGATGACCTGATGACAACTGAGAACATTGGACCGCGGGAGGGTTCTGCTGGTCACATGATTCAAAGTATGCGTACTCCGAGGGTTCAAGAATAATATTGTACAGTTTGTGCCCGTGCGAGCATAACGTACCCTGATCTACGGAGCACTTGGGTCCGGGATGATCCTGAGGACAGGTTGTCGATGATGGCGTGGGGTTACATGACGACGTGGGATGTATACTGTAGTAGTACCTTGAGCTGTCAGTTGTCACCATTAGTAGGCCTACTACTTCTCGAAGGAACATCTCGTCCGCAACATACCACGTGCCAACCACTGTCGGACTTTGGGCATACAAAGTAGCTATGTGGTCGGCGGATAGGTATGCCGTCACAGAAAGTTGAACCGAACGAAGAGATTGCGCAAACCTCGGCTTCAGTCTGCCAGGCAAGAACCATCGAGAAAAACTCGGAGACGTCATGTCAACACCACGGTGAGGAGAGACATGTGTATTTGGAATTCAGACTGGCGGTACCCCAGGCCGCCATCACATGACCCTCATCGAATCGTACTCTGTAGCCACTCTGAGAGATCTCTTGGATGTAGGCAGCAAGCTGATCATAAATCATCCAAAATGAAAAAACAAAGTGACGATGCATCGCCGACTCGGTCAGACACTGAAGATTTACCTAAGTCAGGAAGCAGTTGGACTGCATCAGTTCTGTAATCACATTTCGATACCGTAAATACGTGACGGGCTTCCGGTCTTATCATGATTCATCAGACCAAGTCATCTGTCGATAGTACCTATGCCAGCTGAGGATCATGGTGGCAGATCAATAACGATCAATAGTGTTTATTCTAGATTAGAAATCCGAGAACACGGTGATAGGTAGCAGTCTTGCAGATCCTCGAGTGTTGCGAGAGTGGCGTTGCAAAATGAGACGACCAAGCTGAGTTGTCAACCTGTCCTGACCGCCGCGTGCCGACCAGAGTCATCAGCTCATCATCGTCTTCTACGAGATCTCTCCGCTATCCGGCATTCTGGTGCTGGCCAGGCATTGCAGAATGATGCGCACAAGAAAAATCTGATTGACGCCTCGGTTGTTTGAAGTTGTCAGGTGGGATTATTTTTGTACGGCTTCTGCGGCGCCAGGAAAATGGCCATGTGATTGATCTATGTATCGCGGAGGATTCAGATTATTCATTTCGGCGAAGCAGGCAGCGATGTTTGTGTCTCGGGCGACACCGTCTTGATGACCATCATGGCCAAGCCATCTTTGATTCTCGGTTTGCTCATTGCTGCCGCCTGAACTGCTGGTGGTGGTTTGAAATTATCGGGTACCAACGACTCTGGTGACCGCTCTGGCAGTCAAGTTTTCTGGCCCTGAGTGCATTCATGCCTGTGTCTTCCCGACGTGTCATGCAAGATTTAGCATCATCCCGCAAGCCGGGAACCCGGCGATGATAAAACATCTCAGTACCAATGAGAGAGCAGTATCATGGGCTATCCGCCAAGTAGGTCTACTCGTACATTGCGGGGTGATTTGGCGTCCGCGAACCTGCATTCCTGCAGGGTACAAACATCATGATGCACTACATACATGAAAAGGCGCATTATTTTCAGGGCAAACCCTGGAGTGAGTCATTCTTGCGGCTTTGCGTGGTCGCAAGACCGCCTGGCGGCTGCGTTGTTCATCGGCCACACTCAGTCTCTGGGTTGCTGGGCAAAGGTCGACGTACTCGACTTGTCGTTGTGCAGATGGCGTCTTTGGCGCTGCTCATTTTCATTTTGGCGTTTCGCATTATTGTTCATCCCTTGGATTTTCTTTGTTGATTGTTTTATTGTTGTTTTATGTTTTTAATCACAAAGGAATAATGAGAGGTACCTATTGATCGAGTCACACCGCACTAAGCGCACAAAAATAAGACGGATAATGCGAGGCGGATGCTTTGTTGTCCAACGGGGAACAAGATTTCTGGCATTGGTGATCCGGTGTGCAAATGGTTGGACATCAACACCCCATCCGAGCACGAGGAAGAAATTCGGACAGGATGATTTGATCACATCACTTGTCATTTCTTTTTTCTTTTCATCCCATCTTGACCAATCTCCGAACAACATCGCACAATCCTCACCTCATCAGCCAAGAAACAACACAAATCGAAGGATCTCAAGATTGCCAGCAGGATGATCGACGCCAGGGGCCTCGTCGAGATGCGCCGTCTGGTTGGGCCGTGTCGATAAGGCGGTTCCCCGTGTGTGATAGATCACTGTTCGCGGGGCTCCTGGGGCTGCGGAACGCCCCGATTCCCCGCCGCGGCAGCCGGGGAAAAAAGCCCTGTGATCCCGTGAGACAATGACTAAGCAATTGATAATCACCTGCCGTCTTTGGTATAGTCTGGGCTCGCCAAAAGAATAGGTCTGGACTCTGCCCGCCTGAAGGGGTTCGGGGAGAAACCCCGTTCCATCGCCTGCCTTCGGAGGGTTTGTCCGGCGGACTTCGAGGAGATTGTGCGACAATTCATCCGCCGTCAACTGTCAAAAGGGATGATGCAGAATGGTTCCAAATGAGGACTCTTTCAGCCGCTCTCGTCCATGTTCTCAGTCTCTATTCCATTTGTACCCATCATAAAATAAACATCAGACACACCAAGTTCCTCTGCCGTGGTGAATTTCAAACACGGAAAGTATCCGACGGAAGAGCGGTGGCCGATGGACATTCCCCTTTGGGAGACTCCCCGAGTCCAGACCAAAGCTGACCAGCATCGGTCAAACTCCGTCAAGGGATTCTGTGATTTATGAATACATCTCCTACTGAATCCGGAAGGTAATGTACAGGAGCTTTCTGGAAGAATACCCGTTCAGGGACACGTGGGGCTGAAGACTCCCGTTTGGAGCGCTTTCCCATTGGCCAGATTGGGATGTGACTAAGCATTGCTGCTCTCAAGATACTGCCAAATACAGAATAGTAAGGGGAAAGGGGTTTTGCGTAATGCCGATACCCGACGCTTTATGCACGGTAATCTGGCAGAAGGATGATCGATGCATGAAGACTCGATAAACGACAGCTTTGTCATCGTTCTGCAGCCATTTAACAATTGACCAGTGTCTAGAAGATCATGGCATTGATTTAACTATGCGTATGTACAGTTGGTACCCAACCTGGTTGTGGCTGTCTCAGAGTCTTAATGCGGTGAGTCTCGCTGGAAAAAGAAAAGAGTTTAGCTTAACTATTTAGTTAACCTAAGTACTCGTACTCGTAGGCAAATCCGAATTCCAGGCTCATGGGAAGATTGCCCAAGTTGACTCGTCTTGTGGACTGGTCCTTCGCGCTGGGACCCAAGGGAGCGGTCCGTTGCGCAGCGGAAGCACTAACAAGTCTCCCCGGTGGATAGCCGCGCACTAGGCGCTCTTAGCGGCCTACCCAGTACATACCCACCAATCAAGCGAGCTCCTCTAAGAAAATTGATTGGACGGGGAAAATGCCACCGCAACCATTGCCAATTTGCCGGTGCTCCTGGCGCTGCCAAGCTCTCTGAGCTTGAAGGTTCACTAGCCTGACTAAGCCTCTTCCCAGTTCCCACCCTGCAGTCCCAATGGACTGGTACATGGAATCAACCATTGTGTCTGATTGCCCCTGAATCCCAGCCCAGACAACCAATGCCTGCTTCCTCATCCATTTCTGCTCGGGAGAATTACGAGTAGGTTGTCTTCGTCGACAGTTCTGCAACATCGTCTTGTTCCGCATGTAGGCCTACTGTTCTTTCTGACCTGTATGATTTTGTATCAGTTCCCCATCCAGAGATGACCATCCATCCCCGGGCGTGCCCGATTCATTCGCCCTGAAGCCCCTGTCCGAAGCACCCCAAGGAGCCCGCGGAACTGGGCCGCCGCTGTCCTGGGACACGCCAAATGGCGCAGTGGCACCAGCGGAGCAACGCCGTCAGTTCCGCGTAACCTGGCGCATTGAGCAGACAGGGCAGCTGGTGCAATTCAATATGTACTTAGCTTACTCGTAGGTTAACCTAAGTTTGTATCCGTATTGCCGTGGATAAGCTGAATTTGGCAAAAATCCCAATCTCCTGGCAGCGATACGGACGAGAGGATCCGATCCGTACGGGCCGTTGCTGGGGACTACCACATTAATGGGATTCTGATAGTAAACTCATAGTTCTCGCCATTATTAGGAAGAAACTGCTCCATCCGGGGAGCAGAGTAAGGCGCATTAAGTTCATGAAGTGCAAGTGGATCAATTCCAGGATTACGGATCATCGTGGAGGTTTCTCCATTCCTTCTCCTGAGGTCGCTGGGGGGTACAGTATTTAGAGATGAAGGAGCCCCAGTTCTGGTGGCCGTTTCTTCCAGACATCAGCTTCCTTGCATACTCTGCATCATCCATCGACTCCATACTCGACTCCGTAAGAGTACATTAGCAGGTTTCTCTCTTGTCCACTTGCATTCACCGCCACCACCGCCACAGCTCTGGACTCCAAGAGAACAGAGCTGACATTCCCAAGATCAGGCACCCCTTGCATCGGACATCGAGCAGGGCAGGGCTATTCCCCGCAAACATACTTTTGGATCTGGGGGTTGACTACAAAGTCTTGTAGTACATGACCTTGTTTTGTTTTTTTCTTGTTTGTGTGAGTTGTTTGTGATTGTTGAGTTGGCTTTTCGTGAGTTGTCTTTGTTTGCGTGGGAGACATTTTTTTGGGCGCTGGTCTGCTAGTCTCATATCCGAGGAAGACACAATTGGGGCCCAACGGTCAAACGGCTAAAAAGCCCAGGCCCAGCCCCATCTTACGCACACGCACCAACAAAGCCTCGGTCTGACCCCCACGCAGTCGGCTCTGGTGTTCGGATCCGCTGCAACCCTATCGGCTTTTTATTTTCTTATGCATCGGTCTGGATTCTTGTGATCGTTGTGGGCTTTGTTGTTTTTTTTTTTTTTTTTTTGAATCTCGTCGCGGTCACCGCCCTTTCAGAGCTGTCATATTTCCTATCCCTTGTTCTCACCTCGCTTTATTTTTGTGATCTGTCCTCCACGTCGATCTCCCTTGATCGTCTTCCTGGATCTGTCAACTCTCTCCGCAAGGGGTTCCTCCAGAGCCAGTCTTATATCTTTCGCTGTGCTCTCCTCGACTACTCATTCTCAACTTCTACTCAACCGGACCACCTCTCTGATTGACCGCTGCTACAACAACTTGCTCCATTTCCAAATCTCTTTCACACCCGCCAAAATGCGGTTCAGCTTCAGCTTCGGCTCTACCACATCATCAACATCAACGGCATCGTCGCCTTCCTCCCTACCGCCGCCGCCACCACCACCAACGCCAAATGACAGCCTGCTCGACATCACTCCGCGCAAGTCTTCTTTTTCCTCCAGCATGGGCATGAGCGCAGCATGCGCATTCCCGTCATGGCCCAAGGGCGACTGCCTGCTGAGCCCTGACTCCGAGACCACCGCCAGCTCCTACTTGTCCGATGAGGATCTCTGCTTTTCCAACAGCGACATCACCACGCCGCCGTCCGAGACCGCCATCGACGAAGACCCGGTCTCGGATCCGCTGAATGACCCGGAGTTGACAACCGAGGAACAGATCCGGCTCATTCAGCAGGCCGACGAAGACGAGCGCCGGATGCGATACCTCGCCCACGTCCAAGCACATGCACGCGCACAGCAGGCATTCCGCGCTGCGCAGCTGGCCGCTGCCGAGCGCGAGGCGGCCAAACGGAAGAAGGCGCGACGTGTCCAGACCAAGCGCCGAACCACATCATCATCCAAAGCCGCGGCTGTGCCACGCACATGATCTAGCGGCCCAATTCCATCCGAGGGTTCTCCTTCCTTCCATTCCCCAGAGCGATCCTCCGCTACCAGCGCTCGATTCCACATCGCGAGTTTACCCGATTAACCTTGTCTTCCGTTCTGTCGGCGGATTTCCGCTTACCGCCTTCTTTTTTTCTCCCTTTTTCCCGTACTCGCGTCTCGGAACGGAACGGCGAATTTGATTCGCTCTGGGCCAATCAACCGCGGTTGCGGCGCGTATCGCTCCGGTTACATTACAATACCGTCTCGGCCTCTCGCCCCCACGCCTCGGACCGCGGCCTCACCGCCTGTCGCTCCGATCCCTCCATCATCCACGTCTCTCCTTATGACTCACACTTGCTTCTCCGACACTCCCCCGGTTGCACTGCATTTCATGTGTGATCTGTGATTTTGTGTGTGCCTGTTTCCTAGCGACGGAGTTTTCTGGTCTTGTGTTCTCTGGTTTGGTCTCGATATACCCCTTTTGTCTCGGTTTGTTTTTTTTTTACTATACCCATCCTGTACTGCCTTGTGAGCGTTGGTCTGGCATGTTCATAGTGATGCATCCAATGTCATAGTATCAATATCTAATACTTTACATCAGAAAAGTCTTTGTGTGTCTACTTTCGTAGTGGAAACTTTGAATCGCGTCATCTCCCTTGTGCCAAGGCATCAATCTCCCTCAGGTTCTTAGCATATCATGCCGCTGTTGCCGCGATTTAGCCAAAACTGCCTTCGAAGCGTTCAACCGTTTAACCTTCTGACTGTAGACGGACCGACGCATCAGATCCCTGATCCTTCGCCAACTCTACGTAAGTGCCGAGATTCCAGTTTATCAGCCATCACCGCAGAGGACGGATTATTAATGACCGAAGAGGCATGCCCATTACTAATCTTTCATCTCGGAAACATCGCGGTCAGTCCGAACAGTGCAGCGAGCCGTTGCAGTTGCATTTACACTTCATCGGATGTGGTCATCGTCGAATGTGTGGGTTGTCTACCAATTCCACGGCTAGGATCGATGAACACCCCACGGGGCCGCCTCCGGAGTCGAAATTGGAATGCGGCTGATACCCGTGGCGGGCACAAACTTCATTCCATAACGGAGACGGAAGTACTCTAAGTCCCGGGAATAAGCTTCTCGGGATGGGGCTCCGGAGAACCGTCTGCCGCAACGTTCTTTGTTTTCTGTTCGAACCTCCCCTCGCGGACTGTCGTCCTCTTCTGGCCCGATCTGATCGGTTCACGTCCTTGAGCAGCGTTTAGCACTCGTACTTGCCTCAATGGCGTACGCTCACTGCATACTGCAGTTTGAACGGCAGATACGGTCCTGCTGCGTTAGCCTAGCCGTTGACTGCAGTGGTTAACGGCTGGGCGCCGGCGGAAGGGTGCAGGATCTCGAATAATCTCCTCGTTTGTTGCCATGCGAGTTTATGCGAGCCGTTGAAGCCGTTGTGGCCAAACTCAAAAAAAAAAAAAAAAAAAAAAAAAAAAAAAAAAAACCGGAACTCACACAGATTCTGAGACGCTGGGCATTTGCATCGGATAGCGGTTCAAAGGTCAAAATGCCGTCAGCCCTACGAAGCCATCCCACGCAACCACTATAACAAGCTTTTTATTGTTCGTCGCGTCGGGGGATGGTACATACATTCTGATCTCGCCAATTATGGCGCGGCAACTGCCGAGACTTGGGAGTGCTGGTCACGGCGGTGACACCCCGGCAGCGCTGCCGTCAGATCTTGCCCGTTGCCGGCGGCTGCCGCGAACCCCTGATGCTCAGCTTTTGCCCTAGCAACCCGATCCCCGTCTCCGCGGCTGCGACGTATATACAATGTGGAGGCAGCGTGTTTTCCAATTTTGGGAAACATCCCTGGGCCTCTTTCGCGGACAGCGCGTTCGTTGTGGAAGAGGTACTTATCGGATCATGTCCCTGGATCTAGCTTCCAAGGGCAACGGACCCAGCTTCGGGTCCCGATCGAACAACCGAAATCCGCCCAACGCTAGGTCCTGGGAAGCGGTATCCCCGCGGTCTTTGTGGGCGACCGTGGTGATAAGGCTCTCAGCTGCACAACCCAGCGAGTCGTGGACGACCTCTTCTTGCACCTGGTTGATTGACGCCTTCTCATCATGGTAAACATACTGCATGTATTGATATTTGATGCTAAACTTTGCAACGGTACAGTAGTCGGTGTTTGTTGAGATTCAAAGTTCAATGGACGACTGACGGTACTGTCGGAGATGTCAATCATCCGTCGGACAAAGCTGGCCAAATGTGCTACCTGTGCAATTGCTGTCAGACTTTGTTGTGTATGACAGGAATTGATCATTGTCCAGATACATGTCTTGGTGAGGACGAAAAAACTGAACAGTGGTCTCAAGCATATCTTGGACACGCTTCCATTTATACGTACCATCGTCATTCATCCCCCTACTGCAAGATGACCATGTCCACCGACAAAGGCACCATATGCAGTTGAAGCTGAAGAAACCAAGTGTCCATATGGTTTCTTCCCTTCGAGCAGTATGGAAGAGTACACCAGAAGCCATGGGTTGCACAAGTCCTCAGTGGTTGCTCCCTTGTTACCTTGACTTCTGGAACACAAAACACTTCAAACTCTCACCGGACTCTGCTCCCATACAGAGAGAACCTTGCGATACTATGACCATTCCCATGCGACGGTTTCCCGGGCCATCAGCCCTCGCCCCCAACCCCCCATGACAGAGCAGACAGCTAGACACCGGCTGCTGCTGGGACAAGGGCAGGACATGCAAATTGCTGTATGACAGCGGATTGGCAGGCGCTGTACGACGTCGACATGGAGCCGTTCCCCTGGAACGATGCCTCCGAACTGTTCCCAAAGACCGGGATTGGGTTCTCTGCCCTGTTCCTCGGGGATGCACTCCTGCACTTGATGTTGAGTGAATGTGCCCCACGGGAACTGACCGTTCCGACGTACGGGGCCTTCTTCTATTGACCTAGTCCGATTTGAAGGATCACGGGAGGCTCACGCGGTTTCTCATCGATTTGGCCTTGCGCGACCCCGAGCCTCGTCCTTGTCTTCTTCGGTGCTTCTTATATAACCCGCAAGGCTGGGGTAGTCGTCTTTGCCACGAGGCCAGTTGGCGCCATATACGGGTTACCGCCGGGACATGCAGCCTGTCAGAGCATGGTCAGGTCCCAGCCATGATGCGGACACTTGGCGCGACCGTTCTTCTGTTCCCCCTGCTCTGCACGTCGCACACACAATTCGTTGTGCTGTGTATCCATGTCGCTTCATTTGACTGTCAAACAATTCGTGCCGTTGCGAAACAGGTCATCCTGGGGTACAGTTGTTGCACGGGACATTGACAGAGGCAAACTGATCATTGGCTAACAGGGTATATATATAATCCATCAAACTCATCCCACAGTAAAGAGCAACTCAGAATGAATGACACCCACCATGGCAGACGGCAACAACTACCTACACATCTTCGACGGCCGCACCCGCCAATGCTACCAGCTGCCCATCACCCGCAACACCATCCGCGGCGCAGACCTCGCCGCCATTCAGTCTCCCATTGACAATGATGCCGAATCCATGTACAATCACCGCGGGCTACGGGTATATGATCCAGGTCTGGAGAACGTCGCTGTGATGGAATCGAGTATCACTTTCGCGTAAAAACAAACACACCATCTCTCTTTTTCTTTTCCTCTTATAGATGTACGTGCCTCCCGTCTGATCTATCCCAGAGATGGCCATTCATCGTCCCCAACGCTCGAATACCGCGGCTATTCCTTCGAAGAGGTCGGCCGCGCCTGCGACTTTGAGGATATGACCTGCTTGATCATCTGGGGGCATAAGCCGTCGGCGGGGGAGAAGCTTGCTCTGCGCCGGAAACTCGGGCAGGCGTGCGTGGATGTGCCGCAGACAGTTATGGATGCGATTCATGCTTTGCCGTGGGTTGAATTTCAATCCTGACTTTCTCTTATTTGTTTCATGCTGAAACGGCTTGGTCAAGGCGATCAACACCTTTCTATCCCCTCCTCCTCACCGGCCTCTCGGCGTACCTTGCCGCTCGCTCCGACACCATCCCCGCAATCACGGGGCGGAACTTTTACCTGGGCAAGCCAGAGCACGCCGACGACGCCATCATTCACACGCTGGCAGCCTTTGCCGTGATCCTCGGCATCGCGCACTGCCACCGCGAAGGGCTCGACTTTCGGGCCGCAGACCCAGACGCGCCGCTTCTGCAGAATGTATTCCGATTTCTGCACCTGGATCCATCGCCCACCGGAGCCCCGCTCGCAACAACAACAACAACAACGGTGCAGTCAATGTGGGTGCAAGGATGCGACCATGAAATCGCCAACTCGACGGCCGCGTTGCTTCTCGCCGCGTCGACGGTGACGGACCCGGTGTCCTGCGTCATGGCCGCGCTGACGGCGAGTTACGGGCTAAGGCATTTCGGCGCCGCGCAAAGGACCTATCCGACGCTGGAGGCCATTGGCAAACCCGACAACGTAGCGGGGTTTCTCGCGTCGGTCAAGACTAAGAATAATAATAATAATAATTCCTCCCCGGATGGTGCGGGTACGACGCATGAACGCATCCCCGGCGTGGGCCATCGTGTGTACAAGGGGGCCAAGGATCCCCGCGTCGAGCCCATGAAGAGGTTGCTCGTCTCGCTCGCGGCGCAAGGGTTTAAGGATCCGCTTCTCGAGGTGGCGTATGAGTTGGAGAGGCAGGTCAGCGCCGATCCCTACTTTCGTGAGCGGAACTTGCACGTCAATATCGATCTGTATTGGCCGTTTGGCTATACGATGATGTGAGTTTTTCCTCCGTCTTTTTTTTTGCCTGCGCTCATACTGATTGTCCTTTCTGAAAATCTGAACAGAGGAATCCCCTCAAGCCTATGTCTGCCCATGTTCCTAACCAGTCGGATGATCGGGTTGATGGCTCACTGGCGCGAAGCAATGAGTGAGTTGAACCCAAAACTTCACCGATCCCAGCGACTGAGACCGAGCAGGTCAAAGACTAAGAATGTGGCGACCGCAACAAATCTTCACTGGCCAAAGAGCTCAAACAAGAGCAAGACAGGTGGCGGAAGCGTCTTTACGAACTCGAGAAACCAATGACGTTTGCGGGCCGTCTGAACAGAACGGCGCTGAGCTGCAGCAGCAGCATGGTACAAAATTGCAAACCGGCTCGCAGGTCGAGTGTGATGATGCGCTGGATGAACTCGGACCAAAAGCATCGCGAGATAAATACCCATTTGGTAGTAAGGCGGATGCTCGAATGACCGAGCGCAGGCATTAGTTGTCAGGACAGCCATGAGGATTCTCTGTTCTTGGATTAGCAGTCATTCCAGGTCGTGTTGGTAGAGATGCGAGCCTCATGCGAGCCGTTGGCAATGTCTGCAGAGATTGTACCATTTCTCATTGACTTCAAAAAACCTGTTGAGAATCGAAGGCATCCGACTTGCCAATTCAAACTTGGAATGGAAGAGAGCATACTACATTGGAATCCAACTGATCTAACGTATACCATCGCTAATGATGCAAAATCTATACGGCCAACAAATCCATTCACCAAGCCCTACACCGTACTTCTGTCATCGTTGAAACATGCAGAATACAGCCGCAAAAAAAAAAAACAAACCCTGAACAATAATACCATAAACCCGCAATAACCGAGCTCAACAACCGATACCCCATATTAAGACAATCGCTCACTGCAATAATGTTAGCCAGTCTTCGCAGGCGAGAATTGAAACTTCACTCACCGAAATCTCGTCCATGTTCACGTCATTGCCATTTGTGGCAGGTTGTGCCTGGGCAGTGTTGCCCTCGGCGGTATTCGTGTTGGCGTTCTCGTTGTTAGCAAAGTAATCAACCATCTCCGCGTCCAACTCCTCCACAGTCTTCTTTCGAGGGTTGCGACCCCGGCGGCCGGGTCTGCGTCCGCGTCGGGACGGTTTGCCACTGGTTGTCGCCGCCTTCGGCTGCGACTTAGGTTGTCTGCATGCCCCATTAGAACGTATCCGATCGGAGAATATCCATACGGTACACTTACGCGACACGCTCGGTCAGTGGTTTCGGTGCGGGAACCTCAGGGACGTGCGTTGCGTCGACAACGAGCTCAATCTATTCCGATTAGCTTCGAGGGAGAAAAGAGAGGAAATTCTCGACGCACCTTCATAGGACGACCATCAACCAAAAGGCCATTCAGCTCCTTGGCAGCTTTGGCAGCCGTCTCAGGCTTCGTAAAGATGATGGAAGCAATGCCACGGCTGGTGCCATTTTGGTTGTAAGTCAACATAACCTTTTTGACCGGGCCTGCGGACTTGGAGAAGTATTCCTATAGCGCGAACCAGATCAGTATATCGAAAGAAACCATTGTATCGACAAGCGACGCCGGGGATAAGACGGATAAGCGCGCGACGAAATCGAACTTCTGGAAACAAGAGCATCAGCGAGCACATAATGACCAGGAGTAGGCCAGTCCATCCAGCATGGCAGTGATTACACCGCTTGGTGGGGCCCTCCTCCACAACAGTCGCATCGAGAACTCGTCCAAAAAATAGAGTTTTCCTCAACTGGAAATGGTGCGATCCACCAAACGCAGGCACCAAGGCAAAGACCACATTTTCGTTCACAGCGGCAGGGCATGGGGCCGTCCAGCAGTGACGTCGCAATATGAGCGGTCCCCGCAAGCTCGTGGACCAACTCTCATCAAAACTATGACAGGACAACGTTCTCTCCCAAGACGGCATCCCCGTTCCAAAAACCCAGTGTATGTCGCGGGCGAAGCGAAAATGGGTGGCTGTACTATCCAACGAGAAAAAAAAAGCACTGGGCACCAATTGCACGGACACCACAACGTGCTAGACGCGGTGCTGCTGATTCATTGTGTGCTCGCTGATACCCCCAAAATCGCGAAGAAAGAGAAAATAAATGACCCATCAAGGTATGAACTTGGGGTGGTGCAGGGTCCCTCTTCAGCATAGCCCGCGCTTTACGGCAGGTGATGGGTGCCGCAAGACACGAGAGCGCAGGGTGGATATGCATCTAACAGGACCCAACAGAGCTCGACCATCAACGCGTCATCCGCTTCGCGGCAAGCGAAAAAGCGAGAAAGGAGCTTCTATCTCGTGCTGGGCACTCGAACAAGTACGATCCATTCTCCACTGGAGATGGTCGCCTTGTGAATGCTCCTAACCGTCCGCGCCTCAAAGGTCTCGAAAAAGAGGACGATGGAAACCCAAGGCGTAGCGGTCGATCAACATACCTTGATATTGGCTTCAGTGACATCGGGCGGCTGGGTCACAGTCAGCGGATATGCCTTTGATCAACGAGACAGTTTTGAACAACTTACCAGACCGCTCACGATGATCTTGCTGTCAACAAGAGGGGCGGTCGAGCCGGTAGTAGTACTAGGTTTTGTGGTGCCTCGATTGGCCCTGTTCTTGCGGATGCCACCGACAGGAGCCCGGGAAGCACCCGATCTGCCACCGCGAGCACGATTCCGACCGCTCTGGCGGCGCGACTTGGTGATGTCATCCAGAGACTGATCAAGCTTGGACGCCATTTTGCCTAGATGAGATCGAGATGTGCCGAGGTTGATGGTCTTTTGGAGATGACGCGACTGAACTGACGGGACTCGAAGTAGCCGCGAAGCTGAGTCAGTGCTGACAACGGCAAGCCCGGCGAGCGAGTCGAGCCACCTGAGGAACACGCGCTGTCGGAGTTGGGGATTCGACAGCGAGCGGTTTCGTAATAGAAGCAGCTGGTGTCTGTTTGATGAGCGATGAAAGGAGAAACGGAGACGCGACTCTGATGGTTGAGGGATGAAGGAAAAACCATCCAGGCTGGGTGAGGCAATTCTCATGTCTGGCTCAGCGCGCTAGTCTGTATCTGGAAGTACGGCTTACATAATTCCTTAGGTAGATCCGCCCAACCCCAACATGACTCAATCCCAGTCCAGGCCGTCTCAGATCAAAATAGAAACTCCATGTGGATCTTTGATGGATTGATGGGATTTGACTGACCATCGTCTGCGCTACCTATCGAATCCAGTCTTGTTATGACATTAGTCGTATGTATGTACAGTAGCAACTGCTAGGAACAACAAGACCTCTCAGAGGACGTGACATCGTGCAAATCGTACGCCGTAAAAGCATAACATGACAAACACATCAGCCTGATCAGCTCTTCAAGGCTTCCAATCGCCCTCTCATCTGCTCGAGAGTGGCCTCCTGGTCTTCGAACTCCTCTTCCGCCGGCGCAGCCTCCTCGACCGGCTTGTCCGCTTTGACTCCTTCGACCTTGGAGAGTTTGCCCTGCAAAATCTCCTGTAAAACTTTGTCCACCTCCGCATCGGCCTCCTCCAGCTCGTCCTCGACAAGCTCGTCATTGGGCAGCGCATCATCCACCATCTCCTCGATGATGCCGGCCTTTACCAGCTCGGCGGAGAGTTGCCGCATGGTCCCGCTGAGCTCCGGTAATCGAACCAGTGTATTGACATCCTTCATGATTCCGGTGGATTTCTTGAGGCTGCCCTGGATCTTCCGGACCGCAAAGGCCTCGTTGACCTGCATCTGGACACTCTGTAGTTGCGCGCGGCTCGTGGATAACCGGGCCGTCTGCCGGCGAATCCGGACAAGTTCGCGCGCAAAGGTCTTCGTCTCCGCGGTGGCCTGCTTTGCTTGCGATGGGTTCCTTTGCGCGCGACGGTTGGCGGCGATAATCATCTGCCGAGTCTTGGCGTCCAGCGCTTTGAGCTGAGCGATATCGCGGTCAAGCTGGCGGGTATTCTGACGGATGAGTTGGTTGCATTTCCGCATCTAAGAGGACTGGTCAACGACGTCGAGGCATCTGCGGGGCAGACGGAACTGACTTGCGCCTGCGGATCAGGCCCGAATAGAACAGACTTGATTGTCTCCATGGTTAGATGGCCTCTGGCGCCTCTGCAAGAGGCTATGAGCAGTTTCGATCGAACCGGTTAACGGTTGATGTGAGTTCAGTCACGGCTGCAACCTAGGCCGGCGGTAAACGGTAGGCGGCGGTGGCAGGCGACGCATCGAAGCGCCCGCAACGTAACTAAATTTGGGAATACAATATGATTCTGAGACGCAGTACGGAGTAGATCGCTCACTGAAATACTGAACTATGCAAACATCGATTCCTTCGCTCGTAGTCTGAGCACCGCGGCCACTGACGTTGGTTCGGTCGTTACGAGGGTAGGGCGTGTCTGCCTGAGGCAGCAGAGAATGCCAAAATGGAGCAGTCTGGGCCAAGCCTGATTAACGTAACCTAACTTCTTGATTCAGTTAAGCGCTGATCTTAGTAAGCGCCTCAAACCAAACCAAACGCGGCAAACAGCACAAACAAATATGGGGCTTCCAGTAGTTTCTAGAGACCAAGATGAGCAGAGCTTAAGTGCATAGCAACAGAGCTGCATGAGCATCCGACATTAAAATCGCATTCGTCTCGCTGGATTCCACCGTCTGCGCTTGTTCAATCTCTTCTATCGCAACTCCCTCGGACAGACATCGCTCGGTACCGTCACAATGGCCTCTGCTCTGACGCCCGAAGGTAAGCAAAGCTCGAGCTCTTCGCCGCGTAACCCCGCTTTCCCCGTGTGTTTGTGGTTTTCGCGAATGCAGCCCTAGACTCATGTCGCTAGGTTTACAATTCCCGGGCCGCGCGACGGCGAAAGGGGTCTGAAGAGCCTTGGTCCGAATTATTGACTAACTCGAACGTGCCGAACAGTCACCTGGGCCCAGCGCTCGTCGGATTTGGACGCGGCCCGCAACTACCTCTACGTCTCGATCAATGTCCCGGATGTGCCCAAGGACCAAGCAGACCTGAAGATCACCGACTCCAACGTCTCGTTCGCGGGCACCAATACGAAGAATGTGAAATATCATGTCTCGCTTGACTTGTACGCCGACATCGATCCTGAAAACAGCAAGGTCCACCACAGCCCCCGCGGAGTTGAGATGGTCCTGCGGAAGAAGGAGCTTAAAGCCGAATACTGGCCTCGTCTGCTCAAAGACAGCAGGCGGGTTCACTTCCTCAAGACCGACTTCGACAAGGTGCGTTTCCGGTTCTGACTCTTGCTATCGGTGTTCAGCGCTGATGACGGTCTCAGTGGGTGGATGAGGACGAGCAAGATGAGAACAACGAGGACGACTACGCCGCCAACTTCGGCGGGTTCGGTGATGAGGGCGGCCTAGGTAACATCGACTTCTCGAAGCTGGGTGACAGCGGCGCTGCTGACTCAGGAGAAGGGGACG
This sequence comes from Thermomyces dupontii, assembly GCF_041956625.1. NCBI lineage: Eukaryota > Fungi > Ascomycota > Eurotiomycetes > Eurotiales > Trichocomaceae > Thermomyces > Thermomyces dupontii. The sequence goes on along the minus strand of NW_027192313.1, from coordinate 211,946 downwards.
ACGTTTCCGATGATGTATGAGCCAAGTTTCGTTTCTTTCCCGGTAGCATTCCCAGCTAACGTTCAAAATAGGAAGAGATTCCCGAACTGGAGGGAGATACCCCTCAAACAAAGCCGGATCCGAAGACGGAGGTGCAACCGGAGGGTGACGAGGAAGAAGCGAAGGAAGAAGCGAAGACAGGGGAATCCAAATAAACATCCCTTGACTGGTAGTGTGGTCTGATCCAATCCTTCGTGTACTGTCGCAGAAAAAGAAGAAAAAAAGGTTGACTAGCATAATGGATTTTAGATCCACTGAATCTCCGTTTTGGGAGGGGACAATTTCGTGGTCTCCATATCATGTCTGTTAGGTGCGCTGCACAAGAACCTGCTTTTCTGTCGCCATTAGACGGCAGCCTTCCCTATAGGGCATCGTGTCTTGTTCCGAGCATGGGCAGATGGTAGCACAGTTCATCTAACGATGCTCTGATCGATGTTCCAATGAGCTGGATATGACGCTTTTGTAATCATGGGCCGTTGATTTAGGGCTAGGCCTCCAATTAGGGCAAAGCTAAGAGGATTGTTAATGACAGTTCTCTCTTAACTACTCTCACACATGCTCCGAAACTGTCATCCTTGCATATCGAGGACAGCGCGAGCTGCCGAGGGAACTTGGACACATCCAACGTTAACATCGCCAATAGAGTCACTGGATACGTTGCAAGTACTATCCTTCGATCATGAATGTAGTTCGCGAACGGCCTGTTGCATCCATTGTCAACTTCTGTATACTTGCAGTCTACTTTATGGCGGTGACAGTAACTCATGCACTCCCAATTATGCACTCTGATTAAATGCCGACGGCATCTGACTGACACAACACACTGAACAAGCTCAGACGAAGTACCCCGGACCGTTTCAGCCCCTTGACCCGGCTCAGCAGCATTCATCCGTTCGGTCATTAAGTTCAGGAGAGCTTTCATAGCCTGGAAGAGTCGGGGAGATGTCGTGCCGAATCTGACAGCTTGAGCCAACTAGGGCCCAGGATGTGATAACATGGGCAGTCCCGCACTCCCGCTCTGCCTGCCCTATGACCTGAACCCGGACGGTTCGCGCCATCAAGGTCTCTATCGAGATCTACATCCCCACCCCTGACGTAAGCCTGCGGTCACTTTCAGGGTCATTTGCAGGGTTCTAGTCGTAGAATAATTCCGCTGGCTCCTTACTCAGGGACATGACTCGCGCAGTATAGTACTCCGCTTTCTCCGGGTGCTGGCCCGGGGGCCTGGAGCTAAAGACCGCTGCCTGAGAAGTTGATGCCTGAGTGATGTTCTGCGGAAAGAGGATGGGTACGAAGAACTGACTTCACCTACCGCATGACTCTCGTAGGGTTTGCGGAGATACCGAAGCAGCGAAATCGGCTTTCACGACTTAACTCCGGAAGTTAAGCCATAGACAGACATTGAATCGACTTATACCTGTCATGGCACGACTTCAGAGTTGCGAGCAGCATATGAGTACATAAGGACCAAGAAAGCGGCCTCATCCGCAGTATAGTATCAAGAGAAAGCATACAATAGCCACAACGAGTCAAAGTCCACTGCTCTTTTCCACAATTCTCTCGCATATTCCATCTTGAGCAACGTTGAGCAACCCTCTCATCACGTACTATTTTCCACCATGGCGAGTCGCAGCAGAGCAGCGCTTACCACGGTCGCCGACAAAGCCGTGGGCCCCGTAGGGTATGGCTTGCTGAGTGAGTAAATCAATCAAGCCTGCTCCCTCTTCGAGGTCCTTGCCAAGGGGGCATGAGTCCCATGGCAGGATCATTGCTGTCCAAATGCATTGACCCTGAGCGCTTCAGCCTTGACCACTCCGTGGGCGCCCGTTGAGTATCCAACTGCAATCAAACTACTGAAGACGGCGCTGGAGAATGGCGCCAACTTCTGGGATGGTGTACGTGAAGCTTCAAATCTCCTCGCAAATCGTTGCATACAAACAACAAGGGCTAAAAAATGCACCCAGGGCACCCACTATGGCACCTCCGAGGCAAACTCGTTGCATCTGGTCAGGGCTTACTTTGAGCAATACCCCGAAGATGCGGACAAGGTTGTTCTCAGCATCAAAGGCGCTTTCACATTGAAGGATGGTCCCGACAACAGCCCGGAGGGGATTCGCGCGTCCGTTGAGGAGGCGATCAAAGTGCTCCCACCAAGCATCAAGGCAATTGATATATTCCAGCCCTCTAGAGTCGACCCCAAGGTTCCAATAGAGACCTCAGTCCAGGCCTTGGCGGAGCTGGTCAAGGAGGGCAAGATCCGCAGCGTCGGTCTGAGTGAGGTCAGTGCGAACACCATTCGCAGGGCCCATGCCGTGCACCCCATCTCAGCCGTCGAGATTGAGCTTAGCCTCTTCACCACTGATCCTCTTCATAACCGCATTGTAGACACATGCCACGAGCGTGAGTTATTTCCTAGAACATAGCAGACCCGCAAAGAAGAAGCTGACGAGAGTCTTCCCTATCTTCAAAGTTGGCATTCCCATCGTGGCATACAGCCCTGTTGGCCGCGGCTTCCTGAGCGGCCAGATCCGCAAGCTGGAGGATCTGCCCCCGGACGACTTCCGGCACAGGTTCTCACGCTTCCAGCCCGAACACTTTGATCAAAACCTGAAGCTTGTCGAAGCTGTTTCGAGAATCGCGGGAGCCAAGGGCGTGACCACGGCGCAGGTGGCGATCGGATGGGTCATTCGCCAGGGTGGAATCCCTATCCCCGGCAGCACCAAAGAGGCACGCATCATTGAGAACACCAAGCCGGCGGAACTCACGGATGAGGACCTGGATGAGATCCAGAAGATTCTCGACACTATTCCGGTCTCCGGGGAGCGGTATGGCGGAGCGCAGGAGAAATTGCTCAATGGTTAGGTGTTCTCGCCGCTGAGTTCTGTTTATTCGCGCATGCGTGCACCTAGTAATTGAATGTCAGGCCTGCTTTTCTCAAGTAGTGGACGATGCGATTAAATTCGAAAGAGAATCTAGATGCATGGTTTGCCGAGGCAACAGCGGATCTCTAAGAAACTTCGAAACGAAGTACATTATCATAAGATGGTGATCTGATAGGGTGTGGAACTGCGGCTGAACCAACGTTGTCGTCTTGTCGATAGCATGAGGTAGGCCTACTCCGCCTCAGATTTGTGGAGATCCGGAAGCCCCTGCCGGCAATAATCCCGAGTACTACATACTACTACCTAGAGTGTAAATAAGGGAGTAGAAACTCGAGACGGAATACTGACTTGGTCGAGTCATCGGCAGACTTGATCCTAGAGGGTCTCGCCTGTCTATCGGGATTGGGCCCTTCGGATATCCAGCGTAGCAGCACCAGGCTCTAGCGTAGGATTACCTACTATTTTTATAGAGCCACACGTACACTGTGTCCTGGAGTCCCTGCAGAGAAAACAGAGCAGAGATCTAAGCGTGTCTCTACGATCAGATTCGTTGAGAACGCTTTCCTTTCATCCTCTTACAAAAAAAAAAAAAAGGGCCACTTTCCTCGTCCGCAAAGCGTCATGGAGCACGCATGGGCATCGATCTCACTGTCAGACTTGAATTGACTCACGGGTAGAATCCAGCGGCTCTTTGCTCACGTGGAAAGGAATACCCTTTCGCCGGCAGACGCTCCGGCAAGATCAAACGTGAACCGTACGGGCCACGAAGGCAATGACAGCAGTTAGATCATCCCGGGCATGGTTGTGCAGGCAAAGTCCACTTGGCGTCGGGAAGCCCCGGACCAGGCGCCACGTTGGGGGAGCACGGGAAGTCCCTCAAGGACGGTGAAGGAGCCAGGCGCGTCTATTCTCCGTTAGCTTCAGTGGCGACGGTACCGAGTTGTACCCGGGACCTCAAATTGAGGCATGCAACCACGGCTCTGCGAATTGGGGTCTGAGGTGCGACGTCTTGATGCGCTTGTCAAGTGATGCGATATTGGGCAAGTAGCTTGTCTCTCTTGCTGCTCTGTGAGGAAGCTGTGCAAGGCAGCACGGGCCGAAGTTTCCCCCTCGATGTCTGTGATGTATTTCCCAGTCTTCGCTGGGGGAGCCGCAGGCGCGACTGGATGGGAGCCTTGAAGGAGACGACCTTCGAGGGAACTCCGTGACCATCAGTACTCACCGCGAGCGGGACAAAATAATTTGGTCGTACTGACAAGAAGTTGACAGAAGTAGCAGAACCATGTGTTGTCGACGTTTGTTCCAAGAGTCGAGGCTTTCAGCTGGCTCACCAACCCCCTGGCCAGCGGGCACGACGTGTTCAGTTCATTGCCCGCATGTTCGTCGATGAGTTCAGTTTAATACACTACCATACTGCGTCTCTGGCCCGTTTTCATTATTCCGAGACACGCGCCCACATTCACGAGTATCCTCCATCGGTTCCTGTCGGGCTGCACCAATGACTTCCCCTTTGGCGAATTATCTTTGGTTTACCTTTGACACGAAACGATTTCTAAAGTCCGAAGAGTGGTGCCTAATGTGACGTTCTCCATTGTCATGCTGGACTGCAAGGAACTTAGGGTCTGGGACCCATGGTTCGCGGTGACACGAAGGGACTACCTAGGTATGTAAGCAATGGCCTGGTCCACTCGGTCAAAAATCGAGCCGACAGAGATCGATGGCAAGGCCGAGAAACCACGGCATCGGTGATAATGGTGGTGTTGATGTTAAAGTCCGCGAATGGCCGGAGATTAAGTTGATGATGGATAGCTCCAGGGCACCTGGATATATAGATCAGTGACCTCGTGAGCTATTGATGTCTTCAGTCTTTCCAATCAAGCATTTTTTTTGGCCAATTTCTGCTTCGTCTGGTCTCATCATCTCAATCGTCGCACTCTCCAGCACTGATTTCAAAAACAAATGGGTTCCGCGGACAAGAAAACCGTCCTCATTACCGGGGCCAATTCTGGCATTAGATACGAGGCTGTCAAAGCCCTTCTCGAGTCAAACAAAGCACATTACCATGCCTATCTCTGCAGCAGAGATCCAGAAAAGGGCAGGAAAGCACTCGAGCAGATCCGCGCGGAACTTCCAAATGTCACAAGCACTGTTGAACTTCTCCAGCTTGATGTCACCGATGACGATTCCATCCAGAAAGCCTATGAGCATGTCCAGTCCACCCAGGGCCGTCTTGACGTTCTCATCAACAATGCTGGTACGTCTGTTATTCCTTGTTCCAAGTTTTTGAAGGGGCAGCTCGACTGCTAACCAAGACATAATTTTAGCGGTCAACTATGACATTATCTGCGTTGACGGCAAAGTGTCTCTCCGTGAATGCTTCAACAAGGCCTATGATGTCAACGTGACAGGCGCTCACATCGTGACCTACACCTTTGTGCCCCTGCTGCTCAAATCTTCCGACCCCCGGCTACTCTTCGTGGCCGGGCTCTCGATGTTGACCCAGGCAGCGGAGAAATACTTCCCCACTCCACCACTCCCAGCAGGGTGGCCCAAGAAGGTCGACTTTGAGACCATCGGATACCGCTGCAGCAAGACGGCGCTGAGTATCCTCATGCTGGACTGGAACCACAAACTCAAGGCAGACGGCATCAAGGTCTGGAGCGTGAATCCCGGCTTGCTGCTCACCAATCTGGGCGGTGGTGGGAAGGCGCTGGAGATGATCAGGGCCAGGGGCGGGGGTCCGGCTAGCGAAGGGGGTGCTGTACTGAGGAGTGTGGTGGAGGGCGAGAGAGATGCTGATGTGGGTAAGATTGTGTCTAAGGACGGCCTCACCCCGTGGTGAGCGGTGGAAAACGTGAATCGGGTACATACATCATTTTACGAATACGAGCATTGGTGAACCGTGTTTGATATAGACAGCATGTTCAGAGTCATGATTAATGATACCGATATTCGACTTCAATCTTCTCATCGATTAGGTAGTGATTGAATGGCGAGTTGGGTATACAACAAGTGGTACATAGGTAGGTAAATTAGGGCTTCGCGAGGAGCAAGTTACGGTGGGTCTGCAAAATCGACAATACAAGACAAAGTACTCCGTAATCACTGCATTTATATGCCCCGGCTTCATAGTTATCGCTCAATTAGTACACCACTCGCCAATCACATGGCAGACATCACCTCTCCAAGTCAAACTCAGGCTAGTATGAACCTGCCATCCATGATCAATACCGTCGATAGTACTTATCATCATCATCAGAATCATGACTACGGTGACGACGGTGATGGTGGCGGCGGCGGTCATCATCATCATCGGAAGAATCATGATGTTTCTTGTGCTTGTGCTTGTGTTTATGCTCACGGCGCCGACCATACTCATCCTTTGAATCATCTGAATCATCACCGGAATCCTTGCGGTGGTGTCGGTGACTGTGCCGTTCCCCGTAGGAATCCCGCTCGTATGAGCCATACGTATGTTGCCGACTGTACTCCTGCTGACGTGATTCATACTCGTGCCGGCGGCCATAATCCGACGACTCGTAGTCGTAGTGCGGCCGGCTGTACTCGTCGTGCGACCGCTGGTAGCCGTCGTCATAGCCACTGCGTCCGGGGCTCCTCTCATACCGACTCGAGGTAGTTTCGTAGTGGCGCTGGTATCCGGTGTCTTGGTAGGCGTGTGACTGCGGAGTACTGTAGCTCGTCTCAGACTGGTAGTATGATTGCGAGCCGTGCCCAGACGGGCGCGATGAGCTGTAATCCGAGCCGTGACCGTACTGGGACGGCTGAGAATGCTGTGAAGAGCCGTAATAATCAGAGCCGTGACCGTACTGGGGCCGAGACTGCTGCGAGGAGCCGTAATCCGAGCCATGGTCGTACCGCGAAGCTCCGTAACCAGACCCATATTGAGAGGACTGATAGGAAGACTCATGGTACCCGCCGCTCTGCGAAGATTGGTATCCATAAGACGATGAGTAGGACTGCGTGTGCTCCTGCTTGTACTCTTGCCGTCCTGATCCCGATCCTTCGCCAGTAATGCCGCCGACGATCTTCGCGGCAGCCGACAGGGCACCCCCGAGTGCCGTATCTCCCACACCTGGAAGCTTACTCAACTGCTCCAGTGGATTTGACGACCCAGAAGATGGCCGCTGCTGCTGGCTGTGGGACGTTCCACCGTGGGAGCTGTACTTGCCCACCGCAGGCGTCCCACCCATGGATGCGAATCCGCCGCCACCGTGGGAGTGGCCTCCACCTTCTTGCTCCTTTCGGATATTTTTACCTGCCCGAATGCCCTCGGCGCTGAGAATATCGTCCAGTTCCCTACTGCGATCTGGTCGCGACTCCACCCAGCGTTCAACCGCTTCGAACATTGAACGGTGACCCTCATGATTCCTGTCCCTCAGGGCAGGGTGATGGAAGATTCGAACCACATCGTCCAAGACCCGCTCCTCGGGGACGTCGGGGTGCTCCCATGCGTGCACCACACGAGGAACGACATACTTCACAATCTCAGCGGCAACTGCGCCTGCCACCTCGTTCAATATGTTGGCGAAGTGATCCTTCGAGAGCAAGGAATGAGTCGGGTCCGTGCAGTGAGGATTTGTCCATGGCTCAAACTGATGCTTCGCTGCCGACTGAATGACCCCATTCGATCCCGCCTGCATAGATTGCGAGGCCGCGGCGACCAGTGGCCGGATGTACGGCGCCAGCAAAGAGAACACATAAAGAGTCACCGACTCGGAAATTTTCTCAACCAACGCTTCCAGTCCCGGAATCTTTTCGATGATCGAACTGACCGTTCGCACCACTTTGTCACGGAATTCGAGAATGGGATAGATGTCTTTGACAACCTGTTCTGCATCAAAGTCGGCCAACGCGGGGGTGCTGCCTTGAGTATCCGACGGCGCCGGGCGAGATTCTCGGTCGCGGCTGGAACCGTACTCGTGCGAGGAGCTGCCGTAATAGTCACTAGCATGCCCGTATCCACTGTATCCGCCATGTCCCCGCTCTCGATCATAAACGCCGTCGCCACCGAACCCACGCGACTGGGAATATCCACTACGAGAAGTGCCAGTGCGGAGGTTGCGGGACCGGTTGGACTGGGCCTGGGCCTCGGAAACACGCCGGAGGTTCTCCGCCTCATCGACGAGTTCTCTGGTGCCAGGCACCTTTCCCAGCAGACCTACAAACGAATTGAAAGGGTCCTCAGCTGAGCCGGAAGAGGCATTTCCAAGTTGAACATCCATTGCATCCAACTCGGACTGCGTGAGCTTATCATCGGCCTCTCCCAGGACGGAATGGATGAAATCCACCATTCCGAACGTGCCTGTCACCAACGGAAAGATATTGCGACCCCGGACATTGATTTGTGTTGCCGATCCGACATGGGGGAAGACATTCCTGAAGCCCATCTCGCGCAAAGCCAGCTCTACGTAGTTGGAGTGGGCGGTAAAGTCTTCTAATGTATGAAGTGCTTGGCCCAGATAACGAAGTGCCTCGTACAGATTCTCCTCTTTCTTGCTGCCGCGTCCGCCACTTGCGTACAACCGCCCGTAATGGATACTTTTCGAGAGACTGGACTTGATATAGGCCGCACTTGTCGCCCAGTCACCTCGCTCATTCGCAATGTAGTTCTTCATACCAGTGTGGGGGTCGATATCCAGCTCGACGTCACGGACAGGAGGTCGGAGACGCTTGTCGTACTTTCTAGCATCCTCGTTGTCCGCATAGTCTTTGGGATTGCTGCGGGGACATTAGTCAATCTCCGCGAACCTATCAAAAGAGCGAGAACGCACTCGATGTGTTCCTCCGGACGATAAACACCCAGTCTCTCCGACGTGACTTCGAACTCAGCCGTTGCATAGCCGAAGCTCATAAAGGAGAGAATCCAAACAAGGATACGGATCAAATCGGCCTGCACATTCTTTAGTGTACCGACATCCAGCGCCTGAGAGCTGTAAATCCAGTCAATGTTAACGTCGTTTCCTATTCCGTATCGTCCTGCAAGGAGAGATGGAAACTCACTAATCCCGCAGCCAATTCCCAAAGTACACTCGCTTGATCATGTTACTGGTCCACTTCTTGCCTCCGATGAAGGCCAGGGTTTTGATGGTATCCTCGATATCTCCATGACGCCAGTTCTTGCCCTCAACTACGGAAATCGAGGCAATGTCTTAAGATCGCGCTCTGTTAGCCCGTATTCGAACCATGGATCGAAGGGGATGCGGGCCGACATACTTCCCGCTCCGAAAGCATATGTCTTCGAAGGCAGCAGAACTAGCAGCAGGAGAAGGGAGAGTAACAGAGGCGAGAAGCCCCTGTTTGCGAGCCTCATGGCGGATATATCGCCTCAATACTGCGTACTTACGCTCATAGAAATGAGCTGCCCCGCACTGCAAGAAATCTGATCGAGAATGGATCACATACCACGAAGTAAGATGCTGATTTCGCTACCAGGCTTCTCTGAAAAAAAGCCGAAAAAAACGTCAAGTCTGAGGAACTACGCAGGAGAGAAGAAGAGAGAGAGTAATAAGAGCAAATCTGCTGAGTACTAGAGGAGAGTAGGTCTGAAGCTGACGACAGCAAACCTGCCGAGGCATTATGTAATCCAGATCTGTGGATGTGATTGGACACAGTAGGATAGTTATCTAACTTATTTTGGTATTTTATTTTGGGTCAACCCCGCAGTTCTATTTGGGAATCAGCAGATTACGTAAACAACGAGGAGCTTCAAGTGAATTGAAAAACCTCCATTCCTGTTGGGACAAAGTACTGTATGCTTTGTTCAGTGCTTGATTACCGGGTGCTTCAATAATGCAGTACTCACTTCTTTTTCGAATGGTCAAACTGGTGCGGAATTACTCCGTCGGTTAATATCGCTCGTATCGGACTGTCAGCCGAGAAACGCGTGCCCCGCAATCGATACGACTGTCTTGAATCTTGGTGTCATCGATGGTCCGGATACTCGGGACTCGATTGAAACTCGAATACAACCTCGGATTCGCTGATAAAATCATGTAGTCCAACGTAGTCCTGCGAAGATCCTGTAGATAATCTCTCAAGGATCACCGAACTACTACCGATTGTTCAGCCGGTACGAGTTGATAAGTATTTGGACGAGCAAAGGCAAGATGGGCCAGTCACCTTATCTCGAGGCTCTTCAACGCGATGGCTTCGTCGTGATTCCCGGTCTTCTGACTCCGGAAGAGGTGGCAGAGCTCCGCGAAGCAGCAACCAAAGCTACCAAGCGCACTCGCAAAGGAGAATGGCCATTCTTCCGTACCGTGCCCAAGCAGTTCCCGCCCTGGCCGAAAGAAGTCCCACCGCCGGAGGAGGGTGGAATCTGGGGCGTGCAGCACCTGCTGCACCCGGAGATGCCAGGACGGGATAAATTCGCGCGGTTCTACTTCTCGGACAAGGTCCTGCGGGTGGTGGAGGAGCTTCTCTCGGTGGAGCGGCCATCTAAATCTACCTCGCCCGACGATGAGCCGCTCGTGATGGAGCTTTTCAATCTTCTCGTTGCGCCGGAGGGAAAGAACTTCGAGCTTCGCTGGCATCGTGACGATATTCCTGAGACGGTCTCGCCTGAGGAGGAGCTCAAGCTGCTCCAGGCCAAGAGTCCGAATGGCAGACAGTCGCATGCTCAGTACAATCTTGCCTTGTGCCCGGATTCCTCCCTCATTGCGGTGCCGGGCTCTCACCGTCGCGTGCGCACGGAGACCGAGCGCAATGCGGATCCGTATGAGCCTAATCTGCCGGGACAGCAGGTTGTGAAGCTAAACCCAGGCGATGCGGTGTTCTACGACAGCAATATCCTCCATCGAGGCGTGTACGCGCCCAAGGAAATCGGGGGCGAGGAGACCAGATTGACACTGCATGGAAGTGTCGGTCTCAAGGGGGCCAGTGGAGACGACAAGGATAAGAAAGTCCGAGCGACGGCCGTGTTGCAGCATGGAGTCGGCAAGTGGGTTGATCGCGAGGACGCGGCTCTCGGCGTGGGCGAAAGGGCGGAGAATATGAGGAAGAATCTGATTTCTATGGGCAGAGGAGATGATGTCGGGTACTCTCTTCAGGGATGAGACTCCATCTGTGCAGTACATTGCGTCAACGTACAGCAGACATGTGATAATGCATAGTACACGAGTTGTCTTGTACAATCTTGATTGCACAAGGCAGCTTCCCAACCAACTGATCCGATCCCGAAATATAGTATGCCAAGTTCTCGACGGAAAACCATCCCGGTAACCGCTGGGAATTGAGAAGTACTGCACCGGTGGAGAATATATCGAGTGGTCGAAAAACTCGACTGCTGCCCATGAAGAGCGCAGTTCGGCCAGGGGCGCGATAGCTTCGGCATTATCGAGGTAAATACCTCGATCGACTCCTCGGCCGAGGACGGAGCTTTGACTTTCGGCTATGTTGTTATGTGCAACCGCTGGTTTGCCTTGCTATTGTTAGCCAACTTGCGAAGCTAGTAGGTAGCCAGTGGTAGCTGCTCTTTCACAGGGACAAGGTAGAGGTGACTCACAATAGCACGAAGTGCACTCGGCTGAAACTCATGCCCGGGTGAAGCAGCATGGCTGCTCAACCATACACTGGTCCAGACGGCAACGATGAATAATACCACTTCACGACGAGTTTCGAGCCTGGACGGTGGTAAGATGTCAGGTTCCGGGAATCGACCCGAATCTCCACGCCTTCGCCGCGTGAGCCAGTGGTAGACCAAGTATTGTCTAGTCGTCGAGGCGAGGTACGCATCCAGCCCTAACTTGGCAGAGAGTCGTAGGTCGTCGAACTGTTTGTACTCGAAGGCGATGTTATCAAGACTTGCTGGGCCAGGCTCAGGGCCTCCTCAGGCGACGTGCTATTGCGAACGATATCTAGGATGGTTGGGACCTGGGAGTCGTCGCAGTCACGGATGATGTCGTATAAAGCTCGCAAGAGGTCCTCCTTGCCCTTCCATAAGTCAGGTTGCTGGTGTTGGACCAAATTAGCGGTCATATGGTTCTGATCCGGCCCGGTGACAAAGGGAATAGATGGGTAGTTCGGCCCATAATCCATTGCTTGGGGCGATCCCTGTTGTAAGGTCACAGGCATGCCCATGCCTGCTGAAGAAGACTTAGACACTCATCCCATGCCGAGAGGAACATGCACAAACCCATCAGATCATCTCCAGCAACCACGCTCGAAGCGAGAGGAGGAGAAGGGACAAGTCCCGCACTGCCAACACCAGAAGGGTTAAAGATGTGATTGTGACCAGGCATCGAGCCGCTGATAAACGGCGCAAATGCAGGAGCAGGTGGCGCTGGTGCCATTGCCAAGCAGCTTTGGCCATCGGGATGGGCATCCACCATCCTCTTCGGAATCTTAAACGGCCTTGATAATGCCGGCGAGCCGGATGAAGCAGATCCATACAACGCTCCCGCGACGCCATTGTCGAGGAATCCGTTAGATGATTCTTCATAATGTGCCAGCTTTCTCTTTAGATGATTGACTTCTTTGCGCAAATCACTGATGATGTTGGCCTGGCTGATCTGAAAGCGATCCTCATCGTTCGTTACATAGGAGCATTCAGCTCCCAGCCCACGTTTACTACAGGCCAAACATGGCTGCAGGCGATTGCACTGAACGGCAACCTTAGCTTCACTCCACACTTTGGAGGTACAAAGCTAGTTCGATGCAAGAAACCAACCTTTATTTTGCGTTGGCGACATCTAAGGCATGATTGTCGCGGTCGATAGTTGTTGGTCTTGGATGGTTCGGACATTGCGCCTGTGGTGTCCGTGGACACCCTACATTAAACAGGCGGCTGCTAGGAGAGTGTCGCCATTTGGCATTGTCTCCTGGTCGGTTGTTGTCCTGGGAGAATTTGAAACGCAGATCAACCTAGCCCAGGTTCAGGATCATTTCGGAACTCGCAATGGACATGTCAGAATACGTAACAATACGAAACTCTTGAATAAACTAGCCGAATCTGGTCATAAGATCTCCAGTTTAATCACATTTACCGTACGAATAATGTAAGTTATCGTAATCATCAGTACCCTCAGGGAGTCGGGATACGAAGTACTCCGTACTCCGTCGGTACGGAGAACTCGGCCCATGTGTAGTACTGCTAAGCCTTGCGGACGAACGATCAGGAAGGATAGCTTGCATATTTATATACATTACACGTAGTAATTTAATGCAAGAACGCCGATGGGTATCACAGAGCAAAACAAGCAAAGTCCATCGATGAATGCTATTATTTCCGCCTCTCAAGAACCGAGCGAAGGCGATCAGCACTGGCAATAGTGTCTGGATGATCAGGTCCCAAGACCCGCTTCCGTCCATCCTGTGCCCACCGATACATTGTCTCGGCTTCTTCATACTTGTCCTGATGTTGGAGAACAAAGCCAAGGTTGTGAACGCTCGCAAGAGTATCGGGATGATCGGCCCCAAGTACCTTTTTCCGGCCTTCTTGTGCGCGTCGATACATCGCCTCGGCCTCTTGATGCCGGCCCTGATACTGGAGAGCCACGCCGAGGTTGTGAAAGCTGGTGAGAGTGTCTGGGTCGTCAGGCCCCAAAAGTCGCTCCCGGCCTTCCAGTGAGCGCCGATACATCTCCTCCGCCTCCCCGTAGTGCCCCTGATCTTGGAGAGCCAGGCCAACATTGTTGATGCTGCCAAGAGTATGGGGATGGTCAGGCCCCAGCTCCTTTTCCAAACCCTCCATCACCCGTCGGTACAAAGTCTCTGCCTCGTCATGCCGGCCCTGAAGGTGCAAAATCAATCCAATGTTGTTAAGACAGCCCAGAGTTTGCGGATGCTCCGGGCCCAGCACTTTCTCCCGTCCCTCCACCACCTGCCAGTATACTGCCCGTGCCTCTTCGAACTGTTCCTGGTAATGGAGAGCCATGGCCACGTTGTTGGCAGTTTCGAGGGTATCTGGATGTCCAAAACCGAGTACTTTTTCCTGTCTTTCCAACGCCTGCCGAAACATCTTCTCAGCTTCGACAAACTGGTCGCGGCGCATCAGAACCAAGCCAAGATTGTTGGTGGTCTCGAGAGTGTGCTGGTGTTCCGGTCCCAGCGCCTTCTCCGTTCCCTCCAGCGCCCGTCTGAACATCTCCTCAGCCTCATCATACTTGTCCTGATCCTGAAGAACCAAGCCTAGGTTGTTGAGACTGTTTAGAGTCTGTGGATCCTCCGGCCCCAGCTCCTTCTCCGAAACTTCCAGGACCCGTCGGAAGAGTTGCTCTGCTTCTTCATACTCTTCCTGATCCTGAAGGACCAGACCATAGTTATTGATACTGCCAAGCGTGTGCGGATGGTCGGACCCCAGAACGTTCGACCGGCCCTCTATCGCCCGTTCGTACATCTCCTTCGCCGCTTCATACCGACCCTTGCGGTGGAGCACGAAGCCAAGGTTGTTGGCGCTGGTGAGAGTGTCTGGGTGATTGGTTCCCAGTACTTTTTCCCGTCCCTCCAGCGCTAGTCGATGCATCGTCTCGGCCTCTTCATACTGGCCTTGATCCTGAAGGACCAAGCCTAAGTTGCTGAGACTGCTGAGAGTATGTGGGTGCTCAAGTCCTAGCACCTTCTGCATTCCCCCAACCGCTCGTCGAAACATTGCCTCAGCTTCTTCATACTTCTCCTGGTACTGAAGAGCCAAGCCGAGGTCGTTGATACCGATGAGAATCTCCGGATGGTCGGGTCCAAACACCTTCTCCCGTCCCTTCAGTGCTCGTCGGTACATCACCTCAGCTTCTTCGTACCGACCCTGGTGCTGGAAAATCAAGCCAAGGTTGTTGACGCAGCCCAGAACGTGTGGATGCTCAGGTCCCAGCAGCTTCACTCGCCCGTCCATTGCCCGCCGATACATTTCCTCAGCCTCCTCATACTCTTCCTGGTGTTGGAGAAGATAGCCAAGGTTGATGACAACGCCGAGGGTGTGTGGATGCTCCGGACCAAGGATGTTCTCCGAAGCTCCCAGCGCTCGCCGAAATATGTCCTCGGCCTCTTCAAACTTGTACTGGTACTGGAGGACCAAACCGAGGTTGTTAAGACTGCCGAGAGTGTGCGGGTGCTCTGGCCCCAACACCTTCTCCCATCCTTCCAAGACCCGTCGAAAAATCGCCTCAGACTCTTCGTACTGGTCCTGATGTTGGAGAACCAAGCCAAGGTTGTTCGCGCTCATAAGAGTGTCCGGATGCTCGATTCCCAGCACCTTCTCTCGGCCCTTCAGTGCTCGACGAAACATCATCTCTGCTTCTTTCAGCTGCTCCAAATCCTGCAGAACCAAGCCAACATCGTTGACGCTGATCAAGGTGTTCGGATGGTTGGGCCCCAACACCTTCTCTCGCCCTTCAAGCGCCCGTCGGTACATCCTCTCAGCCTCAGCATACTGGTCTTGGAAGTGGAGCGTCAAGCCAAGGTTGCTGACAGTGTCGAGAGTGATTGGATGGTCATAACCCAGCTCCTTCTCCAATCCGTCCAGTAGCCGCCGGTAGACCCCCTCAGCCTCTTCATACCTGCCTTGATGCTGCAGAATTCCGGCGAGGTTGCTGACACTGCCGAGAAGCTGCGGATGTCCAGGCTTTAACACTTTCTCTCTCCCCTCAACCGCCCGGCGGAACATTGCCTCGGCGTCTTCGTCTCGATGCTGATCCTGAAGAACCAAGCCAACATCGTTGACGCTGATCAGGGTGTTCGGATGGTCCCGCCCAAGCACCTTTTCTCGTCCCTGCAGCACCCTTCGGAACATCACTTCAGCCTCAGCATACCGGTTCTGGGAGCGGAGAGCCATGCCGATCTTGTTGACACTGTCCAGGGTCTCCGGATGATCTGGACCAAGCTCTTTCTCTTTGATTTCCAACAGCCGTCGATGTATCACCTCTGCCTCGTGATGCTGACCTAGAATTTCAAAGCTGGCGCCTACTTTAGACAGTAGGAGCTCGACCTCATCACCCTCTGAATCGTTTAGACGCTCGAGGACGCTTAGTGCATGCGGCAAGTATCTAATCCAGATCTCCTTGTTCTCATGTTCCGGTATCGGGAAGGCGTCTGCGAGTCGTCGCAATACCCTGGTGGTCCACTCTTTGCGCTCCCCTTCCTTTTCTAGCCAGTTCAACATTGCCAGTCGAACCGTTCGGTGTATATCATATGTTTTTTTCGAGTCTTTTCGCTTGGTAAGAAACGCATATGCCTTGAGCGTTTCGATCGCATCCTTCACATGAGACTTCTCAGCGGCGGGAGGGAGGAGGGCTCGAAAGATATCTTCCTCGCTAAGGAAGCTCATCAACTTCAAATAATCGGAGGCCAGAGGATTATGGTTCGCAATCTGACGGAACGAGATCAGCCAAGTATCTGCCATCGGGCTCTGCTCTCTATAATCATGATGGTGTTCAAAATTCCTGCTAAGCAAGCGAATCATGTCTTTGTCACTTGACCGGCAAAGCTCGAGGTACTCTGCAGTTGATATCTGCTGTTTAACCATATATGCAGACGCTTGTTTGATGGCTAGTGGCAGATAACCAAGAATTTCCAGAAGTTGATCTGTGTCCTTTGTGTCTCCCATGTTGCGCGTCTCGTTTTTTGCCAAATGTGTCTCCAGAAGCTTGAGAGCTTCTTCTTTGCACATTTCCCCAACCGCTATAACATTGGTGTCCGGAATACCAAGGCGGCCTATTGTCTCTCGATTTCGTGATGTGAATAGTATGGAACCTTTCGAACTGGATGGGAGGTAGTCCTCGAGGCTCGTGTTGTTGTCGAAGAGGTCTGGGTTGTCGGCATTGTCCACAATCAGGAGCCAACTGCCAGTGTATTCATCACTCAGAGCAGTCTTCACCAGCTTTCGAACATCGGCTTTGGCCTCATCGATTCCGTCAATCTCCAGCATCCGGCCAATGTTCCGGTAAGCATTTTGGAGACTGATGGCATTTACGGCTGAAACCCAGAAGACGGAACAGTCTGTATGCTTCTCGCGGACCCGAAAGGCAACCTCGAGCGCGATCTGGGTCTTCCCAATCCCTCCTGGACCGACAATGGCAGTCCGTTGGCAGCTATCCGCGGAAGAAACAAGCTGCTCCAAGACCGATTCACGACCGACAAAGCCCTTGTTTCTCCTATATGGCACACCGAAGGGCACACTACCAGCGGCTGGAAGAAGATCAGCAACAGAGGGTTTGATAGAACTTCTTCAGTTTTTCTTTTGTTTTTTTTTGTTTTGCATATTACACAACGTTGACCCAAGCGCCCTTGGACCAAGTGGCCACCGTACCTGCAGGGTGTGATTTTCGCGGTTCCTTCGAAGCCATTGCTTCGTCTCTTGATCAATGACTCGGCTCATTCAAGTGGCAACATTGGATGCACATCGACCTTGAGTACCAACTGCGTGCGGGCGCATATCTTGCGTGCCGGGGACTCGAGCAGCTGGCTGAAGAATGCGAGGTCTAGAAGTAACAGAAGACGAGAACTGTTAAGGAACGATATCATTGTGATCAATTGCCTAGACCTCGCTCTAAAAAGCCACCCAAGCCCAGCTGAAGTTTACACGAACCTGGCTCATTCAGCTGGAGCAAACCCCCTCAACTCTTTATGGTAGTTCCTAATACGAGGTTCCGTTCCTGAGCTGGGTGCCCATAGCTTCGGCCTTCGTGGAGTTTTGGCGTGCCTCTTGGCCTTTTAGGGCGCTCGGATGTTCGACATGGGTCCAGTCCAAGGATGCTCGGCGAGTTTTGAAACAAACATTAATTAAGCTGCCGAATCCTCCCAGTGTTTTGTTCATGGATCATGAACCAGTTCCCTGATAAAAGGGTGCAATACCTAGTAAGTACAAATGCCATTTGATCAAGTGGCACAATGACACCGGAAAATATTCGGCATTGAGTTCTTCGTACTTATAAGCAACATGTTGGTCGCAGTACATACTAGTTGTTGGTCCAACAGCTGAAAAGCTTTGGACGGCTGAACCGAGCTGTCAGCCGGTGTGCAGAAGCAACACCGCAAGCCTTGGCTAGCCACAGGCCTGTCCCAGATAACCTACACGTGATACCACGTGACCAAGCCTCAGTGCGGATGCCGGACTGGAAAAACTTTTCCCCTTCGCAATTTGCGCGCTGAGGGGCAAGTCTCAAATCCCGATCCAAGAGAAGTTGTCCTGGATACAGATTCTTGCCTCAGGCTTGTCGTCCGGAGGAGCACCCGACCCGTTTTCAAGCTGCTGCCTCGATTTCCTTGTCGGTCTTTTCTGCGGGTCACAGGAACCCCGCATTGGGCTCGTTGGCCACGCCTTGGGTTCCGTGCCAGCCATAGCACCCTCGCTACTCGGTGTCCGCGGTCTCGAAACAGCAATATCCGCCAATTCAGCAATATGGCGACCGCTTCAGCTCCTCAGAGCTCTCTCCTGTCCCTGCTCTACCGTTCCTACCCTCGTGCCATCTCTCCCGATGCGACGGAACTCGACTTGAATGACGCCAGCCCCAAGATTTTCCCCAACATAACCTACGCAGAAGCGGATAAGGAGGCTATCAAGCAGCACCTGGAAACAGTCAATGTGCTGGTTGCAGCGCTGGGCAAGGATGACAAGGCTGTCGTTGAGTCTTCGCTCCGCAACATTAATAACCATCTTTCCTCCCGGACGACGGTCCTGGGCGCGAAACCCTCCGTGGCAGATATTGCGTTGTATGCCGTTCTTGCTCCGTTAGTTGAGAAGTGGAGTCCAGAAGAGCGGACGGGCGAGAAGGGATACCACCATATCGTGCGACATGTTGACTTTGTGCAGAACGGGTCGATGTTTGGGTTGAAAGTCCCGGACGAAGAGAAAGTTGCAATTGATGTAAACGACGTCCGCTTCGAGCTGAAGCCAGTAGATCCCAAGGAGGAGAAAGAACGCAGGAAGAAGGAGAAGGCGGCCGCCGAAGCGGCAGCAGGTGGTCAGCAGACCGTGGTGGTTGGACAGACCAAGCCGGAAGCCGCGGCTCCGGAAGATGCGAAGCCGTCGGATGCTCGAGCGAAAGAGAAGAAGGAAAAGAAAGAGAAGAAGGAGAAGAAGGAGAAGCAGCCCAAGCCCGCGGCGGCACCTGCAGCACCTCCATCGCCGTCCCTGATCGATCTCCGCGTGGGTCACATCCTGCGAGCAATTCGGCACCCGAACGCTGACTCGCTGTACGTGTCGACGATCGACTGCGGTGATGCGCCGGGCTCGGACAACACGTCCGTGGATGAGGCCACTGGAAAGACAGTGCGGACGGTTTGCTCGGGTCTCAACGGGCTGGTGCCGCTGGAAGAGATGCAGGGCCGGAAAGTCGTTGTCGTGTGCAACCTGAAGCCGGTCACGATGCGAGGTATCAAGTCGGCTGCAATGGTGCTGGCCGCATCACCTCGTGTGGCCGAGGGCGAGGACTCGCACGGTGGACCTGTAGAACTGGTCAACCCGCCGGCAGATGCGACGGCTGGTGAACGGGTCTTCTTCGAGGGTTACAGCGAGGGCGAGCCGGAGAAGCAACTCAACCCGAAGAAGAAGGTATGGGAGACCTTCCAGCCCGGATTCACCACCACGGACAACCTCGAGGTTGCCTTCGATAGCCGACAAGTACCGATTCTGGAGGCCAAGGAGGATGCGCCGCTGGGCCGACTGGTGACGCAGTCTGGAGGAGTTTGCACGGTGAAGAGTCTCAAGGGGGCGACAGTGCGATAGTCTGGCGGCAGTTTCAACTTTCAAGCATGCAACATCTACCTATACTTTTCGTCACGGGCGCTTCCGTGCGCCAATAGAAAATCAAGCTACCTTTTTGCATCCACGATCAAAATAGGAGTCTAGGAAGCACAGACGCTCTGTGTCGATTCAAATACACAAAGTTCGAATGAACTAGTTGTTGGCCTGGAGCTGAATATTTGAATTTCTTTCCCATGTCGATCATCAAGTACCTAGGTAGAGTACAAGGACAGTACATTCAAGTCGGCAAATAGGTACATTGACGAAATGACGACAAGCAAAAAGCCTCCGTACTCCGGACTGCCGCACAAGTTGTTTATTTATAGACCGAAAGCGACCAAATTTTTCCATTGGAGTTTGAATCATGCATGTTTGCTGCATCTTGGTTGGTCGAGACGATGATGCCTGTCTAAGAGCCGGCGAGTCTATTATTTGCTAAAATGCTGCAGACCTCCAAATGTTTCCACTTGGGCAATGGATTGTCACAGTGGTTTCTTTGGCCTTCGGAAAATGATGTGTCCGCTTTTGATGTTCCAGTGTGACTCTGCATCTTGAAACCGGGTGGTCGAGATGCTGTGTTCATAATAATACTACAGGCAATAATGACTGATCAGGATTCATATTTCAATGCGATCGTGCAAAGGAGGGTCCTGAAACATCTTTCCTGCCTTATAACTCTACCTTCGGTGTCTTATCGATGATCGAGCAGATCCCTCTGGTTTAGAGACTAAACGCAGGACATTGACGAGTTCTACGGTTACGATCAATCTGGTGGCGTGCTGGCCACAACACCATGGCAACCCCTCTCACCGGCACCGTCATCATCACTGGCGGAAACGGGTCATTAGGCTCAGAGGTCGCCCTCACGATCGCAAAGATGCAACCACTGGTGCATCTCCTCCTCGTTGCTCGGGATATCACCCACGATGAGAGTGTGCACCAGGTTGCTGAGAAGATTCGACTGATTGGGCCGCGGTCCCTGGAGATTGTCAAGCTGGACCTAACGAGCCTGGAGGAGGTAGTGGTCTTCGCACGGCATACGGTCCAAAGAGTGCTCGATAGGATAATCCCCCCGATTGTTGGTTTGATCAATTCGGCGGCGACCTTGTCCTTTGTGGACGATGGGCCAACAAAGGACGGTTTTGACCCGGTCTACCAAGTGAATTGCCTTGCACCGTTCTTGTTAACGGTCAACCTGCTGGAGGGGTTCAAGATGAAAGGATCCATTGTGTTGAACATTGGTTGCTCCGCTTTCTCTGAGGGCCAGCTGGATTACTTCGACCTCCATCCGCCGCAGGGCCGATCCACGCTGTCAACTAGGGAAGGAAAGCTCCGTTTCGGGAGCAGCAAGCTGCTGATGAGCGCAGCCATGTACGCACTGCGTCGAAGTCTTCGTCATGTGAGCATCGCTTTCTTTCTGTCTTTGTCGTCTTTGTGTCGCACAGTTTCCTTTTCCCGCTGACCAGGGCATCCTAGACTGCGCGCATTCCGTTGAATATCTGCACTTTAGACCCTGGCGTTCTTGCCGGAGAGTCGCACCTTGCTCGAGACCTCCCCACGTCGGTGCGGGTCGGCCAAAAAACACGCCGGGGGTTGCGTCCGCTGGTTCGGATGTTCTCCAAGACGGCGATCAACCCGGCCCACGTGCCCGCCAAGGTGATTGCGAAGCTCGTATTCCAATCCGACGACCGGCGATGGCTGGATGCTGAGCCCTACTATATCCTGGACGATGTCTACGAGGCGTCCTCAGTCCTCGAAGTGCTTCGGGACGGCTGGAAGCTCGATCGGATCTTCGAGAAGGTTATGAGGGATGCTGGGCTTGCGGGGAGTAGTACAAGTTCGTCCGGGCTGTCGCCATCGCTCACTCCATGATCCTGTATATAGCCGATAGTACTATCTCTGTACATAGTCATAACGTGGGTCTAATGATTGTGCTCTTGTACTGGTAGTCTGGCACTGAGGTAGGCTGCTCGTACGAGTAGTACATGATGGCAATGCTCGGCGTCGCTGACTGATCCATTCAAGACCAATCGCCACCGCTCGCCGGATCGATGGCTGGTGACGACATTGTATCTAAATCTGGGAAACGCGCCATTTATCAAGCCTAAAGAGCATCGCTTCTGTAAATAAATAGCCAAATGAGTATTGGCAGCCTGCCATGCTTTGGTTTCCTTTTCCTATGGTGAGGACTGAGCAGGAACATGCTTTGAGCCGATGCTCTGCCTGCCTTAAAAGGAATAGAGTACGGAGTACAATAAGTACATACGGAGTATCCAATCCTATTGGATGGAATTCAGGAATCAGACGAAACACCGATGATGATTGGCTGGAAATGAGATTAAGTTATCACCAAGTCACGATCCAAGGCCGATCGGTCACTCGTGGTGCAAGCCCAATGTCTCACAGTTAACACCGTATTGGTACTCGTACAGTACGGAGTATTCAGATCGCCAATCGCCAAAACAGCCAGAACTGTCACTATTTTATGTCAGAGAATCAACAACGGAGCTGCCAACAAGTACGAGCCCTGTTTAGACAGGGTCCTCGTGCGTGTGCTAGGCCCCGGACGGATTTTCTGTGATTATTTTGCCGTTTCCGACTCTTCTTACGCCAAGACAGCTATCAACAGTGTTCGATTTGCCAGCAAAGGCGTCTCTCGACGCTTTCGGCCCCAAGTGTCGACGAAGAGACGGAGTTTGTTGTCTTGGCCTTTTGGACCCTCGACGAAGAAGAAACAACAGGGCACAATCGTGCGATCGATAAGTCCACGAAGCTCCGAGTCGAATAATTACCTCCCCTCCTTAATTCGAGAGGCTTTCCCTCATCTCCCCGCCTGACTTATGCTGTTGAAGCGATGAGCAAGTTCTCCGCCTACCCCAAGGCCTACGAGGCCTATCCGGGCGGGGGCAGCCGGACCTTTTCGATATCGCCGCATCGGTACGTGGAACAGAACAGGGAATCACCTTGGCTTTGGTTTCTGACCGGACCTTTCCGCACATAGGTTCGAACCCCGAGCACAGCAAGCACTGCGACAACGAAGACAACTCTTCCTGAGACTCGGTCTCGTCGGCGCTGTGTCGTTGCTTCTCCTCTTGTTCCTGGTCCCGTCGTGGCGTGCTGCCCTATTCCCCACGGTTTCGCTCGGATTGGCGTCGACCCTCTTTGATGATTTGTCGCTGGAGACGGTGCGATACTATGACCTCTCGCATACCCAGGGCACGGCCATGGGCTGGCAGCGCGAGGAGCGGGTGCTGCTGTGCACGCCCCTCCGCGATGCGTCCCCCCACCTGCCCATGTTCTTCTCCCATCTGCGCAATTTCACCTACCCGCACCATCTGATTGATCTGGCGTTCCTGGTCTCGGATTCGAAGGATGACACCCTCCCGCAATTGGTCCGCATGCTCGAGGAGCTGCAGGCTGACCCGGACCCGAAGATGCCGTTTGGGGAGGTCTCGGTGATCGAGAAGGATTTTGGTCAGACGGTCGAGCAGGACTTTGAGAGCCGTCACGGCTTTGCCGCGCAGGCCGGCCGTCGAAAGTTGATGGCCCAGGCGCGGAACTGGTTGCTCAGTGCCACTCTGCGCCCAGTGCACAGCTGGGTATACTGGCGAGATGCCGATGTGCAAACGGCACCGTTTACAATCATTGAGGATCTAATGCGACACAACAAGGATGTGATTGTGCCGAGTATGTTTTCCATGCTTGGATGATGTGGAATTTCCAATTTCTGATGTAGCTTAGATGTCTGGCGACCTCTGCCGGATTGGCTCGGTGGAGAGCAGCCCTACGACCTTAACTCGTGGCAGGAGTCCGAGACAGCTCTGGCATTGGCCGAAACGCTGGATGAGGATGCGGTGATTGTTGAGGGGTACGCCGAGTACGCTACATGGCGGCCTCATCTGGCTTACCTCCGTGATCCGTACGGGGACCCGGATATGGAGATGGAAATTGACGGTGTCGGTGGCGTCAGTATCCTGGCCAAAGCCAAGGTATTCCGTTCAGGTGTGCATTTTGCCGCCTTTAGCTTTGAAAGGCACGCAGAAACAGAGGCGTTTGGCAAGGTGGGAATCTGTTCTTCCAATTTCCTCTTTTCTGGCCGCTGACATGGTTGCATAGATGGCCAAACGCATGAACTTTTCCGTTGTCGGCCTGCCACACTACACCATCTGGCATTTGTACGAGCCCAGTGTGAACGATCTCCGGCACATGGAAGAGATGGAGCGCGAACGACGCCAGCGTGAGGAAGAGGAGAAGCGGAAAGAGAAGATCAAGGAACAATTCCGGGACACGAAGGAAGAGTGGGAGCATGACAGCGCGGCGGCTCGAAAAATCGCCATGGACGCTGCTGACAAGGAGGAGAAAGGCAAACCAGAGGGTAAAAAACACAACGGTTCATAGACTGCCTTTGGTTCAGTTCAGTTCTTTTCATGTTCTTTTTTCTTGACCATATCTGGACTTGTACTTTAGATGTTGGCTTATGCTCCCTGGCGTTACTTTGAGTGCTGTGTTATGTCTCGCTGCATCTTGCGCGTCTCGTTTGGAGTACAGGAGTACGAGTACAGTGTTGTGGAAAAAAAAATTCCAAAGAGATACTCTTCAGGTGCAGCTTATACAGGCAACAGACAGACTCATGAATCTTTATCTTCATGGGCGTACGCACTAGAATGCTCCAGTTTATCCGAGAGTCGGTAGTCATCCTTGAGGCTATCTGATCAATCAGATAAATCGATCACTTCAATCTTGTTTAGTCACCACAAATTGACATGTGCCTTTTTGACACTTTAATACTCTAGCAAAGGCAAATGAATAATGTCTACTCAATCAGCACCCCGGATCCGCTTCACGCACACCGCGCCGCAGCAATCGTTCCGTCTTTTGGAACTGCCGTCGGAGCTCGCTGAGGTGCTTTCCGCGAAATACGCGCCAACGTAAGTACTTCCTCAGGTTTCCAAAATACGGTTCCGACTCACTGATTCCTGTCCAATTCGACTTGTAGCCTATATCTCAAATCTTCCTCGCCCGGTAGTACCAATGCCACCGCCAAAGACAACTACGTGAACCTCTGCACCGCGACCAAGACATACCGCGTGCGACAGGTCCAGTCGTCGAATTCGATTCACCTGCTAGTTCCCAGCGCGCCGCAGCGCGTGCGGCTGTTATCCGGAAAGACCAGTAGTGACGAGAGCGACCTCGGCGGAGTCGACTCGGTCTCCACGATCGCGAAATGCGCGTCGACGCTTGAATTACAGAGTCTGTCCGAGGCGGAGGAGGTGGATATCGCGCGACGGGCGCTGGAGGAGAAGCTGAGGGTTTATGATCGGTTGAGTGTGGACGCGGTTGGGGAGGACACGGTCATGCAAGAAGATGACCGCGGGATAGATTCGGGTCTGGACGTGCAACGGGGAGGTGAAGGTGCTATCCGGGGTCGCATTCTCAACGAGGTCCCGACGTGTGCGGCGCGCTGTCGTGCAGTTTGGAGGGAATTGTGTGGGTTTGTGTCTACGGATTTGCGGAAGGGTTCAGGAGGGCTTGTCGCGTTCCGGCCCTCGGCACGGGTGCGGTTGGATGGGTGGAAACGGATTCTAGAGGGGAGTGTGCTGGAGGGGATTGAGCTGGGCAAGTTGTTTCTTGTCAGCGACCTGTGGAAGGCCGTTCTTACGGAGGACGGAGAGGAGCCATTCCCAAGAGAGCTGTTTAATGCGGTTGTGCGGAGGTTGGCGGAGTCGACAGGCTCTGATGATGATGAAGCGGAATTGAGATGTAAGTTTCTCCTGCCGCAGGTCTGGGCTGAGGTGCGGTTATTGATGATGCTGGTAGGGGTGAGTTTGGATACAGCCGTCGTAGTCAGGTTCGTGGGTGAGGCCTACCTCGAGGCGACAGCGCCGACGGAACGGAGCTCGATCGGGCGGACCGAGTTTCTTGCTGCGTGGAAGGATTTGCTGCCGGAGGGATGGAGAGAGCAAGTGTCTCTGGACAAGATTCAGGTGTGTTCTCTCTCCTGCTTTGGTTGGTTGAATGCCTACTAACGCCTATAGGGCTCGTACAACTCGCCCGACCCGCTCTCCATCTACTACAATCGGCAGTCCGAAGTGGCCAAGGCAGCAAGTACGACGGGGCCTACGGCCAAGAACGCGCGAAACTGGCACGAACGATTCAAGGCCCAGAGAAAATGATCGCTGCCGCGTTGTGTAAGCAATACTACAAGACAGTATGCGAAGAAAGCAAGCAGCCACCCCCAACAGCCGTTCATAGTCAGCACCAGCTATATTTCTCATTCCACACCCACTCGACATCATCGCCCATCCCCCGCGCAGCACCGTTCCATTTCAGGCATGTGATATGGTTCTGTTCGCGATGCACGATTTGCGTCGTCGGATCCAGCAACTGTGCCGCCTTTTCGAGAAGTGGCGTCGGGTTCCAGAATTCAACTTTGCTCATGCCGAGCTGGTGGGCCGCAAACTGCGCCCGCCGCAGCACCGCCGCCATGGCTTCGAGCGTGGACATTTCCTCCTCCGGGGTTGTTGGCTCGTCATAGACCCAGCGCAGGATGTACAAGGTATGTGACAATGGTGAGGCGCCCACCGTGCGCGTCCAGACGCAATACACCTTCTGCTCGTCGACGCCGGCGCCCCGGAGGGCCGGTGCCTTGTCGAAAATGCCTTGTTCTTGGTAAAACTCATCGCGGGCCCAGTGCCACAGCAGGTGGTCGTAATCCGGGGCAATGGTAAACAGAGCTTGCGGCGACTTCAGCGACTTTTGACGCAAAATATCGCGGAACTTTTGCTCCATGGCGGGGGTGCACATGCAATCCCTCACATCGTCCGGACCGAGCTCCCTCGCCTTGGGCATTCGCGCCGTCTCCAACGACGCCTGGTACTGCTCCGGCGTGATGGGTGGCAAGGCGATGTGCGACGACGGGAAAGGTTTCCAGCCGTACTTGGCGTAGAACTTTTTGCCAATGTCGGAGTAGAGCACCGAGACCAAGCCCTCTTTCTTTTCCGGGTCTCCTTCCTGCCAGCGGTCAATCTTCTTGGCGACCTCGGTCATCATCCGCCCGGCGTATCCACGGCCCCGGAACTCGGGACGCGCGAAGACCGACCCAATTCCATACGCGACAATGTCCTCTACTTTTCCCTTATACGCGACATATGCGGGCTTGCGGTATGTTTCGCAGGCGCTGAGGATGGTGCGTTTGCCGGGCGGCTGGCGGTTGTCGACCAGAACCCAAGACACCAACGCGCCGTTGCGGGTCAGATTCTGCTGGGAGAGCCGCTGCTCACGAGCAACATACTGGTCCACGGACAGCGGGCCTCTCCAGGATGCGCTGTTCAAGCGGACCGCCTCGACTCGCTCCTCGGGCGTGGCAAGCTCGAGGGATAGGTAGGGAGCATCGTAAGGAGGCAGCGTCGGCGAAACTTCTGCTGAACCCATCTTTGCTTTTTCAATGCGCGACTCGTCGAGGATCTGGTCTGCCAATCTGTAGAGCTCGAAGCGCCCAATTAACCAACTCTCTTTTATTTCTTGAAGAGCTCAATACATCATCTCGCCGGCGAGGTTCCCGAGGTTTTAAATCTGTGGAACGCATCGTCTCCTCTCCCCGCCACTTTTAGCCATGGGCTGTAACGTGGGCACAAGGTACGGGGGCAAGAGACCTGTCGTTAACGGCAAGGTACCAACAAAGAACACCGCGCATTGGACGGTTGAGGCGGGCCGCGGGTGGATATGAAGTCATTTGGGATCCATCCATCACGAGGCATGGCTTTTTGAGTCAAAAAAATGTCCCGATCTTTTCTATCAATAATGGATCTCCGCGCCGGAGCGGGATTCGTGTCTTCCTCTGCATCGAGATGAGATCTGGCTACCTTTGCCGATGACAAGCGGCCGGAGAGAGCCGACAACAAGCGGGCTTTTCCGGTTTACACGCCGGGCCGGTTTACGATGTATATCAGTTATTTCTCAATGTATAACCAGTGATCTCAGCATAACCTATAAACCCTGGTCCTGGGACTACTCCGTACTCATGAGGTTAAAAATTACATACTTAGGTTACTTTGAGTCTGTATTTCAATATACTGATTTTGTTCGACTGTGGTTCTAAGTCACTAATTGCAATTTCGATGAGACATCGTGGACTATTTCAACATAACGGAGATGAGCTTTGATTCCCAGACAATTCCAGCAGGATGAATAAGGCTGCCGATCCAGGATTCATGAACATCACCAACCCATCGCGTTGGATTTCGTCATAATATCCCTCTGGCACTTGTGTGCATTCGTTGGGTGCTTCTTCGCACAATGCTTTCTCGCTAAGAGGAATAAAAAAACTTTCCTTCCTTAACTCCACGGTCGTTTTGTGATCAAAATATACCACAGTCCAACGCCGATCCTATTGAGTAAGCCAACCTCATCCATACAAAAAAAAAAAAAAAAATACAGGAAAACATACCGAAAGATTTGAAATGGACAGCATAAGCGTCAGGGATTCCACTTTCTTTCCCAGGGAATCCCCTCCGTAGCATAGGTTCCCGCGAGCGTTTCGAACGACTGTCGCCGAGTCTTCAGTGCGTCTACCCGACAACTCAGGTATCATGTCTTTTATTTCGCAACGGATTTGTTTCTGCGGCCGTGGGGAGCTCCTTCGGACTCATCTTCACGAGATGTCGACTCCCAGATCAATCGAAGGTCGCTGTGCAAGATGGGATCTCGAAGAGCAAACACCGTTCGAAACTTGGGCCTGTAGCGCAAGAAGTTTGAAAAAAAAAAAAAAGAGGGGCACGGGAAGTCGGCAGATGACACCATCATATTGACTGCAGAGATGAGGGTGAAAGGCGGACAAGAGTTGATTGGGCATCATCGGGTTGGCCCATGAGAAGTACATATTCGATGTCGGATCTTGGCGGGGATCTAGGTTATCCATCGGATGCAAAAATTGTCCGAGTCTTGCGATCGCTGTATTTCCACCATTTGCATCGATGACGGCTTGACAACGCCAGGGCATAAACTCAATCAACGAGTCCAGAAACCATTCCTCGATAGAGTTCCACGCGTGGATGATAGCCTCATTCAATTCCTCCTCTCTGCTCTTAGTCATCATCTTTTGGTGATCTTGTCGAGTTCTCTAACGGGTCTCAACCGACGGTGGGGCATGATGGATTAGAAGGAGCACGTGAAATGAGGGGCATTTGTCTAAGCCCTCCTTCACAGCATCTGCAATACGGAATCCTAGCCATATGCACCGCCGTGCCCGTGTGAAAATGAACGAGGACATTTCAATATGTCGGGCTTCCTCCTCGGGCATATCCGTGAAGAAGCCCTGGGGGTAGTACAGACGACTTCGCGAATAGCCCCAAGATATGAAAATCTTTCGGCAGTTGCTTTGTTGGTGCCGACCTCAACCATAGGAAAATCCCCTCTTCGAAGCAGTTCTATATCAGTCACCAGCCGTAAGGCTAAGTTCAACTTGGCGCAAAGGTGTGTCCAGGGGACGTCAGCCTGCAAGTAGAGCATACTTTCAGGAACCAGCGCAGCAGCCCAAAGAAAAGCCAGGTATACATGGAATGCAGGCAAAATATGGCCGTTGTCGTTTCGAGTGAGGATGACCCTCAGCATAGTAAAGGCCAAAAGTGATGCATAGGATACTACTTGATCCGTATCTTCGAAGTTAACATCAAACGTCGTCTCGTCCCGCCTCTCGATAGCCTTTTGGCTATCCGGCGCTGTTTCCCAGTACGCCCGGGCCTTGTTGACCCGGTCAGAAGGAGAGGGAGGTGTACACCTAGCGCGCCGTGGAGAAATAGGTTAGGGCCATATCAATGGCCCCAAGGAACACCGGAACCGCCGATCCCTGCACTTTCTGGAGGATCCTGTAGATCTCTGCCTCCCGAGAGACCTGCTCAGAGAAAAGACGTGGTGCTCTTTCCAACGATGGTATAACCGTTTTGAACGGCGCTCCGTAGGTTTCGCAACCGCCCATGGGCGTGCAGTAGTGGTCCAGATCCCGATCAAGCTGCCGCTTCAGCATTTGCACGCGATGCAGTGCTGGTCGCCGTCAGCCCCTTGCCGATGGAGGTCAACATTGGGTCAGGCGTTGTCCAAACGACCACCTTGTCGCAACCCGAGAAATCGCTGCGTGCAGAAGCGGTTCGCATGCTGGTAGCCCTGACCGCGTTGTTCGCCGGTGGACCCGCGTGTGGAACGCGTTGAGGATGCCCGCTGGCTTGGTGAAGATGACACTTAACTGAATCCGCGCTTGCGGCCCTGGGCTGCCGGAACATCGTCAGAGTCGTCGACAGCCGAAGAGGGTTAAGCACGGGCTACGGGCAGTCCAAGCGGGTGTCCGAGCAGCTCGTACGCAAGGCTGGCCGGCGAAAACTCCTCGGATCGGTGGTCCGACCCGGATACATCCTTGGGGACTCGGAGACCGGCGTGTGCAACATGGACGACTTCCTCATCCGAATGCTCAAGGGCTGCATCCAGCTCGGCGCGCGGCCACGGATCGTCAACACCGTCAACTCGGTGCCCGTCAATCACGTTGCGCGCGTCGTCGTCGCGGCGGCACTGGACCCGCTCCCGTCGGGGATTCATGTCGTGCACGTCACGGGCAATCCACGTCTACGCATTGGTATCGAGACATCCTTAGCGCGCTGCTTCATCTTCACAGCTTCGGAATTGCCAATTCTGACTTACGGGTTGACAATATTGTCTTTGATCATTATGAGAACACAAATCCCATTGATGTCTATCCTTGCGATTTCAGCACAGACTGTCCATTTGGCGAGCCGAATCCGGCTTTTCCTCACCCTCATGATCCTGTCCTCATGAATGGGCTTGCAGAGTCTGTTTCGGAAATTCCAGTTAAAAACACCGGCTTTTGCACACGTGACGAACTCTCCTTGAACACTCTCCCTGATCTCTTGACTTCCTCCGAGCCTCGCATCGCCGCGTCCTCGGCCGCGGTCACGCTGAGAAGGCGTCGTGAGTAGCACATATTATTGCGCAGTCGGCAGTTGGGTGTCGCATGTTATGCTCATATTAAGTAGTCGTAGGCCTATCATGCCCTGGTTATGTACGGCGTCCACCAACATACAGTGTCCATTAGTACATCATGTATATGTGCAAGAACACATCGCATTGACCCCCCCGGAGATGGTCCCGTGTCGGGTCAAGGCGTGGTTCACCAGCACCACTTTGCAGCAGAGATCTTCGCTGCATAAAGAACACCGCGTCTTGCCCTCCCAGTGGCGGCGTAGATGAACGTTGTTGAAATGTCTTGTCAGCGACCCCGACGAGGCAAACTCGTAAACCCGTTGATCGATCGATCTCTGTTCATCTCCCAGACACAAAAAGCAGATTTTTGGGCGGTCCGTCCTTGACCGGACAAACACCTTTGCCATGGCCTCGCGGAGGCGACTAGCCCTTTCCGCCTCCGCCTCCGGCCCTCCAACGCCATGGCGTTCTCTCTGTGCCGGCCGTTTCACCGCCCCCTCCACGACGCCGCAATATACACTCACCGCCTTTACAGCGGCAATGCGGCGGTTGAGGTCCAATTCGAGAGTGTCTCCGGGCGGTTGCAACACAGCCTCAACCAGCGCGAGATGCTGAGGGCTCATGATTGGCGAATCCGGCAGCGCGCCAATCACCTCGTCCTTAGGAATACTCCCGCGGAGCTGGCGCTCGACATCTTGGACCGGCTGCTCTCGCTGGTACGCTTCACGTTTCCTGCTTATCAGCCGTCTGGAGGCCCGCCGCCTCGCGTTCCGATACTCGCTCTTGGCCCGCTCGTATTCCTGGCAGACGCGCTGATATTGGTCTGGTGGTGCGTCCCGAAGGCGAGCCTTCTCCTTGCATAAGTCCTCCTTCCGCCGCTTCAATATCCGCAGCGCCGGCTGCCTGTCAAGGGCTGTCGAATCGTCGGCGGTCAACCTACGCGGGCGCCGGGGATCCTTGGTCCTCCTCATCGAACAGGCCAAGGGCATCACTGCCGGCTCTTGAGGCTGGCCCCGAATGAGTGCCTGAGTGTCGACGTGGATGCCAACGCTGTAATGCCTCTCGAAAGTCCGGCTATTCGCATGCTGCATAATCACATTCTGCAGCTGCTCCGAAACATCGGCTGATCAACAGGACATTCCGGTCAGCGCGAGAAGGAACTTCGGCGAAGGAATGGGGGAAATGCTCACGGCTATCGTTGAAAGCCTTCGCGGCCGCGTAGCGAAGGCTGTATGGTGTCACGGGGTCAGAGAAACCCGTGATCTCGCCCACGCGTCTCATTGTATAGCGGGCGGCGTTGGCAGAGAGGGCTGTTGAGCCGTCAAGACGGACGCCGTCTGCCGTCTTGATAAGCTCGCAAAATACAAATTTGTCTTGAATCTCATCCCGGAGCTCCAGCGATTGTTCCCTGAGCCCTTTGAGCACCTGCAGCCCATATAACTTCTCCGGCCCATCTAGACCGGCGGCCTTGAAAGCCTTTATATGGAACAGCATGCCCAGCAAAAATATGTGGGGGCTTAGCACCAGGGTCGGGTCAAATTGGATCTCTGGGATCGGATGAACGTTGCTGTACCGGAAAATACTCAGCTTCTCCCATATTCACCAACGCAACAACTTCCAGAAAAACAAAAAAATAACGTACATTGGTTTCGGACCCAGGAATCGCTTGGTATCAACCAGACGGAGGCGAATCACTAGGCGTGGCCGCGGCTCGCTCTCGGAGATCTGAAGCAGGCTGAGCGAGATATCACGGTACCTCAGCTTCAGCAAGGCACCCGGACGGCTGCCGGTGATGGCGAGCAGCTGGCAGAACAGCAGCTCCTGAACTCGCGACCAACCACAGTAGAACATCATCTCAGTCGTGGTGAGGAACTCCCGCGCAAATTCCAGAAAGTCCTCGATATACATGACCGCCTTTCGTCGCCCATGCCATGTTAGATTCTTCTCTTGGGCGACCTCGGCAACCACCTACCATCGATTGGTCAGTCCATCCCTGTCAAGCTCGTCACGTCACCAAATCAGGATCGCAGCGCCAGAGCTCCTTACTGTGTTCAGCGCGTCGACCGTGTCCTTTCTCAGGCCACGACCGACCTCCGTCCTCAGCAGCATGACCCAATATCGGAGTGTTACTTCGAGGGTCGATTTGTGCCGGACCCTTCTGTGGTTCGACCGTCGGTCGCACAGCCAAGTCAGAAAGCCTCTCATGACTGTCGGCAGCCTGTCTTCCTGCCCAGGCTCCGACAGATGGCGTAGCCATTCCGTTGGGTCTCGCCCATTCGCCTGACTGAACCTGCTGGAACCGAGAACATGAGACCGTGCTGAATTCAAAGGCAGGCTGACGCTGGATTTTCCTGCTCCCTACCAGCCCCAATCTTGCTTGATCTTGTCAAGCAGTCGCCTTGTCCGTGCTGTGTACAGGCATCCCGGCTTTTCATGGTTTTGACGCCTTTCCGCCTGTGCCAGGTAAAAGGCCGGGGAACGTTCATCTTCCCCTTCAGATGACAGAAGGGAGTCCTCGTCGGACGTTTCTCCATATTGGTCGTCCCGGTATTCGTCGTTTGCAAATATGCCTGCAGTGACGGACTCCGGAAGAGCCATCGTCAATGATGAAGACGTAGGGTGCGAGAGCGAAGCGAAAGAAAGAGTAATGACCGCAAAAGGGAACACCCCTAGGAGAAAGTAGCTCGGATACTAGGAAATAAGATCAATGAAGACAATATGGAAACGTGCAAAAAGAAAAGGTTAACGGCGTTCGACACCTGGGAGCTCTGTACAATAATAAATACATGAGTCGGCCAGCTACTACTGTGCAACATCAGCAACGTTATCTCAAACTATACTGCAATAAGCATCCACCATGCGCCGTCTCAATGTTCTACCCCTGCTCGGTGGCCCGCAAAAACGATGCAATGTCGAGGAGCAGCAAAAGTTTGAGCTCTTTGACAGGGTACTGGACATGCGAACGAAAAGGGGTCCTGACAAATCGATTGGTGGAGAGGCCCGAAATCCAAAGGCCGTGATGTTGAGGGCTTGCCAATGAGGCGTGCTTTGGAACGCGAGATCTTTAGCGACGCGTCCCGAAATGGACTCGTTTCCGCGACGGGCCCCGCGTTGTAATGGTCCCGAAACAGAAGCACTAAGAGCACAAAGGTGCGTGGCAAAAAGGAAGGGTGGCCGTGGCGGAAAGCCCGGTTAGCGCGATGCCGTTTCTGGCAGCCCGCTAACCGGCACACAGACTAATGTTGTAGTCCTCAACGCTCAATTTTCAGTGAGTGCTTCTACAATGCACAAAAGACCAATCGATAATTCCCACTTCTGACAGAGTTACTAACGCAGTTCCGTAGCAAGCTGATGGTCACTTCGAGGCAGCCTGGAAAATGGTGCACAGCCCGAAAGTAAGGGGATTAACGGTTGTATTATAGTGGAAACACATAAGACTGCCCCTCAGCCTCGTACCTTTTCATATGAAAACGAACCCGAACCCGAACAGTGAACAATGATCATCCAACCCTTTGAGTTTGACACCAGAAGTTCGAAATGTCATGGATGCTGTCCGAGACTAAATTCTTGAAACACGCACAGGACTCTTACACCAACTTGCTTCTCGTTTAGTGACTTGTGTTCCATTTTGACAGCCTCCGTCCCGACAGATGGATAATGATGGTGCCCGAAAAGGCTGTTCCTTTTTACCGTCGCACGGTTCAATCCTCTCTCCTAGGCATCTGGTCAACCAATGTGCAGGTATGCAATACTTCGAAACATTTTCAAAGTGAAACATTCCACTTGCTGCTGTCTGCGAAAGACGAGGAAATGAAATCTGTTGTAAAACGGTGTTTAGATATATAACTCCTGCCGTACCGCTCCTCTTGACATATCATAGTAACATTCCACGCAAGTTGAATTGTCACTTGACTTTGTACGCATTAATTGTTGTGGAAGATCGAAACAGAATATCATACCCTCAGAAACTCACCATCGCTGTGCATGGCTGAGCCAGAGTTCAACATGGAGGAATCCCGCAATCCCACTCCTGCACCAGACACAGAAGCAGCCACCAAGCTTCATGAAGGCAATCGTCACGAACGAAGCGCTCCATATCCAACACCTGCTCCAGACACAGACGAAGCCAACAACCTTCACGAAGGCAATCGTCATGAACGCAGCAATCTCCAAGATGCGAACGATCTTCAGGAAGACATTCATCACGAACGCAGAGATGTTCAAGATGACAGCAACAACAACTTTCCTGAAGGTAGTGTTCGCGAACACAACGATCAAGAAGAGAGCAACGACAGCTCTTCCGACGTATCAATGGCAGATGCGGCGGAGGATGGACCACGCCCTGAGCCACAGACTCCCGAGATCCCTCACTGGGCGCGGAAGATCATCAAACAGAACATCGACTGGTATGGCAAGGTCGTCGGTGCGTATTTCCAGAGAGTTCATTCCGTACCCAATCCACTGCACCCTTCGCTGCGTCCTCAGGACTCTCTTTGTGTTGTAAAGGTAGCTCTGAATTGCTGCCGCTGAGAACTTGTTTTCAGGGATGTTTCTGGCAAACTTCTTCAGAGAAGACTCATTGGAAGTTCCGTTAAAACTGCGGAATAGATCTCCTGCAATACCAAGGTTTGGACAAGGTTTGCTCTGGCTCCACAATTTTTCTGGACACCCCTGCTCGCCGAGCCAGATCAGATGGAATCCAAGGAATAGGCGCGCAATAGACAAATGTAAGTTCGACTTCCTCGCAAGCAATAGGAGTATTAAGCCTTTCCTTCACGCGACTAGCCCAAGTTCATCATAGTTTACGTAGGAATTCAAGCCCTGCCAGCAGCCCATCGCATTGTGCCAGCGACCCTGGATTCACGTCTCTGTCAACGTCGCAACAATCGCTGTGGACATTCCGGAGGTTAGAACGTTGTCACTAAAAACGACAGATCTAGGACCACGGAACAGAGGTGTCCAGGGCTCATGATTGGCGAATCCGGCAGCGCGCCAATCACCTCGTCCTTAGGAATACTCCCGCGGAGCTGGCGCTCGACATCTTGGACCGGCTGCTCTCGCTGGTACGCTTCACGTTTCCTGCTTATCAGCCGTCTGGAGGCCCGCCGCCTCGCGTTCCGATACTCGCTCTTGGCCCGCTCGTATTCCTGGCAGACGCGCTGATATTGGTCTGGTGGTGCGTCCCGAAGGCGAGCCTTCTCCTTGCATAAGTCCTCCTTCCGCCGCTTCAATATCCGCAGCGCCGGCTGCCTGTCAAGGGCTGTCGAATCGTCGGCGGTCAACCTACGCGGGCGCCGGGGATCCTTGGTCCTCCTCATCGAACAGGCCAAGGGCATCACTGCCGGCTCTTGAGGCTGGCCCCGAATGAGTGCCTATACTGGTCCACGGACAGCGGGCCTCTCCAGGATGCGCTGTTCAAGCGGACCGCCTCGACTCGCTCCTCGGGCGTGGCAAGCTCGAGGGATAGGTAGGGAGCATCGTAAGGAGGCAGCGTCGGCGAAACTTCTGCTGAACCCATCTTTGCTTTTTCAATGCGCGACTCGTCGAGGATCTGGTCTGCCAATCTGTAGAGCTCGAAGCGCCCAATTAACCAACTCTCTTTTATTTCTTGAAGAGCTCAATACATCATCTCGCCGGCGAGGTTCCCGAGGTTTTAAATCTGTGGAACGCATCGTCTCCTCCCCCCGCCACTTTTAGCCATGGGCTGTAACGTGGGCACAAGGTACGGGGGCAAGAGACCTGTCGTTAACGGCAAGGTACCAACAAAGAACACCGCGCATTGGACGGTTGAGGCGGGCCGCGGGTGGATATGAAGTCATTTGGGATCCATCCATCACGAGGCATGGCTTTTTGAGTCAAAAAAATGTAGGCCTATCCGGGCGGGGGCAGCCGGACCTTTTCGATATCGCCGCATCGGTACGTGGAACAGAACAGGGAATCACCTTGGCTTTGGTTTCTGACCGGACCTTTCCGCACATAGGTTCGAACCCCGAGCACAGCAAGCACTGCGACAACGAAGACAACTCTTCCTGAGACTCGGTCTCGTCGGCGCTGTGTCGTTGCTTCTCCTCTTGTTCCTGGTCCCGTCGTGGCGTGCTGCCCTATTCCCCACGGTTTCGCTCGGATTGGCGTCGACCCTCTTTGATGATTTGTCGCTGGAGACGGTGCGATACTATGACCTCTCGCATACCCAGGGCACGGCCATGGGCTGGCAGCGCGAGGAGCGGGTGCTGCTGTGCACGCCCCTCCGCGATGCGTCCCCCCACCTGCCCATGTTCTTCTCCCATCTGCGCAATTTCACCTACCCGCACCATCTGATTGATCTGGCGTTCCTGGTCTCGGATTCGAAGGATGACACCCTCCCGCAATTGGTCCGCATGCTCGAGGAGCTGCAGGCTGACCCGGACCCGAAGATGCCGTTTGGGGAGGTCTCGGTGATCGAGAAGGATTTTGGTCAGACGGTCGAGCAGGACTTTGAGAGCCGTCACGGCTTTGCCGCGCAGGCCGGCCGTCGAAAGTTGATGGCCCAGAAAGAGAAGAAGGAGAAGAAGGAGAAGCAGCCCAAGCCCGCGGCGGCACCTGCAGCACCTCCATCGCCGTCCCTGATCGATCTCCGCGTGGGTCACATCCTGCGAGCAATTCGGCACCCGAACGCTGACTCGCTGTACGTGTCGACGATCGACTGCGGTGATGCGCCGGGCTCGGACAACACGTCCGTGGATGAGGCCACTGGAAAGACAGTGCGGACGGTTTGCTCGGGTCTCAACGGGCTGGTGCCGCTGGAAGAGATGCAGGGCCGGAAAGTCGTTGTCGTGTGCAACCTGAAGCCGGTCACGATGCGAGGTATCAAGTCGGCTGCAATGGTGCTGGCCGCATCACCTCGTGTGGCCGAGGGGGTATCTGGATGTCCAAAACCGAGTACTTTTTCCTGTCTTTCCAACGCCTGCCGAAACATCTTCTCAGCTTCGACAAACTGGTCGCGGCGCATCAGAACCAAGCCAAGATTGTTGGTGGTCTCGAGAGTGTGCTGGTGTTCCGGTCCCAGCGCCTTCTCCGTTCCCTCCAGCGCCCGTCTGAACATCTCCTCAGCCTCATCATACTTGTCCTGATCCTGAAGAACCAAGCCTAGGTTGTTGAGACTGTTTAGAGTCTGTGGATCCTCCGGCCCCAGCTCCTTCTCCGAAACTTCCAGGACCCGTCGGAAGAAGTAGGTCTGAAGCTGACGACAGCAAACCTGCCGAGGCATTATGTAATCCAGATCTGTGGATGTGATTGGACACAGTAGGATAGTTATCTAACTTATTTTGGTATTTTATTTTGGGTCAACCCCGCAGTTCTATTTGGGAATCAGCAGATTACGTAAACAACGAGGAGCTTCAAGTGAATTGAAAAACCTCCATTCCTGTTGGGACAAAGTACTGTATGCTTTGTTCAGTGCTTGATTACCGGGTGCTTCAATAATGCAGTACTCACTTCTTTTTCGAATGGTCAAACTGGTGCGGAATTACTCCGTCGGTTAATATCGCTCGTATCGGACTGTCAGCCGAGAAACGCGTGCCCCGCA
Source organism: Thermomyces dupontii (assembly GCF_041956625.1). Taxonomy (NCBI): domain Eukaryota; kingdom Fungi; phylum Ascomycota; class Eurotiomycetes; order Eurotiales; family Trichocomaceae; genus Thermomyces; species Thermomyces dupontii. The sequence continues at coordinate 173,782 of NW_027192313.1, read as the reverse complement.
ATCGATACGACTGTCTTGAATCTTGGTGTCATCGATGGTCCGGATACTCGGGACTCGATTGAAACTCGAATACAACCTCGGATTCGCTGATAAAATCATGTAGTCCAACGTAGTCCTGCGAAGATCCTGTAGATAATCTCTCAAGGATCACCGAACTACTACCGATTGTTCAGCCGGTACGAGTTGATAAGTATTTGGACGAGCAAAGGCAAGATGGGCCAGTCACCTTATCTCGAGGCTCTTCAACGCGATGGCTTCGTCGTGATTCCCGGTCTTCTGACTCCGGAAGAGGTGGCAGAGCTCCGCGAAGCAGCAACCAAAGCTACCAAGCGCACTCGCAAAGGAGAATGGCCATTCTTCCGTACCGTGCCCAAGCAGTTCCCGCCCTGGCCGAAAGAAGTCCCACCGCCGGAGGAGGGTGGAATCTGGGGCGTGCAGCACCTGCTGCACCCGGAGATGCCAGGACGGGATAAATTCGCGCGGTTCTACTTCTCGGACAAGGTCCTGCGGGTGGTGGAGGAGCTTCTCTCGGTGGAGCGGCCATCTAAATCTACCTCGCCCGACGATGAGCCGCTCGTGATGGAGCTTTTCAATCTTCTCGTTGCGCCGGAGGGAAAGAACTTCGAGCTTCGCTGGCATCGTGACGATATTCCTGAGACGGTCTCGCCTGAGGAGGAGCTCAAGCTGCTCCAGGCCAAGAGTCCGAATGGCAGACAGTCGCATGCTCAGTACAATCTTGCCTTGTGCCCGGATTCCTCCCTCATTGCGGTGCCGGGCTCTCACCGTCGCGTGCGCACGGAGACCGAGCGCAATGCGGATCCGTATGAGCCTAATCTGCCGGGACAGCAGGTTGTGAAGCTAAACCCAGGCGATGCGGTGTTCTACGACAGCAATATCCTCCATCGAGGCGTGTACGCGCCCAAGGAAATCGGGGGCGAGGAGACCAGATTGACACTGCATGGAAGTGTCGGTCTCAAGGGGGCCAGTGGAGACGACAAGGATAAGAAAGTCCGAGCGACGGCCGTGTTGCAGCATGGAGTCGGCAAGTGGGTTGATCGCGAGGACGCGGCTCTCGGCGTGGGCGAAAGGGCGGAGAATATGAGGAAGAATCTGATTTCTATGGGCAGAGGAGATGATGTCGGGTACTCTCTTCAGGGATGAGACTCCATCTGTGCAGTACATTGCGTCAACGTACAGCAGACATGTGATAATGCATAGTACACGAGTTGTCTTGTACAATCTTGATTGCACAAGGCAGCTTCCCAACCAACTGATCCGATCCCGCCCAAGATACGGAAGCTGACTCACTGAAGCGGACCAACATCCCGAGGCCGAGGTAAGGAATACTAGGGGGAGCGATCCCAGATGGGCAGAATGCTGAGACGGGATGTTGTTTGTGCCAGGTAATCGGCTGTGATTTGAGCCCGGTTCAACCGACTTTGTCAGTTTAGCATAAGAACTCGTATCTAAGTGGCTGGGCTGACGGGGATTTGCAGGGTTCCTCCGAATTTGAAGTTCCTTGTGGACGACATTGAGTCGGAGTGGGCATATGAAAGAGACCCCTTTGACTTCATCCACGCGCGGTATCTGGCCACCTCGATCAAGGATTTTGGGAAGTTGATCAAGCAATGCTATCGGTAAGCCAACAAAACTTCTCCGTTTTCTTTGGCTCTCTGACAGAAAGCAGATCAGTAAAGCCCGGCGGCTGGGTTGAATTCCAGGAATGGGACGGCTATCCCATGTCTCCAGACGGCAGTCTCAACGGCACCGCGCTCCAACAATACTACGACGAAGTCTTGAGCGCATTCGAGGAGGCTGGCTATGAGGTGCATCCCGGGCCCAAGTTGGAGCAGTGGTTCAAGGAGGCCGGGTTCGTGAATATCTGTGTGGAGAAGTTTGTCATTCCCTACGGCGTCTGGCCAAAGGATCGCCATCTTGTCAGTTATCCCCTTTGCCCCCAGACGGTGAATCAATCACACTCCAGTACTGACCTCTTAGACAAAAGAAAGTTGGCGCCTGGAACCAGACCCAGGCCGAAGCGAACGGCTTCGAGGCCGGAGCCCTGGCACCTCTGACGCGGTTCAAGCAATGGACCAAGGAGGAAGTCATTGTCCTTGCCAGTAAGGCCCGCGCCGACGGCCGGAACCGCGACATCCACATGATGTTCGACTTGTGAGTGTCCCCGTAGCTATTATCCGGCATTGCTATACACTAGACAACTAACCACCAATATCATCCGAAGCTACGTTGTCTACGCCCAGCGTCCCGAGAACTGATGGACAATACTATGTACTCCTGTCCTGCCTGGACAAGTCGTTCCTAGAGCCTCGGCGCCTCGGCCTCTTGCTCTCAAGGTCCGAGCCGTCCACGTTACCAGCCCAAATTGTAACGCAAATGTCCGTGACTCTGTGGTTAGAAACATCTAATGAGAGTGTGAGAAGTCATCCATCTAAAATTATTATTTTTAAGCAGTACATTAGTTATTCGTCTATTTTTCATTCCTGCAAGCCCTCTCTATCTCTAGTATGCCCTCTTCCACATGACTGGAGGCAGGTATAACCGTGACAGTCGACTCAGAGAAACGACCCATTCCGGTACTTTTTTTTCCTTTCAATCCCTCCAATCATTGCTTGAAAGCCACCAATCATCGTAAAGTCGAGGCCATATTGCTATGATAGGTTTTATCCGTACTAGTCACTTCTAAAAACTTTCACACTGAATAAGTGGAATGCCCCTCCAGCCCTCTAATACGACTTTGCCAACCAACATGATGGATACGCCAGCTAGAAAAGCAAACACAAAGAGTTCCTCCACAAACGGTGTTTCAAGTACTTAGCAGAGAGTACTACTGAGTCAGTAAAAGCCATGGCTTCACCAGGGGTCTTCGTTCCAGATGTTCTGCTCCTTTTTCAGTTCAAGTTTCATGTACGGAGTACACTTTAACAAATCAAGACCTGCTGCATTTGTCTGTAGCTGCTGCTCAACTATTCCTCTGCTCTCCTCCACAGCAAGTGAGATCTCTGGACCCCGCTGATGACTAGGTAGGTTAAGTACAGCAGTACTCCGTACTGCTACTGGACACATCTGGAAAAGGCGGTTCAAATGGATGAGTGTATGAGCCGTTCTGCGTGGAGACGAAACGGAGGTCTGAGCTGCAGAATCTGCGTGCTAGATTACTGTATAAAGGATGATCGGAAATACGGCGATGAACTGAATCAGCAAGAAGTACACTACATATTCATCGGCAAAACCTGGTTTGTTCGCGGATGGCGCCTTTATCGGGTAACGCTAAGTGAAGATTCATCGAAGCTTAACTGAAAGTATCATCCAGCAAACATAGGAGACAGCATGCTCAGCAAAGAACACAGAAAAGACGATCGCCCGACATTGAGGGCGTATTGCAGAAGATCTCGGCGCTTCTGCGTTGAAACTTCGAGGAAATGAGTCAGTTGCAGTCCAATTTATCAGGGCAACTACCAGCGCTAGCGTGCAAGAACTTCTGAAGGTAATTTTCCACCGTAGTGTTCATTCCGAAGACAAACTAATTTCATGAAGCATGAGTTCATCTCAAGTGCCAGTCCGTGGATTCTTAGACGACATATCTTGCAAGTTCTTCCATATGCTGGAAACTTGGAACCGTGCAAGGAAGCCTGACCTATAGAGCTTTGTGTTAGAGCCAGCACCTCCCAGGCCACCGGCAGGGCTAGGGCCCAGAGGTCACGTGGCCGCACAGTGTACATAATTTTCGTCCTCCCTAGGACGCATGTTTCTTCTCCATCCTTAGTGTCTTGAAGAAAGACCTGCGCTAGATTTGACGGCTGGCCCTTGTAGCTGTGCCTAGTACAGAGGTCATAACACTTTGGAGAGTTCAAGTTGTTGTGGATTCAAATGTCTGGCATATCATGTGCGGGAAAGGTGGTCGATTTCACAGCTACTATCGATACTCTATGAGAGGAAGAATGATAATTTTCATGTCACCGTCCAGCCTACCAGTAGTATCCGAGAAGGGGCGCACACGTACGACTCAGGACGCATACAAGAGTTCGTCTTCCTAATCTAGCGTGGGAACCTGGGCTGGGACAGTTTAAACCGGTGCCAAGAGGGAGTTGTTTTGGAGCAACCGTTGTCGCAAAGCAAATGATCCTAAAAGAGAAAATGCTCTACAGAGTACAGAGTAGTAGAAGAGAATATCTCAAGCGCAAAACGTACATTTCTTCCGAACGATTGATTCAGCAACAGGATGAATAACCTACCTCATACACTTTCTCGACTCCCAATGTACGTGTACCATCGTTTTGAGATGATTACTCAATATTCTGGTATTTGCCGCGTGGCAATTGAATTGACCACGATATCTGACCGCTGGTTCATAGTACCAACTCAAACTGCGGGATGGTTCGCTTGATTCTCGCTTGAATAGCTATGATATCTGATTCCATGCCGTAGATGGGCGCGTTTAGGGTCGTTAGGGTTAGGCTTAGGGTTCCCAGGGGTCAGGGTTAGCCTTTGGGGTAGCTTCAGGAACATTTGGTTAGGATTACGGCCGTTAGGGGTAGACTTAAGGAGTTTTGAGCGGTCCTTAGGCTTGTCCTTGTCGTTAGGACTACGAGGGACACAATTGGCTGGCATTTGCACCCGAATGATGGTGGATTTGCCTGGTGTTGAGAATAGATTCAGTTAACTATTGCCTTAGTGCCTCAGAACAAGTGGCAACAGCTGGAGACCAGATCCGGCAGCAGCATCTGGAACCGGATAGTCACGCAATCAATGAATTAAATTTCGTTGACAGACTGCAAAGACTACGTCAAGAGAATATCAAAGCGCAGTGTGAAGACCTTGCTTCTGTTGTGGATCGAGCCGTCCTGTGTGCAGATAGAGAAGAGTCGTAATCAAAAAAACGCTCCATGCAGACTTTCCAACGCTGGGAACGTGACATGGACGTTGAGATCAAGTAAGCCCTCCGTTATTCCGCGTTCAGGCGGACAACATTGCTACCTCTGCTCCCGGTTGCCCCTGGTTTCCGCCATCGTCATGCTTTGTACCTTCCGCTCCTCCAACGCTCGGCGGCTTGGATATTCTCTATCCAATGGTGATGCCTTTCTCTTTCGACCCAGGGTTTTCCTAGACCGGGGAATGATCTTGCAGAGGTGAAAATCGATGATAAGGACTCGGCCCAACTCTCGGTTCCAAAGCATATTCTCAAACCTCAGATCCAGATGCACCACCCCGCACAGTTTGATTTGTTCCCTCGACCGCATAATCTCCCGACTCAGATCCGGACCGGCCCCGACCGAGCGGATTTTCTCACCCGCCCAGCCCATTAACAGCATATATTGGATGTCCCCAATGCCATGGAGATAGTAAGTTTGAGCCATGCCAATAGCCCCAAGGAACACAGGGACCGCGGATCCCTGCACTTTCCGGAGAATCCGGTAAACCTCGACCTCCTGAGAGACGTCCTTCCAGCGATACGAAGTGGTCCCCTTTCCGAAGATCGTGTATCCGTACCTGGCACATGTGATCTTGAATGGTGCTCCGTAGGATCCGCAGCCGCCCATGTGCGTGCAGTAGTGCTCCGGGTCCTGGTCGAGCTGTCTCTTTAAAGCTTGCACCAGTTCCGAAGCATTGATCTGATGCTGGTCGCCGCCGGATCCCTGTCGATGGAGGCTAACATTTGGGCATGCGTCATCCAGTCGACCGCCATGTTGTAGCCCAAGAAGGCATCGCTGCGTGCAGAAGCGATTCCTGTGCTGCTGGCTTGAATCGCCGTGACGCCGTGAGGACGCGCGGGTGGAGGGAGTCGACGATGCTCGCTCGCTTGTCGGGGACGACGTCACTTGGCTGAACCCGCGCTTCCGGCCCTGCGCGACCGAGGCATTGTCGGAGTCAGAACTGTCAGCGTGGGGTGGTCGAGAAGGGGAGTTTTCCGGGGGCCTGCAGCGGTTCGCCACCGACCGCGTCACGATACGTCGACCCTCTGCAACGCGCTCCGACGGAGGTGATGATGGTACGTATTCCGAGCCAGACATCGTATGGTCTGAACCCGGAGGCGTTCGCGGAGTGTCGCAAGCTTGCGCCAAATGAGCATTATAGTGCTCACCCCAAGTCCGAAGACGCGCCTTTGCTTGATTCCGCCACACCTGATTCCGAGGGGGGGAGCTCTGGCAGGACATCAAGCAAAAGCAGAGAACGCGCGCGACCGCCGTGTTCTCAATCTTGATCTCGGAGCCTTCCTGATATGCATCCACGCTGGGCTCGCAGAGATAGTAGTATAGCTTCCAGAATTCATCCTTCGGCACGCGAAGAAACGCAAAGGAAAAGCCAGTCGATATGTATGAATACTCCAAATCTTCCCGTATCATCACGTCATATACCTGGCTCAGAGTCGCCCCGACCAGTCGTTCCGCACTGCTTTTCGCGTTTTCATTTTTGTCGGTAGGCGTCGTGTCTTGCTGGACGACCTCCCTCACGAAATCCATATCCCGGAGCCCAGTCCGGAGACTCTGAACGTCGAGCTTGTGTGGCGGCTTTAACTCGTACGTTGTCACCGGATACTCGGTATCTCCATCTACTCGATGGATGCAATACCGGTCGGGCAGGGGCCGCCGCGTACCCGACCGTTCGTCCTCTTCGGCTTCCTCCTCTAGCGTTCTGGGGTAGTGTGTCTGAAAGCGGATGCTGTCGGGCAGTTGGAATCGCTGCTTGGCGTCCGGATCATCACAAAGTGCCTGGACGATCATCTCCACAAATTCATCCACAGCCGAGCGCATAAAGTTATCAAGGTCATTTTCGCTACAAATTGGCTTTGTGGCCTTCGTGCGGGAAAGCCCTCTTAAATAGCTCATCGAACTGAACAGCCGAGGATGGGTTTTGTCCGCCGGCTTCAGGAACCTGCACACATCATCGAAGATCTTTCTCAGCTCATTCGGAAAGTCTGACCATTCGTGAATTTCTTC